>NC_047072.1:9346686-9963299 GCF_902459465.1 Asterias rubens | reverse complement strand
TGAATGAAAGTAGGTCTAAAGATCTTCAACAGATCAAAGAGGGAAGTATAGAGATTTTTGCTTTGTTGAGAAGGTTGAATGAACAGATCATAGAGGAAGTATACAGATATTGGCTTTGATGAAGGTTGAATGAAGAGGTAGTGTCCTCAACATCCTACAGTACAACGAGGGGGAAAGTATACAGATATTGGCTTTGATGAAGGTTGAATGAAGAGTAGTGTCTAAAGATCCTCACAGATCAAAGAGGAGGAAAGTATAGAGATATTGACTTTTTTGATGAAGGTTGAAGAAGAGTATTGTCTCAACATCCGAACAGATCTTGGAGGAGGAACTAATATTATTGAAGGAGATAGTCATGTGAGTTATGTGTATACCAGTGGACATTGTTCTCTGTGTTAACAGCCCCCCTCCCCTCCCCCAACTGAATATTATTAAAAACAATTGTTTTACACATTAGTAGTATAACATTTTAGGGGATTTTAGTACTAAATAAATTTCCATTATTATCATTTGTTTGTTATAATGAAACATTTGCTAAGGGTAGGGGGTTGATGGCTATGTATATCCTCATTGTATTGGAATGAGAGACATGTGCTTTGTTTTTATGTATCATAAACAAATTGGGGTAAATTTTCTAGAAGTTGACTTTGATAAGTGATAAGAGTAGGGGCAGTTACACTGTTGAGTCAACCATTGTACCACTATGGTAGCTTTTTCAATAACTTGCAATGGGATTCAAACTAAATTATTTTATTGTAAACTTTGACATTTGTTGGTTGAAATGAAATGCTATTTAAAATGGATGATCCTGAAACACAGCACAATGAAAAAGCTGACAGTTTCAGAAGATGAATAATTATTTGAATTATCAATCTAAGTTTCAGGCAATCTACACCAAATTATTGCTGGTAAAATTTCATTTAAAATAGGGAACTTTCGATTTCCGCCAGGATAGGATAAAGCACTCAAGGGGCAAAAGGGTGTGTATACCTCAAACTTCAGCTGCGGTCTGAGAAATGTTGCAATTGAGTTTATTCTTACAGAGTTTCAGGAAGTTAAGACCAAGGAGGTAAATCAAGTCTTGATGTTTTTTTGTAAGGTACATGTAGGAGCAACAGGTGAAAGAGAGTGAGTCTTTTTCTTATTGGACAAGACCTTTATCAACCAATTCTTCACAATGTTCACAGAGTTACGTACAGGTTAAAAATCACAAACTCTGGCCAATCACTTTTGTACAAACTATATTGATTCACCATTACTGTTCATTGCATGACCTAACCTAACACTGGCAAAGTTTTTTAATTACACTAGATAGCATGACCAATGTATCACCAGAGTTACCATTTTGCATTTCCATGATGCTGAACGGGTACAAATTTTGTGTGTATGAAAGTTTGGCGTTTTCACAGAGAGATGAATCTCAGTATGCACTGTTTCCAATACAGCACTCTACATGCACATCTTGTTTTGGGGTGGGTTTTTTTCCACATGTGTTTAGGAATTATTTAAAACTCACAAGCCCTTAAGGAAATTCCCTGGATGCTGCTTCCCAGGTTGTACCGAAAAATTGGTTGTGATCCCTGGCTACACGGCAATTAACGGTTGCATGGCTTCTGACTGACACCAGCAAACAAAGATATTGACAACATTTTGAGCCCCAAAACATAAGGTTGATTAGCTCAGTTGGCAGCGCGCTGGCGCATTATTTCAGAGGTCATTGGCTCAACTCCCACTCTAGTAAATTTGTCTTTGTTTAACCCCAAACCTTGAATTAATAACTTATCAAAAAGGTTGCAGAATTTGAAACTTCATTGACAGTTCTGTATGAATGAAGAGGTCGGTTTTATATGGGCGAATCCCAAACACCTTTTGTTTTGGTATTGAGTCAAAACAGCAGGATAACAGTTAAACTTCAACTTCGATTTTGTGGAGCATAATAAGCTGACAATAAAAATTATCGCAGTCTACTTCTTACAAAAAATATGGCTGTGCATTTTGTTTGACATATTAATTGAGCTTACAAAGTGCATTATTATTCCATCCTCAATTCTTACCAGTTCCCTTTTCAAACTTGATTACCAAAGGTACTCAAAAAACAGTTACATCTGCCTAATATTAAGTCATGTATCATGTTACAGTGTGAACTGATGGCTCAAAAAGGTGATAACAGAGCAAACTGAGGTTTACAAAAACATTTTTACGCTTTTACGGATTACATCATTCCAATTGAAGTATATTCAATACAAATAACCTTGCCCCAACTTGGATCAACTAGTCTTAATATTTTTAGTTCAGCTTAAACACAATTTAAGTTGATGCACTATAAGCTTAATGCACTTGTAGCACATATACATTTTGTTAGAGACAGCATACTTAGTGGACAGCAACTCATGGAAGTCAAATATTTTCTGAAACAACTAAAGTCAACAGCTAAGGTTAGCAGTCCACTGTCAAAACTTTTTTCTACTGAAGGGGTTCAGTTCTCCAACTCATGGTGAAATAAGCCTTTAAAGAAACTCACCCATTACCAGATGGTAGAACACTGGCTGTAATAAACATATTAATTGACGAACTTGCACAAACAAATAAATATGTTACAAAAATTGATAAATTCTCTTATCGAAGAAGTAAAAAATTCTTCATATTAGTACAACGAACATAATTGTTGCATTGTCTGATTTCCCATAAAGGAATGAATGAAGGTTTTGGGAGAGTAATATAGGCCCGGAATTTCATGCTAAAAAGGGGCAAGGCCATTTTCATTAGCAAAGAGCACTTCCATTGCAAAATCTTCAAGTCAATGGGAAACTTTGAAGGGCAGCAAGGCCAAGACCAGGGGCACTGGAGTAGGACTACACTGGAGGCACATGGGCTCCGTGGCATGTGTGTAATTTCAGCAGTTGTCAACAGACACAAAAGTTGCACTGAGGGTTTTGAGAGAGTATTAAAATTGTTGTATATTGACCCTCTGGTTTCTAATGAACCAAAATGATTTAAACAATCACCTGACTAGACTTGGTTCCAAGATTGTCAGAGATTGATATAATAGGCATTCTTTACCACAAGTTATGCAGAATGAAAAACTTGAGTTTCAACAGCTACTCATTATTTTATGAAAAACACCCCCAAAGTGGTGTGTAATAGGGTCTTTGAAGTAATGAACTTGTACATCACATGAAAAGGCAGTCATTCATGTGAGCACTTTCTTGGTACAAACAAATTTTGTCTGTCCACTTCCAAATAGGTTTTTCTGACCTTTCCAATTCTTGATAATATTTTTCACTGGTGTATCTACATTGACTGTATTAAAAAGCATGCATTAGATTGTAAACTCACCTGCTCAGATTGATATTGAAGATTGATGTCGCACCAGGCAGGTCTCTGGTGACATCATACAGGGCCTACAGTCCCATCATGCAGTCAATCACTGGTCTGGTATTCTGTTGATATTAACTCAGTCCTTCTTCATGAAAGACATCTTGTAGTTCGACTTGTTCATTTCATCCATTTGACATCAACGAGTGGTGAAGTTGCTTTTCTCCCAGTAGCTCATCACTAAATAAAACAGATACAACAAATTAATTTTTGTGAAAGACTGTCTAAAAATGGAAGTAGAATTAGACTTATCTACAATGGAAATAGGGAACCTGTGAGTGGGACCATGAGTGTGCAGAGCAGCCCAGTGTAGGCCTGTTAAATGATCTACACAACCAAGGAATAGCCAGGAATGAGTGAGCGAGATATAATTAGTGGTCACCAGTTTAAGCCATTGGACACTTTCAGTAAACGGTATTGTCCAAGGCCCACACTTGGTGTATCACAACTTATATATAAAATAACAAACCTGTGAAAATTTAGGCTCAATTGGTCATCGGAGTTGGGAGAAAAAAACGGGAAAACCCACCCTTGTTTCTGCACGTTTCGCCGTGTCATGACATGTGTTTAAAATAAATTGGTAATTCTCGATATCGAGAATTGATATTGTTTTAATGTTTTCTCAAAAAGTATAGCATTTCATGATGAAATAATACTTCAAGAGAAGTCTTTCACCATTACCTTCTGTAAACCCTGTAAGTTATTTGTAAATCTGTGAACTAAAAAAAAAAATTCTGTTCCGAAAGTGTCCAATGGCTTTAAAGGCAGTTGACACTGTAGGTAATTACTCAAAATAATTATTAGCATAAAACCTTACTTGGTATTGAGTAATGGTATAAAACATTGTGAGAAACGGCTCCCTCTGAAGTAACATAGTTTTTGAGAAAGAAGTAATTTTCCGCGAATCTGATTTTGAGACCTCAGAATTAGATTTTGAGGTCTCGAAATCAAGCATCTAAAAGCACACAACTTTGTGTGACAAGGGCGTTTGTTTCCCCATTATTATCTTGCAATTGGACGACCAATTGAGCTCAAATTTTCAAAGGTTTGTTATTTTATGCATGTGTTGAGATACACCAAGTGAGAGACTGATCTTTGACAATTACCATTAGTGTCCAGTGTCTTTAAAACCTCAGATGACAGAAGGCAGCTCAGTGACCACTATAAAGGGCATTATCGATTTATAGTGAGAATCAAAAAGCACATAACCAGGTACATAAGGGTTGAAAATGTATACATCGACTATGGGTTTCACAAGGCCTACTGAGAATGTAGAGGGATCCCCATGGAAAGAAGTTAGAAGCAACCAAAGTATTTTTTGTTAAGACTGTTTAATTAAAGACTGTTTAATTAGGTTTTCTTATGTCTAGGGTTGGAAATGACCTGTAGTCCTACAGTTGTAAATGTTAATTGTAAACTGAACTGTGCAGAACCAAACTGGCTGTAAGAACATCTCTGGATTGACGATGTATTAGCTTGCAAAGCACTCAGGTGTCTTTTGGACAACCCCCCAAAAAAGAAATTGTTGATCTTTTATTTGGCAAAGTAAATTTTTTGTACAGGAATATTTTCCTTCTGAATACCTTAAAGCCAGTGGACACTATTGGTAATTGTCAAAGACCAGTGTTCTCACTTGGTGTGTCTCAACATAAGCATAAAATAACAAGCCTGTGAAAATTTGAGCTCGATTGGTCGTCGGAGTTGCAAGATAACTGTGAAAGAAACAAACACCCTTGTCACACAAAGTTGTGTGCTTTCAGATGCTTGATTTCGGGACCTCAAATTCTAAACTTGAGGTCTTGAAATCAAATTTGTGGAAAATTACTTTTTTCTCAAAAACTACTCCACTTCAGAGGGAGCCGTTTCTCACAATGTTTTATACTACCAACCTCTCCCCATTACTCGTTACCAAGTAAAGTTGTATGCTAATAATTATTTTGAGTAGTGTCCACTGCCTTTAAAGTCACCTGGAAGTGGTATTTTGTCAAAATAAAGCTTTTGTCACTAAAATATGTGTTTTGATGAGTGGAATATGAATAAACAATTAACTAAGGTTTAAAAAAATTAGTTTCCATGTTATTTACAAATTTGAAATAAAGCCGAGAGGGCACTGTTCGTGACGTCAATCGAGAAGCGATGAATCGTATGCAGTGCCAAAACAACATAGTGACGCTTGGCGCAAGCTAAAAACATGCCCTCAAAGTTGCAACAATACCTGATTTTTTTTTTCACGTTAGGCAAATGCTCCGTTAGGTTCGTTACGTCTTTCAGGTACCTTCTTCGACTTCCCCACTAGCTGGACAAATTATTGGGGTGGCGTCATGTTTTAGAAAAGAACTTTTCTGTTCATGTCAAAATGTGTAGTGTATTCCGGATTCTCGAAGCACGACGGCTCGAATGAAGTGTTTGCTGCACAGCGCTGGAAAAGACGTCGGACCGGACAACTTGGCAAACTGACACAATCTTTAGTTGTTTTACTGCATCCAGCAGCAATACACCTGGTCGACATTGCCGGAAAAATGCAAGAAAAAAACTTTTTCAAAACGTACAAACGACTAGGACTTGAATGTACTTGCCCATACGTGTGTTCGATGTTCGATCGAGGCAAAGTCTTCCTCGATTGACGTCACAAAAGGGGTAGGCGGAGTCACCCCCCCACACAACTTTACTTAATTTTTTAAACTTATAAATCATTAAAAACAATTACTCCAAAAATTGTTTTATTGTTCAAGAATATATACTCTAATGTTTGAAGAAAAAAAAATTCTATTTCCAGGTGCCTTTAAGTGTAAGCAAAACTAATGCTCCCAAAAACCCATAATAGTTGCAGCTGCAGTGAAGATAACATTCATAAAATTAAATAGTACTACTGCTGATAATGACAACTTGCACATGTACTTCAGCTTCAACTGAAATTAGGGAGCAAATACCTCAGTGTACAAGTACATTCTCTTCAGATTGAACAGAAGTTGTATTTGCAACCTTATAAAAACGGTTGGATTAAATTTGATAAACCTTTATGCATTGACCTCATCCAGCCGCCATGTTTGAGGTAAAATGATGAAAAAAAAATCAAAACACACAGATTTGTATGCGCGGCGCACAGGTTTGGGCCAATGAGCGGCCGCTTTTTTACCTCTAGGTGAGGGCACCCTACTGATGTTTCATCATGTGCATAATGTCTATAGACCTTTATCCTTGTGCAGCCATCTTGAATTTCTCCCATTGATATCAATGCTACCAAACCGAGGCTGGAAGCACAAAATAGTCTGGTTCTTAATTGCAAAATGATTAGCATACAGTCAAGGAACATAACCAATATGGAGGCAGCACGATAATGGTCTATTGTTTTAATGGTGAAGAGTAGTGTAGACATACCTTGCCAAAGAGTGGGTTATCTTGTGCCTTGCATTCATTGAGGGATCAAGAGTGAGTTATCTTGTGTATTTCATCCAGTCCAACTATGACAACTCATCTACCTCGATCCATTCCTTGTCGGATCAATAGTGGGCTATCTGCAGCAGTCCATTCCTTGAGGTTGTCCTTTCCAAAAAGATGTCGGAGAAGAATTGAAGACGATGATGCTACACCACATCTGAACAAAAAGAGAATCAAAGTAGTTGTTCTGTAAATGGACAATTTGAATTTCACACTTGGCAGTGGATACTCTTGGTAATTGCTCAAAATAATTGTTAGCATAAAAACTTACTTGTTATATCGATCAATGGAGAGATGTTGATAGTATAAAACATTGTGAGAAACGGCTCCCTCGGAAGTAATGTAGGTTTTGCGAAAGAAATCATTTCTCACTAAAATATTTGAATTTGATTTAGAGACCTTAGAATTGGATTTCGAGGTCTCGAATTCAAGCATCTGAGAGCACACAACTTTGAATGACAATGGTGTTTTTTCTTCCATAATTATTTTGCAACTTCAACGACCAATTGAGTTCGATTTGTGCATGTTGAGATACACCAAGTGAGAAGGCTGGTCTATGACAATTACCAAAGGTGCCCAGTGTCTTTATTTTGCAATGTGAGTAGAGTAGAGCAGGGTTGAGACCCTAAAACCATGTTTCTTCTTAATTAATGACAGAAAACAAAACAAGACTGAGGGTTGAACAAAGACAAATTGACAGAGCAGGATCTGAACCAACAAACTCCGGATCAAAGTGCCAGTGCTCTACCAGCTGATGATTTATCTACACCTATGTTTGCGCCCTCCCTTTTTTTAATGTCTTTTTTGGGGGTACCAATCAGAAGCAATTAATGAGTGCGTTCGATTAGCTTCCCTGGTCGACCCCGTGGTGCTTGCACTCGGGTGAGCCCCTGACAAGAGCTAATCGAACGATCACACTCGCCCTCTCGTGGTGACGTCATGCAACTCGAGTCATCCCCACAGTGACCCACTCCACAAGCAAGGCACTAGGGGCTGATACGGGTGAGCCCTTGGAAGCGACCCAGGGAAGCTTAACGAATGCACCCTGAAGGCCGAGTCAAATTGACAGAGCAGGATCTGAACCAACAAACTCCGGATCAAAGTGCCAGTGCTCTACCAGCTGATGATTTATCTACACCTATGTTTGCGCCCTCCCTTTTTTTAATGTCTTTTTTGGGGGTACCAATCAGAAGCAATTAATGAGTGCGTTCGATTAGCTTCCCTGGTCGACCCCGTGGTGCTTGCACTCGGGTGAGCCCCTGACAAGAGCTAATCGAACGATCACACTCGCCCTCTCGTGGTGACGTCATGCAACTCGAGTCATTCCCACAGTGACCCACTCCACAAGCAAGGCACTAGGGGCTGATACGGGTGAGCCATTGGAAGCGACCCAGGGAAGCTAAACGAATGCACCCTGAAGGCCGAGTCACACTGCAGCGATAACGAGAACTATTACAATCACGACGCAAAGAGAATGCAAATTGTATTGGTTGAATTGCTCCAAGCAGAGTACGCACACGCTCATTCAACCAATAGACTGCGTTATCGTTATCGTTCTCATTATCGTTCTCGTTATCACTGCAGTGGGACCAGGCCTTAACTGTTAAAGGCAGTGGACACTATTGGTAATTACTCAAAATAATTATTAGCATAAAACCTTTCTTGGTAAAGGTTTGAAAGTATAAAACATTGTGAGAAATGGCTCCCTCTGAAGTGACGTAGTTTTCGCGAAAGAAGTAATTTTCAACGAATTTGATTTCGAGACCTCAAGTTTAGAATTTGAGATCTCGAAATCAACCATATAAAAGCAAACAACATTGTGCGACAAGGGTGTTTGTTTACTTCATTCATATCTCGCAATTGACGACCAATCAAGCTCAAATTTTCACAGGTTTGTTCTTTTATGCATAATGTTTAGATACACCAAGTGAGAAGACTGGTCTTTGACAATTACCAATAGTGTCCACTGTCTTTAACTGCCATCATGGAGGTAGAAATAGTAATGCCATGGAATCATTGGATAAAAAAGTGGTGGCTGGATAAAGGTATTTTTCCGATTATATTTCCCCCACTTACATATCCCCCGGCAAACTTTCCGCACCACGCCATAATCCGCCCTAACTTAGCTAAAATTTACCGCTACCCTCAAGAATTCAATCCCTTTTATTTTTATCAACAGGGATGTAATCGTCTGCTCACCCAGCGGGCCGCATGACTATTTTTCCGCCATGCAGCCGTGCTTGCGGAGAATGTTTCAGACATTGGAAGTTTTTTACTTTTGTAGCCAACTTTTACGAACAAAACATAAAACAATTACAGCTTGAATATAGAAAGTCTGGGTTAAACATGTTTTAACATTACTCAAACTGATAGAAGTACAAAATTATAGTAAAATGTTCTTACCTTTTCCCTTATTTTTAAGGATTCAGTCGCCATCTTGAACATAACCCGGGCCTCTCAGGCGCAGGCGCGACACTGGAAGGATATAATTTGCATATCGTGGTACAAAAAATCGTCTGCTAAAAAACTACTTGCGATTTTCATAAATGTTTTCCAATTATTATTGAATAGAAAGTGGAACTCGGCAAAAATTGTTCCAAAGCAGCCACATTGCTCGATAATATTAAATATGATTTCAATGTTTGCAAAAAGAAAGGTTTTACATTGTGTTCAACCATTTCCAGGAGGAATTATCTATAGCGCCCCAACCCATCTCGCCTCTTCATGATGCAATTTGACAAAGCCATTAAAGCCCTTTATACACTTTCGGTACAGAAAAAAATTAAAAGTTCACAGATTTACGAGTAATTAACAGGGTTTACAGATGGTAATGGTGAAAGACTTATCTTGAAATATTATTCCATGAAATGCTTTCCTTTTTGAGAAAACAATATCAATTCTCGATAGCGAGAATTACGGATTTATTTTAAACGTCATGAAACGGCGAAACGTGGGGAAACAAGGATGGGTTTTCCCGTTATTTTCTCCCGACTCCGATGACCGATTGAAACTAAATTTTCAGGTTTGTTATTTTATACATAAGTTGTGGTACACGAAGTGTGGGCCTTGGTTGGATAATACTGTTTACCGAAAGTGTCCAATGGTTTTAAGCAGAAAAATACTGCTTAGCAATTTTCTGTGCTGAGCAAAAGATTAGTGGGGCACCAGCTGCATTAATGTAGGCCTATGTGAACTTTATGGAATTGTGGCTGTAACCAGCTTTTATTAGAGTAAGATCTTTCTGTGCTCAGCAGGGTTTGATGCATAGGGGTCATACATGAATACCAAGGGCCCAATGGTACAGTTGCTTAGCAAAATGTTGCAAAAGAAAAGTCTAAGTGCTGTTTTGGATGCGTGGTAAAGATTTCCAGGAGCAAAGCTTTCAATATCACCTCCTAAGGGCCCAAAATCACAGAGCTACTAAGCAAGAAAGTTTTACTGTTTTCTTGGTACAGATTTTCAAGAGTTGGGTAATTAATAGATTATGCAACAGCGCCCCCATCCAACCTCGTTTCTCCAGGCCCAAGTACCACATAAAAGCAGCACTCTGCAGAAAAGTTTGTTAAAGATTAACAGCTCTGTCTTGTATTACTACGTGATCTTGAAAACTGAAGTATTATAACCAACAAAACTATCCAGAGCAAATCATTGAACTTACCACTGAGTTTTTTGTTTGTTTTTTTTTGGGGGGGGGAGTTAACAAAAAAACAAAAACCTTTGACTTATTTATGTGACCTTTTATGGGATACATACAAGACGGAATTGTTGTTACGATGAAAATAAATTTGTAAAACTAGCTCATTCACGATGACGTCTTTCCGGCGACCAGGGCCCAGTTTATAAAGCTTTTATTAAAAAATGTTATTTTATTAATTCAAGCAGAAAATACTGCTTGAAAAATTTCTTTGCTAAGCAAACAATGAGTTGAGCACCAGTCACAACTATGTAAACTAATTTAGTTGTGGCTGTTGGCCTGTTTCTGATTAAACAGCTATCTTTTCTGCACTCAGCAAGTTTTTATATAAATTTATATAGCTCTATGGCTTACCTTTATAATAAAAATAGGCCCACGCGGTCAGTTGAAGCAGCAGTTAGCTTAGGCGCGCGTTGTGAGACGCTCATTAATATGCAGCAAGTTCTCTGAGCAAATCATGCACATGGCTTATAATAGAGCACTAGTAGCGCCACTAGCACACACACATTGTGCGGGGTATTTAAAACGCTCACTAAACATGCAGCTACTAAAATTGCATATGGTACAACCGGTGTGGCGGTTTCAGACTTCCGCCGTGTTCAGTTTTCCGGGTGACGTAGCTGGAAATTTCGACACGTTGCTCAAACGGTTTTAGCTTTCCGGCGTGTTCAGTTTTCCGGGTGACCTGTCAGATACCGCCGCGAGTACGCGAGTACTGTAGTTCTATCAGCAGTGACCCCCAAATTGTTTATATTACGATTCTTTTCTGTGTAGTCACATAATCTCTTGCCCCATCTTTACATGTATTCATGGGTACAACTTTAGACAGGTCACACTCTGCTTGCATAAAAAACAACTCATACGATCCACGCGTTTGCCGCTAGTTGTACTCGACTCGTGGACGCCGCCATTACAGCTACCGGAGGGTAATGGATGACTCAATACGGCACTAAAAATGGACTACTTTCGCTTGCTGTGCGCAGGCATCGCATGACGTAATGCTACCGTATTTGGTCATTCGGAAAACTGAACACAGCGGAAAGTTGAAACCGCCACACCGGTATAATACAAATAATATCATAAGATTTGATGCATTGCATGGGAGGTATTAATAGAATAAAGCAAGACAGTTCTCTAAGAACAAATTCTACCTGGCAAGTAGATACACACATAGTGTTACCGCGATTCAAATAAGAAAACAAATTTTGTTCAGATGCAAAGAAAAGAAAATGAACACCAGTTGAGTCATCAATTTATGATACAATTGATTGTTACAACATTTATGAAACATATCTACCGATGTACAATATTATTCAAACGTCTAGATCTGAAATTGCACTTTCTGGTTTTAAAGGAATGGTCTCTGCACTCATTCATTTTGTATACACTTTTATAACACCCCTTACTAGTATTATCCCTGCTCATTGGTTTAGAGCGCGTCACATGACATGTCTTAGTTTTGCTAGACGACGGCCGTGTGATAGTGCGTCGGTTTGCCGTGCGCTAGTCCGAAGACTAGCACATGGCATGCATTACCCAGACGCCCGTTGCGTGTACGAGGATGATAAATATACACATAATGAATGTTTATGAGTGCAATGGTGCGAATTATGTTCATGAGTTGAAAGATGGAATGTTCGAGCCGAGTTGAATGGAACATTCCAGCTTTCAACGAATGAACATATTCGCACCATTGCACTCATAAACATTCATTATTTGTTTTATATAACATCCAAGTAGAACTTTGTCATTTTGATTGAAAGAAACAACTTTCAAAACAAACAATTTCAACTGTAGAAGCCGAATGCTAGTAATTTTACTATGCCTTCTTGCAGTAACACCTGCTGCGTTACCAAAGACACGCGCACGCAGTGATGTTTTTACTCAGCTTTTTCGTTCCATCCGAAACGTACCATTGCACGCTGGCAGCGTGCCAGCGTGCAATGGTACTTTTCGGATGGAACGAAAAAGCACGGCGAGTGACTCAGCGTGCAATGGTACTTTTATTTGCTATCACGTGACGGACAATCCTCCAATCAAATGGCAAGGATCTGCTTGGGTGTTATATAATAGTCTGTAACCATTTCGGATTGCACGACACTACATGCAGCACAGTAAACGTTTTTTTCAGTCTGTATTCGCGTCGTCCGTGGATTGTAGCATGCAGGTCTGTAACTTAAAAATAATAGTACAGTATTAAAAAATGTTTGGGGTGTTATAAAACAAATATTGACTGCTTTTACTCGTGCAATGGTTAAAACGATGACTCCCTCGGTGATCCCCGTAGCGTTCTATTTTCCCTCGGCTTCGCCTCGGGAAAACAGAACGCTCCGGGGATCACCTCGGGAGTCATCGTTTTAACCATAGCACTCGAAGCAGTCAATATTTGTATCATAGTCGTCGGACTATCACACGGCAAACGATGCACTATAACACACACGGCAAACGATGCACATCACACTGCCGCCGTCTAGTAAAACTAAGACATGTCATGTGACGCGCTCTAAAACCAATGAAAAGGCAGAATATTTGTATGGGGTGTTATAAACGTGAATATCGTTGCCTCTGAAGAGTGAAGATAGTTTAGGTGCATGATATAAGGGGATGTGACTTAGAAAATGCCTGTTAATAAATTGGTCGAGTGTTTGGCTCCGGGATCGCGTTGCAGGGGTACAGCAACAGTTCGTCTTGTAAGGCCGTGTCCGAAACGACGACTTCGGCTACAGCTACGTCTAGATCAGCGCGTCTACCAGTGTTAAAGAATAGGCAGACGCGCGCGATCTAGCCGTAGCTGTAGCCGAAGTCGCCGTTTCGGACACGGCCTTAGTGTCATAGTACGGGGTCGGAGGCCTTGATAAAGAACCGGCCGTAGGGGCCAGCGGCGCTACGTGCCTTATGAGCCTTCACTAAAGACACGGTCCATTATTAAAGCACCACCGAGGAAGCGGGCGGGGCCCTCGCCAAGCTTGGTTAGAGGCCTGGCAGGGGGCCCTGGTTTGATACCTCAATAGTTTCATAAACTTTATTTTTTTACGACTGCATGAAAAAGACGTGAATAATCAAAGGAATCTTTGCGCTTTGAGATAACAATCATGATTTCATAAACTTCAATTCATAAATACCTCAGACAGTTTCGCTATTCCTATTGGTGGAGAGCGCGTCACGTGGGTGTGTATAAACCTTTGTTTTTTACCAGTAAAATGTGTTGAAACATGGGGGTGACACGCGAGCTTGCACCTGTGCTTATAAGACAGTTTCTTCATTCCTATGGACCGTTCGCGTAGGTTTTTTTTACATTCGGCGGTAAGAGCCATAAAATTGGGCCCCATTTTAATTAGGAGTTCCGATGTTAGAGGGCGGTATCATCATGTAGATGTGTCGCAAGTGCTTGGTCATTGTAAGTTCCATCTGTCTTTAGCTTTTTTAGGGATCCACTTTGCATCGTGGACCCCGGGACTGAATATTATTTCAGTTAAACTTATCCATGTTATACCTTTTCACAGTGTTGTTTCCGTTGAGAAATTAATCTTTAGTAATATTTTGCAAGGGGGTATTTTTGGTACGTAGCTGAAGTCATAGTGCCAAAGTAGTTTGCAGAAATGGGACGTGAATTAAACGTTTTAAATTAATTATTCACACAACAAAGTGACGTAGACCTAAAATGATTTGCATAAAACGGAATAATTAGTTTAAAACGTTTATTTCACGTCCGATTTGTGCAAACTACTTGCCCACCATGACTCCAACTACGTATTCAAAATACCACCTTGCCAAATTTCGATTAAGTCCAGATAAGTATCATCAAACTACCGATATATTCAGATCCGAGGGCCACGAAGCACAAAGTGGTTCTCTAAAGAAGCTAAAGACAGATTAAAACAAGAAGAACCCACACTAGCCGAATGAAGAATTTTCTCTTGTTCAAACCAATTATGGGACATACTTGATTCAATGAAACAGAATTCCACTGGACACACTAATATCAACGGATAAATGCAGTGACTACAAGCTACCGTAGCTCTGTGTTTGTTTTTGAACGGTCTGATGTCACATCAGACGACAATTTAAAGCACAGAATGATATGCAAAGCTTATTTTCGGTCGTCTGCATGCTGCATTGTTTTATAATGCATGTGCATGTATTGGAATTTGACTGCTCTGTGTGAAATGAATAAGGGAGAATCAATGTGTGGTGAAGAGGTTTTCAACTAGTGGTTAAACCCGCGCCGAGGCCTGGCATGGTTCTTGATAATTTTACCGAGACGAAGTCGACGTAAATTAAAGAACACACTTTGGTTCCCATTCATAAATACCTTTTTATGCAAAAATTATAATTGCTCAATGATTTCTTTCAATACAACACCCCTCCAGCTATGAAATGGTTAGGCCCCCGGGTAAACAACTCCTTTTAAGGAGATGCTGTGCGCGTCGCGTGATGTTGCACAACTGTTTCGACCAATAGGAATGATATGGAATAGAATAACTAGATCGGCCGCTCGTACATACGCGGGTTCTGGCATGGGGCTGCCATTGCCTATCTCCCGTGTACATTTTCTGTGCGTTGCCGTCAGCACGTGACTTTTTGCCGTCAGCACGTGAAATTTTTACCGCGTCCATGGCGAACAAAAACTTTTTCTACACAGGCAATGGCGCGTATGTACGCGCGGCCGATCTAGTTATTTTAATTATTATCTATGGAATGAACGTGCAAGCTCGCGTGTCACGCCCATATTTCAACAATTTTTACTTGTGTTATACTTAGGGAATAACAGTGTTTGTACCCGGTCTTCACTGCGTGGTAATGACATGACAGCGCCAGCCACCAACCAAGGTCATTACCACGCAGTGAAGACCGGGTACGAAAACTGTTATTCCCATTAATAAATACCTTTTTTTGCGAATTAAACGGCTAAAATTGTCCAAATTTTGTGACTTTTCTCTCGGCGGTACTTCCAGACGTGTTCAGGGGCCATATTTGAGCTTTTGATGGTTCCCATCTCTTTCGTGCGTTAATCACATAACTGATCTTTGAGACCAGTGACTCTTTTAAATAATGATCTGTTCAGCGCCTTCACTTGGGTCAAAGGAGGCAAATGATTGGACGATAGCTGTTCCTTGTGCATTAAAACGCGCGCATGAGCTCGGCGTCAGTTTATACGCGCGCACATGTTACACGCGCGCACTCATAATTGATACATTTTCAGCGCGCGTACGCGTAAGTGCGCGAAGTTGCAATAAAACTTACAGGGATATAAATAAGCTTGCGATACAATGCAACGCGCAAAGTTTACACAATGTATGCTGATTTAGTGGCCACTTATTCGCTACTTTCCAAAGCCGGTCTTTATACCACCGTTAACACTCCCACGGGTTTTGACCAATCAGAGACTTGAAACCGTCCAAGGTATTTATTAATATCCGTTCAAACAACCCCTCGTGATGCCCTCTCGACCAATTAGAATGGATTAACTGTCTTAGGTTTTTATGAATGTAGGTTAAAGTTGAATGTATACGCCGGCTGGGAGCCCGGTCTTTGGCGTTATTCACGAGCCTCGAAGTGTGACGACAGATGTTCAGGCTAACCGGTCTCCCGCTTCTTTATCCAATCAAAATACAGATGGAAAGCTTACGTCATTGCACATTTAACCAATGAACTTTCTGGGTCTGTAAAACTCATACCTGTCTTTATCCTTGCGGTCAAAGTATATTAAAAAAAAAAAAAAAAAAAAAAAAACAGTTGACATGGAAACAGCAAACTCCTGATAGTGACTTTGTTTCACACTTTTTTTTATTAAAGATAAGTATTTGGGAAAATAATTTTGGAGCGACCCGTACCGTATACATGCTGCATTTAAAAGATAACAGGTAAAAACTGTGGAAGGCCGCGGTTGGGGAGAGGCATCGTGCCTTCAGATTTGATGAGATTAACCACCATAAAAAGCAATTACTTGTATGTGTAGCCTACTGTAAGTTCCAAATAAACAAATTACCACCCCAGTTCATTGTTTGATCGCTTATTACTCATGATTTGACAGTCATTTTGTAGAGAACGTTCGGAATCGTAATCTCCATTAAATACCATGTTTAAAGGCAGTGGACACTGTTGGTAATTTCTCAAAACAGTTGTTAGCATAAAAACCTATTTGGTTACCAGCAATGGAGAGTTGTTGATAGTAAAAAAAAACATGGTACTGAAATGTTTCATTTTGATTTCGAGACCTCAGAATTAGATTTTGAGGTCCCGAAATCAAGCATCTGAAAGCACACAATTTCGTGAGACAATATGTTTTTTTCTTTCTTCAATTAATATCTCGCAATTCGAGGACCTATTGAGTTGAAACTTTCACAGGTTTGTTATTTGTGCATAATGTTGAGATACACCAAGTGAGAAGACTGGCCTTTGACAATTACCAGAGCTGTCCAGTGTCCTTAAAAGCGAAGAGTAGCTCCGTTAGACCCACCGGGTCGAAACGAAACAACTCATTTCCCACGCCTTACACCATACTAGGTTTGCCGCACGGTTATTTTTTGTAGGAACAGTGTTGATTCTTACACTAACAGTAAATACCGCCCTCTCTGACAAGAATGACTAGTGCCGTTACGTTTTAACTTCTCGATAAAAGCTATGACGTGTGATAGTAAAATACATTCATAAATACCTCAGACGGTCTCGCTATTCCTATTGGTGGAGAGCGCGTCACGTGGGTGTGTATAAACCTTTGTTTATGACCGGTAAAAAGTGTTTATTCATACGCGTGAAACGCAACCTTGCACCTGTTCTTATAAGACAGTTTCTTCATTCCTATTGGTCGAGAGCAACGGCTGGTTGTGCCACATCACGCGATACACGCGACGGGCACAGCATTCCCTTATAAGGGGTTGTTTACCCGAGGGCGGCGGAGGGCTTTACCATTTCATAGCTGGAGGGGTGTTGTGTTGAAAGAAATCATTGAACAATTATAATTTTTGCATTTATTTTACTTTTTGACCAAAAAGTGTTGATGTTTTTGACCGAAAAGGTATGTATGAATGGGAATCCAAGTGTGTTGAATCTGTTTTCAACTAGTGGTTTAAACCCGCCGAGGCCTGTTTCTTTATAATTTACCTCGACTTCGTCTCGGTAAAATTATCAAGAACCAGGCCTCGTTGGGATTAAACCACTAGTTGAAAACCTAATCACCACACAATTATACATACAGAGAAGAATACTTAGATACAATTTTTGTTCTGCCAGTAGGCTTATTGATATTGCAAACAATTATCTATAAAGAACCAGAATGTAAAGAACACAGAATTACAACTAGTTCGATATGATTTTGTTGAGTTCTCAGCACATTGCAATAAAAAGTTTAAAAACAACAACAACAACAACAAACCGTCACTTTCTGATTTAAGTCCCTTATATCGGGCACTTTCTTATGACAGTTCTAATTTTCTAAATTAATTAAGATCATATTAGCATGCTCATGATGAAACAGAACCAATAAGGCGCCGAATTGATCAAACTTTCTGATGGCAAAACAATTATTAAAACAAATGCTTGAACCGAACGAACGATTGAAGTAATCTAATTAAACCACAATAAAAAATGTTATGATTATTTAAACTTACAAAACATAAAAGGGACCAGTCAGTTGATTCTACGGAAAGGGACACAATTATTTCTCTTTAAGAATTTAATTTAAACTGCAATGAAAAAGGTCAAGTAAATTGATATTCGAAATAACTGCCTTCTCACCACTAAAGAAACTTTAAACACCTTTAAACAAGTCATTATATTTAATTAGCGGTGTAACATTGCATGCAAAATACCTCATAGGCGTATATTAAAGCCTACTTTTACTTGAGCAGACCACGTCTTCTTGCAGCATGCAAATTTCGGAAATTTCGTCGCGCAAAAGGTGAACGCGCCTGCGCCTTGGGCCTTGGTGTTTTTACAAGATGGCGTCATCATGCTGTAATTGAAAAGGTAAGAATTTGTTTTTAAGACACAATTTTATGTATAATTACCAGTCAGAACCACGTAGAGAGATATTTAACTTAATCGTTTGTTATTCAAGTTTAACCTAGTCCACGTTACGGTGGTCCAAGTTGGCTACGCAAACCCAAACAATTGCCATTTGCAACACCGACAGCGCGAGCATGGCCTAAATTTATTTATATCTATACATTTACAATAATAATAGCGCAACATGATGTTGTAAATATTGATACAACTGAAAAGGTGGTTAATAGCGGAAAAGTTTCCGTATGGCGCCACCAGTTTTTCATTTGATATGAAATAATATAGTATCTTATTTACCTCAATGAGATATCCCTTTTTGTAAAAATGAGTGAAAAAGTGGTGGCGCCATACGGAAAGTTATCCAAAATAGCTATCAGCAGTCCCGTATCATAGGAGGGTGGTCGTGGGCCGCCCGCCCCTTTATCCCGCCGCCCCTTTATCCCCCCGCCCCTTTATCCCCCCGCCCCTTTATCCCCCCGCCCCTTTATCCCCCCGCCCCTTTATGCCCCCGCCCCTTTATGCCCCGCCCCTATTTGCCCGCCCCTTTCATGCCCCCGTTCCCTTCATGTCCCCGGCCACTTCATGCCCCCGACCCTTCATGCCTCGCCCCCTCAATTCCATCCCTGGATGCCCCATCCCTTGTTATTAGTTGTTCACTCCCTGTGTACATATATTCCACCCCTTATCATTGAGACGATAATTTACTGTCTCAATGTTTTACTTGCGTCTTCTGAATTCCATTCTGCTCTCCTCTCAGATTCACAAATTTTAATTAGTTGGTCTTAAGTTCTCAATTTGTTCCATTTCCAATCCATCAGGGCTAACAAAACAGTCTTTACCTTTGCCCAATTTCATAGAGCTGCTTAAACACAAAATTTTGCTTTTAAAGCAAAAAAATCCATGCTTAGTAAAACCAGATTACCGGCCAAGACTCCACTCGATTGTTATACTAAGTAAACAAAAGCTAAGTATCAGTCACAAGCAATGTATATGGCATGAAATTTTGCCGTAATGTGTAAAATAAATAAGCTATGTTCTGGGTTAAAGGCAGTGGACACTATTGGTAAACACTCAAAATAATTATTAGCATATACCTTACTTGGTAACATGTAATAGGGAGATGTTGGTAGTATAAAACATTGTGAGAAACGACTCCCTCTGAAGTGACGTAGTTTTTGAGAAAGAAATAATTCTCCACGAATTTGATTTCGAGACCTCAGGTTAAGAACTTGAGGTCTAAAAATCAAGCATCTGAATGCACACAACTTTGTGTAACAAGGGTGTTTTTTTCTTTGATTATTATCTCGCAACTTTGTCGACCAATTGAGCTCAAATTTTCACAGGTTTGTTATTTTATGCATATGTTGAGATACACTAAGTGAAAAGACTGGTCTTTGACAATTACCAATTGTGTACCGTGTCTTTAAATTTTGTTTGGTTGGTTGTGCAATCCATGTGTCAACTATATTACTATATAAAAAAAGTTTGAGACTATTAAGCCCGTTTGACTTTAGCCTACTTTCATCCCATACTTATATCTGAGACTTGCTCTAACTCCTCAATGCATCTTCTTCAGCTGCATTCAGCTGACCATGAATTTAACAATATACACAATTTTCAATACAATAGCTCGAGTCAAAATTTGTCATCTATGGTGGGTTTTCCTTCATGTCAGCACTGTTGAATCCAATTTAGTTAATTGAGCTTCTTTGGATTATTTGATTGCAGTGAACCCAATGAGCCATTGGAACAGAACCTGACCTCTTCACTACTCATCAATGTCATAGCAGACAACTGTGGTCATAGTAGCTGGATACTCTGCAACAGCCCTGGATGATGACTGTGCAGTTCTTGTGGAGAATGGGTGAGTTGAAATGAGCAGGAAACCAGAACTGCAGTGAGCCTGATGAGCCATTGGAAGAGAGCCTCTTCACTACTCATCAATGTCATAGCAGACTACTGTGGTCATAGTAGGTGGATATTCTGCAACAGCCCTGGATGATGACTGTGCAGTTCTTGTGGAGAATGGATGAGTTGAAATGAACAGGAAACCAGAACTGCAGTGAGCCCGATGAGCCATTGGAAGAGAACCTTTTCACTACTCATCAATGTCATAGCAGACTACTGTGGTCATAGTAGCTGGATATTCTGCAACAGCCCTGGATGATGACTGTGCAGTTCTTGTGGAGAATGGATGAGTTGAAATGAACAGGAAACCAGAACTGCAGTGAGCCCGATGAGCCATTGGAAGAGAACCTTTTCACTACTCATCAATGTCATAGCAGACAACTGTGGTCATAGTAGGTGGATATTCTGCAACAGCCCTGGATGATGACTGTGCAGTTCTTGTGGAGAATGGGCGAGTTGGAATGAACAGGGAACCAGGACACTGAGGAATTTCATCATCAGATTGTACCCCCTGTACGATGGCATTATAAAGACCTCTTCAGCCTAAATCTCAAAAGGGTAAGTTTACATTGTTAAGTTTTCTCCACAGTGATAAACACAATTGGGATCTAGAACTGCATACACTTTAAACTGAGGGCACTCCATTTATTGGGATAAAACATGATTTTCAAGTGAAAGATATCAATTGAATCCGGTGATTGTAAGAGTTCAGATCATCATAGCACAAATCAATGTTGATGGTGTTTGGGTAGGATACAGTACATATTGTACATTGCAAATAAAACCAACATACATTATTACTTTCTAGGAAAAGTACTATTGATATGTGCAAGCCTTTATTGGCCACTGACAATCTGAAGCTTAAAAAAAAAAAAAAAGAGAATTGTTTGAAGATTTGAAGTATTACAATCCAAACAAACCATTTTAGTGAGCATTATCTCTTGTTCATAATGTTGACATTCTTTTTACATTTATTCACATGGTGTTTTGCTCATATTATGTAGTCATAATAAAACAAATCCGACTACAACTGTGAATTGCCCTCTACTTTAAAGGACTCCTTAATCCATCTCTAAAAGAGATTACCAAAATGTGTTCCACTTTATGTCTAAATAACTTGATTATTATTGCAGCCATCTTTCTACCACATGGGGTGAGTTTTTACAAGTAACAAGTGTACATTGTCCAGTATTGTGAACAAAATAGTTAGCATAGGAAAATTGTCCTTGTAGTTGCATCAAAAGCGGTGTCTATTTTGTAAATGTTGACAAGGTAACCCTTTATCATTTTGGTCGATAGGCAGAATAATGTGTCTATAACTGATTTTAAGAGTGGTCTAAGTTAGTTTAAGTCTACTGCTAAGTTACATTAGTCATGCAGCACCACTTAGGAAAGCATACCAAAAAGCTGAAGTACAATACACATGGATTAATACAGATGGAGAATCTTGGTATCATAGATCTATGTTGAGGCAGACCGTTTGAAGTTATGCAATAACAAAATAAGATAAATTATTGTTATTTTGATTTCCAAAATTCAACTATGTACAAACTAATGCCTTTGCTACATGTACATGTATCCAGTACTCAGCCCACTTAGAATTCCAGTGAGCTATTTTAAGTGTGGCAAAGACTTTGTTTTGTTGGAATTGAGGATGGATTTAATATTTTTTGCTCACAATGCATCAAGTACCCACTCAATAGAAATCAAGTCAGTAAACATCATGTTATTTTTTGTAAAATGTAGAAGCTATAAATGAATAGAAATTGCAGGAATGGTACAACTTTGGGGGAAATTACAAAGCTCGAATTTGGGGGTTCGTGGTTCAGAATCTTTACTGCACCAGAACTCTTTTAACTAGATCATAATCAAAACAAGAAAAAGCTTTTAAACCTTGTTTAAAATGCATTCAAGTGAACTGTTTTTAGTTGAACAAGTTCTAAAATATGTAATGGATGATTTACTTTATTTGTCTTTAAGCCTATGGGTAACAAGTGTACCGTACTTCATTATATCATTACCAAATGAAATTGAATGGCATTTCATCAGATCAAAGTAAACATTTGAACCTTTCTTACAAGACATCACACAGTGAGGTATTTTGTTTATTTAAACCAGACTATATACATGTACATTGTAAACCATACCGCTGGACTTGTCTGTTCCAATATTTACTGGCCCCTCACTGGCACTACTGGCCTGGGGCCTGTGGGCTAGTGTAAAATTCAGGCGCTAAATTGGCCAATTTCATTTGAACCAGCACCAATCGACTTGAAGAATGTTCATTCAGGGAATAGCATTTTGTTGGATCCGACATCATTGTTGCTTTATTTGATTTCAGCAATTGAAATACGCATACTATGAAAGCAAAAGAGATTTGGTCTTCTTGTTTATTATTATTGGGGGTTTCGGCCATATGCCGAAACCACCTTTGATTTCGTCGAGATTTTTAATTTTTTTTATTATTATTATTATTATTATTCTTTCCGAAAATTCTCATAACATTTACACGTACAAATTTGTGAGCGTTCGTTCTCAGGAAATAAAGTCCTAAAAGACACAAACAATACATCAAATGAAAGCCTGTGTTCTAACTTAGATCAAGCAGCAGTTCGACCGAAGGTTTTTAATCCTTTGTTGACGATATTAACGATTTAAAAACACGTATCCTCAACAAAGCACGATCGTCTTGTGTGTGTACATTGCACGTAATGCACGCTGTACATCGCATACGGCCATCACTGCACACAGGCATTGCTTCCCACGCTAGGCATCGTAACACGCTGCATACGGCCGGCCAGAACCACACATAGCCCATAGTCCACATGCATTGCATCGTTCATTTTGGTGCGCTGTTATGCTTCTACAGTTAATGGTGAACCTGTATAGCGCCCTCTTGCTTTTGGAGAGTCCTCGAACTACGGAAGCATTTGGGATATTAGTAATAGTAGCGGTTTATTCCCACGTAAATTCATTGAATTCTCCCACCACAATTGTTTTTAAGGGTCTGTGTGGTATAGTTTATTAATAAATTTAGCCTTGGTGTAGTAGTTAAGTTTATTATTTAAAAGTTTATTATTTAAAACTTTATATCGTTGCGTTTGCACTGTGAATGGACTGGCTGTACATTTACAATTCATTATTTAAAATTTTATATCGTCTGAACCATACGGAAAAGAGTTATAATTGTTGCTCTAACAGGTAGCTCATGAACCAAGTGTCATAAAGTCACAATGTTTATGCCATCTTGTAAGTCTTGACAAAAGTGCACTTTTTTTAAACATCAACTTTGACCTTTCCTTTCAATTTAAATAAGAAATTCAAATGGCTTACGTCCAAACGTCCATTTTTTTTATATGACGCGTGATTTTGTCCATTAGATGATATTTTCTCTTTTTGTACCACCAACGACCGAAACACCAGTGTTTGTTTGCTACAAACTTATCTTTAGTTTTTTATTAACTCTTGAAAAAATAAATACCTTTGGGCAAATTGATGTTTTTACAAATTCTCGATGTTATCATATAGACATACATGTAAACATTTTCCCCAAGTTTCAAGTGATAATTTTTTTAAGTTTGTATCATTACACTAATTATCTGTGACAATTTTACCTAAATTACAATTTTTTGGATTTCATTAACAGCCACATTTGCCAGTTTTCACAATTAAATACAATGTGCAAAAATGGAATACTCTGTGCTTTGAGTTTTCAGGAAGAGACACTTTCTATGACCAAGATAAATTTATGTTTATGCATTGGCTTATTATACATACAGTGCTGCACACAGACCTCATTTGCACAGTTTTCTCGAAGAGACACTTGTGGTAATCGGTTAACTTATTATTAAGTTATTATTAAAAATAGCAAATGCTTAAAAATAGCAAATGCTTGGTAAAATGTCAAAGTTTAAACCTTTCGGCAAACAATTTTCAAAATGTGGTTTTCTCCTCCCATGAACATTGGGCTGGGCTGCAGGGGGTGGAATCCTACTTTTGAAAAAGCAAGAAATACAAATTATTTCATTTGATAATTAGTTAGGTTCATGTACATGTCTTGACACCACACATTGTCTTCTATCTTTCATTATTCCGACTCTGTTGTAGTAAACTCATCAGTGGCATTTGACTAAGAGATCACTTGTTCAACTGAGCTCATTTGCATGGGCCAGTGATCAAAATCACCTGATGCTGTCCCTTCTATTGTACCCCCAGCTACAGACCCATGTCCTCTGTAGATCTATATCTTCTCATATTGGATCTTGCTGGAGAACAACTCAAGTCCCCCATGTCTGAAATTCATAGATGTCTTAAATTGTTATCTTTTTATGGGCACACCAAGTTCTTTCCAACCTAAAGTAAAACAAATAATCATGACCTCCTTAAAATGACACAGCCATTGATCCATCTGACACAGTGGTGTTCCATTTGAAACTAAGTTGCATGCCATTTTACACACAGCTGTCTATCCATTTGAGAAGATGAAGAACATAGTCATGTGACACTGAACAGCGAACAGACAATTTGGTATTGTCCTTAAAGTAGTTATCAACATGATCAAATGGTCAGCAATTGATTGGAAGACAAATTTTCTATAACTGTGCACATTGAATTATGTATGTAATATGACTTTTCAAAACACTGAAGAGATGCAAGAACAGCAGCTTCTCTGAAAATATCTTCCTTAAATCTTCTGAAAATTTCTTCATTGATTCAACCTTCATCGCCACCTGTACTTCTTTCTACTAGATATTGTGCGTGTGGAACGGTTAGGCACACCTTTGCCCTCAACCGTCACCACCACCAATACTTATTTATTCTAGATTTCATAGAATGGTGAGGAACTACTTTGCCTTCAACCGTCACTACCACCAATACTTATTCATGCTAGATCTCATAGAATGGTGAGGCACGACTTTGCCCTCAACCATCACCACCACCACCACTTATTTATTCTACATCTCATAGAATGGTGAGGCACTTCTTTGCCCTCAACCATCACCACCACCAATACTTATTCATGCTAGATCTCATAGAATGATGAGGCACTACTTTGCCCTAAACCATCACCACCACCAATACTTATTCATGATAGATCTCATAGAATGGTGAGGCACTACTTTGCCCTCAACCGTCACCACCACCAATACTTATTCTAGATTTCATAGAATTGTGAGGCACTACTTTGCCCTCAACTGTCACCACTGCCCTTCCTAGTCCTTCTAGATCTTATAGAATGTTGAGGAACTACTTTGCCTTCACCATCACCACCATCAATACTTATTCATTCTACATCTCATAGAATGGTGAGGCACTACTTTGCCCTCAACCATCACCACCACCAATACTTATTCATTCTACATCTCATAGAATGGTGAGGCACTACTTTGACTACTTTGCCCTCAACCGTCACCACCACCAATACTTATTCATTCTACATCTCATAGAATGGTGAGGCACCTACCGTCACCACCACCCGTCAAAGTCCTTCTCGATCTCATAGAATGGTGAGGCACTACTTTGCCCTCAACTGTCACCACCACCAATACTTATTCTAGATTTCATAGAATGGTGAGGCACTACTTTGTGCTCAACCGTCACCACCACCCTCCCTTAGTCCTTTAGATCTTATAGAATGTTGAGGAACTACTTTGCCCTCAACCGTCACCACCACCAATTTTTTTTCTAGATTTCATAGAATGGTGAGGCACTACTTTGCCCTTAACCGTCACCACCACCAATACTTTTTCTAGATTTCATAGAATGGTGAGGCACTACTTTGCCCTAAACCGTCACCACCACCACCAATACTTATTTATTCTAGATCGCATAGAATGATGAGGCACTACTTTGCCCTTAACCGTCACCACCACCAATACTTTTTCTAGATTTCATAGAACGGTGAGGTATTACTTTGCCCTCAACCGTCACCACAACCAATACTTATTTATTCTACATCTCATAGAATGGTGAGGCACTACTTTGCCCTCAACCATCACCACCACCAGTACTTTATTCATTCTACATCTCATAGAATGGTGAGGCACTTCTTTGCCCTCAACCATCACCACCACCAATACTTATGTATTCTACATTTCATAGAATGGTGAGGCACTTCTTTGCCCTCAACCGTCACCACCACCAATAGTTATTCATGCTAGATCTCATAGAATGGTGAGGCACTACTTTGCCTTCAACCATCACCACCACCAATACTTATTTATTCTAGATCTCATAGAATGGTGAGGCACTTTTTTGCCCTCAAACGTCACCACCACCAATACTTACTTATTCTACATGTCATAGAATGGTGAGGCACTTGCCCTCAACCGTCACTACCACCATTCAAAGTCCTTTTAGATCTCATAGAATGATGAGGCACTTCTTTGCCCTAAACCGTCACCACCACCAATACTTATTCTAGATTTCATAGAATGGTGAGTCACTACTTTGCCCTCAACCGTCACCACCACCAATACTTATTCTAGGTTTCATAGAATGGTAAGGCACTACTTTGCCCTCAACCGTCACCACCACCAATACCACCAATACTTACTTATTCTACATCTCATAGAATGGTGAGGCACTTGCCCTCAACCGTCACCACCACCTCCAATACTTATTCTAGATCTCATAGAACATGGACATCTTCAAATTCTTGTATGGATCGTATTCAGAAGTTCTCAAGAGCGTTCAGCGAATTTGATAAAAACTAAAACTATATTATGCTTCATCTGAAAAAAATATCTTGTAAGGCTTTTGGTCAAGCACTTACTCCATTTAGCACCCAGAGCCAATCCTTAGATTTGCATTTTCTTTTATACATGTTTCTACATGTTTACATAGTTTTTGACATTGATTTTATTTGTCTAGTCTACAAATATTCAGTCTAACTGTGTTCCAGTAATGTTTTTTTAGAAATATGTTAAGGACATGGTAGTTCTAGTGCATTAATAAAAAGCGTTTCATATCTTCAACTATAAACCTTGTTGCTAAAAGATTAGTATCAGTTGTTATCCAAACTGATTTAAAGGCAGTGGACACTATTGGTAATTACTCAAAATAATTATCAGCATAAAACCTCACTTGGTAACGAGTAATGGGGAGAGGTTGATAGTGTAAAACATTGGGAGAAACAGCTCCCTCTGAAGTGACATAGTTTTCGAGAAATAAGTAATTTTCCACGAATTTGTTTTCGAGACCTCAAGTTTAGAGTTTGAGGTCTCAAAATCAAGCATCTGAAAGCACACAACTTCGTGTGACAAGTTTTTTTTTCTTTCTTTCATAGTTATCTCGCAACTCCAACGACCAATCGAGCTCAAATTTTCATAGGTTTGTTATTTTATGAATATGTTGAGATACACAAAGTGAGAAGACTGATCTTCGACAATTGTTACCAATAGTGTCCACTGGCTTTAAGTTTAAAAGAAACATGAAAAGGCTGAAAAGGATGGTGATCAATTTAATCTTGATTACAGAAGTAAAACAAATACTTAGTAAATGTCCTTTGTGACAAATGTTAGACACTCATTTCAACCTTTGCGTTTTTGGGGTGTTTTTTTTTTGGGGGGGGGGGTTAGAGGGTTGTAAGGAATAGTCTCTACCATAAGCCAATTACTTGCCATGTCTTTAGTATATTTGTCAATTTTAGTTTATTGTTCATATAGTTTCATGTGGTTTCATTACCCTACCAAAAACTCAGCAGCCACAAGGCTAGTGTTAATTCAGAATCTCTACTCAAATTAAATTATGCAGCAAAAGCTACTGGAAATGTTATTTTATTCGAAAGGACTATTACCAGCAAACTCATTTCACCATAAATTTCCTATAATCGTTCACTGTTACTGGCTGCATTTTTCCAAGAATCATGACATGCCAACAACGATTCAAGATTTGTTAAAAGGATGGATTTTTCTCTTCTTCTAACCATTCTTAAAGGAAATGCACTCAAACTTAAACAGAGGTGTAACCACACTTTTAAATTGGAGGATGGGGCTGGTAAGGGATTTTCAAACAAAGCATTATTTTATGCTTTGTTTTATCTCGGGTGGGGCAAGGCCATTGTTACTTGATGTGTATACAAAAACTGAATCAGTAAACTTAGGCTGAGATAAATAGATAATTTGTGAGTACCAAAACATAAACAAATCAAGAACTTTAAAGCCGAGACGGAACGGTGTTCACTTTTGAAGAAGGATCTGTTGTCAATACTGTATCACTAGATGAACATTTGAAATGACTGACTCAAATAACAGTTTTATGGCATCATCTTTCGTGGTGTTAAGACTGCAGACAAGCACTAGTTGTATTTCCAAACGAGATATCCCACTATTAGGTGTGTTTGATATAACACAATTTGATTTGTTTGTGTGATGGCATTCTCCTTACATCATCTAAAAGGAAACGTACACTTTGGTAAATTTTAATTGATATTTAAAATACACCAATCTGCACTTAAAATATCTTTTAGTGTATGCATCTACACAGTGCGTACATGTTACAATTTAGTTCTGTGTGAATGCCATGTTGTTGCCGTCAAGTGAGTTATTCTAAAAGTTGGCGTTAGAAATAACTTTGATGTTTAGGATTAACAAATCTTGCCATACACAGTGTCACCATACCCAAAGTACAACAATACACAACCCTTGCAGTTAGTTGGACATTTTGCTGACAATTTTTTACAAATAGTAAGACAGTTTTCAAGAAGTTAAAGCCATGTCAAAGTATTATCAGGTTATTGTTGTCAAGTGAGTTATTCTAAAAGTTGGGGGTAGGAATAACTTCAATGTTTAGGATAAACAGATCTTGTCATACACAAACTGATAGTTTTCCCAAAGTGTAAGTTTCATGTTAGTCAAGTGAGTTACTCTAAAAGTTGGGGTTATGAATAACTTCAATGTTTAGGATAAACAGATCTTGTCATACACAAACTGATAGTTTACCCAAAGTGTAAGTTTCCTGTTAGAGATTTTTCTTTCATGGCATGTCCAGTACAGTGTAAGCGAAATGTTATCAACTATCCATTATAAGACAAAATCATCTTCAGAAACGTTAACCCATGAGGCAGTTGTATGTACACAAACCATATTAGGATGAAGTTCCTTGCTACAAAAGTAAACTTTTTGTGTGAAAGAACACCTTATCAAAACATTTTATCAACACATGGAGTTGTAAGCGGGCAAAAAGAAATAAACATAATATGGAGAGAAATGAACATGAGGGAGATATAAAGAGAGTTTGAGAAACTCGACTACTTGATGAAAGTAGTGTACATTATATGGAGAAGTAGAAGGAGCAGGCAGTAACTGGATTTGTTACCTTGCGGCGAGGGTCGTTGGATAAATGAGTCCAACCCTGACTGTGAATAGTCAAAATAAACAAAGGAGGTACATGTAGTGTACATTAATGGAGAAGTAGAAGGAGCAGGCAGTAACTGGATTTGTTACCTTGCGGCGTGGGTCGTTGGAGAAATGAGTCCAACCCTGACTCTGAATAGTCAAAATAAACAAAGGAGGTACATGTAGTGTACATTAATAGAAGGAGCAGGCAGTAACTGGATTTGTTACCTTGCGGCGAGGGTCGTTGGAGAAATGAGTCCAACCCTGACTGCGAATAGTCAAAATAAACAAAGGAGGTACATGTAGTGTACATTAATAGAAGGAGCAGGCAGTAACTGGAGTTGTTACCTTGCGGCGAGGGTCGTTGGAGAAATGAGTCCAACCCTGACTCTGAATAGTCAAAATAAACAAAGGAGGTACATGTAGTGTACATTAATGGAGTAGTAGAAGGAGCAGGCAGTAACTGGATTTGTTACCTTGCGGCGAGGGTCGTTGGAGAAATGAGTCCAACCCTGACTCTGAATAGTCAAAATAAACAAAGGAGGTACATGTAGTGTACATTAATGAAGAAGTAGAAGGAGCAGGCAGTAACTGGATTTGTTACCTTGCGGCGAGGGTCGTTGGAGAAATGAGTCCAACCCTGACTCTGAATAGTCAAAATAAACAAAGGAGGTACATGTAGTGTACATTAATGGAGAAGTAGAAGGAGCAGGCAGTAACTGGATTTGTTACCTTGCGGCGAGGGTCGTTGGAGAAATGAGTCCAACCCTGACTGCGAAAAGTCAAAATAAACAAAGGACGTACATGTATAAATATTGCCAAAGTCTGATTAACTAAGACTCATGGATGAAAATAGTTCAGATTGTGAAGAAGGTAATGTGTGCTCAGTAACTGGGTTAGGATTCTTGCGGCGAAGGTTGTAAGAATGACTAATCCGACTTCTGGCTGCAAGTTGCTTATAAAAATTGAGAAACACAGAAAGGTCACTAACTGGGCTTAGTTTGCCCTGACTGCAAAAGATCTACATGAAAAGGGGATAAGTTTATAGTGTGGAAACTAACTGGACTTGGATTCTTTGGTGGTGGCCATATGAATAATTGGTCCGACCTGCTTCACTCTATGTCTAAAACCTGTATGCACAGCATTTATCCAGCCTTTGACTTACTGTTTGGTAACTAATTGCCTTAAATGAAATAAATGTACAACAACTGGTTTCTTACCATCCAGGCTTGCTATAAAAGTTCAAAAAAGACTTATAGAAATATAGTTTTATTGAAGGCATGAAGGTGCAACATCTTAAATACTCAACTCTTCTCAGACAAATTTATCTGAGATTACAAAAGGGATGTATAATTTGAATGCATGGGGGATAACAAATACTATTTTAGTTGTCTCAACTTACTGTTTCCACTGTACTGTACATGCCATGAAAAATCAACAAATTTAGTTTAAGTTTTTTTTTAAATAAAATATGTATTATGTTAAAATATCTTTTAAAATAAATTTTTAACCTAGCAGAGCTGCATGGTTAATGTTCTACATGTCCTTGTTTTAAATTGTTAGAGCCATCAAATCTAAACAAATAATGTTACAAAATAATTCCACAATCTCACAAAGATAATACAAACTAAGTTTATTGTGTGGAATGTAGAAGTTAACCCACAGCGAATTCTCTAATAGGTTTTGGTGCTATCCTGGTCACATGTACCTTTAGGGACTTTGTAAGGGTAGCGGGAAGCAGGAGCTACTTCAGGGTTGACACTCCTGCCCACGCAATGTTATAGGTCCACTTTCCCTCAGTGGTTTCTACCTGGTTGGGCCCTACATAAACTCATTACTGAGCAGTAAAGACTTCATTGCTGTACTTATTGAAAGGCAGATAAACACTTACAAAAACAAGGAACACAGACAGCTGGTGGAATTCGGATCAACATTTAACCATTATCTGCTATGACTACTTAGATTGGACATGGGTCAACTTCAAACCAGAAAACTGACACTACCGCCAAATAGTAAGATTCTGACAAGAACTTCATCTGCAGTTTGTCTAAGGAAGTGTTCCAACCCAGGAAAAACTTGCCAATGATGCTACAACATTGACAAAGACCTATACGGGCTGATGCAGATAAACATATAAACCAATGGAGGATGTATGTATCCATTGCTTACAGCCAATTGATGACATCAAGATTGTAAAAACCTTTTCATTGATCACTGTCCTGCACCCAATCCAAGAAATGTTGCCAAAAGAAACTTTTAACTGAAGGAGACGTTAGCCTGGAGTGCATTCACATGATAACAAGAGCGAACTGTTACCAACAACCAAAGGAGACCTAACGAATCTTACTCTTGTGTTTTGATGTTATCTAAAAAAGGATTCACTTTCAGCTCTATCAACAGAACCTAAATGCAATATTGTGGAGGCTCCAATGACAACGGAACTGTTACCAACAACCAAATGAGATGGACAGGTATGGGAAGAAAGGGTTTACACTCAGCTCAGCAACAGAACTGTTGAACATGAAACCATGTAGACTGCAACGTGGTATCAAGGAGTGGAGTTGCATCAAGTATTACATCATCAAAACTCTCTTTGAAAAATGAGGAGGCTCCTAAAAACTGCAAATGGATAGAATCACCTCAAACTTTACCAACAAAACTGTTATCAATAACCACAGCCCTTCAGATTGTGAGACTTGATGATTTCATGGAGTGTATTTATTGTCAACCAAATGAACAGAACTGGAATGTAAATGGAGGATTGCTACACTTCAAATCAGAGACTGCATTCCATATGATTCAAAAAATTGTAAACTTAATTAATGCATGTGACCGGGTGGCTGTTATTGTTTGTTTTAAATTCTCTTAGTATTGAACTGATTCAATCTTTAATTATTTTTCTTTCTTTTAAAGGGGATGTACATGTATGCAATCACAAAAACTTAGTTTGATAATTACAAACTAATAATAATGCTATATTGAAGTGTTGTAAATCACATTATCACCTTAAGGTGCTCAAAGCAAAAGAAACATTTCAAAGTCAAGCAATAATTGAAAAATGGTCATTTGTTTGTGAATCATCATGATAATTCTCCCTTGTCCATGCATGCTCCAGGCTTCCAAATAGTAATTAACAAAAATAAATATTATGACTTGCATCTTGTGCAAGATTTAGGGTCAATACACCCTCTGCAATTTGTACATCCCCCCTAAAAGAAAAGTGAAATTAGTGTAGTAGACATTTCATTGGACCCTTTCAAGTTATACTGGATTTACAGGTAGACTGAATAGTAATGTTGACATATAGACAAAGTGTATCTTTTATGATTTAATATGTGTTTTTCACTAATAATTTTATCAGTCACAGTGTAGTGATTCATTTGGATTGGTTCTGTTTGTCTATAGTTTACTCATTCCGAAACATTTGATTTCAAAAAATATCTATAAGACAATTGTTTAATTCATATCCTAGAACTATATCAAAGCATTTAGGAGAATCTTCAAAATAGTTCTTGTTGAAAAAAGGACGATGGCTGATAATTCTAATAATGAAAGAAATACGATCATAACAAACATTACATTCACACGCTCTTATTTTCTACCCTTATTTCTGTTTTTTAATTTCCTGTGGTGGTTCATTCCTTGCCTTTCATCTTTGTAGATTAGAGCCAGTAACCCCCTTTAATATCTTTAAACATGACATGGATTTGATTTGAATTCCTTTTAAAATATCCCGGTTTTCTTGTTCTCTTTTTCATCTGAACTCATTGATTGAATGACCATACTCAATTTCAAATCCTTTTTTGTATTTTCTTATGTTCTTCTTTTCTTTCAACTTAAAATGTTTCTTTCTTTTATGAACTCACTGACCTCTTGATTGTATGCAACTTCTCAAGTCACTGAACATTGATTATGTCGTATTTGCTTTCACAAAAGCCAAGGGTGTCAAAACGAGTGTGATTAAGATGACAAATCTGCCAATGTGCATAGCTTTTATAGCTTAAAACGATAAATCTGCAATACTATCGCTGTGAGGTGGTGTGCAGTTTAAAGGCACTATTGGACACTATTGGTCATTACTCAAAATAATTATTAGCACAAATCCTTACTTGGTAACGAGTAATGGGGAGAGGTTGATGGTATAAAACATTGTGAGAAACGTCTCCCTCTGAAGTGACGTGGTTTTCGAGAAAGAAGTCATTTCATCAAATTTGATTTTGAGACCTTAGATTTACAATTTGAGGTCTCGAAATCAAGCATCTGAAAGCGCACAACTCCGTGTGACAAGAGTATTTCTTCTTTCATTATTATCTCCCAACTTTGATGACCGATTGAGCTCAAATTTTCACAGGTCGGTTATTTTATGCATATTTTGAGATACACCGAGTGAGAAGACTGGTCTTTGACAATTACCATTAGTGTCCAGGGTCTTTAACCCTGGAAGCAGAGGCTCCCCCCAACAAAAAAGCATGTTAGAAAACTTACGCCTCATTCAAAGCCCTTTTTTTATATTACATGGCAAGCATGTAAGTTTTAGAACCAAAAATGAGCCCAATGCTAGAAAGGCTTTTTTAGTAGCCTGATGATAAATAGATTGCATTGTGTTGGCTGGATGTTGTGTGCGTGAAATTTTACTAGATTTGACCGAACGGTTCTTATACTATTGATAGAAACATAAAAATGTGCCTACAACTGCTGCCCAAGTCGAAACGCAGGATTTAAAGACCTCTCAAATGATTCTGTAAAAGTTTAGTCTCTCCATTGACTAAATAATTTCTATTAACATATTGGCTTATTGCCATAGTAATTAGACAAAGATATGTGTCTCTTCGTGAAAGCTCAAAAGTGAGATGACTTACCACCCAATAATTGGTGTACTTTACGTAGGAAAAGGGGCGCGCATCAAGCGATCATGCGCATGCTGACAATAGTGGCTCTTCATGAAACATAAGAAACTATTTGATGTACATTTACGCTCTTCTGTTGCATGTTATTAGACTTTTGGGGATGTGTGGCTCTTCATGAAAAGCAAATGCTTTTATTGTAATTAAGGTTCCTTCCTGTATTAATCAATAATCTGTCAATTTATGATAATATGTGGTTCTTCATCAAAACGCTAACAATGACAATGTGTGGGTATTTCTCAAGTCACTGAGCTTTCATTCATTCATTTTATTTCCACATCAATTCAAAAAACAACAAGCATAGCTTTGATCATGCGTGGATGCCACTTTGAATAATTTGAGGATATAGAAGATTTGCAGATTAAGATAATGCATTTATTAATTTGCAATCTCATTATACAAACGGTTTTATAAATTACACTACAACAAATTAAATGTCATGATAGAAATTATTTTGAGCAAACTTGTGTAGACAGTTACATCCATCCTTAATTCCCGCCTACTTACTCCGCTCCTTATGATTGAGTTTTTAGAAGATACAAATCATACTGAACTGCCTCAACTTGGTCAAGGGCTGAATAATCTGGACAATGTATGCTTGTTATGAGTTTAGAATTTAGGCTTAGAAAATTAACTGAATTATTAAGGGTTACTCATTATTTATTGATTCGAATCGGCCAAGGCAGGGTACAGGAAACACATAGTTGAGTTAACCTTTATTTGGATTTTGATCAATACAGTCTATAAACATCATTTTGAGTGCTGAAAGAGCATCTTGACAATAATGGCAAATGTTTTATCAAAGACGTCATGTTTTGATGTAATTGAAAAGGTTAAACATTTATGTAACATCTGACCAAAAATGTTTCCTTCTTAAACAAGAACAGAATCTACTGCTGGTGAACTTTTTAACAAACAATAATTTTTGATAAGTGTTGCATGAGACTTGCAAATGTTGCTCACAAGTTTGTAGTAAACATTTTTTGTTACAGTTCATTGTTTTCAAAAAAGCAACACGACAAAGATAAAAAGAACAGTCGCCACTTCATCCTGTACCCTGCCTTTCAAAACTTTGATCAACATGAAAGTCTAATTCATTTTACTTTATTTTGTTTCCATTGAGCTTGTGGTGTAGAGGACATGGATGTGGATGGAACAAATCTTGATGTCTCAACTCACTTGTCTGGATCTTCAGTGAGGTCTGCAACACAGCCTCCTCTAGTCTACACTAAAACATCAAGGCAACGGGAACTTGATGCAGAATGGTAGTAAAGAAATAGCAAATCCATGTCAATAGGAGGAGACTTTTTTGTGACCTCTTTCTTGCACAACTTGAAGTTCTATCGTATTAAGCTCTGTGCAATGGGATTTCTCGTACAATACAATGAGAGGTTCTTGATTCAATCACAGTCACACTTATAGACAGCAATGCTTGAACCAAAGTTTACCAGCAAGGAATGTTATTGTCTACATTCTCAATGTCTCTCGTGTACTCTCATTGACATGGATTTGCTTAAAGTTAGTTCTGTTTCTTGGGAAAAACCTTAAAAAAGAAGGGAATTTATGTTGAAATCTGAATGCCAGGCACATGGCAGGAAAGGCCTTTGGGTAAAGTAGAATGGTTTTGCCTAAGCTCAGATGCACGGTTACAAACAATATTGAAAGAACCTTCCTGCGAAACACGATATTTTGCAAGAAGTTTACTTTTTGATGTTATAAACATGTATTGCTTAGCCTCTTGCGACAAATGCTTTTAATCTTGTAATTTCTGTTCTGGCCAAACAGAAGTTATATACAAAATGGCTTTCCTTACTGGAAATGCAATCAGTGTGAAGCAGAGCAAAGGGCATCTGAACAACCAACATTTTAAAGTTGATCATGTGTTGATGGTCCAATGTGAACTTGGTGTAAAAAGGCTTCAATAAGTTTCTCCATGTGCCTGGTTATATATCATGTAAAGCCAAAGCGCAGCATTCAGTATTTATTTCTCACAAAGAAAAAGTTTTAAGTGTCATGACAAGTCCAAGTGTAGATTATCTTGCAGAAACACGCATCAGTGTGAACATCTGCTTTTTTAATTTTAAGGGTAGGAATAACCCTTCAATAATTGCATGAGGGATTAAAATAATCACACATGTATATTCATGCTGTCTGATTTTTCAAACAAAAGGTTTAGACAGATGTCCTCGCATACAATTAGTATGGTCTAAGTAGTTTCAATGCAATTACAAACACTTACTCTGGAATGCAGACATAGAATTTAGAATTTCTGACCGTGTCAGTTGTCCAACTCGATATAAGTGAAGTTTAGTACAAAGAGCTTTTTTTTTAAATAAGGATGCTGTGCTTTGGCTTTATATGAAAATCAAAGTATTAAGAAATGTGTAGGGATTTTTAAGATTGATGCTTTATCAAAATATGAATAATGGTTTGCATGATTGAATATTGAATAGTATGTAAAGCAATGTTATTGTTTGATATGGAAATGTACACTGGCACATCATATGTAGGCTGATTACCTATAATTACTTGATTCTGATGAGCATTTAAAGATGCGGTCTGGTATAGCAACAACTCAATGAGTTTTCAGACACCATGGATCACAATCATTCCCAAGCACGCTGCAGTTGTGAATGAATTCCAAGTGTTGTGCATTTATACTGTCACCAGCGCATGAACCACAAGAGCATATCAGCTAAAAAGTATGGAACCAAACTTGAAACAGTTGTTCCTAAATCTCAAGCAGGGAGCAACAGTTAGTGCGTCCATTGGATGCAGAGTACCACATCAGTCTAAAACTCAAGTCCGAAGCACTTCAACAAAAGTAATGCGCTCTGATAAAACACAATATAGCTGTGCAAAGTGTATGACCAAAGGTCATAGTGCATCACAGAACTAAGCCACTCTGAGCCATGAACAAGCCTCAATCAGGACTTGTGCTTAGCCAATTGCTTACAATACAAGACGCCATGATGAAGTCCTGCTATCGAACTCTCTACTCTAAGGAGTAAATGCATTCTTCAAAAGATACATCCCTCTGAATGTCTGTTTGAAGAATTGTAAAGATGTTACAAGACATTGCAGATTGCTACAATTATACTGCAGTGATGTACCTCCATTGACTGCGATGTTCTTCCTTCCTGTCATTGACATTATCCTAAATAATTGAGTTTTATAAATTGAAGGTACGCACACTTCCAATTCACCATATACCTTTGGTAATTGTTACAAAAATCACTTCAAAAAGTCACGTAATTTTTTGTTTACAAAACAATGCGTATGAAAACTGTTTATGCAAAACAGAAAGAAAGATAAGTCTGGAACCTTGACTTTAAAATATACAGAGTATCTCATTCAATAGTTAACTTTCTAGTTAGACAGTCGCTGCGGAACCAATGGGGGTGTGTGTACCTTTATATAGGCCTATAAGGAATATGATGTGCCAGTGTACATAGTGTTGATAATTTATTAAAAAAGAATTCTATTGTTGTGTTTATTTTGTTGTCTGTTATGTGTTGGGAAGCATCTGCTTTCTATTTCAATCTTGTTGCAGCACTGGACTTTTATCACGCAAACGCCATCTTGTTTTTACTATTGAATGTTTTTCTTTAATCGTGTAAACAAACCGTGGCTAGAAAACAGTCAGCCATTTTAATACTTGTTGGTTGATCTGTCATGAAGGAAACATGAACAATATGTGATAGCATAGAAATGTTGCCTGTGCTGTTACAGCGATATTGCTATCAATACTTACATCTGTGGCCAATCAAAATTATTAGCTGTTTCTAATCACAAATGTGATAGACAACGCATAATTGCCCATGGCATGTAAAAACTGCTCTTGCTGTTGATAAAATCAACCTTTTTGAGACCAAGTTGTTTCAGATACAACGCACAATTGAACGTTGTAATCTGTTTGTACACGGATGATGAAACATTGCCACATCAGATCACCTGAACATTGAACAGAAAGTTCAATATCATACCAACAAAAATAACAAAGTAGATTTCTTAAGGGCAAAGCAACGCCAAAACAGTTTTGAAGCAGATCGTTACAGTGTTCAATCTATGCACTGATAATGAAACAATGCCAAATCAGTTCACTCGAGCAATGACTTGGCAGTTTAATATCAATCAGTCAGTTGTTTCAGTTACGAGGCATCACCAGTGTCCCTCCAATGGACACAACATACTGTCCGATATGTTGAGACAATCGGTTCCATCGGAACCACACATACTCGAAAAATAGATTTGTACCACTCGGTGATATCGCAAGTATCCTTACTTATCACCAATACCTGTTTGTACACAGATGATGAAACTGCTGAATCGGCTCATCTGAGCAAAGTAATGCCATATTATAGCATCATTTATTAGTATAATTTTTGTTCCCAAACCAAGTTGCTTTGCCCAACAAGATGGCGTGATAAAAGTCTGAAACACTTCTGGTATATGTGGATGGTAAGTGCAAGGGAAGGTACAATGTGAGCAAACTATGACCAAAAAGGTAACAAAATTCAGTAAACATTTGCTGCTTAAACTACAAAGAGTTGTTGGACGACATCTTTTTGTAACACATGAAAAACCAGCATGTGTCTTTTCGCACAAAAACTAAAAAATACTTGCCTTTTCATTTCTAAAAGTTGTCTAACAGTTTCAACCAATTTTGTTATGCTTTTTGAGCATTTTGGCGCAAGAAAAACTTGTGCTTTTCATCTCTAAAAGAGTTGCACAGTTTCTACTAAACTTCAAACTGTTTGAGCATTTAAAACGCAAGAAAAACTTGTGTTTTTTTATCTCTAAAAGTTGTCTAACTGTTTCAACTAAATTTGATATGCTTTTTGAGCATTTTGACGCAAGAAAAACTTGTGCTTTACAACTCTAAAAGAGTTGCACAGTTTCTACCAAACTTCAAACTGTTTGAGCATTTAAAACGCAAGAAACACTTGTGCTTTTCATCTCTAAAGGAGTTGCACAATTTCTTCCAAACTTCAATCTATTTGAGCATTTAAAACGCAAGAAAAACTTGTGTTTTTTATCACTAAAAGAGTCGTACAATTTCTACAAAAGTTCTCTCCGTTTGAACTTGTAATTTTTATATCTAAAAGAGACTTGTTAAAAAGGTCACAAAGAAACTGTTACAATTTCTATGAAATTTGTTAGACAACTTAAGCTCCTTAAAAAATAGTACCTTCCCTTTACGTCCACATATAAAATAGTGCTGCAACTTTATTGAAATAGAAAGCAGATGCATTATGGGGGGCCTAGGGACTTTATATATGGGGAGGGTAAGGACATAGAGGGCAGTACCACTTAGAGGGCAACAGAGTCTGAAATAAAGACTAAGTATACACCAGAGTTCATGAGTCTCTTGTTATTTATTCACATCAGTTCATGAATATTCATAGAAAAATTTAAATTTGACCTTTGACCTTTGACCTTTATTAAAAAAATGAACAGCACCCCAGTGCATGCAAGCCCCCCCTGGTTTTCACACAAGTGTTCCCCGCCCACAGGCGTCAACAGACTATGTCAGAGAGTGCCTCTTTCAACACCATTCAGTGATAGACTTAGCTCAGTGTTCAATTGTCCCCAATATATATTAGTCTGTGTGGCCAAAGTCCCATCTGTTGACCATAAACAAGGGAAGGATCTAATGATTTATAATAATTAATTAACTTAACACTGAGTCAGATGTATCTATCTCCAACTCCTGACATTACAAATGGAAATAATACCTTCAATGTCTATTCCGAACTTACATTTGCATAATTTGCATCCTGGTTTTGATCCTATCAAATAAAATATCAAACAAATGTACAGATTTTTGCCAGTTTTCTTTAATAGATTGCCATGTTAAGATTTTACGTCACTTTTAGTTTCAACCGCACTGATCATATTTGCCAACGCCACAAAGAAACCCTATCTCTGCCATTTTTAATGTATTCCTTAGCGTGCTTAAAAACAAATAGCAATTTATTTTGTTACGACAAGACAAGACGTCTTGGCTATCGTACCAAACGTTGTAAATTTTAGCGTTAAAACGATTTCCTACCGGAGGAAATATAATTATTGGGAAAGTTGTCGAGTAAATGATTGCATTTAGCCTCAGTTCAAGTTCATCAGCACAAACAGTGAATTTATTTTAAAGTGTGTAAAAACTATTAGGTGACTCTGTTTTAAAGTACTAATGCACATGAAGCGTTTTACGAATAAGCTCTTTTATGTTTCTTAAAGGAATAGGAAAAGAATAAATATTATTAAGCGCATTTGCGCCACTATCTATCTATTAATTGAGTGCACAAAGAGAAATGTGAGCACATATCGTCAATGATGTCAAAATCCAGCACATGTTCAATTAAACTATTCATTTAAAAAAGTAAAACACAGCTTGTTCTTTTTAATGCTTTTAAGAACTCTAGTTTAGTGATGAGTAGTTTCTGATGCTTTTTAAATTTTGGAAGTGGAGTTTGTAATTGATTTGGTTGCCATTTCTAGTTAAAGTTGAAACATTTTGTCAAGAATTTTGTTGAATACAAGGTTCCATTGTCCAAGTGATTTAAATTGATTTATTTGGTGTAATTTATGGTGCTTATTTCATTCTATTTCACTAATTTTATTAAGCAGATGTTTTTTATTTTGCTCACCATTGAGATTTAAGTGGCGTTTGGTTAATTTTTAACTTGTAACTTCTCTAAAACATTCCTTTTCCCAGTTTCCAGGGTGCCAAACTCTCCTGCTACTCAAAACAGTGTAAGGTTCTCATGTATTTACGAGTCCAAAGTACTTCACTAAACAAGTCTAGTTCATAAACTGACATGTTTCACAGATTATAATTTTGTGCGATAAGTGCGATCTTACTTAATATCACATCAAGGGTTCATTTGCTAAGTTCGGAAATGAGTTTTAAACTCCATTTAACCAATTTTCAGCTACAACGATGTATTTTAATGAAGATTTTTGTCTTCTTGTGAACATTTTGAAGCACTGACTTGTACTCCTGTACTTTACAAACACTTGTTTTTTATAATTATTTTGTAATTTCGCTTGATCTTAGTGTAGACTAAATTCTGTCTTTCCTTTTTCTTTTGTGCATCTTGAACGCCTGATAATGTAAATAAACTCATTCTTCAGCAAACAGATGTGTTTGATTGGGTTTTAGTTTTTTTCTTTGGTTTCCTTGCACCGTTTTGAGTAGCATATTTTCTCTGTACCATGGTCCTGGGGTGTCTATTTGTGAGCACCATACTCAGTTTGTGGCCTGTTTTTTGACAATGTGGTGGAAATTTACAACGACGGATCCATGGGAGGTCCCTTTTTTATAAAGTTGGACCTCCCTTCTTTTTATTCCCCTATGTTTTGCCGGAAAGCCCTGTCATTTCCATTTCTTATTTTCCTATGTTACAAAATAGCCTTCTGTACTTTGGTACATTGTCTATCTTTTTTTTCCCCTTTTTTTTTTAGGGGGGGGGGGGCATAATATTATTTTGTCACACAATCTTACAGATGAACCCTTACAAGTACAGTGTACTTTAAGTATTATTTTCCCAAACATGGTTATTTGATGCTTTCCTTATTTATTAGACTACAGTGTAACACATTATTTCATTGGTCATGTGTAGAATTTGAAAATACTGTTTGGGTCATCTCAACGCGTTTGCAGCGCCATGATGACTACCAAACCTAAACTATCTTTGAAATTTAAGACACTTGCTACAAAACAGGCGTCTTGCTGAAATGTGCATCAAACTTTTGCTGATAAATTATAATGACTACAAACAAAAGATAGTCCCTTTCAGTCTCACTTGGTGAATATGTCTTTCAAGTCTTGTGATTTCCTTAAGTTCACTTCTACTACACTGAATTTGTACATCTTTGAACTTTGATCTCAACATTATAAAATGCAAGATGCATTTAAGACACAATCCTATGTGTGACAAACTCTAAGTCCCCCGACCCCCCCCCCTTCATGACAGGACTTCCGGCCAATTTCACCCCCTATTTTTTAGATCATGGACCCGCCCCTTCTAAATAAGCCCCTCAGTATCAAGGGAAACTATGGTGCCTTTGGTGACACAGGGTTTGCCAGTCCTGCATCTTTTATGTCCATGGTAAAATTAGTTGAAATTTGTACAATTCATGCACTGCATACTTTACATTACATCCTCATGTATGATACCATGCACCTTTCAAAGCTCACATGTATACTTATAATAAGCAGGCCCTGGGAAATATTCAAAGATGGTTTTTACTGCCGCCTCTACCAGTCAATTTGCTCTAAATCATAACCTAGCTCTTTATAGTACATGTACTCTCAAGCCAGATGTAAAATGGGCCTTGAATTGTTCAATGACTAAAGCTTTACATTTAGTTTGTTCCTTTTCTGCATTACTATCTACTGTGCTTCCTGGCCAGTCAAATAATTATGTTATTCCTCTACACTATTTCATCTTTCCTTGAAGTTAAAGAAATGAAGAGGTCATCCAATTAGCATTCAAGGTTACATCTAAGACATAAGAACTACATGTGTATCTGCTGAGTGGGTAGACTTTAAACTAAACTATTGATGACTAAGATGTTTAATGTACTTCATTTAATCATCGATGACAGCAGTTTGTAATATTTTTATTTTTATTAGAACTGATCCTGACTGTATTTAACTATTTAATACAACTATTCCTGACTGTATTTCAACTGTACTTGAAAATAAAGAGGTGAAGCTGTGACTTTAAAAGCTCACAGCTCAATGTTGTTTGCCTTCTTTGGTCCATTTTTGTAAACCTAGATAAAACTAACAAGGATGTTTACAAGTGTTTTGCACTTAATCTTGTTTTGCTGAGCAAACTGATTGGAACTAGAATACAGATGACTATGTTCATGTTTATCACTTCAGCTTTGATGAAGCGATTCCTTCAACAACATTGTAGGCTTTCCCAGGGCCTGCAAGAACCTCACATGCATACAACTGTTAATTTTGAACTATTATTTTGTACATCTTGTACAAACTGAACAACTATGGCCTGCCCTTAGTGTAGCCTAATATGCCTGGTGTTATAAGTAGATACTGTCTGGCAGGGTAGCTTATACGCCTGATGTTGTTTTTTGTAATAACAACTTTTTAGTATGTGGTTGCTGCTTCTCAATTTATTTCATATGTTTTCACTGTTGAAATATCTACCAATACTTGTCATCAAATCCTTTTTGCTGAAACTGATCCCAGTTACTTTATAGCAAGTTATGATAAAAGAAATACATGTAGGCCCTACATCTATCCACCTATCTTGTTATCTACCCTAAAAAGAAAACCACAAAATGATTGTTGACACTGCATGTAATGAAGTAGTGAATACCCCAAGATGTAACCCATTAGTCAATAAAAGTAGAAACATTTCTTTCTCTCATTCAGGACTTCGATTAGAAACTGAGATTGTTTTCCTACGTACATCAGGTTGTATGAAATCCATGCTGACGCTACTGATATGCTGATCTATTCCTATACTAAAAAACTCTCATACAAGATGGACCTGAGTGTAACTGATGAACTAATAAGCGATATTAACTATCATCCAGCATGGTATCAATAGTCCTATGGTGACTAGTACACACATATTCATTGTACCCTCTTCACAAATTAAACATACCTACATGAATTGTTTGGTATTCTAGAAAAGACCTATTACCACAAATGTCTGGGCCTACATCTATGTAATTAATAATCATGAGTAGCAAGGCCTTAGTCCTAGAGCTAGTTGTATGCATGGATATTGGATAGACTGTATACACCACTGGTTTAAAATAATAAGTAGTGACAGAGCTGGAATCCAATGGGTAAAAGTTTTGGCTTAAATTACCACCTGTGAACTAATCTTTTGAAGTGCCACCCACAACATGAAGCGGAACACAGGATCTAGTGATCAAGTTCAATGTTAAAACTGACTTGTGTTCTAGTGCTATATGTATTTGCTCATTGTTTGTGGCCAGTAGACTAGTTTACTCTGACACCTTTACAGATCGGTGTCTTCATTGATCTGGGTCTTATTAGTAAGTTTGAATGCATTCCTTTAGCTTCAACAAAAGAGAAATGCATGTCGTTTTCCCATTTTTTTTCACAGCTAAAAAAAGAATTTTCTTAATATGTGACAAATGTTTCCTCTTAATCTCTTTCAACATTTGATGATATGTTTTTTTAAATTCAGCTTGACTACTTAATCAATAACCAGTGGTGTATACAGCCCTAAAATACATGGAGCTTATCGATAGTCTTCAATCAAACACTATTGACCTATCGCCATTCATAATTATTATGATAGCCAATAACAATGTATTTAGCACATTGTATGATCAACCTGATCTACACGTACAATACTAGAAAGTGATACATACAAGATGTATGTAAACTTCTTCTTGTACATACTTGACGTACAATGAGCCCCATTTAGCACCCAGGGACAATGAGATGTACTTGATGTATACATGAAGACCATACAAATGTACATCAACGCTTAGTTATGTGCAATATGTGCCCATGTTACTCATCGTATTTTCTTCCAAAAAACAAACTAGCAGTTTTGTTTCTTTACTACTTTGCTAGTGTAGTAGTATAGTTCAATGTAGACAAATGATGAGACCTATACATATCCAATAAATGAATGTGTTTCTTTGTTCAAATGCATGTGCCCACCATTCTCTGATGAACAAGTACATCAAAGCCAGCTGTACATGCAGTTCTTGTTTTAAATTATTGCTATCACTTGTTTGTCCTAGATATGGCTGAGTTGAGAATGGCGACAGGTCAATGTTAATTACCTCGTTCCCATGGTAATCCTACCATCCCACTGTATCTCACTATAACATGGAACTATTTGAGTGGTCAACAATATTGATAGTAGTGATTGCTTTTGCTGATCAATCACTTTACCCATATAAGGGTACATTTTTGGGGGATAACTGAATAACTGGTAGTTGGTGTATAGTTGGTGAAAAAAAAGGGGGGTCAACGACTGTCTATTGAACACTTTTCCCAACTGGGGCTAGTTGTAGGTTACTGGTTGCCCGACTGGGGCAAGTGAGGTATTGTTGGTTGCCCAACAGGGGAAAGTGGCATTGTTCGTTGCCCAACAGGGGTTAGTTGTATAGGTTCATGATTGTCCAATAGGGGCTACCTGTAGTTGTAGGTCATTGGTTGTCCAATCGGGGGCTAGTAGTAGGCATTGTTGGGTGCCTGACAGTGCTATTTGTAAGTTGTTGGTTTTCCAATAGGTGCTATACTAGTTGTAGGCATTAGGGTTTACCAAAGGGGCTGGTTGCAGGTTGTTGACTGCCCAATAGGGGCTAGTTTTAGCTTTGTTTTAACATCATGCCAGGGCTAGTTGTAGGCTGGTCCACAGGGGCTATTTGTAGGTAGTTGGTTGCCCGACACAGACTTGTAAGTTATCGATTGCCCAAAACGGGGCTAACTGTAGGCTGTAGGTTGCCCAAACAGGGGCTATATGTATGTTGCCCCTAATTGGGTCTAGTGGTGGATGTACGTGTAGTGTGTGGATTAATAGGAGCTGGTTTTAACCACCGTCTGTATATCACTTTGCCCATTAGGGGCTATCGGTGGATGTTTGTTGTACATGTATATCAGTTCGCCTGACACCGAACAGTGAGGACAACTTTGTCACACTATACATTCGTTTGCAAAATGGAGGGGGGGGGGGTAAGTTGTAGGTGAATGAAGGAAAAAATGGGAACTAAAAATAGTGAGTGTGTGAGGTACTTCATTATGGGTGAACCCTTCATTTGTGTCTAAGAGATTACCAAGTTTCCTTAAAGGAACAAACAAATAACAACTTGTTCATTTTGGACTAGTTGTTGGGAACGAGGTTTGGCAATACCAAGCAAGGTTGAGTAAGAACATGTCCTGAAAGTTCTTCACAATATCTACAAGGGCCACAAATTCAAAGTCAAGCTTGCTGTGCTTTACTGGCATTAATTGTGATCTAACTAATGATCAAAATGCTGTCTGATATTGATTCATATCATAAAATGTAGGGATTTGATTTCCCATAGACGGGTTGTGATGATCAGCTTATCCTGGGTTTTTAGTTATGCAGGACATCACATTACCAATTGCTTCTACATTGTAAGTGTCAACTGGAAGGCAATAACTTACATGTAGTTGCCACAGAGACAATTTAGAGAAGTGTTCACCGGCTCAGTGAGTTACCTAGAGCATCACATCATGATGAGGGCAGGTAGATTTGTGACTCCACATATTTCTCTTCATACTCAAGGTATCTAAACTTTAGCTAAAGATAACTGCATTAATTTACCTTATTAAGCACAAATGGGAAGGTCAACTAATTCTCATTCAATTGTGAAGAACTGTCAAGACTATAATTGTACAATGTACAGCCCTACTTTTAAGTTGAGGTCAACCAGGCTTGGGGTAATGTAAGAAAGTTAAATATTACCAACAAGTTTGGTAATAAACACTGTTTCTAAACCGATTGTATGATTGACTACATAAATTGCTTTTGTCAATTACATAATTAGTGGATATTTTTTAGTGTCATACCAAGGGTTTTAAATTTCCTACTCATTGTTTGAGTTGCAAAAAAAATTTTCCTTAAGGTTTCTTCAAACCCTTCACTGGTCGATTGACAACAGTGATGAATAGCTCACCACTATTTTTGGTTCTGACGTAAATACTAATACTTAAACATGAATCATCTGAATACCCCAAGCCTGGGTTAAAAGTTTCTGGTTTCCTAGAATTAGTAAAATTCAATCAAGGCATTGACCATTCAAATAAAGAAACCTCTCCATGAGGTGTTTCTGTTCCACTTTCAAGGCGTCAAAGTGTCTTCATGTGTACATTCATGTGCAGGTTTACTTGTGTTTAATACTTTGGGCATAAATGCCTCGTGATGCATTGCTTCATTTGATGAAGTTTATGTCCAATTTCTCTTGTTAGATCTGACAGTATCTTGAAGCCCCTCTCCACCCAGGATATGGGTATCATTGAGGGCAGTGTCTGTATGACTTAATCTGCAACTGCAATGTATCTTAACCCAGTAAGGGTATCTAGATGGACTGTGCCTGCATTATTACATTGGTGATTATTCTTGTAACCCACTGTTGTGGGCATTAGGAGGGGCTGAGATACCTGATGATAGCTTCACTGTACCCATCAGGGATATTTCAGGAATGTCATTTCATGAATCATCAGCAAATGGTTGGCCTAAAAGATATGCCACATGACCTGTGGCCATCTTGGTTGGTTGATTGGTCACTGCAATGACTGAGTTCAGGGATTTTTACAGCAAGTGCCATATTTCTTTTTGGGGAAAACTTCCATATTCAAAGTAGAGACCATTTAAAACTGGATCAATTTTAGATCATTGCAGGCACAGAGTAGTGTTTCTCATTTCTATGGAAACACACAGGTCTGAAGACAACCTGTCTCCATTTCAAACCCTAAGACCTTGGTCAATGCCTTGATTGATATTCAACCCTAACATGCTTGGTATTGCCTTTGATTGAAGACTATCAGTGCATGGCTGAGGATGTATAGTTACAGTACATGAATTCCTACTTCAATTAAAGTTACCATGGACCTATCTAACAGGACTGGGACCCCTGTGTCGACACCACAGTTTTACCGTCGAAACTGAGGGACCCACCACATTGCCCATGTACAGCCCTAATTTACAGTATGGTGCTTTTCCGTTTGCACCCCAGGCTTTCATTTTTAGAGCAGTTTAAAGAGTTTGGCACCCCATGTTTTCCCAGTGTTGGGATCTGTTCCACAGTTTGGCCAAGAACTACCATGAATTTAATGGTTTGGCCAGGAACTACCATGATTTTACAGTTTGGCCGGGAACTACCATGATTATTCATGTCGATCTGGGACAAAAATCTCAAATTTTGGCAAGTACAAGTTCAGTATTTTTAAGTTAAAAATACTTTTTAAATTTGTTTTTGTTTCTGCCCAATACTTTTTGGAGTTACAAGTTAAAAATGTTTACTATGCAAATGGATTGTTATCCAAGGCAAGCCACTTTAATAGGAAAGTTTGTTTATTTGTAAGCAGTGCATTGACATGCAGGGTAGAATCAAACTCATTTTAAGTTCTCCATCTTTGATGTTTTTTTTTTTGGCCTGCTTTTATAATGAAATAGATTTTAAAACTACCTTTAGTGCAGTTCTGTTTTGATTTTTGCATTTTTCAAACAACTTGTATCAACACTTTTTTTTCTGTTGTAAGAAAATGGTTTGCTTCATATCAAGATACTGTGAAGTATCCAGCTGTATTTTAAGATTCTTTTTTACATCATTTGGACAATTTTTTTCACAGAACCTAGATTTGTCTTTTCAGTAAGAGACAATTTGGACAAATGTTGCAAAAACATCAGTTCAGATGTTACTCATTTTTAGTGAGTATGGTTTTGTCTCAAAGATTTTTATTTCTAACAAACTGCAATTTGGCAGATTGTACATTTTGAGAGTGAACGTAAATTTTTATAAGTAGTAGCATTTTCTTTGTGCTATTGGTGAAATGGCAACCTTTTCAAATCTTATTTAACATTTCTTTGCATCTTGTTTGTTTATTACTTCCATTTTTTGTATTTTGTCATTAGGTTGGTTTTTATTCTGTGGATTTTCAGATTATCTTTGAGAATTTAACATACTGTTGTAAAGGTTTTTATCTGTTGGTTAATTTTACTTCATTGATTGGAAAAGCCGTTATTCATTGTTTGTGCTGATGAATTTGTTTTTTCTTAATTGATTGACTTAGAATAGAATTTATTATTTGTTTCCAAAAATATTTTTTTTATACAAACTTGATTTGGTTTAACGCAAGGCAGAGAGTGGTTTAGATAGTGCTCGTTCAACAAATTAATGATTGGTTGGTTTAGACATCGTGACCAAAAACCCTATGTATGGCAAACATCTCAGAAATACTTGGCAAAATTGTACATTTGTAGATATTCCATTCTAATGGATCAAAATACCATGGTGCAAATCATGAAATGTAGAGTTCAGAGTAGACTTGAAGGCATTTCTTCCATATACAATGCCTGGAGTTGAAGATGGATACATCATCCTCTGTGGAAAGAAAATTAATTATCATAGATCAAAGGATCCTTACCATGTTGCAGTCAACTGTGGGTCTCTGATTCATCCAGACCGCCAAGTATTGGGAAGGTTGACACATCACAAACAGCCAAACACCTTCAAGTGCATTCAGAGGACAACTCACCAACCAGCCTGCCGACACCTGCGGGCGGGGAACACTCGCGCAAGCACCAGGATGGCTTGCATGCACCGGGGTGCAAAAAGGGGAGGGGTACATTCATGAGCTGTTGGTAATTACAAAATAACTTTTCATTAGTAACAGGATTGTACATTGAAAAGATGGGCAAAATAAATAATTTGTAATTTTTGACTTTGAAATGTAAAAGGAAGATCCAGAATTCAGATTTCAGCTTTTGGAGACAATTTGTCAATGCTGCTAAAATTTCAGATTTTGGTGTACAAGATTGGCTAATATACAGCACTTCATAATGAGTTTCAATTTTTAAAAGTACATGTGAATGAACTGCAACGCAAGTTTTTTAAACTGAGATTTTGTCTCGTAAGCTTAGTTTAGAGAGCCACTTGGCCCCCATACACATCAATGCATAACAAGCACACCAGTTAAGTGTAAAATTGGTGGAATCTTTTCCTGTACAGGATGGCTTGCATATGGTATACTTTTGGTATAATATAAAAACTGCAAAATTTCGACTAGCAACATAATATCTTTGACTGAAAATTTGTTAAGGTGAAATCAACACATTGTTACTGATTTCAAAAATTTAAAGGAAGATCCAGAATTAAGACGTCAGCTTTTGAAGACAATTCGTCCATGCTGCTGGAAAAGAAAAATCAAAGTGAAACGTTTGTTTTTGTCTTTTGCAAGGTCTCTTTGAGAGTCTTTGTAAAAATAAAGAAGTGAAAAAAAAAAACAGTAGCAGGGACAACAATTTCATCAGCTGTGCCAGCCAATGTGTTGTACCATCAAATGTTTTGACTTTTTGAGTCCGACGGTTTTGAGTTCAGAAGTATAGTTATAACCAATCTTGTAGCCATCTTACCAACAGAACTTATAGACTCACCCTCCACACTCTAACTTACTAATTAAATTAGCTTACAATGTTTAAGACAGACCAGCCCCTCACAGAAAGCTTGTAACTTGGGGGATTTCTCATGAAGTTTGAATGAGTTACGAAAAAAACCATTTGTTTATACACAACAATGCTAAATTAAAAAGCTGAATCCAATCGACTGATCGCTTGTTAGTTTTGGACAGAGTATTCAAATACTCTCGTTACCACACACTGTACCAAAGTGTCATCATAATAATTTGTTTTATTTGGTAGTCAAATTTTTGCTCGACATTGCCTTTGTTTCAGTAACTTAATTTCTAAAAGTTTGGGTTTCTGTGAGAGGCTGTTCATTGCATTACTTAAAACAAAAAATACTATTACTTCTCTGTTCATGCATGAATTCCTCTGTGCTAAATTAACTGAGATACACTTTAGCTTTTAGGTCAAATCCTACAACATTATTGAAAAGTAACTTCTGTGCTGTCATATTGTATGTCTTTCAAGTTATGAATACTAACATTGGTTGAAGTCCTGTGAAACACTACACTAAACTTGAAATACTTTTGAACTTGAACTGTCTGCCCCATTAAGTAAGTTTTAAGTCTTTGCATGGTACACTGAACATGAAGAAGTTTAATAAAAATGATGAATATGAACCAAATGAATTCAATCTCTTTCATGAGAAGTGTTGGCTGTGATTTGAAGAACCAGGGTTGAGTTATCGTACAGTTTCTGCTTATGTTCCTGTCATGACTGTTAATTAATAGTCATAATTATTAGACAACTTGAAAACTTTAAATGTGAATTAACAATGACTTAGTATCACTTATTGTTTGCCAAAAAAATATACATGGTGTACACTTAATGTTAGGGAGAGTTGATAAAGTACATGTACTTATACAGAAAGCATTTTCCCTAATCTCACCTGTTTAGTAAACTAGCCGACTGTAGTGCCGCCAAGAAATACTGTTTGATTTAGTCCAATCACCTTTAGCACTTTTGGTGGTTTAAGGTTGAAATATATTCAGATGCACCTTTTGTTTTAGTCCCATTCAATTTATGGAGAAACTGTTGCTAACCTGGTCAGCAAATATATACTTTTTACTATATCATTCAGTGCTATAGATGGTTTTTGTGATAAGCTGTTGACAACCTATTTAGAAATGGTCCTATCTCATTTAGCACTCTTGGTGGTCTAAGGACAAACTATTGACAACCTATTTGGTATTACTATTCGGTTGTAGTCCTACACTTTTTACATTTAGTGCCCCTGTTGGGTTTAAGGGCAATGCTATCTATTACAGAATAGTTTTCTTTAAGCACACTAATTGTTTATAGGAATAAAAGTTTAAAAATTAATAGTAATACCATGTCTCCTTGTTCAATCCCTTGTACTACACTAATCCTGTATTGGTTCATGCATGAACAGATGACTATACCTGAATGCTACAGTTTTACTTAAAGATAACGGTCACCGTTTTCACAAAGCGACATTTTAGCCCCTGCACCGAAACTTTCATAATAAAAGAAGCAAACTGAAATTAAAAGTTTTTAACAACTATTGGTTTGGAAGACTGTTAGTCAATTTTCCTTTGGTACTTTGACTAAACATGAAAGTGGAGATTTTAATTTTTTTGTAGGATGATTTCATCATAGACAAGATTGTCTCTTCAAGAAGCTGAACAAACAAGGCTGTTTTAGAAAACTGTTAACTTGTCACAAAGATTACACATACTATTTCTTTTTGAAAAATTCAGGCACTCATTTTTTGGCATGGCACGAGCAATATAAGCATGTACACATGTACACATGTACATATAAAAATTGCACATTCGTAAAACAGACTCAAAACTATTTCTGGTGATTTTATCTCTGTGCTTCTTGTGTACAAAAATTTGAAATTTTATGACTTAAAAAGCTAGCGGAAAATGTTGGTGTCTGACCAAAATCATCAAAATCTGTAAGTTATCAAATTTGTCTGTTCATGAAAACGGTGACGATAATTAAAAAAGCGAATACTGAAGGTGTTCTCCAGGCTACTCTAGGGATTGTTATATTTGAATATAGACATTTCTTCTTTTGTTTCTAGATACTATACAAACGCTCTAGTCCTTGTATGTTGATCACATTAAGGTTTCAAAGTGGGCTCATAAAATAATGTCCTCCAGCCTTGCCACACTGATGTATCTTTCTCATCTCATTTGTATCTCAAGAGTTCAAAGAGTGTTTAGGAATTCTGTCTCCAATCCAGGCTTTGAGATGTAGCCTTAGAGCTGCATCTCAAAGCAAACAGTGAGTTTGGGTTTAGTTCAAGTCCAAAATGTTCACAGAGTCATTGCTGCATTGTCGGTCTCCTCCAGCTTGGCGTAGAATATTGCACCATGGGTTGATAGTGTTTCACTGTTCAGAGATGTAGCATTAAAGCTGCATCTCAAAGTCAACAGTGAGCTTGGGTTTAATTCAAGTCCACATTGTTCACAGAGTCATTGCTGCATTGTCGGTCTCCTCCAGCTTGGCGTAGAATCTTGCACCATGGGTTGATAGTGTCTCAATGCTAAGAGATGCATTAGAGCTGCATCTCAAAGTCAACAGTGAGCTTGGGTTTAATTCAAGTCCACATTGTTCACAGAGTCATTGCTGCATTGTCGGTCTCCTCCAGCTTGGCGTAGAATCTTGCACCATGGGTTGATAGTGTCTCAATGCTAAGAGATGCATTAGAGCTGCATCTCAAAGCCAACAGTGAGTTTGGGTTTAATTCAAGTCCACATTGTTCACAGAGTCATTGCTGCAATGTCGGTCTCCTCCAGCTTGGCGTAGAATCTTGCACCATGGGTTGATAGTGTCTCAATGCTAAGAGATGCATTAGAGCTGCATCTCAAAGCCAACAGTGAGTTTGGGTTTAATTCAAGTCCACATTGTTCACAGAGTCATTGCTGCAATGTCGGTCTCCTCCAGCTTGGCGTAGAATCTTGCACCATAGGTTGATAGTGTCTCAATGCTAAGAGATGCATTAGAGCTGCATCTCAAAGCCAACAGTGAGTTTGGGTTTAATTCAAGTCCACATTGTTCACAGAGTCATTGCTGCAATGTCGGTCTCCTCCAGCTTGGCGTAGAATCTTGCACCATGGGTTGATGATGATTCACTCTTCAGAAACTCCTTGTAGAATCAATGTTAATCTCCTCAAGCAGCGCATCTTTCTTGATTATGTGATTCTGAAATTAATACACAAGAAAACACATTAAGTTAGCAGTGGTCGATACATGGAGAATATTATACACATATGTACCTTTTTTGAGGGCCAAAGCAAAAAGGATACTTCAAAAAGCTCCCAGAGCACTGAAATCATTGGTAACTTGTCGTTTCTATTATTTTTAATGTCACTTGTTGTGTACTGTACTTCTGAATAGATAAAATTGCACTTGTCCATATAAAATTGTACTTGCCATATTTTGGAAAAAGAACATTTTAAAGCATTTGCAAAGGACAGATTTATTGCGATGTTGTCTTTTAAAATTAACTGTTTGTTTCATGCAAACCACATTGTTTTTACTCTTTTGTTTTGGAAGTTGAGTTAAACGTTGCCTGTGTTTTAGAGCCTGATCAAGTGAAACATGTTTTGGTGCAAATATCTGTTATTAATACTCATGGTCTAGCATTTGAGCCATTTTGCAGAGCTTTTCAGAATTGGAACACATCTCTGTAAATGTGCACTATTAGACTCCCAAACTAGCACCTTTACACTGTCTCCTGGCATGTGGTTTATCAATGAGCAATTCTTGCAAGGCATTTCTAGTATTATTAAATCGCAACTCTACAAAACTCTACTCTATTCAGTCTCTTATGTTTACGTAGATACAGCATACTTTGCAACAAACTAAACTATATAAGTTAGTTGGGCTTTCTGGGGTGGATTTCACAAAGAGTTAAGACTAGTCTTATCTCGAGTTAACACGAGTTACTCGTCTCAACTAGCCACACATTTGTTATATCTCCTAGGACTAATCATAAGTTTGGACGATGTGAAATAATCGACCCCTACTCAGCACTTTGAGTTGAAAGTTAAGCATATTGTAAAACTCCTTATACTGAAAGGGTCTTGTAATGTGAGTGCAGGGCAGTGATTTGAGCTCTCTTGTTGAAGCAAACTGAAGTGTGACTCCAGGTTTTTTAAACACGCGTTGTTGCAGTACAGGTTTAAACGTTATAAGCACTGATTCAAGTTTATGAGTATTCTCAATTGACTAATAGTATTTAGAGCAGGAAACCTCTCTCTACATGAGCTGTACATGAGTTCAATTTGAGTTTTAATTGCAGTATCATTGATTACCTTCTGGGTTTGTGTTAAGACCAGTTCATTTTGGCCATCATTGAGAATCTACCACCTTGATGCAATCCTCCGTGGTTTGATCAGTTCACAAGTAGCAGTAGATGTTCGGAATTTATCCGAGTCCAATAGTGACAAAGAGTACATTGTTGTGATGCTTCTATACATCTTCAACTTGCTGTCACATGTTGCTTGTTTGTTGAATGTTGAAAAGTCAATCTGGAAGAAAGGAAAATGAGACAAAAACTTGGTTATTTATGCATTTGTGAACTTAACATTTAGCCTACACTCACAGGTACATGCGTTGCTATTTCCCAGCTCGAGTGTTTGTCATTACAATAAGTAGGTGTTCAAGAATATGCATCACCTGTTAAATAAGATGATAATAAAGTAATAACATTATTGAAGTGCACATATCTATCAAATAAGGTACATGTACTCAAGGCACTGAGTGTATTACAAAATTTCAGAAAGATAGGTAATTGCAGTAATGAATTCTGAGACCCTGGTAGCACTTTTCAGGGTTTACAAGGTGCTACGGCGTATACAGCAGCCACAGCCAGGAACACAGTGGCGAACCCCTTCTCTTCTTGATAAGTGCACTGGTGGTTTTTTTTACATGCGACACACTACACATGAGACCAACGACTTTACGACCCATCCAAAGGACAAAGCAATGGTTAAGCGTCTGAAGCAATGGTTAAGAGTCTTGCTTAAGGACACAAGTGTCAAGGATGGGGATTGGAACCCACACTCTGCTGATCAGAAACACCGACGTTTGAATTCGGTGCTCTTAACTGCTCGACCACGACACTTCCACAAGAATTGTTAAGTTGCAGTAAATCCAAGGAAAGATGCTTTGTTCTTTTATTAACCTCTGAACTTAAAAACTTTGACATAACACAATCTTGCATGATAACTTGTAAACAGGGGGCTTTATTACAGATGGTACAACAGAATGAACAGAAAGGCGAGGGGGAGGGGGTACCTTCCCAACATGTATTTCCTGATACAGTTGCTCCACCACAATGCAAAATGGTAAACATACAGGTACGCCTGATTAGTGAGAAGAAGCTCACAAAGTGCCAACGATGTGCTACCACTCTAATGACCAGGTACGGATTTTCAAACAGTGTGACTCCTACATGGACAATTGAATCGGTTCTATACGTGGTTGTGCCGGCCTTTTTGGCAATGCCCCACAGGGCTCGAAATTGGTGGAAAAAAACACAAGACCTTTACTGGACCAGAAAATTTGTTACAAAACCTGAATCTAAATGAGGAGACCCTTTCTACACAGTTTCACATTTAAACAGTTTTTGAAATATTCACACGGATTTATATAATTTTTTCTTTTGGGTAACGATTTAAATAGTTAACAGAATTGAACAATTTATGTATTATTATCAGTTTAAATTAAAGATGCAGTGAGGTGTTGTTATTGAAAAACATAAGACTGCCAGACTTTTACGTCTTACTGCCCAATGCTCAAATCACTGGCCTAGGGCCTGCGGTCAAGTTTTAATTTTGAGCTTTGCAACAAGGCGTGGTTCTAGTACCACAGATTATTATTATTTTTTTTATTTTTTTCGTGTGGAGTTACGCTACTCCGTTTATTCAACAAACGGCAATGATTATACATCACTCAATCCACATTAATAAAGAAGCATAATACTGCTATTACATAGAAAATATAAACATTAAACTAGACATTAGTTTTTTTTGCACAAACACAAAGCTGTTCCGTGTTGTTTTGCTTCGATAAAGTGTTTTAAAGAGGAATAGTTTTTACTTAATTTTTATTTTTTAATTAATTATTTATTTATTATTAAGTACGCGCTAATCCTCCAATCAGATGCGCAGAATGAAGTGGTGATAAAAACCTATATTGTACGGCTAATATCTCTACCATGCGTACTGTGTGTTCTATGTCACGCGCCAAGTTTGCTTGAAGATAAATACGTTATCACACGCGCGCTCGAGGAAATACGGAAAATATAACGCGTCGTTGGATATGGGACGCAGAAGCGCTATATTTTTCCGTATTCCACCTGCGCTTGTGTGATAACTTATATTATTATTTTTTTTGGGGGGGCGGGGGGGGGGGGGGGGGCTATAAACCGTATGCACATGACGCCATCCTCTTACTTTTGCCCTTCCTATTTAATTTTTTACTTAAAAGCAACAAATAGAGGGCATTTTTTAGGTATTTGGCACAAACTAAGTAAATAAATCATACCATACATGCTGTGTGCAAGTAATTTTGTAATAGTGTTACTATAAACAAATATTATGGGTTACTGTGTGAAAACACAGGTCTGCTTGATTAGTGATGTCCTTTCTGGCAAACTCATCACTGTAATTAATATAGTAGAGCACTAATTTAATATTTTGCATTTTATTCACTTGTTTATCCTTCAATTTATGGGGGTAAAGAAATGGTTATATACATGATTTAAATTTGTTTCCCGCTTTTTATTTACATAATCCATAAAGTATTTTTTTTCTTCATTCCCTCGAAGAATACACTTTTACTTATTTTTTTACTTTATTGGGGTAACTGATAGGTTGGTTGTTTACTTATTGAGTTGTTTTTACTTTATTTGTTTTTATCTTTATTGATTCACATATAACATTGTTAACTTTCACTAAACCTTTTGTAAAAAAAAATTCTAGGAAGAATCCATTGAATGTCGTAAACTTCAAAACCTACCATTCATTTTATTATTTTACTTTATTTGATATTTGTTTTTATTTGCTTGTTGGAGTAAAACAATTCATGAAGTGTTGAATTGTTGTATTTCTTCAAGAAAATCCGTTCACAATACAACATACACTATTTGGGTATTTTGTTTTAAACTCTACAGTCAATGGTTTCTGATGATAAATTAAATGTTCATTTATTTTGGAACTTATCTGCATTCCTACAATATCTGTTGAGTTATTTAACCCTAGCCCACCTTGTTGAGCTGTTAATGGCTCCGCTTTTAACATCGGTCTCATCACTGTCACCATTACAGCCCACCTTCGATACATGTCTCAAACGCTAAGTTTTCAAAGGTCGCAAAATGCGATGTAGTTTGATTGCAAATTTCTCCCATTTAAAAAAGTCCTATACTACTCCAACATACCTCATTTTATTCCTTACATCTGTGGAATTACTATAACACATAACAGGGCTTACTAAATGATGACTTTGTCAAGATGTGATGATTTAGAAATTGGTCAAAAAAAACATGTACAAAAATGACATTTAACGTGACTATTCTAGGGCGCCGCCATCTTTTAATGATTCTCCCCCTGTTGATCGTGGGCGCCCGGCAAATCTTGCAAGTCATGAATATCCATAAGGTGACATCATGATCGCTAGGCTTGTGCGTGTGTACAGTAAAAAATTAATATGTATAAGGTGACGTAGCGATGCGCTGTATCTGGAAACTACAACCGCGCAATGTCACCTCATACATATTCATATTTACACCACACAAATTTATAAATCAGCGTAGCCATACCGCGTCACGTGACATTACCTCTTGGATATTCATGACTTGCAAGATTTGCCTGGTGCCCTGACTTCTCACGTCCAACAAGAGGAGAATCATTAAAACATGGCGGCGCCCTAGAATAGTCACAATAAATGTAATTTTTGTACACGTTTTTTTGGACCAATTTTCAAATCATCACATCTTGACAAAGTCATCATTTAGTAAGCCCTGTTATGTGTTATAGTAATTCCACAGATGTAAGGAATAAAATGAGGTATGTTGGAGTAGTATAGGACTTTTTTAAATGGGAGAAATTTGCAATCAAACTACCTCGCATTTTGCGACCTTTGAAAACTTAGCGTTTGAGACATGTACCGAAGGTGGGCTGTAATGGTGACAGTGATGAGACCAATGTTAAAAGCGGAGCCATTAACAGCTCAACAAGGTGGGCTAATTTAACCCTATTGTTGTGATAAACCGATTATGTTTTTGTGTTACCTGGTCACTGTTGTGTTTGGATATGTAACGTTGTTCTCAGGAAATGTTTTTACATTTCAATCATTGATATCAAAAGCATTAGGCCTATCTCATATGATCTCATAAAACCTAATTTTAATTGGCCTTGGATAGACATTATTTCTAAATTTATGTATTTTGCCCCTGACTTATTATAACCTCTTCCCCCTCCCTCCAAATAACCAGCCACCACATCACCCCTTTACAACTTTAGAAAGGTAATAACTCTGGAAAAGTTTCATAATAATGACTTCGGTACTACCTTCCAGGGATTTAACTCAGTTGTTTTTTATCGACACAGGGATGTACTCGTTCACATGTCAACACCAGCCGCGCGCGGGCGGGCTTCACGACTGTTTTTTTTCCCAAGGCATGCTAGCGGAGAATGTATCAGAAATGGAAAGTTTTCGATTTTTGTAGGCAACTTTTACATATAAAACATGGCACAATTGCAGCTTGAAAACAAAACGTCTGAGTTAAATATGTTTTAATGTTATAAAGACTGATACAAGTATATCAATTTTAAAGAAATTAATGCTCTTACCTGTTTTCGCTTATTTTCTCTCAGTCGCCATCTTGTTCAATACCCAAGCCTCGGCGCGCAGGCGCAGGTTCCCGTGTTGCGTGACGTCACATTCAAAGTCTCGATTTCAAGTCTAGACTTGAATTCAAGTCTACGTTTCGATCAGTATGCTCTGATTTTGGTTTGTATGTTCATCGTGGTTTTTTGTGAGTGCATATTTGTTTGGAAAAAAAAAAGTACTTGCACTTAAAAAAAAATAAAAAGTATGCTCTGATCGTCTTCTGGAGATTTTTTGTTCTCTCTCTCCAGAAGACGATCAGTGTGTTGCGCGGTCACACACAATCAACGTTCCGATCTATGCACGGCAAAAAGAACGAACGTAGCAGGCGCTCTGTTTCTCTGATTTCTGGATTGGCGAGATCCAGGGGCCGATTTCACTAACGCTTTGCGATCGTCGCAAACGCCGAAATCGATCGCAACTTAGCGATGGATTTTGGATAGTGATTTCACTCAAACTTTGCGATGAGAACACTCATCGCAAAGTTTTAGCTAGCGATGACAATCTTGCGGTGACTCGGTGGTCACAAAGTAAAAGTTCATCGCAAACTTATGATACATTGCGCCATTCTGTGCTTAGTTATAGCGGTGTACGTCTTGACGTATAATTTGTCCGTGATTTAGAGTAAAATGGCGCTTCACTTAGTCTTGCGGTATTGTACCTGGTTGACTCAGATTGTCGATGACAACTATCAGCGACGCAACTGCAGCAAAGAGAGCTTAACATCGGTAAAAAGGAGATCATTTTGACTAAAATGTGTAATGTGTGGGCCTAGGCAAATTGACATTGCAGCCAATAATTGTCTTTTCCGATTTAATATCACTGCATGTTGTGGCTTATAGCCTACCACTTTTCGGTGGCAACACTTTTGACAATATGCCTATTTCAGGCATTCGAAAATTAGTAATGTAGTTTCCCTTTTGACGTTCGTACAATGGCGGAAGGCAGAGTGTATTATGAGACAGATATTTACAGTATATGTCAGAATTTTCTTCAATCACACGTTACAACAGATTTACGAAAGTTGTTTATTAAAATCTAGAATTATAATAGAGGCCAGAATGTCTAACAATGCATTATAGGATCAGAACATGGTAAGGTTGCACATTGAAAACTTATGTTGTTGTTAAGCATTAAGCGTTAAGGGTAGCAATATTTACAAACCATAGTTCATACCTCGACGACTCAAAAAGAAACCTTCAAAGGAAATGACTATAATGTTAATGGGAAGTACACGTTTTCAAAAAGAGTCAGATTTAAAAAGCTGATTTGTCTTTTTGTGTTTTAAATATCTTGCTATCTAAGTATAATGGGAGTAAATACTAGTTGAGTCTTTGCATGGTAGAAATTAATACTTAAATGGAATAAATTATATGGTTTCGTTTTAGTGTAAATCATATTGCATGGAGTGTACAACGTTCTTATCCCGAGTTAGTAACCCAATAAAAAGTTAACTCCCACATTATTTTTCTCAAACTGTTTATTGAAACTGCGTATTTACCCTTTTTGCAAAATACTATGTTCATTGATGGTATGGGAGATCACCTTACCTGCATAAAATCTGCATCTTATAACAGTGTCGAAACAGGCGAGATCTTTTGCAAACAGTTTGCGATATGAAAACAGTAGGAGAGTGTCGTCACACACAACAACACGTGAACACCTCTGCAAGCGCACAAGCATACGGACATTAAGATGGCGTCTGGACATTTTGACCGGACTGGTAGGTCAAAAACTGATCAACTGTCTTCCTATCAGCAGAAGTTTGGCTGTGCGAAAGCTGCCTTGAAGCACAATATTGAATATTATTCTGGATGGGCAACAAGGGGCAGCATTTCAAATAATGTTTCAAAATTTGACAGATGTGTGCGTCCAAAAATGCATTTTGAATTATGTGACGGTTTGCTTTGACACAAGAGGGCGCTATAGATGAGCATTTTTACAGAGGTATTTTAAAGTGACCGGGTGCGCCAGCACCCTAAAACTCCTGACTGTCATCAACATTTTAATATCTAGTCTACGTGTCGTACAGACAAGACAGTATCGTTGTGTTTGCTTTCATTTTTTTCATGGGAATAATTATATCAACTATTGATTTACTTCACCAGCGATTTGGAGCACTGCGTCATTTCCACTTTTGAGCTGGCGTCAACCGGTTGTGGAAAGACACACCAGAATGCAGAATATTAAAGCTCTAATATCGCTCATCATTGCGATGGTCGCCTGGTTGTCCTACTACGAGGCATCAGCGACTGAGACTAGTTGCACCAGTGGAACCACGTTCCTCCCTTCACACCGCCACGCACTCTTCAATCACTCGTTTCTGAATCATTCAGGAACAGTTAGGGTCGAGTGTATGATGCTTTGCTTGAAGCACAGTCGCTGTTTGTCAATCAATCACAATGCCAACAGTGGCATCTGTCAGCTCAACGACGCCAGCAAAGAGGATTTTCCTAATAGCTTTAAGCAAGATGACGGCTTTACCTACTTCGGTGATTCATTAAATAAAGCCAAACCATTCGCTGAAGAAACGACAATGACAATAAAAACAAATCAAGACACAGCTGTCACCCAAACCCGAGCAGCAACAACGACGATGACAACCAAAACGGAACAAGAAACAGCTATCATCCAAACTCGAACAGCGACAACGACGATGACAACCGAAGCAGACCAAGAAACAGCTATCACCCAAACCCAAACAGCGACAACGACGATGACAACCAAAACAGAACAAGAAACAGCTATCACCCAAACCCGAGCAGCGACCACGATTGTGACAACCCAGGCAGCAGACCAAGGAACATCACCAGCCGAAACAACAACTAAAAAAGTGCGTGCGTGCGTGCGTGCGTGCGTGCGTGCGTGCGTGCGTGCGTGCGTGCGTGCGTGCGTTAGTTTGTTTGTTTGTTTGTTTGTTTGTTTGTTTGTTTGTTTGTTTGTTTGTTTGTTTGTTTGTTTGTTTGTTTGTTTGTTTGTTTGTTTGTTTGTTTGTTTGTTTGTTTGTTTGTTTGTTTGTTTGTTTGTTTGTTTGTTTGTTGTTTGTTTGTTTGTTTGTTTGTTTGTTTGTTTGTTTGTTTGTTTGTTTGTTTGTTTGTTTGTTTGTTTGTTTGTTTGTTTGTTTGTTTGTTTGTTTGTTTGTTTGTTTGTTTGTTTGTTTGTTTGTTTGTTTGTTTGTTTGTTTGTTTGTTTGTTGTTTGTTTGTTTGTTTGTTTGTTTGTTTGTTTGTTTGTTTGTTTGTTTGTTTGTTTGTTTGTTTGTTTGTTTGTTTGTTGTTTGTTTGTTTGTTTGTTTGTTTGTTTGTTTGTTTGTTTGTTTGTTTGTTTGTTTGTTTGTTTGTTTGTTTGTTTGTTTGTTTGTTTGTTTGTTTGTTTGTTTGTTTGTTTGTTTGTTTGTTTGTTTGTTTGTTTGTTTGTTTGTTTGTTTGTTTGTTTGTTTGTTTGTTTGTTTGTTTGTTTGTTTGTTTGTTTGTTTGTTGTTTGTTTGTTTGTTTGTTTGTTTGTTTGTTTGTTTGTTTGTTTGTTTGTTTGTTTGTTTGTTTGTTTGTTTGTTTGTTTGTTTGTTTGTTTGTTTGTTTGTTTGTTTGTTTGTTTGTTTGTTTGTTTGTTTGTTTGTTTGTTTGTTTGTTTGTTGAACGGCTGTGGGCGGGTATGACTGCCAAGAGCAACGTCCTTAGCAACAGCCGCAGCCACTGCCTTTCATTCGCCAAGCAACTGAGAGCTTAAAGGCAGTGGACACTATTTGTAATTTCACAAAATAATTATTAGCATAAAACCTTTCTTTGTGACAAGTAATTGGGAGAGGTTGATGGTATAAAACATTGTGAGAAGCGGCTCCCTCTGAAGTGACGTAATTTTCGAGAAAGAAGTAATTTTTCCACGAATTTGATTTCGAGACCTCAAGTTTAGAATTTTTTTCATTTCATTATTATCTCGCAAGTTCGATGACCGATTGAGCTCAAATTTTCACAGGTTTGTTATTTCATACAAATGTTGAGATACATCAACTGTGAAGTCTTTGACAATTCCCAGGAAAAAATTCCCATTGAAAAAAATCAATGGGATTTAATGGGATCCCATTGAAAATTTGAATGGGATTAATGGGATTCAATGGGATGGGGTGGAATTTGGGACATATTCAATGGGATCCAGCGGGATCGACAGGGGATCCAATTGAATCCCATTCAAAATATCAATGGGACTCAATGGGAATTTTTTCCTGGGTTACCAACAGTGTCCACTGTCTTTAACTGACTATCATTTCAAAAGATTGGACGACTTTAAGCTTTTTGGATAAATTGATTGATTGAGATATTATTCAGATACAGCAATAGATACAGCAAAGTACATGCCAAAAACACATAAACAACAACAGGAGATAAGACATGATTCAAATAAGAAAAGCCAAAATAGGACACAAGATAGAAAAACTGCATAAAATTATCTAAGGGTCCCCCAAAAAGACAATAACTTAGAATTATTACCAATGGGGTCCTTTGAAGAACCCATATTATAATTGAATTGAATGTTCCATTTTGTTTTTACAGATCACCACAGCTTTAATGGAACTTTCAACACAAATATCCACAAAAGCAGGTAGGAAACGGGGCAGAGGGTGAAACACAGTTCAAGTGTACCGTTTAACTGTTTAAAGGCAGTGGACACTATTGGTAATTACTTTAAAAAAAAATATTCTAAGCATAACAATTACTTGGTGACGAGTACTTGGGAGAGGTTGATGGTATAAAACATTGTGAGAAACAGCTCTCTCTGAAGTGACATAGTTTTCGAGAAAGAAGTACTTTTCCTGACTTTGATTTCGAGAGTTCAGATTTAGAATTTGAGGTCTCGAAATCAAGCATCTGAAAGCACACAACTATGTGTGACAAGGGTGTTTTTTTCCCCCGTTATTATCTCGCAACTTCAACGACTCAATTGAGCTCAAATTTTCACAAGTTTGTTATTTTATGCATATGTTTAAATACACCAAGAGAGAAGACTAGGCTTTGACATTTACCAGTAGTTGCCAGTGACTTTAAGTCATTGTATGCGTGTACGTATGATTGTTTGTATTGTTAAGGCGAACAAGAATAAAACAAAACAAAATTTGAAAATATTATTTGATCCCAAGCTTGTGCCTGTTTGAAGCATACCTCATTCTGATATCATCATGTTTGTGTTGAACGTCAATCAAAACATTTGTGATGCTGCTTCATGTATTTATTTTTTATTTTTATTTGTTTACTATGTCAACGCACAATTTTTTGGGAAAAAATGCAATCTTTGTCACTTTCCACCCCCAAAACTGATAACAATTTAAAAACTTCCTGTTTGATTTTACAAGTCATCTTTCCTCTGATATAACTCAAACGTGTTTTATTTTTTATTTCATTAATTTCTGAAGGGTGAATCTGTTCAGATGAAATAATTATTTATGTTGATTTTTGCCTAAAAATGTGCTCTTTAGCGTTTTTTCTTGGGACAAGTATACAAGACCAAAGATTATGGTTTTTCTTCCATTATCGTAACTAAAGATCAGTTTGATGTTTTAACAACATTTTGTGTTGGTATTTTTTTTTTTTTGCCTGGTTGCTATGGTATTTTGAATTTACATGTAAAATAAACAACACAGAAAATAAACCAATACTTTAACAGCCTGTTTGTGGCGTACTTGAACTTGGAATTTGTCAGTGACCCACGACCTTTGACCGACCATAACTTTACTATATGCATTATATTACAGACGGTTTCAAACACTTTTCATGGACAAACCCGCCGCGATCCAAGGTATTAAAACGTACCCCTTTAAAGGCAGTGGACACTATTGGTAATTGTCAAAGACTAGCCTTCACAGTTGGTGTATCTTAACATAAGCATAAAATAACAAACCTGTGAAAATTTGAGCTCAATCGGTCAGCGAACTTGCGAGATAATAATAAAAGAAAAAAACACCCTTGTCACACGAAGTTGTGTGCGTTTAGATGGTTGATTTCGAGACCCCAAGTTCTAAATCTGAGGTCTCGAAATCAAATTCGTGGAAAATTACGTCTTTTTCCAAAACTATGGCACTTCAGAGGAAGCCGTTTCTCAAACCATCTACCTCTCCCCATTACTCGTCACCAAGTAAGGTTTTATGCCAATAATTATTTTGAGTAATTACCAATAGTGTCCACTGCCTTTAAACCAATCTTCTACATTCCCTATTTTTCAGTTGATACGAAAGGTCCTAAACTGGCTTGCCCTGAAGTTGTGTACGGCTTCGTCAACGACAGCAATGATCGTATATCTGTTCAGTGGAAAGAGACAACAGTAGCATATGACATAAAAGATGCAAAGACCCACCCAGTAACATGCAGGGGAGGGAACGGAGAGTTGATAAGATCAGGTGACTACTTCGAGGCAGGTACTATCAATGTCACGTGTGTGACGATGGATGATGATGGCAACTATGGACTATGCACATACTTCATCAATATCACAGGTTGGTAAAAAAAATAAAAAATTTCTCGACTTTAGTACGTCCGGATGAACGGTCATATCAAGTGAACAGTGAGATAACATAAACTAATTTTTTTTTTTTTTTTTTTACACAACAATTTCAGCAAATTCTTTTCATCCTATAGAAAAATCAAACAAATGGTAACTTACAGGCACTGGACACGTTTGGTAATTGTAAGAGACCAGTATAATCTTACTTGATGTATCCCAATTGTTGACTCAATTGGTCGTCGAAGTTGCGAGATAATACTGAACGAAAAAAAAAACCCTTGTTGCACAAATTTGTGCGCTCTCAAATGCATAATAAAAGCCTTCAACTTCAGCTTATGTTTTATTATTTGATCGAGTGAGAATTTATCTCTTTCTCAAAAACTATGCTATTTCAAAAGGGAGCCGTTTCTCACAATGTTTTAGAAATATTAACAGCTCTCCATTGCTCGTTACCAAGTAAGTTGTTATGCTAATACTATGTCGAGTAATTACAAATAGTGTCCAGTTCCTTTAAATCCATACTACACTTTCGGAACAGAAAAAAAAATTCACAGATTTACAAATAACTTACAGGGTTTACAGATGGTAATTGTAAAAGACTTCTCTTGAAATATTATTCCATGAAATGCTTTACTTTTTGAGAAAACATTAAAACAATTATAAATTCTCGACAACGAGAGTTACGGATTATAGTAAACACATGTCATGACACGGCGAAACGTGCGGAAACAGTGGTGAGTTTTCCCGTTATTTTCTCCCGACTCCGATGACCGATTGAGCCTAAATTTTCACAGGTTTGTTATTTTATATATAAGTTGTGATACACGAAGTGTGGGCCTTTGGACAATACTTTTTACCGAAAGTGTCCAATGGCTTTAAAGTGACAGCCAATTAGCATTCTCTCGCTCGTGGTTGTATTTTTACTTTAGGAAAAATCCAGTACGATGGTGGCTTCTGCGATCAGTTTCTTGACAAAATAAAAGGCGTAAACGTAAATAGAATTTCATATTGCTTTTGTGTAACCAGTTTGCAAAATCATTCGCCTGGGTATGGAAAGCGGCGCCATAGCCGACCATCAGATTACTGCAAAGAACGTCTTGAACGAAGACTACGGAAAATACGGACCAAAACTAGCTAGGTTAAACAGCAATAGTAAGTACATTTATTTTACTTGATGAGAGCAACAATTGAGTACATCTTGCGTGCCGTCTAATTAGTTACACAAAATTAAGGGCCATGTTATGGTGGCCCTAAAGGGACATTGAACATTTATATTTACGTGAATATTTACGTAAATATTAATGGATTTCGCCCTAAATCGGAAATATTCACGTCAATATTCACGTCGATATTTGCGAATTCTGACCAGTCGCAAATATCTACGCAAATATTCACGATATTATGCCCAAATCGCAAATATTCACGCAAGTTTTCGCGATTTGTGCCCGAAATCGTTAAGGTTCACGTAAATATTTACGTAAATTTATACGTTCAATGTTCCTTCAGGGCCACCATACCGGGTACAACGTTTGTCAACCACCAAAACCATTTATTTCACAGAATAAATACTGAAAACCGCTTAAAGCTCTGCTTAAGAAGATTTCTAAAAAATCTGCTAAGCAGATTGCTAAAAAAAAAAATTTAAATTTAAAGATGCTCTGTGATGCACTATGGGCAATTTTAAGGGGGAACACCCTTCAAAAAGTTTGTTCAACCTTTTCCCCACAGGGTTATGCCCATGGTGGGACAGGGTTTGGTTTTACACAGTGCAAAACATGGGTTTCATGATAAAGGTGGTCAAAAGACACGGGGAACATTTGATATTGATATTGTGTCCCCCACCCTTCGGAAATTGTGTGGGGTGGGGTGGGGGACATGTCCCTTCCTCTCTTTCAAGGGGGAGGTGCAAATCTGTCAACGATTTTTTTTTTTTTTTGGGGGGGTGGGGGGGCTTTTGACATAGTATCACCCACCCTTCAAAAAGTTGTGTCATCCTTTGCCCCAGAATTAATGCCCATGGTGGGACACAAGGTTTAGTCTAACACAGGCCAAACTTTGGCTTCATGTTAAAGGTGGTCAAAAAGATGGGGAGACATTTGATATTGTGTCCCCACCCTCCAAAAAATGGGGGGGGGACACACACACACACACACACATTTCCCCCAACAACCCCCCCCCCCCTGATTGACGACCATGTTCACCGGACAAGAAAAGCTTTGATCCTTCCCGCCCAAATGTGCATCCCTCAAGCCATACATACATATAAGCTCAACCACCACCAGTAGTCCTGCATTCTCCTGAAGACGAGCAGAGTACACTGTTCGAAACGTCGAGACCAAACCGGCTCTTTTCAGAGCCACCACTCCTTCGAAAGAGATTTTACTAATGGTTGTACCTGCAATTTTACTATTCACATTTGGTTACTCCTATCCTCCACACCATGCATTTGCACAAGGCTAGGTTTATGTCAAATTGGCCTCCTGTTATGCTCCTTTTCTTATACTGTCCTGTTTACACCTTTTACCTTTGTCGCTATTACTTTGTACATGAATTCTGTACTGTTGTGGTTTTGACTGTACGGGAATAAAATATGTAAATTGAATTTAAAGGAACACGTTGCATTGGATCGGACGAGTTGGTCTATAAAAAGCGTTTGAAACCATTTGTAATGAAATGCTCCTTTAAATTCAATAGAAAGATGTTTTAAGTAAAACATAATAATTCACGCAAGTATCACTCAAAATTGCATGGTGTTCCTTTATACACGGTCGGCCATTTATGGGATACAAATATTTGACTCCCACAAACGGCCGACCGTGTTAGTCGACCAGGTAAACAGAAAACCACGCATTTCGAGGCATTGTGTTAAGATCATTGTGTTCTTCTTTTACAGCATCTTTCTACCCATTATCGTTTATAACAAACGGTTACAAAACGCTTTTCAAAGACCAACTTGACCGATCCAAGGCAACGTGTTCCTTAAGTGCCCAGAATTATTTATGAATTAATGGTTTGTGATTTCTAAAAGCTTTCTGCTTCCGTTAAGAATAGTTGGTTAATTATGTAGTCACCTGATGAGGGTGACGCGGATGTTTTTGACATCAAGAGAATTAACGAAAACTTTAGAGGCAGTAGACACTATTGGTAATTACTCAAAATAATTATTAGCGTAAAACCTTACTTGGTAACGAATAATGTGGAGCTGTTGAAAGTCTAAAACATTGTGAGAAACGGCTCCTTCTGAAGTAACGTAGTTTTCGAGAAAGAATTTTCCACGAATTTGTTTTCGAGACCTCTGAGAATTAGATTTTGAGGTCTCTAAATCAAGCGTCTGAAAGCACACACATTCGTGTCACAAGAGTGTTTTTCTTTCATTACTATCTCGCAACTTCGACAACCAATTGAGCTCTAGTTTTCACATGTTTGGTTTGTTATGCATATGTTGAGACACACCAAGTGAGACGACTGGTCTTTGACAGTTTACCAATAGTATCCACTGTCTTTAACACAGGTTCCTGGTGTGGGCAGAGAAATACTGATACATGGATTCAAGTAGCTTTCGATCGAACTGTGGACATATACGGCCTAATCACCCAGGGTGATTATTTTTATATACACTTCTACGTGACCTGGTTTAATCTACAGTATGGAGATGATGAACTCAACTTGATGTATACGATGGAAAGACAGAATGAAAAGGTAGCTATGATTTCTTTCTTTTTAAAGACAGTGGACACTATTGGTAATTGTCAAAGACTAGTCTTCACAGTTGGTGTATCTCAACATATGCATAAAATAACAAACCTGTGAAAATTTGAGCTCAATTCCAAAAGTAATTTGTGGAAAGTTACTTCTTTCTCGGAATCTACGTCACTTCATCAGAGGGAGCTGTTTCTCACAATGTTTTATACTATCAACCTCTCCCCATTACTCGTAATCAAGAAAGGTTTTATGATGATAATTATTTTGAGTATTTACCAATAGTGTCCACTGCCTTTAATGCAAGTCGCAAGAAGCACAAAGACTATTTTTGTTGGTCACTGAGATGTTCCTACAGCTCCAGTTGAAGGTTGGAATGTTATGTTCGTTGGTAGACATGTTGAGACCCGCGTCAATCTGAACAAGATTCACACGAGATCTCATCACACTCCAGTTACTTTTTGCTTTCCAGCAAAACAAATAAAACATTCCCCCAACATAGAAAACATTATTAATCCACGATGCTGTTACTCTAGAGTAGTAATACGGATTGAGAAGAGTACAAAATTGATTGCTTCTAGTGCTATTGTTAAACTTACACCCTTCCGAGGCGATTCCCCGAGCGTTCTATTTTCTCGAGGCGCAGCCGAGGGAAAATACAACGCTCCTAGGGAGTCGGAGGTTTAACCATATCACAATGAAAAATCAGTCAATATTTGTTTTATAACACCCCACCAACAGACTATGAATCTTCCTCGTACACGTAGATTTCGTACGCGCATTTCAGATACATAGATGCACTACTGATCGGGTTCGAGGTGGGTAAAAAGACGTCTTGGTACCGCGCGCGCCATGTAATAGTTTTACTATAGCATGGCAAACTAGTAAAACTAAGACATATCATGTGACGCGCTCTACACCAATGCAAAGGCAGAATTTTGTAAGGGGTGTTATAATATCAAATGTGGGCGATAGGGCATTAGTACATATTATTCGTATAAGTAAGTATGTGAAAAATGGCTGCCAAAAGTTTGTACATTAATTCTTTTCTGGTAAATCTGAGCTGCAGTGAACCAATTGATTAGCCCATCAGAGTTCTCCTTCAGTCTGATTCAAATTGTCAATGTCTGTTGGGTTATTGTTCACTTTTGCTCCTTATATAAAAATATAAAAATATATAAAAAAAATACACGTATTGAGCAAAAAGGGGCTAAAATTGACTGCTTCGAGTGCTATGGTTAAAACTACGACTCCCAAGGTGATTCCCTGAGCGTTCTATGAAGTGGAACGGTTCGGGGATCACCTAGGGAGTCGGAGTTTTAAAGCAGTCAATGTTTGTTTTGTAACACCCCAACATACTATTTATCATCTTCGTACACGTAACGTTCGTACGCGCGTTTCATATACACAGATGCACAACTGATTGGGTTTGAGGTGTTAGAAAGACGTCTGGGTACTGTACCCGTGTGATAGTCGTCGGACTATCACACGGCAAACGATGCACTATCACACGGCCGCCGTCTAGTAAAACTAAGACATATCATGTGACGCGCTCTAAACCAATGAAAAGGCAGAATATTTGTAAGGGGTGTTATAACATAAACTATTGTATGACGCAGTGATTAAAATACCGTTGCGAATTCTATACAGTGGTATTATTATTGTCATCCATAGGTATATACATCTGACCGGCTTTCTGATGATCACGATGTGTGGGTCTTTGTTGGAACCGCATCACTGAGAATGATCCGATCAAGATTCATCCGCATATATCCAGTGCAGTGGTATGGTGCAATGTATCCCTGCATGCGCTTTGAACTCATCAGCTGCAACTAAAATGAATAATTGTGAATGAAGCTTAACGACACTGGACACTATTGGTAACTGTCACAGACTAGTCTTCAAAGTTGGTGTATCTCAACATATGCATAAAATAACAAATCTGTGAAAGTTTTAGCTCAATCGGTCTCGAAGTTGTGAGATATATCAATGAGAAAAAAAACACCCTTGTCGCACCATGGTCACACGAAGTTGTGTGTTTTCGTTCAGATGCTTGATTTCGAAATCTGAGGTCTCGAAATCAAATTCATGGAAAATTACTTCTATCTCGAAAACTACGTCACTTCAGAGGGAGCTGTTTCTCACAATGTTTTATACTTTCAACCTGTTCTCCCCATTTAATACTCGTTATCAAGAAAGGTTTTATGATGATAATTATTTTGAGAAATTACATAGTGCATGTCCACTGCCTTTAATGTAACTATACTTCAAGGGACTTTGCTTGTGGGCGACTTTGCTGGGGGGCGAGATGACTGGTATTCACTTCAAGGCAGTGGACACTTTTGGTAACTACTCAAAATAATTGTAAGCTTAAACGAGCCACGAGGAGCTGTTGATAGCATAAAACATTGTGAGAAACGACATCCTCTGAAGTAACGTAGTTTTCGAGAAAGACAAAATAATAATAATCCACTTAAATATTTCAATTTAGTTTCGGGACCCAGATTTAGATTTTGAGGTCCCGAAATCAAGCGTCTGAAAGCACGCAATTTCGTGTATGTAAACAAAGGTGAGTTTTCTTCTATTATTATCTTGCAGCTTCGACGACCATTGAGTTCAAATTTTTACAGGTTTGTTAGTTTATGCATATGATGAGATTCACTATTAAGTGAGAAGACTGGTCTTTGACAATTACCAATGGTGTCCAGTGTCTTTAATTTGCCATGGGACACAATATTACTAAAATTGTGTTTAGTGACTATTTTATTTTTTTAATCTATGAATTTATTAAATTAAATTAGTTAATAACAATAGCATGTAATCTCGCGCCACTGCAGAAGGAAGTCCTCTTTATCATTATTCCGCCTTGATGTTTCTAGAGCATTTAATAATTATTGCTTATTTATTTATTTATTTTGAAAGTCATCATGTTTTCTTTTTTTTATATAATCCACTTAAATATTTCAATTTAGTTTCGGGACCCAGATTTAGATTTTGAGGTCCCGAAATCAAGCGTCTGAAAGCACGCAATTTCGTGTATGTAAACAAAGGTGAGTTTTCTTCTATTATTATCTTGCAGCAAGGCTTCTTGTCTGACCTCTCCATACTACTATTAAGTTCTGATAAGTAGGTTTCCTTTGTATTGCCAAAAATAAACTTATGCAAAGCATTATATGCCAATGAATATCGCCACAAAACACGATAAAAACTTGTGACAAAACCATCATCAGTAACATTCCTAAAAAATAAACTTATGCAAAGCATTATGCCAAGGAGTATTACCACAAAACAACAATAAAACTGGAAACAAAACCATCATTTGTAAAAACCCTCAAAAAGAAACATATGCAAATCATTCTGCCTAGGAATATCACCACCAAATAACAACAATATAGCAGTAGCACTAGTCCACCATTCGAAGAAGAATGACCCAATTGTTGCTGAATAATTTACCATACTATAATAGGATACCGGGGTCGATTTGATTTCTCACAGCAGCAGTTATTATGCCGCAAAAATATAGTGACCATGAATATGTCTATGTACAGACATTCAAATTAGTTTACAATCAAAGGAAGACACAGCTAGCACAATCTGGCGAAAGTCTATAGAACACACTTCTTATTCGCAATCTAGAGAGCGCACAGGTATCAAATTTGTTTCAAATTAAAGGAGGCTGACACAATTTGACGAAAAGTAGAACACAGGATGTTGTTTCGCAAATCTAGAGCGCACAGATGTTTTGGAAACAATACGTGTTTCTGGAAGTAATTTTGAGGTACCTTTAGGGGCGACAAAAAGTGACAGGTCCAAAAGAACATCAATTCTTGCAATATTATTACACGACTTGTACAACAGAAATTGTTACCACATGAAAGTTACCACGGCAACATCAAAGACACTGGACACTATTGGTATTGTCAAAGACGAGTCTTTTCTCACCTGGTTATCTCAACATTTGCATAAAATAACAAACCTGTGAACATTTGGTCTCGAAATCAAATGTGTGGAAAATTACTTCTTTCTCGAAAATATGTGACTTTCTCACAAATTATTATACTATCAACATCTCCCCATTTCTCGTTACCAAGTAATGTTTTATATGCTAATACTTCTTTTGAGTAATTACCAATAGTGTCCACTGCCTTTAACACATAAATTGCAGTAACACGATGTAATGATAATATCATGAGCCTGGTTGGTTCTGCTAAAAAGAACCGTGTGTTTCAAATCGACGTTTCGATCAGTGTGGTCTCCAGCCTTCAAGGCGGGAGACAGTATTTCCATCATGTAAAATTTCAAATCCTACTTTACACAGGAGTTGTGTACCACAAGAAAGTTAACACAGGATGCGGTGTATTACCTCAGGATCTTGTTCTTATAGGGCACACAGCGCCCTCACTGAAGTCAAAAGAAAATCTTCTATTGAAAGTGTTACAGTGTTAAAGAGATACCCAGCTTCGTTGGGTTCTTTGGGCTACAAAATAAACTAAAACATGACATAACAAATTGGCAAAACAAATTGGCGTTAATGTGTGTCGACGTAATACGTCGTTTTATAAAATCTCTTATACATATAACGTAAGGGTACAACTTGACTTGGGTACGAGTTCACATTGTTATGAGTTAACCTGGGGACGAGTTGACTTGGGTACGAATTAATTTGGGTTAGAGTTTACTCGGGTAAGAGTTCGCTTATTACGAGTTCACCTGGGTTCGAGTTGACTTGGGTACGAGTTGACTTGTGTACGATTAATTGAATTGGGCACGAGTTGACTTGGGTACGAGTTCAACTTGGCACGAGTTGACTTGTCTCCGAGTTGACTTGGGTACGAGTTGACACAGGTACCATGTAATTCGAATTGCTCCCGTCAGGTCAACTCGTACCCTAGCCTATAAACATCTGGCGTCACACTTCGAGGCTCGTGAATAACGCCAGAGACATGCCTAGGAACCGGCGTGTAGATTAACCTTGACCTACCCTCATTTCACATTCAGGGTGCGTTCGTTTAGCTTCCCTGGGTCGACCCCGGTCTGCCCCGGTACGTTCGAATAGCTTTGACGGGGCTCACCCGGGTTAGCCCCCAGTGCCCTGCTTGTGGAGTGGGTCACTTGGGGGTGACCTGAGGTGCACGCCGTCACCACGAGAGGGCGAGTGTGATCGTTCGATTAGCTCTTGTCAGGGGCTCACCCGAGTGAGCACTGCGGGGTCGACCCAGGGAAGCTTGTCGAACGCACCCAAAGGCACGCAGTCAAATTCTATTGCGGACTTGACAGTTTGGGCATCTATGTCACTGCACTTTTATCATATCATTGTATCCAATGGAATTACTGGATCTAGCGGCAGGGATCTGTCTTTATCCTTGCGGAAAAAGACAGTGGCCTAGATCTACTCGTACCTCAGGCAACTCTTACCGGTTTTTGGCTTAGTTCTCTACCGATGAGGGAGCTAAAGCACCGGTACAATAAATATACCGGCGTCCTCAGATACTGTCGCCCAAGCGGCTTTCACGCTATGGCCCATAGTGGACGTATCACTTTACACGCCCCCCTGAGTTGTCAATGTGCCAGGTGCGATGATCGACTAGGAGGATATTTTCAGACCAACGAAATAAACGTTGATACTACTTCGCTACGCTCATACGCAAGAAAAACAGTTACACATTATTGGGCGAAACAAGGAAAGAACTAGACATTAGGTGTTTGTGAACAAACACAAAGCTGTTCCGTGTTCTTTTGCTTGGATTATGAGCTAAAATGACCAAGGAGTCTATCATTGAAAAAAAGAAGAAAATGCTGAAGTAGAGGTCGACATGGGGTCATGGTAACCTAAGGCTGATCTCCAATGCCCAAGGAGTCTCTAACTGAGAACAGTTTGAAAATCGATATTGCCACACTTTGGGTTGACCCAGAAGTAAAGGTCAACTTGAGGTCACGGTTTTTCAAAGTTTATTTTTAACGCCTAAGGGGTCTAAAACTGAAAAAAGTTTGAAAATCGGTTGTATAGTACTTGAGATATGGTCCCACTTCCGGTTGACCTGGAAGTAGAGGTCAACTTGAGGTCACGGTTTTTCAAAGTTTATTTATAACGCCTAAGGGGTCTAAAACTAAAGAAAGTTTGAAAATCAGTTGTATAGTACTTAAGATATGGTCCCACTTCCGGTTGACCCGGATGTAGAGGTCAACTTGAGGTCACGGTTTTTCAAAGTTTATTTTTAACGCCTAAGGGGTCTCAACCTGAAAAAAGTTTGAAAATCGGTTGTATAGTACTTGAGATATGGTCCCACTTCCGGTTGACCTGGAAGTAGAGGTCAACTTGAGGTCACGGTTTTTCAAATTTTTATTTATAACGCCTAAGGGGTCTAAAACTAAAGAAAGTTTGAAAATCAGTTGTATAGTACTTGAGATATGATCCCACTTCCGGTTGACCCGGAAGTAGAGGTCAACTTGAGGTCACGGTTTTTCAAAGTTTATTTTTAACGCCTCAGGGGTCTAAAACTGAGAAAAGTTTGAAAATCGGTTGTATAGTACTTGAGATATGGTCCCACTTCCGGTTGACCTGGAAGTAGAGGTCAACTTGAGGTCACGGTTTTTCAAAGTTTGTTTATAACGCCTAAGGGGTCTAAAACTTAAAAAAGTTTGAAAATCGGTTGTATAGTACTTGAGATATGGTCCCACTTCCGGTTGACCCGGAAGTAGAGGTCAACTTGAGGTCACGGTTTTTCCAAATTAATCTCCAATCCCCAAGGAGTCTTTAACTACAAGCAGGGTAGGAATCGGCCGAGTACTTCTTGAGATATGGTGCTACAAATATTTCCCAATTAAGTATGCAAATGAGGGTCACGTGGTTAATTAATTAGGAATTTTAACATTTGTTTTACATTTTAAGCGAAGTTTATGTTCTAAGCTTCAATTTGGTATAATAAACTCACTCTTTCGTATTATGGTTTGGGAGATTAGGCTTAAAGAAAAAAACGTGTACAAATGCTATGGGTTTTAGGCAGAAACAAAGAATAATAATAATAATAAAAATAATAAAAATCTCGACGAAAACAATACCTGTTCCGACGGTAGGTCGGAACAGCTAAAAACAATACTGAAAATTCCCCTTTTCAAGAATTTCAATGAGACAGTATGGGATAGGGCTGCATGCACGATATGCAAATTTAAAATAAGATGATGCGTTTAATTTACCTCGAACAAGACGACGAGAAGGAGGATCTTGCAGGGTAAACTATGTGGGTAGAATTCTGCGCCATGCTGGTTGCGGCTTTCCAATTTCTTTCAGACAAGTTTTGAGCTGCTGTGCGGAGAGTTGGTCAACGCCTTTCTTGTCGAGCTGTCCAACGCTGGCCCAGCCGGTGTTGCAGGAGATTCCGTGCCCCCCCCCCCCCCCAGGTATACGCTGTACGTCAGGTATACGCTGTAAGGGGGGGGGGAGGGGCGCCATTTTGCTAGTGTTGTTGCCGCAGCCGCGTATTGCGATCGTTAACTTCATTTTGTTTACACAAAAACGAATTAAATTCATCCTTTTCTCTCTCTCTCCTTTTCTCTCTCTCCTGTCCTTCAGTAATCACACAATCAATAAGACACAGGAGATTAGTTTGACTTCTTTGTAACAATGTGATGTAGAAGTAATGTTTATTTTCTAGGCCAGCATTCTTATTACAAAGTTTAAAACAGGATTAAAACATTACCCATAGTTTAACCAATCAAATCCAATAAAGGTGATTTAAGAACCGCCGGCTTGAACAATTTCTTGCACTCAAAGTTAGTCACCGAAGTTGCAACAGAATATTGAAAGAATAAAACACAACATTTTGTGCTTTCAGATGCCTACATAATGCTTCGGGCATGAAGTGTTTTTATGAAATTCAAATAGTATTTGAATGGTGTGTGGTCTTTGCACTTTTTGTAGGACAAAAAACACAATGTATTCAAATTTACACTAAACTTACACAGTTTGAAGATAGTGATAGCAGAAACCTTCCCTGAAAATATTTTTTGCTGAGGTGCTGTAGTTTTTGAGAAATGAGTAAAACAATGTCATGAAAATAATTTTCGTCTCAGTGATAATGAGACGAAAATTTTAGCATGTAAAAACGTATTTTTATGAAATTGTTTTACTCATTTTTCAGCAACTAATATTTTAAGGACGCTTTCTACTATCATTATCGTCAAACGGTGTAAATTTAATGTAAATCTGTGGACATCGTGTTTTGTGTTACAAAAAGTACCCAAATCCTTTAAGGAGGTTGCTGGTTAATTTGTTGTTGTTTTGTTGTTGTTGTCGTTGAGTTAAGCCGATGTTTTAGGGATATGACATCATAGACCTTTTTGCAAATACACATTGGGCAAGCGCTAACTGTTGAACAAGTGAGAAGACTGGTCTTCGACAATTACCAAAGGTGCCCAGTGTCTTAAAGGTCTGTTCTGACGGGAGGCACGCACATCCAGCTTACTTCGCTGCTTGGGTTGGGGCAACATCTCTTGGCGTCCACCTCTTTACATAGTTGCGTATCTCCATGCGACACTTTTCTGGACAATGCAAAGGATTGCTGAGGATGCTTTCAAACACAGGGTCAGTGAATGGAGGACATCCTGTATCAAAGAGAATCATTTTGTAAAAGTCTTATTTCTGCGACGTCACCCTTGCATTCTATATCCACGAATTATTGCACTTTCTCCTAAACATAACTAAAAGAACATTTTCATTCGTGATGGGCATAATAGTGTCGTTGCAAATAATCGTTTGGCTCAAGAGAAGGGGGATCTGTTTGCAAGGCACTGAACAATTTCATGTGAAACACAAGGATTTATTTTCAACATAAATTCAACGAATCCAACATATCAACCATATTATTGAAGTAACAAACATAATATGTGGAAAGTTTGGCTCAGTCCATTATAAGTGGGTCAGTAGTGAACAACCATGCACAGTTGTCAGCATTTAAAGGGCTATGTACCTTTTGTAGGACAAAAATTAACCACAATGTCCACAGATTTACATTAAACTTACATAGTTTGAAGATAATTATGCTTCCCTGAAAATACTACTTGCTGAGGTGCTGTAGTTTTTAAGAAATGAGTAAAACAATGTCATGCAATTAATTTTCGTCTCAGTGATCATGAGACGAAATTTAATGTAGCATGTTAAAACGTATTTTCATGACATTGTTTTACTAATATTTCTCAAAAACTACAGCACCTCAGTAAGTAATATTTTAAGATACGCTTTCTACTATCATTATCTTCAAACGGTGTAAGTTTGACGTATAAATATGTGGACATTTACAAAAAGTACCCAAATCCTTTAAAGCCATTGGACCCTTTCGGTTCAGAAAAAAAAAAAAAGTTCACAGATTTACAAATAACTTACAGGGTTTACAGAAGGTAGTGGTGAAAGACTTCTCTTGAAATAATATTATTCCATGAAATGCTTTACTTTTTGAGAAAACAGCAAAACGATATCAATTCTCGTTAACGAGAATTACGGATTTACTTAAAACACATGTCATGACACGGCGAAAACGCGTGCAAACAATGGTGGGTTTTCCCGTTATTTTGTCCCGACTCCGATGACCGATTGAGCCTAAATTTTCACAGGTTTGTTATTTTATATAGAAGTTGTGGTACACGAAGTGTGGGCCTTGGACAATACTGTTTACTGAAAGGGTCCAATGGCTTTAAACACATTGCCCTTACTTAAATTTTGCTGTAACAATCATCATAAGCTGGTTAATTTTTAAGGTTTTTCAGAAGCGGTTTTCTTGAACATTTTTACTCCAATTCAGAGGGAAATATTTACACACAGGCGGGAACAAAAGTTTTCCAGAGTAGACTATAATTATTGAGTTGAATGTCTCATAAAAGCGCCACCTATTGGTATGAGTAGGAAAGGCGCTCTTTCTCTGGTCCTTTTCGATTAGGATTCGGCTCAGGCTAGCTTCAAGCGGGGCGGCCCGCGGTTGTTTAGACAATATTGTGCATTTGTTTGCGTATGCGCTCAGGGCTTCGGACGAGAGGACGGAGCCTGGAAGCCGAATCAAAAGCCAAAGCCGTGGTTTCGAAAAGGGCCTCTAATCAATGCACACGCACACTTTTGCGCAACAGCCAAATTACTCAAAAGTGATGCTCGACGCCATCTCACAATAAGGAAATGAGATTTGTAACCCAATTAGTTTTCAAACTAAAATCAAACAACTGTAGGACTATTGTTTTATTCTTACCAAATGTGGGTTGCAGTGTCGTTTCAGTGATGGGCTGAGGTTGCGGAGTGGTCTCGGGCCGGGGTTGCGGAGTGGTCTTGGCCCAGGGTGGCGGTTTGAACATCACCTTAATACTGGGAGGCACGCACATCCAGCTGTAGGCGCTACACGGGGTTGGGCAGCATCTCTCTGTGTCCTTGCAGTCGTAGTCGTTTAATGACTTGCGGCAGTCATTTGGACAGTTTCCTACCTGCAATACGCCGTCATACACAGGGTCATCCCAATCAGGACATAAACCAGGATGTTGAACCATTGCTCCTGTATCGCAGGAATAATTTGTAGAAACCAACGCTTGAAAAATAATTAAACCATTAATGTGTACGTGGTTGTATTTTTTCACTAACTTTCCTATTTAAGGCACTGGATGCTATTGGTAATTACTCAAAAAATTGTTAGCTTAAAAACTTACTTTTGGTAACGAGCAATAACGGAGAGCTGTTGATAGTATAAAACATCAGAGAAACGGTTCCCTCTGAAGTAACGTTAGTTTTTTTGAGAAAGAAGTTATTTCTCACTAATGAATTCGAGATCTCAGCTGAGGTCTCGAATTCAAGCGTCTGAAGCACACAACTTGTGCGACAAGAGTATTGCTTTTCTTCCATTATTCTCTCGCAACTTCGACGACCAATCGAGTTCAAATTTTTACAGGTTTGATATGTTATGCATATGTTGAGATACACCAAGTAAGAAGACTGGTGTTTGACAACCATCGAAGGTGCCCAGTGCCTATAAGTGAGAGAAACAAATATTGCATAGTCCAGCAGAATAATTATCAGCCCTTTCGTTGCCAAGAATGCATCATATTGCTCGAACGGCCACCATGACACACGACTCTTTTAAAGACATTGGATTGGACACTACTGGTAATTGTCAAAGACTAGCCCTCACAGTTGATGTATCTCAGCATATGCATAAAATAACAAACCTGTGAAAATTTGAGCTCAATCGGTCGTCGAAGTTGCGAGATATTAATGAAAGAAAAAACACCCTTGTCGCACTATGGTCACACGAAGTTGTGTGCTTTTAGATGCTTGATTTCGAGACCTCAAATTGTAAATCTGAGGTCTCGAAATCAAATTCGTGAAAAATTACTTCTTTCTCGAAACCTACGTCACTTCAGAGGGAGCTGTTTCTCACAATGTTTTATACTATCAAACTCTCCCCATTACTCGTAATCAAGAAAGGTCTTATGCTAATAATTATGTTGAGTAATTACCAATAGTTGTCCACTGCTTTTAAAAATATGTTTCCCGCGTTGTCATTTGAGTTTTGAGATTTTGAAAAAAAAAATTTTTTAAATAGACGATTGTCATTGACTCGTTTAAATGCAACACTTTTGCAGTCCAAAGATCATTTGACTTTGTAACACGGCAAAAGTGTGAGGTTTCCTGCGCTTACCGTTGCCAGGCGTTCCTTGGACCAGAACCAGAACACTGGCTGCAATAATTGCGTACCAGTACAAACGCATTATCACATTCACCAAGTCCTTCTTGGTAGAAGTTGGAAAACAAATACACACTTTAGCCTACACCCCGGTGTCAAAGATTGCAGAAATATGGGCTGGCACATCAACGAATATACGATGGAAACCAACAGGTTTGTGTATCGACAAGGAGACGCATGCCGGTTTTATAGCATGACCAGTGACCAATGAGCAATGACCAATTACCAACTCCCAATCACCAATCACCAATCACCAATCACCAATCACCAATTACCAATAACCTTTGAGCAAAACCAATGAGCAATCAGTCAATCCGTATCACACTAAAATTCCTTTCCTTTTATCTGCAAATTATTCACCGGTTTTCGTGCGTGAGCTCTGTATGATATTTATAAATATAGTCAAAAGGCTTCTGGAATTTTATCATTTTCGACCTTTTCTGAAAAGTCTCAACCAAAATAATGTACCATTAAATTGAAACGAAGAGCATAACTGTCGTTTGGTTCAGTTCAGTTCTATTCTGTTTGTTATTCTGTTATGTATTTATTATTCAAAGGCTATATAACAATTTCTTGCAAAACTGCACTGTATTGCTTTTTATTGCAGTGTAAATCCCTTTTAGTTTAGTTTTATTTATATTTTATACTCTATTTTCATTTGTATTTGATTAATTTACTTTTGTTTCATACTTATGAATAAAAGGTGTGCTTATTACTGCAATTTTTTTTGTAAGTGGTATATTTCGCTTGTTTATTGTGTATTTTTGTATAACATATTTTTAGACACGCAAAACCAAGACGCATTTCACTGTAGAATTTTATATTTTTGCAAGTGACAATAAAACATCAATAATAATAATATATCATTCAAATCGGCATAATTAATTTATTGAGTACTTTTTATATATTCGGGTTTTTTTTTTCTTCTTTTTTCTTCTTTTTTTCACACACAATTTTATTTAAAGACACTGGACACTATTAGTAATTGTCAAGGACCAGCCTTCACAGTTGGTAAATCTCAACATATGCATAAAATAACAAACCTATGAAAATTTGAGCTCAATTGGTCGTCGAAGTTGCGAGATAATAACTTGGAAAAAACAGCCTTGCCACACGAAGTTGTGTGCTTTCAGATGCTTGATTTCGAGACTTCAAAATAATTCTAAATCTGAGGTCGCGAAATCAAATTCGTGGAAAAGTGCTTCTTTCTCGAAAACTACTTCATTGCAAAGGGAGCCGTTTCTCACAAGGTTTTATACTATCAACCTCTCCCCATTACTCGTTATACCAAGTGAGGTTTTATGCTAATAATTAATTTGAGTAATACCAATAGTGTCCACTGCCTTTAAAACCCTCGAACAAGTCACCACTGTGACAGCTGTCACCGACCGATGGGTTTTTCATCTGCCACTGGCTGCTATTTCAGTTTATCCTGTACTGGGGCATCTGTCAACACCTCAAAGTGGAATCGCAGACTTTGGCTCCAAATTTAGCCTAGTTAATAGTCAATAAGTGCGTGTTATCTCCGTCGATAAGTGTTTTTTTTTTTGTTTTTTTTTTGGGGGGGGGGGGTATTCTATTATATGCTTGTCTTGGTGTTTGCTGTCACTATACAGTTTCTGTCTCCAGGAATAACTGTCACCCACTATGAGAAATTAGCATGGCTGGTGGAGAAGGATTTTGTACACAATTCGCCTTGTTTGGGGATATTATCTTCGGATGACGGAATTTCATGCCACACCGGTTTATGTAAGCCAATATATTACAGCGTGCGTCCATACACCTTTTCGATACCATTGCGCAAGCGCAGACTGTTGAATGAGGTGCATTGTTGGATAGATATGGATCAAATGTGATCACCAGACAGATCACATTATATTCTATATTCATGAATGCACCTAATTCCAAGCTTTACGCGCCACCCCAGTATTTGCAAAAAGGTCTATGAGGCCTTATTCTTCATATAGAGCGCCACCATTCACTACAAACGGTGGGATGATAAACGAACTTTGCATCGGGGACAAAGAATATTCGTTTTGTTTTACCCATACACCGATGTGTGTGTAAAGCACTGTAATACTCAGTACTTCCCAAAGCTCTGTGGAAAATATACTTTTTTAATGGCACAAAGGTTGTGGTTTCGAACCACACCTGAGTAATATGCATGAGATTTTGTTCATAGTACTCGGGAAGGACATTGAGTATATACAGTGCTTGCACACATTGGGTATGAGTAAAAAAAAATAGCCAGCGGAATAGCCAGCCACACAGTGCATCCTTATAATCTCTGTGCAAAATATACCTACAATCTGATGTAAAAACAAATGTGCTGAAATAACCAGCACTAGTATTGAGAAATGAATTAATTTTGGTTTTTACCCATACACCGATGTGTGTTAGCACTGTATACTCAGTACTTTCCCGAGCCCTGTGAAAAATATCACAGGCATGTTACTCGGATTGGATTCGAACCCACGACCCTTGCAATTCTAGAGCTGTGTTTTACGGACTAGACTACCGTGGTTGAGAAATGAATTGTTAAAAAAAAATATACTGTTGATGCAAGTAGTATTTCAACGTTATGAGACTGCCAGTGTCCTTCAAACATCCTGAAATCGACTACCGAATAGTCCATGTAACACTATTAAAAATGCTGGGCAAAATAACACTGGATAAACTCCATTCACAAATACCTCAGACAGTTTTGCTATTCCTATTGGTGGAGAGCGCGTCACGTGGGGTGTATAAACCTTTGATAATGACCAGTGTTTATGACAAGCTGGCTTCCGCGTGTCGGGCGCGCGCAAGATTATCACGCGGAACGCAATTCATAGATATAGATAGAAACAGCGCGTAATCTAAGCGCGCGCGCGTAATCTAAGCGCGCGCGCGTAATCTAACCGCGCGCGCGTAATCTAAGCGCGCGCGCGTAATCTAACCGCGCGCGCGTAATCTAAGCGCGCGCGCGTAACCTAATATTTTAAACCTCGAATTTATAACTGTTAAAGTGTCTGTAATTGTATTTTTTAGCGCCTTTTAACCTTGGGTCGAATTGCCATGTGATTCGAATCACACGGCAATTCGACTATGCCTGTTTTAAACGGCCGTGAAAGAACTAGAAGCGAAACTATTGAGTAGATTTTGGGGTTGGGCAAGTAAAACAATTGACCAGCGTTGGGTGTTGTTTTAGGATAGTTGGATAAACTCTATCTCTCTCTCTCTCTCTCTAGTCGACCGAGGTCGGAATCATGTTGAGACTTACCCATCCCTGTCTATCTCTCATTAGGTTGGGAATATCAGCTGGAAGCACCCCAGTGTCCCTATAGCAACTACATCTGCGGCTGAGCCTTTGTTGGATAAACATTACCCAATTATGCATAATTACACTGCTTGATCCAATCACGCAGTGTTGGGTAGGAAGTGTGATAATAATCTCAGAAGCCTACCCAAATAGTCCATGCAACTTGTGATTTAAAAAAAAAAAAAAAAATGAAAAACTACCACAAGTGTGTTTACGAGTAAGGCACATCAATCAAGAAGAAATGAAAAGAAAACTTTTGGAATTACTTTCATCAAATTGTGTAAATGTTGCACGTCAATTATTTGAACAACTTTCTAAGAGCCTTTACGGGATACTGTATACTATAGGATAACGCATTGTACTTTTCATTTCATTCCACTTGACAACAATATTATGCAGACATGGTGGAACTGAAAGACAGCGGTTCGTGTTTAAATGTATTAAATCAACATGTGAAAAATCGGGCTCAATCCATTGCGCGAGTCAGGAGAAAATAGAGAACTTTGACTTTATTACAAAAGGTGTCCAGCGCCTTAAAATAACCACACATTACTCGAGGGTCGATTTCACAAAGGTAGTCCTAACTTAGGACTAGTCCTAAGCAATGCTAAGAGATAGGACTGGTCCTAAGTTAGGACCAGTAACTCATCCTAACTTAGGACTAATCCTATCTCTTAGCATTGCCAAGGACTAGTCCTAAGTTAGGACTAGTCCTAAGTTAGGACTACCTTTGTGAAATCCACCCCGGGTTTGTTTACAGGTGAGATTGTAAAACATCCTTAGGAGGTAAAAAGAGATGACCACTAGAACCAGATTCATACGGATGAATAATGCCTTTGTGTCTCTTTCAAAAATATCTTTGACTGACTCATGATTGGAAATGGAAATCGCGTGCCGATGTGGTTGTACTTTTAATATAGCTTGTCAAGCAGGAAATCCAGACAGCAAAACATAACCCAGTTTTGTATACAAAACAACCCACTTCCACATCGTTCATACATCACTTGGATGTCAAGTATAGACTGTGCAACCCGAGGCCCAATCTGAAAGCACACAAAAAAAGGCAACAAGGGTGTCATTATTCTCTTGCAAAATCAACGACCAATTCAGACCAAATTTTCACAGGTTTGTTATTTTACACATCTGTTGGGATGAGGGTCAAGTGAGAATACTGGTCTTTAACAACTACCAAAGGTGCCCAGTGCCTTTAAAGTTAGGATATTACGCACGAGGCTAAACTTCTTCTTCCACTTTCAATTTTGCAACAATTAAAGGTAGGCTTAGTGCATCAGTACATGTAATTTTCTTACCAGAGCAACAATTTAGTCGCCTTTCATATTATTCTTTCAGCATCCTGTTGAGGTTAACCATACTGAAATAATCATACCAAAAGAAATGTGATTCATGCAGAGCAGAAGCAACAAAAAGTCACTAGTCAAGTCGGTAATTGTTGTGCGGGTCGCCACCCACCGCTCTGTTTTCCTTTTCGAATCCGCGACTTGGGGTCCAGATTCGGCCCCGACAAGTTTGCGCGTGCTTTGTGTATACGCGCGCAGGACCTCGGACTTAAAGGAACACGTCGCCTTGGATCGGTCGAGTTGGTCTTTAAAAAGCGTTTGTAACCGTTTGTTATAAAATGCATATGGGTAGAAAGATCTTGTAAAAGTAGAATACAATGATCCACACAAACATGCCTCGAAATTGCACGGTTTTCATAACACGGTCGGCCACTTATGGGAGTCAAATGTCTGACTCCAATGAATGGCCGACCGAGTTAGTTCGCAAAGTAAAGGGAAAACCACGCAATTTCGAGGCACATATTGTATGGATCATTGTATTCTACTTTACAACATCTTTCCAACCATTATTATGCATTTTATAAAAAAACGGTTACAAACGGTTTTATAGACCAACTCGTCCGATCCAAGGCAACGTGTTCCTTTAAGCCAAATCCAAAATCTTCTTTACACAAATCCTCCACACAAATAGCTGTAGTATATCTCAATTGTCATAATGCTCATTCTTGATTGTAAGACCAGCACCGGATTCAACCGGAAGCTTAAAGAACAATCAGCAAGGTTTAGATAAGGGTTCGGGGTTGGACGTTCCATGTGTTCCCATGCTATCGGGTGTTTAGCGAGAGGAGTGATACCTCCTTCCGGCCGGTGAAAGGTCAAACAACAATTGGAATAGAACTGCACATAAATCGGTTTTACAATGCTGGCTTCTTTAATACAATTTAAACAATTCTTCTTCCCCAACCCCTTCAAATTTGTACGATAACTTTTTAAACTGTGTTTTATGAATCTGTTCAGGGAAAAATTTGGTATACCTGTTTTTACAAAATTCCGGTTTGTGACAACATTGCAAGTTTAAATTTCCTTAGCACTTTTCGAAACATATGGGTTTTTCAGATTGCCTTTGAAAGAATCTGTGGTTGTGTGTACATTTGCAGCCTCTAATCAGTGGAGAATTCCAAGCTAATAATAATTAAAGTATTATAATTAACAGGAGACAGAAGACAGAACAAAACTGGGAGTTGACTCTATAGGTCATTATATATAACGAATTTGGAGATCCCCGCAAGCCCAAACTCGTCCCTAACCATCTGTAAAGAGTCCTCGCATCCTTGCCCAACTTACAAGAAGCGCTTACAGCTGCAAAACAACATCACAATATTTAACAAATATTTCTTCTTGGTGACATTTATTTCAACATAGCAGATACATTTCTTGAAGATAAACTGTCGTCCTATAATACAACTCATAAACAGAGATATAATCCGTTTATACTTTACATCAACTTTTAAACCAAACATTGGCGTACTCATCCTCATTTTGCTCGATCAATAGAGCTATTTTCTTAGCAACAAACCTTGCTTAAGTTTCCTATAGGAAACTTTCTGCTAATATCAACAAGAAGCATGATACCAATCATAATGATACACGTGGAATGCTAATTTGGCTAGCAACCTTGTCATGGTAAACGTGTTGTTATTATAGGTACTTTTTGTGCTTAAGCATCTCATAATGGAACTGAAACTGTGCCGAGTATTGCGTATAAAAAACTCTCTGCAAAGCAGAAACGAGCAGGATGTTGTGCTTAGCATCTTCTATTGTGCTTAAGCAGCTCTATAAAAACTGTCGAAGAGAAGTAAATCTTGACACCGCGGGCTCTTTCCGAAATAACGGGTTTGGCATGGGCTTCAGCTAATAAGGACCGTCAGACGTGAAAAAAATACATTCACTTTCGGTACGGGGCTCTACAAAAAGGCTAACAACATCTAAGGCCAGGGACCCAAGCTTGAGTAGGACTAGAACCAGCGTTCTGCTGACTATGGCGACCAGAGCGAAGGTTATCAAGATCTGTTTTTCTTTGAACGATTTTGATAGATGCTGCTGTTTCAAAACGTGAAAAGAAAATCGCATTTGCCATGGAAAATGCACACACAACGTGTAACATGCAAAGTATAGTTTCTACAAAATAACAGACATAAAACAGTGTTGAAATCCTGTTGACCAAAAAAAATCATTTTTTTTAATATAAAAAAAGGTCAATGGCGGATTGTCATTGTGTGTAGTACTTGAAGTCTGCATAACTTTCTGGAAACTACATAATACTTATTTAAACACAATTTTCGGTTCAAATCCGTCCTCACATTGGGATAACAAAACAACAATGGACAAATGGCTAAGTTTCATCCACGCAATGGAATTGAATTAAAGGGTATGTCATAAATATAATTATTACTTTACAATATAAATACAATACTATACAAATCTAGAAGTACCACATCGTGTTACGTGTGTATCTAGCATTGATCAACCTTTCCCTGTAATAGCATAAGAACTTACTTGAACTGTAGTAAAAAAAAAAACAACGTTGCGAGAAACGGCTCCTTCTGAAAGATTAATTTCTCATTCAAATAATAACAGAAGCCGAAGCATTTTTATAATAAGCATCTGATGAAAGCACACAAAGTAATGCAACAAGTTTATTTTTTTCTTTCATAAATCTCTTGCAAATTCGATGACTAATATTGAGGCCAAATTTTCACAGATCAGGGGTTGATTTCACAAAAAGTTAGGACAAGTCCTAACTTAGGACTAGTCCTTTGAGATTATATACAAATTGCGTGGAAAGTTCTCAGTTAGGACGAGTAACTGGTCCAAACTCAGCTAAGCCTAGTCCTAACTCTTTGTGAAATCCACCCCTGTTATTTTATGCATCATGTTGGGATACATCAAGTGAGAATACTGTTCTTTGACAATTACCAAAAGTGTTCAAACGCCATTGTTGCTTCAAGTGGTAGTTCAGCTGGAAATAAAAGTTCACGGCACTTTAACTGGTGATCTCCATATAAACAGCCGATTTGGCATTCATGTCTCTTGAACTCCCGTAGCGAACTGCGTCAGGTACCTCGCCGATTGCAAGATAACCCGAAGAATTAGGACTAGTGGGGGCGTATCTGCTCTTTGCTGCCTGCCGTTTCTCCGCTCTGATCGACGGCAGTGCCTTGTCCACCGTCGCCTGGTTCGTTACCTCGGGATCAACATACTCACCCGACGATTGGTAAAGGGCATTCCCGACCATACCATCCGGGGGAGATATTTCAAAGTACTTGGCCGAATTGTTAGGCGAGGTTAAACTGGTCTCCTGGTATAACGGGGTGGAGTCGAAGGTCGGTGCTCCGACCTGGGAGTACACGGGTGGGGTCGATGTCGATGCCCCGCCCTTCGGTTGCTGGTAGCCTGCAACCTCATCCGCTCTGACCGTCGTTGCTCTGGACGGCGTGGAACCAGGCGTCGCTCCCCATTGCTCGTCCGGATCGAAGATCGTGGCGTACATGTAATGGCCGTCGGTCCCCCCGCCTGGGACGCTGTGTTCCGGGGTGCCGCTCCCGAAGGTGCTCGGTGACAGCCGGAGTTGTCGATTGTTTGGTGGCAATGGCTTCGCCTTGTGCCTTCTTCGTTCACGGCAGCAGCAAAAGACAACGAGGGCAAGGAGAAGAGCTGCAAAGACTGAGCCACCGCTGATGATAGCTATAGTAATCGGGTACGAGCCGAACAGGATGAAGGGCTGTGTGGACGTTGGTGATGTTGTATTCTCCTCCGGTAAACCACCCGGTGTTGTCGTTGTATTCCACGGGAAGCTTCCGGGTGTTGTCTGCACCGTGTCCACTGTTGGATCGAATATTGCATTAGTTCCCGTGAAATTCGACGATACGACTACCGTGTACTCCCCGGTTGCGGAGTATCTGCCGTACGTTGTGCAATGAATGACCATGCCGTCATCTTCCTCGGATATCTGCATCAAGCGCATCCGTGCCACACCCGTTGATGAGAAATACGCCCGGTTGGCTCCCAGTGGGGGGACGGTGTGCCAGTTCACCACCGGGGAACTGCTCGTTACGGACGGTACCATCGTGCAGATGAACGTGGCCATTTCCCCAGCCTCGAAATGAGTTTTTACGGAAGATACGATTATTCTGGGTTCGTTGGCAACAGTAATGGGTCCAACAGTGCAGGTACGGACCTCAGTAGAGCTGCATACATTAACAGATGCCGAACACTGGAATGTTGCTCCTTCCAGAACGTCCGTGACTGCTGGGTTGATTTTGGCAGATGAAACGCCCTGTGCCACGGTCTTCACAGAAGCAACGGGCAAACCAGTTCTACCGTCCGTCCAGCTGAGAGAGGCTCTTTCGGATCTCCACGAACAAACCATGTTAGGATTGTCGCCATTGAGGGCAGTTACTTTACCATTCTTCTGACAAAGGTCGCTACTATCATACCTTCCAACAGATATGTCCACACTGCTCGACTTCACGACTACGTACGACGAAGCACTGACATCTGTATCGGACTTGTCGTATATGTTACACGTGTAAGTTCCTTCGTCAGTTGCGCATATGGTGTCGATCGTGAGAAGATCTATCGTCTTACCCTCTCTCGGCACGTAGCGTGCCAAAGTGAACCGATGCGGGGTCCCAGACCTGACGAAATCAGACGTCAGCTGGCCGTTCCATGAAACCTGTTGACTGCCTCTGATAATCCCCACAGTTTGGGAGCCTTCTGTTGTCGCGTCACACTGCAGAACAAATCGACTCGTCTCCTCTGGATTGAGTCCTGAAACAGCCGTGAGGGACAACTCGCTTTCGGCATTAGAACTAGTCCCAGCAGCTGCGGCAAGCGCTGCGGTGTGCACCAACACCACTGCTAGGTGGAACGCCAACATCATTGTCAGTAGGAACCAATGTCTTATCAAGAACTGATGTATTTCATAAATGTCCACAGTACAGAATATCCAATAGTAAATTATTCTTCACCTTATAACAGCCTAAAGCTCATGATAACATAACACACCATAAGCAAAGGCCAATACATTTACCTTTCAAGGCACCTTTCGTATAATGAAACTGGACGTTATCTGCCTAGGCCAGCCAAAGTACTTTGCTGTTATATTAAACAGTTTCCGGATGTGGCATGCCCAAGTAAAGCAAACTGCTGGGTACGGCTGGACGTAACTTCCGGAATGGAAGATCATCACCTACAGTCACAGTTTGTAAATTCCTGTATAGTGCATCTCCATGTTTGTTAAAGGCAGTGGACACTATTGGTAATTGTCAAAGACTAGCCATCACAGTTGGTGTATCTCAACATATGGATAAAAAAAAACTGTGAAAATTTGAGCTCAATCGGTCATCGAAGTTGCGAGATGAAAGAAAAATAACCCTTGTCACACGAAGTTGTGTGCGTTTAGATGGTTGATTTCGAGACCTCAAGTTCTAAATCTGAGGTCTCAAAATCAAATTCATGGAAATATACTTCTTTCTCGAAAACTATGGCACTTCAGAGGGAGCCATTTCTTACAATGTTTTATACCATCAAACTCTCCCCATTACTCGTCACCAAGAAAGGTTTTATGCCAATAACTATTTTGAGTAATTATCAATATTGTCCACTGCCTTTAATAGTAAATCCACATTGCGTATATGTAATTGAAACGTGTTTTCTCTTTACTCGGATGATACAAAATATCGTGGGAGTTTACTGGTGTTGCAATACAAAAAATACCCGTAGTTCCATGCGGACGTACATTTCTCAAATTTGAAACATTACTCATATTTATAATAAAAACAAATCCTCTCCTAAAGTCATTCATTGGGAGGGCTTCATCATTCAGAACAAAGTAAAGGATGATATATTATCTTTGGTAATTACTCAAGACAATATAAAACTTGGTTGAAAAAACCACTGCTGCAGCTGTTTAGCTGAAAACTGGATTCACAAAATGTCAATCAGATAAACTTTGCTTGCATTAAAGTTTTATTTGTTACGTTTTGTAGCACTACTGAAAGTGTGAAGTTTTACAGAATGGTACCATTTCTGTTTCAGTTAAAAGTCTTCAACAAACCAAACACGGCGTTTGCAAACTTGTGTTTTGTTTATCTCACTGTCGAAAGATACACTTTTGCCATATCACTCCTTACTCACAGCCTCTCCTTAAAGATAGGTGTGCATTATGACAAATTGGGTGCGGGGAATAATAGGCGTGTTTAAAATGCACGGGACAATATTGGTAATTACTCAAAATAATTGTCAGCATAAAAACTTAGTTGGTAACGAGTAATGGAGAGCTGTTGAAACATTGTGAGAAACTGCTCTCTCTCGATCTCTCTATCGCTCTCTGAAGTAACGTTCTTTTTGAGAAAGAGGTAATTTCTCACTCAAGTTATAAAAGACTTCAGCTGAAAGCAGACACAGTGTTTGGAACAAGGGTGTTATTTTTTTCATTATGCTCTTGCAAATTCTCGATGAACAATAGAGCCCAGATTTTCACAGGTTTGTGGTTATTTTAACCATAGGCCTATGTTGGGAATACTGGTGTTTGACAAAATACCTAAGGTGTCTAGCGCCTTTAACTCATGTCGACCTTGTGCGTTTCCATAACACAGTGCGGGATGGTGCTAGCCAGTGTGAGCTTTCAGGGTGATGTCCGGTTTATGACGTCACTCTATCGTCCATCACGGTCATGCGGTAAAAGTATCAAGTTCTACATGAATCATGAATCAACACACACCACATTCAGGATATTGCGACTCGCTATGTTTATAGCATGCGGGACTAACCATAATGGCCGTATTTGGAAATGTGTCACCTATTTACCACAATACTGTAAAAGTGATTTGTTATAGGCCCTTTTCGAAACCACGGCTTTGGTTGCAGAATCAGCTCAGGCCATATCCAGGGATATTGACCATTTTGAACCATGCACTAGGGCATGGTCGACTTTGGTCAATTCGAGAGCTATGTCATTCGTGTACTAGAGAGCTGGCTTTAAGCAGTGGCTTAAGTTAGTAATGTATATTTAGCGTAAAATGTAAATCTCGCATTCAAGGCAGTGGACACTATTGGTAATTACTCAAAACAATTAATTAGCATAAAACCTTACTTGGTAACGAGTAATGGTGAGAGGTTGATAGTATAAAACATTGTGAAAAACGGCTCCCTTTGAAGTTGAGTAGTTTTCCACGTATTTGATTTCGAAACCTCAAGTTTAGATTTTGAGGTCTCAAAATCAAGCATCAGAAAGCACACAACTTCGTGTGACAAGAGTGTTGTTTCTTTCATTATTTTCTCGCAACTCCGAAGACCAATCGAGCTCAAATTTTCACAGGTTTGTTATTTGTTGATGTTGAGATACAGCAAGTGAGAAGAGTGGTCTTTGACATTTACCAATATGTGCCACTGTTAAGCGTTTGGACATTATGTGGCCTTTCGTCGTGAAAACGGTAACAACGGTGACGCAATGACGGGACTGAAAGTCATCTACAAAGTGTTTCATAACGGAAAATATTGCTTAAAGGCACCTGGAAATAGGATTTTTTTTTCTTTTAAACATGAGAGTATATGTTTATTAATAATAAAACAATTTTTTGAGTAATTGTTTGTCACGATTTATATGTTAAAAAATATAATTAAGTGCTTGGGGGGTTGACTCCGCCTACCCCTTTTGTGACGTAGGAAAAGGAAGACTTTGCCTCGATGCGTAGATAAACACACGTGCAAAAGTACATGTAATTTTAAGACGTGAGGTTTTTTTTCTGGCATTTTTCCGGCAATGCCGACCAGGTGTATTGCTGTTGGATGCAGCAAAACAACTAAAGATGGGGTCAGTCTTCATCTATTTCCTGCAGATCCCAAGTTTAGGCGGTTGTGGGCTGCGAAAGTCAGATTAACTGAGCTATTTAATGTCCGTAAACGTTCAATGCCATTGAATTAAAGACACTAAAGACCATTAGTAGGTAATCAAAATAATTGTTAGCAATAAAAACTGACTTGCTAGCGAGCAATCGAGAGATTTTGATAGTATACAAATTTGTGAAAAACGGCTCCCTCGGAAGTAACATGGTTTTTGAGAAATATGTAATTTCTCATCTCAATTAATATTCAAGGTTTTCAGCTGTAGGCTTTTCGTATGCATCTGAAAGCACACAGTGTTTTGCACCGAGAGTGTTTTTTCTTTCATTTTATTATGAAAGTGCACGGAAGTGCAAACCAAAATTCCACATGTAGACTAGACCATTGTTGGGTTGTTATTTCCACTAACATACGCTGCCATGGTAACTTGGTACACGTATAGCTTCTTCATGTATTTTGTAGACTTGAAGACAAGTCGTAAATATATAAAGTGGTAGCTTTTCAATTCTCTCCGCGATACTGGCGATATTCTCGCGAGACTGCTGCCCTGTGCGAGGCTACTGCTCTCGCGCTGTGCATGCAGTTTTTATAGTCTGCAACCAGTAGCTTCGCGCGAGAGCATGCAGTGATCTGGACCCAATTTCATAGAGCTGCCAAGCACAACAATTTGCTTAGCATGGAATTTCTTCCTTGATTAAAACAGGTTTACCAATCAAATTTCCATTTGTTGCATATTGCTTGTTACTGGTACTCAGCTGTGGTTTGCCTATCATGAAAATCACATGGAAATTTGGTTGGTAATCCTGTTGTTATCAAAGAAGAAATTTCATGCTAAGCAAATTTTTGTGCTTAGCAGCTCTATGAAATTGGGCCCTGGGGAGAGCATGCAGTGTTCGATCGGGGAGACCTGAATCATTTCGCCACCACCACTCTCACCGCGACAGTCTTAACGACTTGTCCACAAGTCTACTCATTAAATTGACCGTTGCGTGGACGTACAAATTCGCCTAGGTATAGTGGTTCGCAAATCGCACTGACAGTTTAATAGAGGGGCTTGGAACTACGTTCTTACGACCATTGGGTGAGAATTTTAATCGATTATACTCGAATTGTCTATTTAAGTACTTTTTTGTACTCAATTTGTTTTTTCTTTTTCGTTTTGGTCTCCATATTTACCAGATAAACTTAAAGCATAATTATTGTGAGTTGGAATGTTATCTCGCTGTTTATATAACTTATACTGAATAAATTTTATTTAATTTGTTTACTATTCTCCCTTTTTGACCAATCTGGAAATAAATATTGATTGAGTTGAAACTGTATTGAAATGAACAATACAACAACGCACACCAGACAAAATAAGACTATGAAACACGCCGACGTGTAATGGGGAGAGGTTGATGGTATGAAACATTGTGAGAAACGGCTCCCTCTGAAGTGCCATAGTTTTCGAGAAAGAAGTAATTTTCGACGAATCTGATTTCGAGACCTCAGATTTAGAACTTGAGGTCTCGAAATCAACCATCTAAACGCACACAACTACGTGTGACAAGGGTGTTTTTTCTTTCATTATTATCTCGCAAGTTCGATGGCCGATTGAGCTCAAATTTTCAGAGGTTTGTTATTGTATACACATGTTGAGATACACCAACTGTGATGGCTATCTTTGACAATTACCAATAGTGTCCACTGCCTTTAAGAAGTTATCTTAAATGCCTGCGGCTCGAAAGCCTCTTCAAAATAGTTCATCGGGGTGATCTTCCAAACACCTTGAATGGTTTAAACTAGTTCCTTATTTAGCTCAAACAAATGGAGAGGGTTCAAGGGGTATTATTTATTATTATTATTAGGCCTAAGGGTATTAAAGGCAGTGGACACTATTGGTAATTACTCAAAATAATTATAAGCATAAAACCTTTACTTGGTTACGAGTAATGGGGAGAGGTTGATAGTTTTAAACATGGTGAGAAACGGCTCCCTCTGAAGAAGAGTAGTTTTCGAGAACTTTATTTTGAGACCTCAGAATTATATTTTGAGGTCTCGAAATCAAGCATCTGAAAGTGCATAACTTCGTGTGACAGGGGAGTTTTTTTCTTTCATTATTATCTCGCAACTTCGACGACCAATTATTGAGCTAAAATTTTCACAGGTATGTTATTTTATGCCTTTGTTGAGATACATACACACAGTGAGAAGACTGGTCTTTGACAATTACCAATAGTGTCCATTGTCTTTAATTTGACAAGTTCAGAATGTCTTTGCACTGTCAGCATTTGTTTTCAAAGACTATGATTTTTATATTCCTTTTTCACAGATCAGAATGTTGGGACATTCGCTTTTCTGTGCAATTTTTGCAGTAATCCAACTGGGTAAGATAAGGAGTCAGAATCTGTTCAATTTCCGATATCTTCCTCAAAATTAATGTGTCTTTTAGTCCCTCCAACTTGTTTTCTTTTTAATTCTTACTAGAGTGTGGTGGGACCAAACCATTGAAATGATGTTATTATAATAAAGAATATTTATAAGGCGCCAAAGTCCACCAAATGAGGTGCTCAAGGCGCACAAGAAGGAAAACCACACACAGCGAAGGAAAATAAGACATAGATTGTAGATAAGCGACATTAAACAAGATAGTTTTTAAATTAATCTCAAAAGTATCGAGACTAGAAATGGGCGAAGAACAATGAATGCAATGAAAGATAAGCAACATGTGTGTGTTTTTGTGGTCCCAGGTCTTTATTGGTCTTAAAGGCAGTGGACACTATTGGTAATTACTCAAAATAATTATTAGCATAAATCCTTTCTTGATTACGAGTAACGGGGAGAGGTTGAAGATATAAAACATTGTGAGAAACGGTTCCCTCTGCAGTGACATAGTTTTTGAGAAAGACGTAATTTTCCACGAATTTGATTTCGAGACCTCATATTTAGAACTTGAGGTCTCGATATCAACCATCTAAAGGGTGTTTTTTCTTTCATTATTATCTCGCAACTTTGATGACCGATTGAGCTCAAATTTTCACAGGTTTGTTATTTTATGCATATGTTGAGATACACCAACTGTGAAGGCTAGTCTTTGACAATAACCAATAGTGTCCACTGCCTTTAAGTGTCAAAGTAACTTGCTTACTACCATAAAAGCCACGGTTGTGTGCGTCAGTTACAAAATGTGATCAATATAACATTTCGATATCACAGGTATTGCTTCATCGTCGGAGCAAGTGGGTCTAGTCGGTTCGTTGAACGGCAGCGGTGCAGGATTAGTGCGCTGGGTCATACCCCACCAGGATCCATGTGCCTGCACTGTCATTAGACTTGGAGGAGTCATGCCTTACGAGCCTGCAACCGGACACTATCTGGAGGGACTCTTTCTCAGTGAGGAACCTGATGAAATCAGGAAATTTTTCGATTGTCCCTACGGTAAGCACAATTATTATGGGACTGCGCCGTTGTGGCAAAAATTCTGTCCGCCGGAGATATGTAGTCCCGGCTGATGTCCTACTATCCGCCAAGATAAAAGCAGTAGGCCTAGGCGTATCGGAATTATATGAAGTCTCCCGAATTCCGATAATCTACTCCGCTTTTAGTAGAATATAAAGCAAGACAAGTTCTCAAAGTACACATGATGTTACTGCATACCTCACAATGCAATGCTTGAATCCCATAAGTTGTTAGGGTCATTCACTCCCGGAGTGTATACCAAAGTAAGCACTTGCTCTCCCTACCATTTGAGAACTCCCTCTCTTTCATCTTAATAATATCGAACAAGTCATCTTGACCTGGGCCTTTGAATGGGTTTCTTAACAGAAAAAAAGTGCACCTTTGCAAATGTTGTGTTATTATTCTAACAATTATGATCCATGGCTTGTTTACCATTTTGTGTCATCGGCTTTAGTTGATCCTGAGCCACCACGTCAATGTGCAACCAACGCTCCATTGGGGATTGAGAACGGCACCCCTCTCTCCATCCCGGATGAAAGTTTCACTGCGTCATCTGTCGACATCATCGGAACATTACAAAGCACTCCTTCTTCGGCTAGACTTAACTTTAAAGGGGGGTTGCAGATTGACGGTCGTATACTGATCGGAGGCTGGAAGCCCATTGATGATGAAACCGTGCAAAGCTGGGTCCAGGTGTCTCTTGGGAGGGATGTCATCGTATCTGGGGTCATTACACAAGGCCGATATGATACGTCGGGGCACAGACAACATTGGGTCACCAAGTTCAAGGTCATGTACGCATCCATTGAGAAGACCACTCTAGAGGCAGTGTCGAAGCAGGGTGGTACGCCCGAGGTATGTATGGCTTTGTGTTTTGTTGTGTTCTGTCAATTAAAGACCGTGGACACTACTGTTAACTGTCAAAGACCAGTCTTCTCACTGGGTGTGTCTCAACATGTGCACAAAATAGCAAACCTTTGAATATCTGAATTCAATTGGTCGTCGAAGTTGCGAGATATTAAATGAAAGAAAGACAAAACCTTGTCACATGGAGTTGTGTGCTTTCAGGATATGCTGGATTTCGAGACCTCAAAATCTAATTATGATGTCTCGAAATCAAATTCAAATATTATTTTAGTGGACAATTATTTTTTTCTCGAAAACCACATTACTTCAGAGGTAGCCGTTTCTCACAATGTTTTATACTCCATTAACTCGATACTAAGTAAGTGTTTATGCTAACAATTATTTTTTAGTAAATACAAACTAGTGTCCAGTGCCTTTAACCCTTTAACTTTGCCTTTAACTTTGCTAGGGTTGAAACATCGGGTCATTTACTTGCATTTAGACCATAGCTATGCATAGAGCTGCTTAAAGCCATTATACACTTTCGGTAAACAGTATTGTCCAAGTCCCACATTTCGTGTATCACAACTAATATATAAAATAACAAACCTGTGAGAATTTAGGTTCAATCGGTCATCGGAGTCGGGAGAAAATAACGGGAAAACCCATTCTTGTTTCCGCGCGTTTTGCCGTAAATCCGTAATTCTCGCTAACGAGAATTTATATTGTTTTAATGTTTTCTCAAAAAGTAAAGCATTTCATGGAACAATATTTCAAGAGAAGTCTTTCACCATTACCTTCTGTAAACCCTGTAAATTATTTCGTGTACCGAAAGGGTATAATGGCTTTAAGACGAAATTGATGTTTGACACTAATCTGCAAAGCAGAAGTGAGCATGATACCAGTCACAACCAAATATCCTTATTTTGGTGAGTTTATTTTGTTACTTTGCGGGCTTAAAAACAGCTGTATGAAATTGGGCCCAGTTTGCAACCAGCTATTATTTTTTTAATGGGAAAGTCAGGCACAGCGAGAACAAAATGCACAGAGAAAGCTCATAATACTTTTTAGCATGTGCTAGAAATAGACCCTTCCCATGAATATGTAAAATGCTCAGAGCGCGTGCGCACTAACGTTTTGGTTGGCAAATGAGGGAACATCGCGCTGTTTTGTACACGGCTAATGGGTGCATGACGCAGACGCGATTGCGCGTCTGCTTAGTGCACAACTCTATGGCGTTTGCCAACCAACAGGGTCTGTACGCATGCGTGAATGTGATTAGCATATTTCATGGGAAGGGTCCATTGGTTCTTACGTTTGCCTTTGTATTTGTCTGTGGCAACAATTCGGCCAAATCAATCACGCCCGCCCCTTTAACCAAAGAGTCACCATATACGCCAAGGATTCAACAATCCACGCACAACGACGCATTCAAATTCGAAGCAGCTTCTTGCAGAAATATCTCTGGTTTTGCCCTTTCTGTCTGTGGCTCAGACACTAAAACAAGTTTAAAGGGAAAGTTTACGGTAGGTAATCTTTCAATGAATGACATTAAAAGTTTACTCGGTTAAAGGTCAAGACTTGTTACTGTATCACCATCAGGCCGATGTTCGAGACAATTTGTGCGTGGTAAGCAAGATGAATAAAACAACAACTTTTTCCACTCTTGCTCTTTTGTGTTAGATTTTTTACAGCAACTATGACGGAAGCTCCGAGGTAATCAGTATGTTCAGTCAACCAATACTGGCCAGCACAATTCGCTTTGTTCCCGTTGAATGGAAAACAAGAATCGTACTCCGTTTTGAGTTACTTGGATGCCTGAAGATGTAATGAAGTATAAGGAATGCATACCATTGGTTTTTGAAACCGTTCAATGGGGGACTTTTGAAACGCTTGGTGGCACTAGACATACCAGGTAAAAACCATTGCTCTCGGTAATGCGCGCATGCTCAGAACTACGTAAACAATGGAAATTTACCCGGTAAGTCTGCTGCCACCTAGCGTTCCAAAGTCTCCCATTGTTTTAATCCTATAAAATCCTATGTAAAAACTAGAGTGAAAAACACTACTCTTTACATTTCGAGTTGTCCCTCGTATGGCTCTTTAAACATGTGGTGGTTATTTCAATCTTTTAAAAAGGGGTTTCACTACAGGACAGAGTGAAAAATCACTCAAAAAGATGCAAACTTCAATCTAAAAGAGTGGAAGACCACTCGCAAAAGAGTTGTCCCTCATATGGCTCTTCAAAGAGTACTTGTTCACTCTTTTGAATTTAGAGGGCACACAGGAAGGGTAAACAGTCTGATAAACGGTTACTGACAGAACGCTTCTCATATCATATTGATTCGAATTTCGGGACACACAAACTTATATCACATATAAACTGATTAATCTTTTACATATCTACATTACTTCGAAGTGAAGTGTTTCTCAGAATGCTTTCTAGACCTTTATCACGCTGTCACCATCTTGGTCATATTCCATGTTTCCATAATTATAGTAATGAATGCTAACATTCATTGCGCAAACATGGCACCAGACTATTATTTCGTCCAGCCTCAGTTTGGTTATACAATGAGTTGAAATGGAGTAAAATCAAGATGGCCACACCATGATGAAGGTCTGTACTATCAAAAGCTGCTCCTCTGACCAAACTTTTAAAGATAATAATTAACAACTAATTTATTACCAACTGTAAGCCTACACTATAGTCATATAGGACTTTTCCTGTGTGTAAACATAACACAGTACTATAATAATACGAAAGTGTCAGGTCGCCACACCTTTGTCTTGAAGGGGATACGGCCCGTATATGGGTTGGCCAATAAAACTTACATGGTTCACAGTTGATAGTCATATTCTTGAAGCTTTTTTGTTTGAAATGCTGTATTATAGTGTTTGAGAATGAAGAAGAACAATTAGTTTTGAGATCGCCAGTCCAAAACAAGAAGTTAAAAAATAGTGAAAAACATCCAAAACCGAAGTAGTTTATTCTGGCAATGTTGAACCATGGAGATAGAATTCTACCACCATGGTTGAACGAAAAACAAATGTCCATATGCAATATACTGCAATGTGTGAGAAGCCAATTATAACTGCCTCGACTTTGTGGCAACACAAGGACAGTAGCCCTTTCTAAAACGTCGCAGCCTCAGGTTTTGCCAACCAAGGTTGAACAAGAATGTTACACAAATATTTATAGACAGTGTTGAGTTTGTTGGAAACAAATCAACACATCATGAGATGCATTTTCTTTTATTTAAAGGCAGTGGACACTAATGGTAATTGTCAAAGTCTGGCCTTCACAGTTGGTGTATCTCAACATATGCATAAAATAACAAACCTGTGAAAATTTCAGCTCAATCGGTCATCAAACTTGCGAGATAATAATGAAAGAAAAGAACACCCTTGTCACACGAAGTTGTGTGCGTTTAGATGGTTGATTTCGAGACCTCAAGTTCTAAATATGAGGTCTCGATATCAAATTCATGGAAAATTACTTCTTTCTCGAAAACTATGGCACTTCAGAGGGAGCCGTTTCTCACAATGTTTTATACCATCAACCTCTCCCCATTACTCGTCACCAAGAAAGGTTTTATGCTAACAATTGTTTTGAGTAACTACCAATAGTGTCCACTGCCTTTAAAGGTTTGCAGAAATGTTCAATGTTGAATTTTGACACAACATTATGTTTTTAATAACATCATTGAACCGTCCACTCCAACGAGGTCTATTATATTGCCGATGTGTGTATTGAAATGCAAAAGGTCTGATTAGCTTGCTTGTTGCATATAAAAGCCTAATTAGTTTGTCTGGAGCCGAAATGCTAAAGATTATAACACATCACTGGTGATAGGGATAAAAACAAACACTGCTTAGTTTTGGTCTGAAGGTAACCGATTATTAACTCCTACTAGAACACAAACATTTCCCCTCTTAAATGAAGTCTATTCGAGAAAAATTTTAATGAAAATCTAGTAACATTTTCAACAGCAAATATTATGGACAATGTGTTTATACACATGCTAAAAATTGTGCATGGCTTTTAATAATTTTGTACAGCCTCGCACAACCGATTTAGCCCAAAATTATTCATAGGCTTGTTAGTTCATTGCATATGGTTGATCACAAACAAAATATGAACACTGTCTGTGACTAATATTTGTCAGTTCTACCAAGCATGTTAAAAAACGTTATAGGAAAGCCACACCCGTAAGGAGATTTGCAAATTAACATACGCACGTTTTATGACACAATATGTTCTTCCTCATGAAATGTTTAATGCGCGCATACAATAATCTTGCTATCTTTATCAAGTAAAACTTCTGAATACAGTTTGATAATACTAATAATAATAAAAATTATGGTAAAATATGGATACAGTTTCATGATAACATAACTCCATTCAGGCACTTAACAAAGTGTTTCTTTGAAGCTTTGCATGGCGTGGATAAAAAGAAAGAAACTATAAATAAATAGTAATCTTACGGGTACAACAATGAGAAGTATAGTAAATCTCTTTGTGTGCGTGTTGGCTGGCCGGCATGACCTCGACGTTTCGAACAGATACGCTGCTCGTCTTCGGGAGAATTAAGACAGTATCATCACATAGATTTATAACACAAACGCCACGGGACCGCAAGATGACAAGCGCGTCATTCTGCACGCGCGTTGAATATGAAATACACGTTTGAGATTTTTTTATTGAACGCTCACGCGATGCTGTTTGTTCAACTTACAAAATGGCCGCACAAACACACGCTTTGAGACGCCAGTTTTGCATAGAGTAAGGCCGTGTCCGAAACGGCGACTTCGGCTACAGCTACGGCTAGATCGCGCGCGTCTGCCTATTCTTCAACACTGGTAGACGCGCTGATCTAGACGTAGCTGTAGCCGAAGTCATCGTTTCGGACACGGCCTTATATATAACTCTATGCAGTTTTGTCAACTTAGAAAATGGCCGCCTGCGCGCATGCCGGAGCGCGTATATAGGCCAGTGCGCCCTCTACACTGAAAACATCACTTAGTCAATTGTCAAAAAAAAAATAGTCATTTACATGGTTTAATTTGACTAATCTTTAATTGGCCACTCAATCAAAAGATTAGTCAATACACACTGAAATGACAAATTATAGCTTGTCTTTGAAAATGGTTTAAAATGACTAATTGATCTGGAGATTGGTAATACACGAAATTAATTTAGTCATCCAAGAAAATTAATTAGTCATGCAGCACAACTATTTAGTCTTTCAATTAGTCTGACAATACCAATAATTAGTCTTTTACACACTTCTGTTATAATTAGTCACTGTAAATTTATTGCAAATCCAACACAACTCCAACTGAAGCAACTTTGTTAACCATCAGTTTCTTTGAGAACAATCTGCTGAATAACTACTGAATCTCAAAAATTGTTTAACATTATTAAACAAACTTCAATAGATTTTTTTCCCAACTTGCAAAGTTAAAAAGTTGTTTTAACAACCCATTAGTCCCACCTACAGTACACACCGTGATGACAGGACTTTAATAAAGCGGTATTTAAGGTCAAATTTATCGACAGTGAAACAATTATGAAAGTAAACAAGTATCACAAGTCTCTAACTTTACGTAAAAACCTGTAATTTTGTATGCCCTTTCAGTGCAAAATCTTGAACACAACTTCAATCGCTGCCAACAATAACTTTAAGAGGTACATTCCATAGAGGAATTTGTTTGTTAAAAAGTTTAATTTAACACAGTTTAGACGCAATATTATGGAAATTTAGTATACAGAACCATATTGGAATTACATGCTCATTGCACACGTTTTTGGGGTGCTAACAGATTTTGTACTGAAAGCGTATCAAATAAAGTTAAAACTTACATAGTTTAATAATGTAAGATTGGCCATGATGATGTCTTTCTTTCACAAGTGGACTTTGACTACTGACAAATAATTGTACTGTTTTATATATGGTTAAAGGGTGTGTACAACATTGGTAAGAATGAAAATATAAATGCTCACAGATTTGCACAAAACTTACATGGTATAAAGATGGTCATGGTAGAAAACTTCCCTTGAAATAGTTTTGCTTGAAATGGCATAGTTTTTAGGAAATGAGTAAAACAATAGTATTTATAGTAGGGTCATATCTTTGGATTCCGTGACCATTTTTTTGCTACCTTTTTTTCTCGATGGATTTGACTTCAGGAACCATCTAAAAGGAAAATAAGCCCCTATGAACCTCTGAAATGTGATAGGAACTTTTGTTTTATTGCGCAATATTCAAAATGGCCGCCGACGCCATCTTGAAAAACATAACTTGTAATACTAGCTCTGGCACCATATGAGCTAGACAGACAAAATATATGTCCTTTTCCACTATATCTGGCATGCCAAAAACACTGGAATGGTAATTGTAAGGTTTGGGGACCATCTTGACCTCTAAATCCAAGATGGCCAACATCTCCAACTTGAAAAACATAGCATGTAATAGCTTGGCACCATATGACCTAGACGGGAAAAAGAGATGTCCTTTTCCACTATTTCTGGCATGCGAAATACACTGGAAAGGCGAATGTAAGGTTTGGGGACTATCGTGACCTCTAAATCCAAGATGGCCGCCATCGCAATCTTGAAAATTATACTAGCTATATGGAACCAGATAGGGAAAAAGAGGTGTATATTCCCACTATTTCTGCCATTACAAAATCCACTGGAATGGTAATTGTAGAGTTAGGGATCATTGTGGTCACAAAATCCAATATGGCCGCCTCCGCCATCTTAAAAATTATGAAATGTGACAGCTCTGGCACCAGATAAACTGAGAGAACAATTAGGGTTTCATTTTTAACATATGAAAAATCAATTATGGTTTTTGTTTTGTTTATAGGGACCATCCAACCTCTTTTAATTTAAATTGACTGAATGCAAGATGGATTTATCAGCTGTTTTTTAATTAAGTATGAGAAGCTAGGTGTAATTAATACTTGTTTTTTTATGTATGTTTACTTTTTCTTTGATTGCTTGAAGTACCCCCTCTAGTTGCTAAATGTTTTACTGAGTTCTCATTATGTTTGTCTTTATCATTTTAATTCGGTAAGATTTAATAAGATTATTATCTAAAAATATCACTGGCCATCCTGAGTGATGAAAACCTATTCATGCCTCTATTATATTATTTGATAGTTTAAGTCTATGTTTGTCTAGGTCATCTGGTGCCAGAGCTAATATGGAAGTTATGTTTCAAGATGGCGAAGGAGGCCATCTTGGATTTAGAGGTTAATATGGTCCCCAAACTTTACAATTTCCATTCCAGTGTATTAAGCATGTCAGAAATAGTAGAAAATGACATCTCTTTTGTCCATCTAGGTCATATGGTGCCAGAGCTATTACATTGTATGTTTTTTCAAGATGGCGACGGCGGCCATCTTGGATTTAGAGGTCAAGATGGTCCCAAAACTTTACAATTACAATTCCAGTGTATTTGGCATGCCAGAAATAGTGGAAAAGGACATCTCATTTGTCCGTCTAGGTCATCTGGGGCCAGAGCTATTACTATTTATGTTTTTCAAAATGGCGTCGGCGGCCATTTTGAATATTGCGCAATAAAAAAAGTTCCTATCACATTTCAGAGGTTCATAGGAGCTTATTTTCTTTTTAAATGGTTCCTGACGTCAAATCCATCGAGAAAAAAAGGTAGCAAATAAATGGTCACGGAATCCAAAGAATATGAACTATGAATACCAGTCTGGTCGTCAATCTTAAGAACACCATATTGATAAAAAGCAATTGTCTTCACTAGTTCTGGGATGTACTGCAGGTGAAATACAAAAAAAGAGGAAATGTAGCACGCGACTGCTGTTGTTACATCATCAACAACAGAAACTACCTCGCCTTCTGCAACTACTAACTCTGTAGACACATGTGCTGATTTTTCATCCATTTCGATGTACACAGGATGTGTGGTGTCTTCATCTTTCAATAAATAAAAGTAAAAAGTAAAGTTACTCAATATTGCTGTAAGCAACCAGATGTCTTATTCATACTTCAAGTACTAAATGGACAAAACTTAATTTATGCTACAATACAGCACATCAGTGCTTTGAGAAGCAATTTTGCAACATTTTTTTCTACAATTTGAGACCACTGCATGACATTACATAACACTATTAGTTATTATACAAGCATGAGTGGAATACAGAAAAACACGACAGTGCTTCTGCGTCCCATGTCAACATGGGATGCAGATTTTTTTGGGGGTGCATATTCCACGAGTTCGTCGTGGGTGATCACCCCCCACCCCATTTAAAGGAATAAACCATAATAGGCAAGTTTTCCACAAATTTGTGCTAATTTGGATCAGAATTAAATACTCTAATCAAAAGTCCTTAAAATAAGTAAAAAAATAACCATGAACTTTGACACAATACCTTGACCTTTGACCCAGATAAAAAAAACACATCATTCCGGAAATTTCATGAAAAAAACTCTGCTTGATAGAGCAGATTACCACGCACAAAAACCATTTAAATTTATTTGGGGTCATAAAATGAAGGTTCTGTGGTGGTTTTGCCAGAAAGGAGGTGGGTGCATGCAAGTAGTATTCAGTTGACATACATTACCGCTTACACTAGAATAAAAAAAAAACACTCGATCCGTGTTTTGTGTACAAAACATATGGACACGCGTCTAGGAATCAGACGTCTGGTTTCCAGACGCGTGTCCATATGTTTTTGTACGCAAAGCACGGATTGAGTGTTTTTTAATTCTAGGACAAACGTGTGTAGATAATTCTCCACGTTTGTTCTGGGAAAAAAATAATATGCGCACGCTCGACACGTGTCGTGACTTCGCGATGCGTTCGGCAGAGTTCGGGGACAATCAGCATTTGTAGTGTAGTGGTAAAACAGAGTATTTGGGGACTGAATAACGGTAAGAATTTATAACTTTTAACATTTTTTGAGATTGCGGAGCGAGTGGGTTCTCTGGTCGCCCCCTTGGACATTGAGATATCAAAGGACACATTAGAGCCTACGGTAATTTTTGCGAGATTAAAATAAAAATAAAGAGAGATTTTTGATTCCAAAATTCAATGAACAACCATTGAACCATCATCGTTTAAAGCGTGAGAGATATAAACCTATGAGGTTACGGGAGACGATAGCCGGACGAAACCGAAATAGTTCTAGCTAGGAGTAGTAGCTACTCTAGTACACTAGAAGTGGCTAAATCTCCCTTGTGCAACTTACATAATAGTAATAATGATTGGGTACGAAATGTCCTGCTTCAGGTATTCATGCAGAAATTTAATTTTGCCATCAATAAATATAAAATGTGAAAAACTGTTGAGTGTGTGTGTCTGTGTAGGCAGTGAACTTACTTTGTTGAGTCCATGGTGAAATTTGTATGGGATGTATGTAGGCCTGTGTACATGCACGTCAACCTGAAATACAAAACAAAGGTTTCTTAATTAAAATCCTTAAAGTGTTTGGGTACTTTTTGTACGACCCAAAACGCAATGTCCAAAGGTTTACATTTAAAATTAACCTTACACAGTTTTAAGATAATGGTGGTAGAAAGCTTCCCTTAAAATACTTGCTGTGGTGCTGTAGTTTTTGAGAAATGAGGAAAACTATGTCACAAAAATAACTTTCGCCTCAGGATACAAACATTATTTTAGCATGTACAGCGTATGTACCAGTAGCAGTACTGGTATTTACTATTTAATACGCGACTCTCCTGAAAACATCGCTTTGCCCTTTGTGATTTTCACCTTTTTCCCAAAAACTTGGCGACTATAAATCATGCAAATTAAATTTTGTTTTTTTGTTTAGTTTGTTTGTGACTCACGCACAGCTAATTTCTGAATTGCTCATAACTTGCCGTCACTGCACTGGTGACTGGCTCAACAGAAACCGGTTGCTCGTGTATGGTGGTGTATTTACTTAAAAGTAGTGTAGCAATAGCAGTTTTATACTACGTACAGCAGTACAACATACATGTACTCCGCAGTACGTTAGTTCATGAAACTTTTTTGAGTTGAGATTGAAATTTGAAAAGGGAAACTAAAAATGTTGCTTATGTAAGTTAACGTTTGTTCATTGTCAGCCAGGCAAGTCCTCTATTATGGAACGCCATAGAGGCATTTAATCATCGGTGATGGTCTTTTGCAACCGGTGATCAAATGTGTCATCGGTGGTGGTCCTATGCGAATCGGTGATCAACTTTAGCGAGCGGTGATAAAACACGATCGGTGGTTCATTTTAGCGATCGGTCATGCATATTCATGATCGGTGATGGTATATAGCGATCGGTCATGCATTATCACGACCGTTGATGGCTTTTTGCAATCAACTTTAGTGATCGGTGGTGGCTTTTTGCAATCGGTCAACTTTAGTGATCGGTGGTGGCTTTTTGCAATCGGTCAACGTTAGGGATCGGTGGTGGCTTTTTGCAGTTGGTCAACTTTAGGGATCGGTGATGGCTTTTTGCAATCGGTCAACTTCAGGGATCGGTGATGGCTTTTTGCATGCGGTCAACTTTAGTGATCGGTGGTGGCTTTTTGCAATCGGTCAACTTTAGTGATCGGTGGTGGCTTTTTGCAATTGGTCAACTTTAGGGATCGGTGATGGCTTTTTGCAATCGGTCAACTTAAGGGATCGGAGATGGCTTTTTGCAATGAGTCAACTTTAGGGATCGGTGGTGGCTTTTTGCAATCGGTCAACTTTTGCAACCGGTGATGGGATTTTGGGATATCCGAATTTTGCGTCCGGTCGGTGCAGGCCTACTTCAAAACCTATGATTGTGTAGATTGTGGATATTATTTGTCGTTATTTTCTAGGTTACACCACCATGGAGGAATAAATTACACTCACCAGTGGGTTGACTGACTTGCCAAACAATTTTAGAAGAGTACCATTTTATAACTATGTAAGGGGGAACGCAAAAAACATCAAATTAATCAGCTCTTTCTAAAAAGTTAATAATAATAATAACAAATGGGTAGGAGAGGGTGTGGAAGGGTTATCTATGTCCCACAATTGGTTGTCGTCTTCCGGAAATGGTGTATGCCGGGAAAATACAAATATTTATATTCAGTGAAGGGAAATGTTTTTGAACAAGAGTCTCTACCGATAGTTTTGTGTGTAAGGGGAAATCTGAAATCATACAAGTAGCCCTGTGTAAACAGACCCGGAGGTGAGAACATTATGACCACACAAAAACCGTTTTGATGGAAAACACATATTATATGCATCATGAATGTGATGGACAAACACAGACCGGGACGCACTCAACACGTTTTATAAAAGGCTAGGTAAAGTATTATACAAATATTTCCTTGTAATAAACGGAGAGGCACGTATTAATTTAATCCAAAGCGAAAAACGTACTGTATAAAGTTCTTAATTTAGGGGGGGGGGGGGGTGTATAAAGTATAAAGATAAAAGAGTTAAATCTTATATAAAATTGAAGCTTGAAAATAAGCTTTACTCTAAACGTAATTTTGTTTTAAATTATTAATCAATTAACCTTGTGATCTTCATTTGCATATTTAATTAGTAAATCTCAAGAAGTATACTTCCGGGTCAACCGGAAGTTGGCCCATTTTTTGTTTCAGTTATACGACACAATCAATCTTCATTTTTTGTTTCAGTTATAGACTCCTTTTAAATTTTTACTTTGGAAAACCGTGACCCCATGTTGACCTCTATTTTCGGGTCAACCTGAATTGGGACCAGATCTCAAGACCTATACAACCTATTTCAAACTTGTTCCAGTTTCCGCGACCCCATGTTGACCTCTACATCCGGGTCAATCGGAAGTGGGACAATATCTCAAGAACTATACAACCGATTTTCAAACTTTTTTTTCAGTTGCACACTCCTTTGTGTTAAATATTAACTTTGAAAAATGTGTCCCCTTGTTGACCTCTACTTCAGGGTCAACCGGAAGTGGGACCATACCTCAAGAACTACACCACTAATTTTTGAACCCTTTTTTACTTAGAGACTCTTTGAGCATTAAGGATTAACCTTAACAAAATTTGGCCCCCCATATTGACCTAGCTCTACTTCCAGGTCACCCAGAAGTGGGACAATATCCCAAGAACTTCACAACCTATGTTCAAACCTTTTTTCAGTTATAGCCTAACAAACAGTACTGTATCGGGCCAATGGTGGCATGTACCGGCGTCGAGTTTCGATACGGTGCCGTTAAATATGATGATGATATTGAGCCAGAATTGGGCCAGTGCTGGCCTTCTTCCGGTCAAGCGTCATGCTCTTGCTAGTAAAGTGCCCACACTGGGCCAATGTCGGTTTTATAGAGGCAAACTATTTTAGTTAGGACGGAGGTTTGCCTGTCTTGGCCAATATTGGTTTTGTGCGGCACACCGTTTCGGCAAAATGATGAACCTTTAATGGGCCAATGCTGGTTTTGTAGCGGTGCACCATTTTGGGAAAGTGGTAGAAAACCTGCAGTGGTCCAATACTGGTTTTGTGGCACACCATTTGAGAAAACAGGCAGAAAACCTCTCATTGAGCCAATACTGGTTTTGTAGCTGCACACCATTTTTGTCAAAATGGTGTCATATAGAAAACCTTTTCGGGGCCAATCATGCCAATACTGGCTTTGGCAAAACGGTAAAGAAATATGTTCTAAACTACTGGTTTGTTGGCGGCACACCATTTTATTATTTTATTGTTTTTTACATAGCATTTTTAATTTGATTTATTCATTGCTGCTGTTTTTTCATTTTTTATGTTTTGTGTTTATTATGGACAACTACACTTTATTGTAATGAACTTTTTTATTGCATTAATTTCATTTAAATTTAATATATTTGATTTCCTTTTTGCATTTTTGTTTTATTAATAAAAACTTACGACTTAAAATGCTGGTTGAATTTTCGTCTGATAATGAAAGTTTAACTTTCTGTCATCTGTCTACTGGTTTGTTGTCGGCACACCATTTTCGCAAAATGGTAGAAAACCTCTATTGTGCCAACACTGGTTTTGTAGCTGCACCATAGACAATCTTTTCTGGGCCAATACTGGTTTCGAAGTGGCACACCATTTGTGTAGATTGTGGATATTAATTGTTGTTATTTTCTAGTTCACACCACCGTGGAGGAATAAATTACACTCACCAGCGGGTTGACTGACTTGCCAAACATTTTTAGAAGAGTACCATTTTATACCCAGATAACATACATACATTGGGCAATCAGTTATTCCAAATTATTACATTATTGCAATCAAGATTTATTAATATCTACAATTTTGGGGGTATTTTATAGCAAAAATAATCTTAACAAATTACATTACTTTGTAATTTTTTAATTGTTTCGACAATCTTAAGACATCCTGTGCCACAGCTTTGACACCCTGCCTTGAAAATTGCATATTATGACCAATGTCGGTTCAATGCCGGCCCAATGGTGGCCGTTACCAAATCAGTATTGGCACAAAAAAGTTGTTTTATACCATTATTTGCCAAAATGGTGTGCCACTTCGAAACCAGTATTGGCCCAGAAAAAGTTTTCTATACCATTTTGTCAAAATGGCGTGGCGCTAAAAAAAAAGAATTGGCCCAGAAAAGATTGTCTATGGTGCAGCTACAAAACCAGTGTTGGCACAATAGAGGTTTTCTACCATTTTGCCAAAATGGTGTGCCGCCAACAAACCAGTAGACAGATGACAGAAAGTAAAACTTTCATTATCAGACGAAAATTCAACCAGCATTTTAACTCGTAAGTTTTTATTAAAAAAATAAAAATGCAAAAAAAAATATCAAATATATTAAATTTCAATGAAATTACTTTGCACTAAAAAAGTTCATTACAATAAAGTGTAGTTGTCCATGATAAACACAAAACATAAAAAATGAAAAAAAAAAACAGCAGCAATTATTAAATCAAATCAAAAATGCTATTAAAAACCAATAAAATAATAAAGGAGGTATACATTTTAGAATTTTGGTTTATTAATAGTATTCGGTTTCTCAAAATGCCGGTACCATCAGGGGTCGATTTCACAGAGAGTTAGGCCTAGTCCTAACTTAGGACATAGTCCTAAGAAACGTATGGCTAGTCCTAAGTTAGGACGATTAACTCTTCCTAACTCGAGATAAGACTAGTCTTAACTCTTTGTGAAATCCACCCAGCTTCAATAACTTGCATGGGCTTATTCCTTTTTAAATATCAAGTCGGTTTAGTAATTAGAACATATTTCTTTACCGTTTTGCCAAAGCCAGTATTGGCATGATTGGCCCCAAAAAGGTTTTCTATATGACACCATTTTGACAAAAATGGTGTGCAGCTACAAAACCAGTATTGGCTCAATGAGAGGTTTTCTGCCTGTTTTCTCAAATGGTGTGCCACAAAACCAGTATTGGACCACTGCAGGTTTTCTACCACTTTCCCAAAATGGTGCACCGCTACAAAACCAGCATTGGCCCATTAAAGGTTCATCATTTTGCCGAAACGGTGTGCCGCACAAAACCAATATTGGCCAAGACAGGCAAACCTCCGTCCTAACTAAAATAGTTTGCCTCTATAAAACCGACATTGGCCCAGTGTGGGCACTTTACTAGCAAAGACATGACGCTTGACCGGAAGAAGGCCAGCACTGGCCCAATTCTGGCTCAATATCATCATCATAATTAACGGCACCGTATCGAAACTGTATTGTTTGTTAGGCTATAACTGAAAAAAGGTTTGAACATAGGTTGTGAAGTTCTTGGGATATTGTCCCACTTCCGGTTGACCTGGAAGTAGAGCTAGGTCAATATGGGGGCCAAATTTTGTTAAGGTTAATCCTTAATGCTCAAAGAGTCTCTAAGTAAAAAAGGGTTCAAAAATTAGTGGTGTAGTTCTTGAGGTATGGTCCCACTTCCGGTTGACCCTGAAGTAGAGGTCAACAAGGGGACACATTTTTTCAAAGTTAATATTTAACACAAAGGAGTGTGCAACTGAAAAAAAAGTTTGAAAATCGGTTGTATAGTTCTTGAGATATTGTCCCACTTCCGATTGACCCGGATGTAGAGGTCAACATGGGGTCGCGGAAACTGGAACAAGTTTGAAATAGGTTGTATAGGTCTTGAGATCTGGTCCCAATTCAGGTTGACCCGAAAATAGAGGTCAACATGGGGTCACGGTTTTCCAAAGTAAAAATTTAAAAGGAGTCTATAACTGAAACAAAAAATGAAGATTGATTGTGTAGTATAACTGAAACAAAAAATGGGCCAACTTCCGGTTGACCTTGAAGTATACTTCTTGAGATATGGCGCGTTACTAATAGATTTACTAATTAAATATGCAAATTAAGATCACAAGGTTAATTAATTAATAATTTAAAACAAAATTACGTTTAGAGTAAAGCTTATTTTCAAGCTTCAATTTTAAATAAGATTTAACTCTTTTATCTTTATACTTTATACACCCCCCCCCCCCCCCACCTAAATTAAGAACTTTATACAGTACGTTTTTCGCTTTGGATTAAATTAATACGTGCCTCTCCGTTTATTACAAGGAAATATTTGTATAATACTTTACCTAGCCTTTTATAAAATGTGTTGAGTGCGTCCCGGTCTGTGTTTGTCCATCACATTCATGATGCACATATGTGTTTTCCATCAAAACGGTTTTTGTGTGGTCATAATGTTCTCACCTCCGGGTCTGTTTACACAGGGCTACTTGTATGATTTCAGATTTCCCATTACACACAAAACTAGAGGTACATGTACAGTTTTTGTTTACTACAAAAACAAGGTGTTCGTGGTGAGTGAGTGAATGAATTGGTGACAACATTTACCTCATCAATCCAATGACTGGTTAAGGAGTTATGATTTGTTTACAAATTAAACACCAACTTCCGGTTTGCATCGGATAAAAGGTCAAATAGGGGTTACTTTTTTATGTAGCGCGTGATAAGTTTATTAAGACCTTTTAAATGATGGATGGGTTGTAAAAATCCAATATTTGGTTTAGAAGTTATGATTTTTTCAAATATAAAGTTTCAACTTCCGTTTTGAACCGGAAGGTACTGTCAAATGAGGTCACACTTGGTAGCGTTGGTGATGTCTTTTGAGTTCTTTCTTTTGACGTATAGATGATAAAAATCAAATCATGTGGTTTAGGATTTTTTTATTTTTCAAACATTATATATCAGTTTCCAACTTTAACTGGAAGTCAAGGTCAAACAGGGTCGCATATTGTATAGCACGTGATAAGTCTATTAAGACCTTTCAGATGATGCATAGATTGAAAAAATCCAATGTATGGTTCAGATGTTATGATTTTTTGCAAAAATATTGAACATCCGGTTTGAACCGGAAGACAATTTTGTCAGGTCACAAATTATAGCGTTAGTAATGTTTTTCAAAGCCTTATCTGACGACGTTCAGATAATAAACAACTAATTTCTGGTTCTGGGGTAATATTTTTTCAAATAATTAACTGCATCTTCCTGTTTAACTGGAGGTCAAGGTTTAATAGTCAATGTTGTGTATCGTTTCTTCAGTTGTTACATACCTACCCAATGACGTATAAATATATAAAAAATCAAATGTGTGGTTGTGAAATTATTTTTCTTTGACCAATTATTTTCAACCTCTGGTTTGAAAAAGAAGCCAAGTTTAAACTGATTTCATTTGTGTAGATCCTGACTAGTTCATTAAAACCTTTCAGCTGATGTATGACTTGCAAACATTTTATAATTATGTGATGGACTATCTGAAGGTGTATAATGTATCTTATAACATCAATGCATATGTATTCCTACTTGTAGTTTTGGTGCGAGACGTTGTTCATTATTACTCAACTACTGCGATTCACCGCGATTCACTCAGCGCTCGATGTTACTAAAAACAGTACAGCGCCCTCTTTCGCTGGACTAAAGAGAGCACTTTTGGGAATTCCCGCGCTTGCACTGCATAGCGTACATAGCGTGCGTTGTTGATCAAAATGGGGTAAACGCGTGGGTCAACAGGTGCTTTGACGTCCCTTTTCGACTGATGTAAAGGTCCAAATTTTGTTATTTCTGTGCAAAAGATTGAGCGGGATTGCTGTTTTACAATCTGAAACAAAAATTACGTTGAAATGATCAGTAGTTTTAAAAACATGAATACGATAAGATTTTATGAAATTTTCAAATTTTGTTTTGCACTAGAAGTATTAAAAATATTTTACGTGTTCTGTGAAGCATTTGTCCAACTTTTAATGATCTATCCGATGATGTGTAGATTGTCAAAATCCGAATCATAGTTTTTGAGTTATGATTTTTACAAAAATTAAACTTTGATCTGACGTAATTCAATTCCCGATGACGTCGTAATGACGTAATTAAGTATGTGTTGTCTTGATACTGAGGTTCAACTATCTGTTGAGTTTCAACATTCCATTCAATCTCTATCTTGAGTTATTCCGTAGAAAAGCTCGAAAGTTGTTTTTTGACGAAAAAAACCCGAAGGTGAACTTCGACCCAGGGTAACGACCCGGATGCTAAGGTCGTACGATTTTGGCGTTAACTTTTCAAATGTTGCCCCAGTCTTGGTCTATCAGATGCGAAAACTTTGAACATCATAGCTTTCATATTCGTTGAGATACAGCAAAACGAAAATGGTCCCTTTTCAACTTTAAAAACCCTGTAATTTGACACCTAATGACGTCATCATGACGTAATGAAAACTGTGCCGTCTTCGTATTGAGGTTCAATTGTCTGGTGAGTTTCAAGGTTCAGTTTGGCTTGAATCTTGAGTTATGCTGTAGATAAGAGTTGACGGGAAGAAGAAGGAAGATGGAGAAGAAAAAATGCATGCACGAACACCTAACTATCGGTAGAGACTCTTGTTCAAAAACATTTCCCTTCACTGAATATAAATATTTGTATTTCCCCGGCATACACCATTTCCGGAAGACGACAACCAATTGTGGGACATAGATAACCCTTCCACACCCTATCCTAATTTATTCCTCCATGTTGGTGTGAACTAGAAAATAACACAACTAATATCCACAATCTACACAATCATAGGTTTTGAAGTAGGCCTGCACCGACCGGACGCAAAATTCGGATATCCCAAAATCCCGAAACCGGTTGCAAAAGTTGACTCATTGCAAAAAAACCACCACCGATCCCTAAAGTTGACTGATTGCAAAAAGCCACCTCCGATCCCTTAAGTTGACCGATTGCAAAAAGCCACCACCGATCCCTAAAGTTGACCGATTGCAAAAAGCCACCACCGATCACTAAAGTTGACCGATTGCAAAAAGCCACCACCGATCACTAAAGTTGACCGCATGCAAAAAGCCATCACCGATCCCTGAAGTTGACCGATTGCAAAAAGCCATCACCGATCCCTAAAGTTGACCAACTGCAAAAAGCCACCACCGATCCCTAACGTTGACCAATATTATATTTCTGAATAATTACAACAGAATAAAATAAATTAATTACCTTATTTCATATTCCACCACCCACCAACAGCACACGTTGACACGGACTAATAACCTGACGTTCTTGTTGCTGCATGCTGCATGCAGACGAGAGGGAAAGTTACGAATCGCGCGGGCGATATTTGCGCGACAGTGAAAATTACACGCTATTTTGCGATAATGGTTTTTGAACAGTGTAATAAATAACTGTGCTGAATTGCAATGCTGCGCGACCATCGCGCACTAAACAATATCGGCGCGAAACCGGCCTGACCGGGGGGTGGGATTGTGTTCTGGCTGTTCTGTTAATCGTACTCACCGTGCTGATTAATGACAGCACTGTTTACAGACTACCTCCAAGGTTACAAGCGGCGCCCATGTTTTCCAAAAGTTGAAACAGGAATTTATTCTTGAATTAAATTTAATAATTCAGAAATTCAGAATACACAATAATTCACAACCTCTTGATAGGGAGGAAGGGTCGGTGGCACTCGACCGAACGTTGTACGAGTAAGGTCTGTATCAGGCGTTTGTATTGTGCCCGCCTTCGGAGCCAATTCAATTAGTATTTTTCTCACACATTAGTCGACCAATTTGTCATTGCTATGTCAGACTTGTCATTTCATATTTTGGAGAGAAACAAATTAGTCAATCAGTACTCTGTATCAACTAATCTACGGACAAAATTAGAAATAATAAATTCGTATTAGTCTTTAAAAAATATTGATTAGTAATTTCATTAGCTCAATTAGTAAAAATGTTTCCTATTACATGTAGTTAGTTCGGATTGAAAAACTAGTCATGAATGGAAAGACTGATTTTTATTGCGTATAGCTGACTAATTTTTTCTCCAAATTGACTACTAGATGTTTTCAGTGTAGTTCTAATGTATGTCATCATCATCATCGTTCGTCCTTCCCCTTGGACGGAATAGAAGCAGCTTTCAGTGGTGCCATGTAGCTTTGTCCCTCATACTGTTTAAGACCATACCGGCTCTTTTCAGAGCCAACACGCCCACAAAAGAAATTTACACATGGATGTACCCGCAATTTCATTTTCAGGCGCTCAAATTAAAGCTATTTTGCCTCACCGGTTTTTACTGCGTTTCAAATTCAGAATTCGGTCATTCAATTTCGTTTTGAGGCATTCAAGTTCCTATCACACTCATTCTTTTTCATGACACACACTCATCAATCAATTTAGCAAAGCTGGTTCGACTAGAGACTTTGCCTATTTAATCATTTTCAATTTCGCTCACCGAGGATTCAAATAGTATAACGACTAAAGAAATACAAATAAACAGATAAACTGTATAAGGCAAACCGTTTCGTACCTTCACAGGTTCAAGATGGAATGCTCCCTTCAAAAAGGCGAAGTCGAGTTGAACAATCAATCTTTCAAAAAATGAAATATTATTTTCTTTATTTTATGTTTCCAGTAGACTTTACCTTGGGCCCCATAAGGATTGTTTTATTTTTTATTTTTTTCGGGAGACCTTCAATGGTTAACTGACCAAGACCTGTTGAATGTGTTTGAATGTTTTTTTAAGGTTTTTTTTAAGGGTTTTTCCAGTTAGTGTTTTTTGTAAATCTTCACCAACCATCTGTTGGCGTGCCAGACATCTATAAATTATTATGTTCAAGAGTGCCAAAACATTAACCGCATGCCTTTAACATTCGTAAAAGGAAACAACAAGTTAACCAAGCGTTTTTAAGACTGCACAAACATCAGAATTGACTGCCTCAAAATGAAATTTAATGACTAAACACACACCGTAAGAACACTCCTGCGAATTTGAATGCAGCTTCGATGAATTGTTAAATTGAATGATTATTTTGTGAAATCGAATGACGTAAAAGTAGATTTGACTAGTCTTAAAATGAAATCGAATGACCCTTTTTTAGTAGCATTCGATTTCGTGCGAAATAGAATAGGCTGGTGGTTAAATTGGCTGCTCATTTTCCTAAATTGACCGAGAAAACCTATATATTTTTGTCTTTGACATTTACATCGATTCAGTTTTTATAGGCCTCAGCGATGACTTTGTCGCGCGCAAGATATTTCCATCGCGCGACCAACTATAAACCGGGAAGGTACACGTTTGGTAATTGTCAAAGACCAGTCTTCTCACTTGGTGTATCTCAACATAAGCATGAAATAACAAGCCTGTGAAAATTTGGGCTCAATCGGTCATCGAAGTTGCGAGATAATGATGAAAGAAAAAACACCCTTGTTGAACGAATTGTTGTGCTTTCAGATATGAATAAAAGACTTCTAGCTAGACGTCTTTTATTATTTTAATGAGAAAATACATCTTTCTCAAAATCTATGCTACTTCAGAGGGAGCCGTTTTTCACTATGTTTTATACTACCAACAGCTCTCCAATGATCGCTGCCAAGTCAGTTTTTATATTAAAATTTTGTTGAGTAAATACCAAACGTGTACACTGTTGGTAGTTGTCAAAGACCAGTGATCTCACTGGGTGTATCTCAACGTATGCATAAAAATAATAACAAAACCTGTGAAAATTTGAGCTCAATTGGTCATCGGAGTTTGGAGAAAATGATGAAAGAAAACGCACACCTGTTGGACGAATTTGTGTGCTTTCATACAGGAATAAAAGTCTTTTATTATTTTAGTGAGAAATTACCTCTATTTCAAAACCTATGCTACTTCAGAGGGAGCCGTTTCACACAATGTTTTATACTATCAACAGCTCTCCAATGCTCTTTACCAAGTCAGTTTTTAAGTTAATATTTGTTTTGAGTAATTACCAAACGTGTACCTTCTCTAGGCAAATTGCTTTTCATATACCTTTCTACACTTTCATCTTCTCTGTGGGTACTTTTTACAAATATTCACCATTTCTGAAAACACGTTCTGATTTTAATCAGGTTAAAACCTTTACATTATGAAAATTCTATTTACTTAACAAAATTCCAATAAAAATATAAAAATATAATTCTTATCTTTAGTGCTCTTTGAGCCAAATTATGTCATTTACTTATTGAAAGACTGTCACCTTACATTTGTAAACAAAATTATAAGGAAAGTTGATGTACAAAAAACTGCCCATACCGACAAAATGCATTCATATTTTTATCTACTAAAATACATCCATGTTTCAAAAAAATTGAGAAATTACAAAATAACACACTTCTTATCTTTACTAGAAAAATAAATGTGCCTCTTTTTCAGCTGTGCATAAAGTTTTCTAAAGAAGGGAATCAATGTGTGGTGAAGAGGTTTTCAACTAGTGGTTTGATCCGAACGAGGCCTAGTTCTTGATAATTTTACCAAAAAGAAGTCGAGGTAAATTATAAAGAACCAGGCCTCGGCGGGTTTAAACCACTAGTTGAAAACCGATTCAACACACTTTGATTCCCATTCACAAATACCTTTTCGGTCAAAAACATCATCACTTTTTGGTAAAAAAGTAAACTAAAAGCAAAAATTATAATTGTTAAATGATTTCTTTCAACACCGCTCCAGCTATGAAATGGTAAAGCCCTCCGCCGCCCTCGGGTAAACAACTCCTTATAAGGGAATGCTGTGCGCGTCGCGCGTATCGCGTGATGTGGCAAACTGTTTCAGCCGTTGCTCTCAACCAATAGAAATGAAGAAACTGTCTTAAGAACAGGTGCAAGGTCGCGTGTCACGCCCATGAATTAACACTTTTTACCAGTCATAAACAAAGGTTTATACACACCCACGTGACGCGCTCTCCACCAATAGGAATAGCGAAACTGTCTGAGGTATTTGTGAGTATCAGATTGTGTCTGTAAAAACTACTATAAGAAAAAAATGACCTGGTTTCGGTCTCCAAAAGCTGAAGGCATCATATTAAAAGTTCTCTACTTATAATAGGGACTTTTCGTTTTCGACGACGGATGGTTCTGTGACGGTAAAGATGACATTTGGCGTCATCTGCGCATGCGTCGGCTTTGAGGACGGTCGTCCCTCAATTTCTACGACAGTACTTGGGATGAATCTTCGTTGTGCTGAAAACGACAACGTTTAGCTGAACAACCGTCGCAGAACCATCCGTCGCCAAAAACGAAAAGTCCCTACTGTAGAGTTGAAACCAACAGTTCTTTTCAGAACCACCCCTCGGTTACAGATGGTCATTACATGTTATTACCGCAAACCTTTCCATAACTCATACTCTACTTAAAACATAATTACATTAATTAGTCTAAAACAAGGAAGGCATAAAAGTGGTATCATTTAAAGGCACTGGACACTTTTGGTAATTAGAAAAAAATAAATGTTGGCATAAGAACTTACTTGGTAAGGAGCAATGAAATGCTGTTGATAGTTATAAAACATTGTGAGAAACGGCTCCCTTTGAAGTGTAATGTAGTTTTTGAGAAAGGGGTAAATTCTCGCTCAAATATTAAGAAATGTCAGGCTTTGAAGCCTTTTTCAGGCATCTCAAAAAACACAAATCTAACAAGGGTGTTTTTCTTTTTTTATTCTCTTGCAACTCGATGACAAATTGAGTAAATATTTCAACAAAAGTCAGATTTGTTATTTTATACATACATGTATTATGGGTTCATCAAATGAGAATCCTTGTATTTGAAATGTACCACAGGTGTCCAGTGCCTTTAGAAACTAATTACATTTTCAAAAAACTGCATGAGCTTCCGTAGCAATAACCTCTTCATCAGATGCAATGAAGGGAACATTTATATATAGAAACTGATACGGGCGAATAATCCAATAACAACAGGTAGTTATTCATACTTCATAGAGCTGATTAAACAGAACATATTGCTTGACACATTTCTGCTTAGCAAAAATGAACAGGATACCAGTCACAAATTGTACATGTGACATAGTAGTTTATTCTGGTAAGCATCATTTTGTTGTGCTTAGCTTGGTGGACTCCATTGGATCATGCACAGATTAGTAAGGCTGGTGAATGCAACAGGCAGATTAACTGCTCATCCATTAAGTTTAATGACCAAAGCAGTTAAATGTAATGAACACACCCACTCAAAAGTATGTTTACTTCTTGTGGCCAGAAGCAGAAATCCTTTGTTGGCGCTTTCACTCTCCTCATCGGATTGTTTTAAAATTTCAAAATTGCATCCAATCACGTAATGTAGTTTTCGACACATAACGCACTCGGAAACAACAAAACAAATCAGGGAGTTGTTGCTTCCCAGAGCAGAGCTGCCAACATTAGCATCTTGCAATCAGGGAGATTTTGTCCATGATTCAGGGAGATAATATTTAGAATTACATTCAACATAATAGGGACAATGTTTCTTTAAAGACACTGTACACTATTGGTAATTGTCAAAGACCAATGTTCTCACTTGGTGTATCTCAACATATGCATAAAATAACAAACCTGTGAAAATTTGGGCTCAATCGGTCATCGAAGTTGCGAAAAAAAGATGAAAGAAAAAGCACCCTTGTTGGACAAATTTGTGTGCTTTCAGCTACGAATAAAAGATTTTTAGCTAGAAGTCTTTTAATATTTTAGTGAGAAATTACCTCTTTCTCAAAAACTATGTTACTTCAGAGGGAGCCGTTTCTCACAATGTTTTATACAAGTTACCAAGTCAGTGTTTAAGTTAATATTTGTTTTGAGTAATTACCAAACGTGTACCATCCCTTTATCAGGGAGATTTTCAAATCAGAACGTGAGAAGATTTGTTCATTTTCAGGGAACTTTCTGCAGAATCAGGGAGAGATGGCAGCTCTGCCGAGGGCTTGTAGGTGATGTCCAGTATTTGTCTACTTACTTACATTGGCGGTAGTAGGAGACGAAACTACCAGGGTGGGCTGCACTCATCAGCGTGGTGTATATAGTGTTTCTGCAATTCAGATAATTAAGAGAGAATTACGGTCATATTTTAATTTAAAAAACATAAGTTAGGTAAGAGTAGCCTCAGGTTATAAGCCCTGCAGCCGATTTCACGAAACGCTTGGATTAATCCTATCTCAAGTTAAGACGAGTATCCCATCCCGTCCAAACTTAGGATGTGTTCAATGCGTCTTTTTAATTTGTTTTTACCACACACAAAGAAAAGTGACATAATTTTAATATATTATAATGATTAAGGAAGACATAAGTACAATGGGAATTTGTGTGAGGATGGAGGTCTACAAGAGGTCCTACATCTTCTACATCTTCTACATCTTCTACATCTTCTACATCTTCTACATCTTCTACATCTTCTACATCTTCTACATCTTCTACATCTTCTACATCTTCTACATCTTCTACATCTTCTACATCTTCTACATCTTCTACATCTTCTACATCTGTCTTACATCACATAGGGAACTTAACTAGTCCCAAGCCCTAACATTAGTCCTAAGTTAGAAAGAGTTTGGTGAAATCAACGGCTGGACACCTTTAGTTATTGTCCAACACCAGTATTCTCACAATGTGCTGTGTAATGTACATAAAAACCCCATCAGTGCACTTATCATAAAGAGACTGGGGGTTCTCCAAAGTAGTCCTGGTTTGATTGGCTGGATATTGCGCCACACAGCACCTTGTAAAACATTGCATGGTGCTACGTATAATGAGTGGCTCTCATAATTCAAATGCACTCCTATATACCTTGCAGGAAAATACTGAATGTTGAAGTGCCTTGAGCGTCACTTAGTAAGGAATTTGAGCGCTATATAAGAAACCATTATTATTATTATTATTTATATTATTAGTATTAAAAGGCTAGACTTACCTATTGCACACTAGAGGGATAGATAACACCTCAAGAAGGTGACTCAGGTCGATGACCTTTGAACCCGTGGCATTCATGGCTTTGTTTCCTGGATCCCTGTGACAGTCAAATGATTAAAAAGCGATTGAGGAGATTTAAAGGTACAGTCATAGATATGTTTTTGTCAACGTAATAACAAAAAAATGCTGGTTTACATATTACTGCTCTTCTTTTGTTTGATCTCTGGACCAAGGTGAAAATTAGATTAGATTTGTACTAAAGTGACTTTAAGGCACCTAATGGTATCCTCATCGAGGTCACTGATTCCGTGCTCGTCCTTTGGTAGTCTGACGTCAGGGCAGTCATGAATGATGTGGTTGATGGGCTGTGGTTTGTGGGCTGCCACACTGACACAAATTTGAGCTGGTAGCTTCGGTGCTGTGATAGGAATGGCACGTTAAGGCCCCACCCCGTTCTAAGGCGAGAACATTTTACTTTTCTGCAAAGCTCCACTAAAGAAAAAAGACGGCAGAAAAACACATCCCCAACTCACACCTATTATCTCTAGAGTATGCCTTAGCCAAGTCGGGAGCTATGTCTGTAGCTTACAAAAGAGCCTTTGCTACATACTGTTTCATTCATTAGAGGAAAGAGGATCTTACCTTCGATCGTCGCTTTCTGGGGGTGCCATCCAATGATCGTAGTTGGTTTCCAGCAAAAACCACCTAAATAAACAGAATAAAATAAATCCAATAAATAAATAATAACAAATAAGTAAGTTTACCCCAAAAAATAAACAATAAATGATTAAAATTTATATATAAATATCGAACAAATAAATAAATAGGCCTAATTTACCTAAACTGAACACACCCACATTTCAATAAAATTTTGGTTACTGAACGTATTATATTTTTCCTACGGTATACAGTTTGATTTCCAAAAACCTATTGCCCCTGGAATAATCAGAAACACTAATAATAACCTGAAAGTCTTTAAAAGCCTATCATGTATACATGATTAAGTCAGCCTGTAAAATAATATAAATAATGAAAAAAAAAACCCAAAGGCCTAGTTGTTAAAATAAATGCCAAAATTTTTGCAGATAAAACTAGTTCTGACAGAAAAAAATTAACAACTTGTACAACAGCTATTCTGATTACATCTGGCATACTATAAAACTGCATTTCTATTGGAAATTCAATTTTTAAAACATAAGCAGTCTAAAGAACTTTAATTTTAAGGAAAATGACCTCTCCCAAGAGATAAGCAACTGAATAGCAATATCTACATTACCTTCCACAAAAAGGTTCATGGTACTAGGATTTGTGCATTATATAAGAATGTTAAATTGAGTAGGGTAGATAAGCTTTCGATCCAAACCGGACCTTCTGATCCAGAGACAGAAACAAAAACATATAAATTTATAGCAAAAAGAGGACCAACGTTTTTTTTTTTTAAATATGCAAGTCGCCTGCCACACAAGGCCTGAAGGCCACTTCAATGTGTGGGCTACAATTATTTTATTCCAGAGTCGTTGCCTCCTACTCCTAGGGCTGAAACAGGGTTACCCCTTTTACAGTCCATATGGATGTAGGCTTGGGTATCATCAATCCGAAGCCTGCTGGTAGAGCAGAAGGCACTACCTCCCCAATTTTACGTAGCAAGTGTCACGGCCGGGATTCGAACCTCCACTCTGCTGATCAAACACCAGAGCTTGAATCCTGTGCTCTTCACTGCTCGGCCATGACACGCCACAGAAAAAAGCAGGAAAGTTAAAGCCTATAAAAGTTACAAACTTACTATATATTGTTTGTAATCAATTATTGATGTGTACCACTAGAGCATAACTATGAGAATGAGCAGACAAATGTGTGGTGCGGCCAAAGTTAAAATTAGGTAGAACAACCCATGAGAGGCCACAGGAACGCCTTCCATTAGTAACTGTAAAAGAGGCTTAAAGGCAGTGGACACTATTGGTAATATCAAAATAATTGTTTTGCATAAAAACTTACTTGTTAACAGTCAATGGAGAGCTGTCAGTACGAATATCACATCAATAAGGGTTCTGATGTAATGTAGTTTTCGAGAAAGAAGTAATTTTCCAAGAATTTGATTTCTAGACTTCAGAATTAATTGAAATCAAGCATCTGAAAGCACACAACTTCGTGTGACAAGGTCCCGGTGTTTTTTCTTCCATTATAAACTTGCAACTTTGACGACCAAAGTTAAAATTTTTACAGCTTTGTTATTTTGTGCATATTTGTTAAGATACACCAAGTGAGAAGACTAGTCTTTGACAATTACCAATAGTGTCCAATGTATTTAATGTGGCAGTATAATGACAGAGAAATAGGCCTGGTTCCAGGGATGAGGCAAAGCCATGCCCATGGAGAACATTTATCACTTGTTTACCCTTATTTTTAAATGGCCAGCTATATAACAGGCAACGCATTTTTAAAAAATGTTTTCCCCAAGCACTGACCTTCCCTCTGTTGAGTTGAGCTTCCAGACGTCGACTGCTTTCAATCGTCCTTTGGTGACAACTGCGCCCTCTTCTGGTTGCATGCCACCAATGATGAAATAGTTTGGTGCTGTCTGGGGAACGTTCGCGAGCCGTTGCAGGGCAGGTTCAAAGGACACAGTGTCTTTACGTGATAGGACCTACAAACAAATTTAGAGAAAATCTAATCTCTCAGAATGCCATTTGATTGGATGGGAGCTCAAAAGTAATTTCCAAAGTAAAGCAGTGCTTCCCAGGTCAAAATTCCAGCTGAACCCAGTTAACTGGGGTCAACTGGTTCAACTGGATAGTTACCAAACTCGCCATTTTCCATATTAACCAACTGGTTTGGACTAGGTTGAACTGTGTTCAACTATGTTCAAATTTTAAACCAGTTGGTTTCTGTCGATTTTTCATAATTAACTGTGTTTAACTAGTTTATCAACTGGTTTTCAACTAGTTCCAGATAAACGTATTTTAACTAGGTTCAACTGGAATTTTGACCCAGGGTAGCCTGAACATCTTGGAGGTCAACTTCAAGGCTTATGAATAATTCCAGGTATTGACCTTGCCCAACTGCCAGATGCACCTTTGACCTTGCACAAATCGCACTGATAGAGGTTCATAGTATATACACACACAAAACAACTACGTGCAATTATTATACAATGATTTTTGGGGTTGAACAAAGAATTGACTGGGTGGGAATCAACCTATGACCTCCGGATTAACGTGCCGGCGCTCTACCAACTGAGCTATCTAGCCCTATATTGGCGGTGTCCCTATTTTGTCAATATCTTTGTTCGGGGGTGCCAGTCAGAAGCCATACAACCGTTAACTGCCGTGTAGCCAGAGATCACACCCAAATTACGATACAACCTGGGAAGCGGCAGCCAGGGGATCACCTTAAGGGGATGCAAATTTTATTATTATAAAGTTAACTGATGCTGGTGTATCTGACAAACATCGTCACTTCAGGGCAGACCAATCATAACACAGAAATTGGAAACTTAAGTCACTGCAAGTTTATCCACTGAAACCATTGGGTCTGTGGTATTCTTCGCTTACAGAGCCAGCGCAATCTCCTGACATAAATGGTTATGTGTACCTGTGAGGGCAGAGATGGTTCTTGTAATTGATTTAGCTTAGTGCGTATCTATGGCAGCTCCGACTGATTTTCCCAAGGGAGCTGAGATGGTTTAAGGAATGAAACAAACTGCTCAGTGGATAACCAGGGGTAATAACGTTGGAACACCTTATAAACACTTACATCTCTGATCTGGAACGAGGTGAAGACAGTTCTATCATTGACTAGGGCTTTGAAAATCTGTATGATGTCATCAACCAGAGTCCCTTGATCTGCAAAATTCACACAGAGACTTACCTCATGAAATTCAGTTTGATCATAAACAAAAACTTTAAAACCCTGAAAGTGAGGTCCGCTGTGTTGTTACCCAAAATCAATACTGACTTACTTCTCTGGTTGAAGGACACTGTAAATGCATCAGGCCTTTGTCCCGTGAAGGTCCCTGTTTGACCTAAAAATGTTGTTGATGTGTACAAAGTCTGCCGATAAAAGAAAGAAAAACAATCAACAGTAAATACCTTAGATTGAGTGATTAAAAACAGTAGGCCTACTGCAGGGCTTGTAGCTCAGAACCTTTACTGAACCAGAAAATTTGTTAGAAGACCGGAAATAAGTGAGGTGTTATTATTACATTAGTTAAAAACACAAGACCACCCCGGACTTGTACTAGTCGTTAATTTACTGGCCCGAAACTAAAATCACTGACCTGCCGTCGATTTCACCAGACTCTTTCTAACTGAGGACTAATCTTAGGACTTAGGACGAGTTGAGTTCTGTATCCAAATACGTAGGAAGCATTGAACCCATCCTAAGTTAGGACGGGCTACTCTTCTGAACTCGAGTTAGGATTAATCCTAGAGTTTCGTGAAATCAGCTGCTGTGGCACTGGGGTCCAATGTTAATTTCAAGCCCTTTGTAGATGTTTTTTTTGCTAAAACTCACCTTCCCATTGCTCTGGAAGTCCACTATTACACTCAAGTTTCTGAGCGTTGGCGAGTTTGAGTAGTCCATATTGCGTCCATGCCAGATACTCCCCTGACTGTCCTGTGCTACGATGCTGGTACATCCTCTATAATTATATAGAACATAAATTATATTCAATATTTTATTGCCAAAGTTAAAATTCAAGCCAGGAATTTCAGTTTTGAGAGGGCAAGGCGATTTTAATTATGCAACAGTGCAATTAGGCCAATATAATGATTCATATTTTTTAGATAAAACATCTCCAATATCAGTCATTTCCACTTGTTTTTCCTGGCTTAAAGCCATTTTACACTTTCGGTACAGAAAAAAAAAAGTTCACAGATTTACAAATAATTTACAGGGTTTACAGAAGGTAATGGTGAAAGACTTATCTTTGAATATTATTCCATGAAATGCTTTACTTTTTGAAAAAACATTTAAAAAACAATATAAATTCTCGATAGCCAGAATTACGGATTTATTTAAAACACATGTCATGACACGGCGAAACGTGGGAAAACAAGGGTTGGTTTTCCCGTTATTTTCTCCCGACTGCGATGACCGATTGAGCTTAAATTTTCACAGGTTTGTTATTTTATATATAAGTTGTCGTACACGAAGTGTGGGCCTTGGACAATATCTGTTTACCGAAAGTGTCCAATGGCTTTAAAGAAACATTACAGAATTGGTAAGAAACAAAAGTCATGAAGACCACAGATTTACACAAAACTTACACGGTCTAATGATTATGATAGTAGACAACATCCTTTGAAATATTTCTGTCAGAAATTTCATATTTGATGAGAAATAAGTAATCTAAACTTCGCTTGTTGAGTTTATTGCTCAGTGAGCGTTTTATTCATTTTTGTTTTGGCATCGATGCAATGCAAATAATTTGTAATCGGTTTTCCACTATTATCTCGTGACCCAGATGGCCGATCGATCTCAAACTTCTACAGGTTTGTCAGGTTATGTTTATGGTGGATTACATAAAGTGCTTACACTGAGAGCACTTTTTTAGTTAGCAAATCTAACTATGTAATGTTCCTTTACACCAAAAGTTTTTACTTTGCAGTTTTTGTATGAAATTTACAATCTTGGCCAGCTAGGCATTTTGTCTTCTTCTTGTTTTTGTTTTTTTAATAATAAAGAATATTGAATTTTATTTTGCGATAATTCTTTTAACCCACCCACAATTTTTGGGGACAAATAACTGTTTTATAACGTTAACACTTTCGGGACGCTTGGTGGCAGCAGACTTACTAGGTAAAGTCCATTGTTCCTGATAATGTGCCCATGCTAAGAACTACGTAAACAATGGAAAAAAATTACCGGTTAAGTTATCTTGGAAGTCAAGACGGTAATTGTTAAGCGCGGTGTGTAGTTACAGTGCGGTGTAGCTACAGGGACGATACACACACCCTCGATTCCAGTATGTGTGTGTGAGTCAGTCGCAATTAGAGCTGCCTCGCGCTACCTACGACTGTTGCATATGTAACATCACACTGTGACTGTTGCATGAAAGCCAGACAAATAGGTAGCACCTAACGACTTTTCATCAAGTCTACGGGTAAGTCTGCTGCCACCTAGCGTTCCAAAGTCTCCCATTCTAAATGGCCCCTTAGAAGGATTTCTCTCTTACTAGTACTTACACTGAGACATCGTAGAAGATATTAACAAAGACCATTTCTCCAACTTTGAGTTTGAAGTGCTTGGCGATTCCTCTGATCTCACCCGCATAGGGTGATGGTAGATACTTCTCAATCTCCTCTCCAATTACTTCCATCAGGGCAGCTGTCTCGTTTGAAGAATATTTACTGTAGGAAAAAAATGATGCATTTTTTACAGTGCGCAATACGCCATCGGCGGACTGCACTCACTAACCAAGGAAGAAGAAGATCTTTATAGGCCCAATATTCTGAAATCAAACACTTCTGGGATTCAAATTGTGGGTGATAAATTGATAAACTGTATTATATAACTGACATACAGATCCTTGTCATTTGATTGGTGGAACTTACTCACGCGACATTCACTATTACTCCCATCCGCACCGGTTATCAAAAAGACCTATTCGCCCATGGGGAATAGCATTTCCCATTCAACAGTAAGGATCATCCTTGTTCCCAATGTTTTTGAGCAGTACAGCACCGCCGCCCGCCGCGCCGCTGCTAAAACAAAGGAGCAACTGCGCAAAAAGTTGTGATCCGATTTGTGCATTGTTGCCGCTACGCGGCGCTATTATTACATCAAATGACAAGGATCTATATAATAATGTCAGTTATATAAAACAAATATTGAGTGGCTTTAATTCGTGGAATGGAAGGAACATTATCGCTCGGTAAAATATCGACTGTTCCATTTCACTCGGCTTCGCCTCGTTAAATGGAACAGTCCAAGTTTTACCTTGCGATAATATTCCTCCCATTCCACTCTGAGCCACTCAATATTTGTATACTATATAACCGCGTTATGTGAAGTAAAACTATATCAGATCAAAATGTTTTCAAAAAGCACACGATCGCTCACGTGACAGGGGGAGCCTTTATAGTTTCTATAAATTCTAGTACTAGTAGGAGAAGAACATTCAATCAATCTATCAAGAAATAAACCACAAGTAGCAACAAAATCAGTGAACCTCATAATTATACCTCAACATCGACTCTACGTATTTGCGGTAGAGTTCTGCATCCCAGTGTTTGAGGATGGGTTGCCATCGGTCCTCTTCTGGCAGATCGAGGTTCAAAACATATCTTGGCAACTTCTGCAGGCCGTCACTCTGAAAACCACCGGAACTGATGAAGGTGGTAGCGGCAACAGATATAAGGTAAACAGTACCTAGAAAAACACACAACATTCGCGACATTTTGTTGATTTTAAGCCGTAAATCATCACCTGTCACATTAGGAGCATCGTCTAGTTTCCTCCTTGCTTTGTGATTGTTTTTGTCACACTGCACTGTCACGTGGTGATACTAGGGAGCATGTCAGGTGACTGGGAAGTTAGCCTTGCGGACAAGTCGGTTATGTTTGACGCGGTGATGTGAAACGGCTCTAGATCTCTAATATTATTATTATTGTAATCACGCAAGTGATACCTTTTTTCTAGTGCTTCGAAGAGAAATATTATTTTTTTAATATGCATTAAACCATCCAAAGCTGCGGTACGTAAGTTTTGTTCTGCCATACGTAGGCCTATAGTCCAATGTGCTGAGAACTAGTATAATACGGCGATAGTAAGTTTGGTTGAATGACTTTGTTAACCAATAGAGGGCGCCGTTGCGCTTTAACGGTCGTCGCACTGATACAATGTCAAAGATAACAATTTAGGCCCTAGTTCTATGATTTAGGCATAACTTTTGGGATTAGGCCTATTAATTGATTATATTCTAAAGAATTTAGTCTCAATCTCGTCTTTCCTCCTGGTATGTATGCTCTTGTATGCTCTTCCTGTGAGTCCTTCAGCTCTTCCTAGTTTTTATTTATATATTTATTTCCAGGCAAACAACAGTACATACAAAGAATAGGCAATAAAAAATATGAGTACACAGAGAACAAGCCTCCCCTGCGGATAACCAAAAAGCGAAAATAATCACAATCTGAAGGCGATCGTGACAATTAAAATAACAAGGGCACACAAAAGGATACAAAAACGTCATACAAATTTGGAAAATAGCACAAAACACCATATCAAATATAAAACTTTATAAAAATAATAATATAGAAAATTCATTAAAATTCCAAAAAGTGCCTGGCAGCAAAAAATTTTATAAAAAAGGGATTTTATCTGGCAATTTTGCTATTCAAGCAAAAATTATTGCCAAGTTCACCTTTTTTTTTTAATTATCTATGAATCAATAGGATTAAACATGAACATCGCAAGTTTGGAGCAGACGATGTTTTGGTATCGCGGTATGAAAAGACACGTGAGCCACCACCCGCCGGCGCCCCCTGCCGGCGAGGCCTAGGAGGCATTGAACAATACAAGATGGCGACTGAAAAAATAACGAGGAAAGGTAAGAACATTTTTTTCTTCAAAATTGTTATACTTGTATCAGTCTATATAAATTTAAAACGTGTTAAACTCAGACTTTATGTAGCCAAGCTGTAATTTGTACAAATTTATCCGTAAAAGTTTGGCTAAAACAGTCGAAAACTTTCAATTTCTGAAACGTTCTCCGTTAGCATGGCTGCATGGCCGGGGAAAAAACAGTCATGCGGCCCGCCGCCATGGTCAGCGCGCGCGGTCGGTGTTGACTGTTGCAGCGTTGCGACGTATAGCTTTCCTTCTGAAACATCTGCGGGGGGGGAGTTGACAAGGAGGTCAGGAGAGCGTGTGTGTGTGTTGATAAAAATAAAAGGCTTATAGTGAATAACTAATTTCGGATAACTTTCCATATGGCGCCACCCCTTTTGGATAACTTTCCGCACCTCGCCACCACTCTTTCACTAATTTTTACAAAAAGGGATATCTCATTGAGGTAAATTAGATACTATATTATTTCATATCGAATGAAAAAGTAGTTGCGCCATATGGAAACTTTCCCCCCCACTTTTTCACTCATGATTGAGGTAAACTTCCCCATAATTAATATTATAATTATTTCATATCGAATGAAAAAGTGGTGGCGCCATACAGACATTTTTTGGGCACAGACACTATTGGTAACTACTCAAAATAATTATTAGCATAAAACCTTACTTTGTATACAAGTAATGGAGAGCTGTTGATTGTATTAAACATTGTGAGAAAGCTCCCTCTGATAGTTTTTGAGAAGGAAGTAATTTTTCATGAATTTGATTTTGAGACCTCAAAATTAGATTTTGAGACCTCAAAATTAGATTTTGAGGTCTCTTAATCAAGCATCTGATAGTACGAGTGTATTAGACATTTGTAAAGTTTTTTTTTGCTGTGATATGATTCGTTGCAATAGTCAGACATTCAATCCTTTAATAGCATTCAATCTGTTGTCATCATGCAGCTGATGTGCTGTGTGCAAAACATGTGTGAGCGGTCTCTAAAAATACCTAAGTTGCTGGTTATGATATTAATTATTAATCTTAGATTAAAATTAGCCCACCTTGTTGAGCTGTTAATGGCTGCGCTTTTAACATCGGTCTCATCACTGTCACCATTACAGCCCACCTTCGATACATGTCTTAAACGCTAAGTTTTCAAAGGTCGCAAAATGCGTGATAGTTTGATTGCAAATTTCTCCCATTTAAAAAAGTCCTATACTACTCCAACATACCTCATTTTATTCCTTACATTTGTGGAATTACTATGACAGGGCTTACTAAATGATGACTTTGTCCAGATATGTGATGATTTGAAAATTGGTCAAAAAAAACGTATACAAAAATTACATTTAACGTGACATGTTCTTGGGCGCCGCCATCTTTTAATGATTCTCCTCCTATTGATCGTGGGCGCCCGGCAAATCTTGCATGTCATGAATATCCATAAGGTGACGTCATGATCGCTAGGCTTATGTGCGTGTACAGTAAAAACTGAATATGTATAAGGTGACGTAGCACTGCGCTGTATCTGGAAACTACCACCGCGCAACGTCACCTCATACATATTCATATTTACTTTGTTCACCACGCAAATGATAAATCAGCGTAGCCATACCGCGTCATGTCACATGACCTCTTGGATATTCATGACTTGCAAGATTTGCCTGGTGCCCTGACTTCTCACATCCAACAAGAGGAGAATCATTAAAACATTAATGTACATACAATATGTAACTAAAGTCCGAGTCCTCAGGTCCTACATGTAAGAAACCAGTCCCGTTAATCAACAATCATTTGGATCTGCGGTAGGATCGTAGATTTTTGCACAGATAATTTAATTTTGATTTCTTAATATCCTTTCCTTTAGATTGATCCCTCTACATTCCCCATGACGTTTGGCAACATGAGATGTTGACACCAGCAACACACAACATACAACAGCAAGTTAAAGACAAGAGGCACCACAGAAAGACAATGCATTTCAACATTTTGAGCTGATAAAACCATGGATGACTACAATGAGTTGGAGACAGACAGTGAGCTGCTCACAACACAAACACAGGAGGTAAGAAAGTCTTTCAAACTCGAATTAAACTTATTTTCAGCTTAGTTTGCTACACTTTACTCAGTGGAAATAATCAAAAGAATTCCAGAAACATGGCTGAGTGCTTTACTACGTTATCTCAAAGTCTACAGCAACATCATGGATCAACTGTATTAACAAGGTGCAGGATGTTTCCTGCAATAACGTCAAATTCCTGCACTATTGGCAAAATGCACAAACTATATTGCTTCACGATAACCCGATTGCACAAACCATTTCTGCACATCGGCGATGGCAGAAATGAAAATATTCTTGCAAGATCGTGCAAACATTTTTGTGCAAACCTTTTCAGCACGAACAAAACCACTGATTTCGGACTAAAATCCCCCTTTGTGCATGATCGCCCGGACAGTATTTTCAAATTACAAAAAATGTGCCCATTCAAAATGTAGCGCCCGGACAAAATCGTTGAGCGCCTTGGCAAATTCTTCAGCAACCTGACAAAAAGTTTTGAAAATTACTGACGATGAACACAAACCACTATTTCAATTCGCCTTGAACTTGCAAGTACATAGACTGATCTAATAAATAGTGTGCAGCGTCTAGTACCCAGAAGTCAGCTATTTCGTAAAGGCGATTTGCCGGCATTTCTTTCTGTGTCATAAGGCAACCTGACTGCATTTTAGCCAATGACCGGAACCTCGTGTCCAAGACTCAATACTTGAGTTGACCCTGCGCTATTACTAGAGATATTATTACTCTAAATGTCAATCATGGGCCCAGCGGTTGACAATTCTATGGTTTTGAAACATTCAGTGCAGAGACCCAACCGGCGGAGAGCAGGATTTAAAGATAGTGGACACTATTGGTAATTGTCAAAGAACCAGTCTTCTCACTTGGTGTATCTCAACATATGCACAAATTAACAAACCTGTAATATTTGAGCTCAATTGGTCATCGAAGTTGCGAGAAAAAACACCCTGGTCACACGAAGTTGTGTGCTTTCAGATGATTGATTTCCAGACCTCAAATTCTAAATCTGAGGTCTCAAAATCAAATTCGTGGAAAATAACTTCTTTCTCGAAAAGTACGTCACTTCAGAGGGAGATGTTTCTCACAATGTATTACACTATCAACCTTTCCCCATTATTCGTTACCAAGTGAGGTTTTATGATAATAATTATTGTTAGTAATTACAAAAAAAAATAGTGTCCACTGCCTTTAAGAAAGAAAAAAAGCGGAAGCAAATCTGAAACTCTCATTTCAAGTCGAAACTATTGGGTTGTCGTTCACAAAGTTGGATTTCATCAGTGGTTTGTTATAGCTGAAAATGAGATGGTTTATAAAAAAATATTTGCACAATCAGTCAATCTTGCAGGAATACGTGTATTTGGAGCATTTGCCGATAGTGCAGACATGGTGTGTACAATATGCAATCGTGCAGTGTAGTAAACGCAATTTGACTGTAGTGCATGAATTAGTTGCGCAATTTGACGTTAGTGCAGGAATGGTTTGCGCAATTTGTTGTTCGAAAAAAATTGAACCCTGTGGAAAATCCTGTCGTGGCAGGGATGATTGTGTCAATGAGGTGTTTACAAGAACATTTGTACGTCTTACCCCTTATATATTTTATGCTCACTCTGATAAATTCTTTTCAAATTTTATGCATTCTGACTTGGGTATCTAATTTTAATGTGGCTATTGCATATTTAAACACTGTTCTGTTTTTGTTACCTTCCTTCGTTAGATTTCAAATGAGGGTCAACATTCTGCACAACATTTGCTGCACAACATCTGCACAACCCTCTCATAAAGGCTCATTTTCCTGCGAAACTGCAGTAACTTTCAGCACAAGAATGGTACTTATGTAAGTGGAAAACATATTCACTTCTTTATCATCAAATGTTGAGATATTATTGGGATACTTGTACACCAGAATGACCATTGCTGCCAGCTCGTGCCCCATAAAATACATTCTGATCCTCCTTAAATAAAATAACCTTTCCCTTATAAAGGGTCACTCAGCCCCTTCACCATAAATAACTTTAAGACTTATAAGTAATAAGTGACAATGGGACATCACTGGCAAGATGTTGACCAAATAGAGAGATGCTAACATAGTGGCTGGTTTAGTTGGACATAGCAGGGTCAAATATTGCTTCATAAATTTGTGTTTGTTCTACTCAAAACATTTCTTTAAGGACTTTTTTGAACTCTTTCATCAATTTTTGCTGTTGACCTTTCGAGTATAGATAACATGTACATGTAAATCCTATTGTTTGGACCAATTGTAACTCCTAGTGGGTTTCCTTATTTGCAGAATCAAGTATTCAAATGGAGAGAAATATTAACTTCATGGAATACTAAGCAGGAGGCTACTCTCTTCAAAAGACCTTGTGAATGTAAGAAACATCTATCAACCCATGCTGCAAGCTGCATGATGCAGTGCGTGAGGAGACGTCATGTTTGCAAGGATTCACTGAACTCTGATGGATCATCAACCCTTTCTACAAACTTCATTCCAGCAAAGACTATTTGAACAATTTGGACATGTTGGCTTTGAGATGCAGCACTGGAGTTATCTAATGCTACATCTCAAAGCATGGATGTGAGACGGAATTCCTGAAGACTCTTTGAACTCTTGAGATACAAATGAGATGAGAAGGGTGTATCACTGCACAGACACTATGTGTATGCAAGGCTAGAGACCCACCTTGAACATGCACTCTTTGGAACTTTGCAAGGATTCACTGAACTCTGAAGAATCATCAACCCTTTTCTACAAGCTTCTTTCCAGCAAAAACTTTTTGAACAATTTGGACATGTTGGCTTCGAGATGCATAAGATACAATTGAGATGAGAAGGATAAACCAGTTCTGTTGAGACTACACATGTTCGTAAGGCCATGAAGGCTAGAGACATTGCTAAACGCACGTGGACATTGCACTCCTCAGAACTTCAATGTGATCACCATAAAACGACCAGAGTGTTTGTATCGTATCTAAAAAGCAATGCCAGTATTTATTTATGTAAAATATACTTACAAAATTAGGGGGATTAGTCTGTAAGTCGCCACCGTTTTCAAGAAAAGACTAACAACTTTTTTGAAAAGTTTTGGAAAGTTGTAAAGTGCTACATCTTTAAAGAAAAAAATCAAAATCAACTTTTGTTTTTTGGCAAAATATCATTGTCTTCCAATTTCAAAAATTGGCACAATGATTATATCACCAGATTTTTATAGTTTTTAATAAACAGGCGACCTTGAATTTGCCCTTTTCTTTAAAGTACAAGTGCTTTCATAATGCCAAACAATGAGTTTGAAAAGTCAGACAATCTGTGTGACCCAGATGAGTTTACAAGTTTCTGAAATGGCAATTTTGTTTAGACATTGGTTTAAACAAGATGCTCTGTACAACAGAACATTTTTGTTTATAAAAATAGAAAGTCTCAACCCTCATGGTTTTTAAAAATGTCAAAGATGAAGGGGCTTAAACATTTTGACACAATGGTTTCAAAATTAAATTTTTAAGTTTTGCTGCAGGGGGCACTTCTTGAAAACGGTGACGATAACTTTGTCAAATAAGCACCTTAAAAATGTAGCATTAAGGTATAGTGATCTGTTCATGCATGTATAGGATATTGAAGTGAATAGGATTGAACTACATGTAGTATTTCTAAATAGCTTATCATGATCAGTATGCCCGAATCTAAGTCAAGCAAGTTAATCAAAAAGGAAAGGTTTAAGAAAAGGTTTGGAAAACGCTTTTGTAAATATTTTTTTAACTATTTTTTTATGTAGAGTCTCACTAAATCCATGGCATCGAGTAGGAGGATACTAAAACAATATTAGGTGGGACTGAAGCACAGTTGCTTCTTTATAGGTTTTTATCAGCTTCAACTGTAAACCATCCAGCCTACTTTAAATAGGACTAAAACAGTTAGTTTCTAAAACAGAATAGTTTCTAAAACAGAATAGTTTGTCAAGGCCTGTGTATCCTTGCACTAAAAACCATACAGTGTAGTGTGGGATAAGGAAGAATGGCTTTCCAAAATTTTTCAATTCTCTGTAACAACAAATCTATTTGTTTAAGCCACAAAAAATATCAAGTGAGGTTGAGTTAATGATAGACATGTAAAATGTTTAACACTTTTAATAGAATAGTGAACAATATCAGAGGAATTTGAGCACGGTACTTTATTGTTTAGAATTTTCAAGGTTTGCTTCATATCTCAGCCCGTACCAATACTGTTCCTGATTGGAGACTGATATTCCTAAGTCTAGTCACTTTTTACTTCATGCACCATGCAAAGACTTCAATCTTACTAATCGAGAAGATAGTTAAGGGCTCATGTAAAGTTGAAGTATTTAAAATTCAGTGTAGATATTCAGAAAAATTAACACATTGTAAGTGCTTACAACTTTTTAAACCTTTGGTAGGATAGTCCAGGAATTGTTTCAATAATCATGTTGGATATGACTTTTAAGGAAGTGCACTTAAGTCAAGTAGCACATAGGAATTCATGCATGAACAGAGGGTAATTAGTATTATTATAAGTGTTTTAGCTTTAAATAATTTGGGAACAGCCTCTCACAGAAAGCCTGCGCCTAAAAATTAAACATCTAAACAGAAAACAAAATTGAATTCCCACTACTTTGGCGCCACACTCTTACATGTAGATGTTTAACTTTCATGACATTGACCCAAAACGGTGTGCACATCAACCAGGACCCAAAACCTCCTGTCAAAAATAATGTTCTCTCCCAAAAAGTGAACTTTCAAAATCAACTTCCTGAATACAAAAACAAAATCATGCAAGGTCTGCACCAATGGAGAATATGATATATTTTTTGTGCGTATTCACATGCTCCGTCTCAAAATTAATTAGAAAGAAAAATTAGAATATTTTAGCATCATGATATAAACAAACTTATTGCATATGTTTTCTAAAATTTCACTTGAAGTAAGAATTTAAACATGGCTTTCTTGTGAGAGGCTGGTCTATCTTATTGGTAATGTTAATGAGTTAGTAAGAGAGTGGAGGGTGAATCTATAATGTCTGTTGGTAAGATGGGTACAAGATTGGTCGTAAAGTACTTATGCACTCACAACTTACATGGACTCAAAAAGTCAAAATATTTACGGTTCAAAATATTGCAAGAAACTAACATGTAAAATACAATGGCTGGACTAGCTGATGTTATTGTCCCTTACTTCTTTAACTTTAGAATGTTTTAGAAAACAATTTATCATGAAAGGTCTACTTGTGAAAAACACTGTTGAATTTTGTTAAGCAGCATGGACGAATTGTCCTTAAAAGCTGACATCTCAATTCTGGATCTTCCTTTTTTACAATCAATGGCAAATGCCACATGTATTTATTTTTTGCGATCTTTTTAAAAAAAAAATCCAAATTTTACCTCATTATACACTGACATAAGGAGTTCAACAATATTTTTGTTGTTTTCTAGACTGATTTGCTTTTGAGAAAAATCTCGATGACACTCTCATGTTGTATTTGTTAACCTTTTATTATTAATACGTATTATTACTATTTTTTATACTTGTCTGAAGTACATTAGCCAATCTTGTACCCCAGCATTGACAAATTGTCTCCAAAAGCTGAAATCAAAATTCTGGATCTTCCTTTTACATTTCAAAGTCAAAAATTACACATTTATTTTGCCCATCTTTTTCAATGAAAAATCCTGTTACTAATGAAAAGTTATTTTGTAATTTACCAACAGCTCATGAATGTACCCCCTCCCCTTTTGGCACCCCGGTGCATGCAAGCCATCCTGGTGCTTGCGCGAGTGTTCCCCGCCCGCAGGTGTCGACAGGCTGGTTGGTGAGTTGCCCTCTGAATGCACTTGAAGGTGTTTGGCTGTTTGTGATGTGTCAACCTTCCCAATACTTGGCGGTCTGGATGAATCAGAGACCCACAGTTGACTGTAACATGGTAAGGATCTGTTGATCTATGATAATTAATTTTCTTTCCATTAGAGGACGATGTATCCATCTTCAACTCCAGGCATTGCACATGGAAGAAATGCCTTCAAGTCTGCTCTGAACTCTACATTTCATGATTTGCATCATGGTGTTTTGATCCATGAGAATGGAATATCTACAAATGTACATTTTTGCCAAGTATTTCTGAGATGTTTGCCATACATAGGGATTTTTGTCACAATGTTGAAGCCAGCCAATCATTTTTTTAAACGATCACAATCTAAACTACCCTCTGCTTTGTGTTAAAAAAGAAACAAGTTTTGTAAGCAATTAATAGTCAATCTTTGAGGAAGCAAATATAAATCCAAAGTCAATCAAATTAGACAAATAAATTCATCAGCACAAACCGTGAACAGCGGCTATAAAAATCATTGAAGTAAAAATAAAATAAAAATATAGAGAACGACGCAGACCAAAAAGAACTACTTAAAGAAATTTGAGCTTTGATGATAAAAAAAAAAAATACATAGAATTTTCTCAGCGAAATGTCTATAGAAGGAAAAGCAAATTAAGTATTCAGCAAACAAGTTAACAAAGTATTGTCAAATTAGGATTGAAAAGGTTGCCATTTCACCAATAACACTTGAAAAATTATATTCTAGTTTAAAAATCATTCCCTCCTGCTAAAACTTATACTTCAAGTGAAAAATTTTCAATCTGCCAAATTGCAGTTTGTTAAAAATTAAATCTTACTAAAATTTAAGAGGCAAATCCAAACTCAATGAAAACGAGCAACATCTAAAATGATGTTTCAACATTTTGCAAGAAAGTCAAGTTTGTTCAAATGATCTCTTACTGAAGAGACAAACATAGGTTCCATGAATGAAAATATGTCCAAATGATCTTGAAAATAATATGAAATCCAACATCTAGATATGAAGTCGACCAACGACTTTCAACAAACAGAATTGATGATACGTTATGTATTAAAAGATGTAATGAAAGCAAAACTGCATTGCATGTAATTCTCAAATCTAGGCTATACACTAATTTCAGCATGGCAAAAAAAAAAAAAACTTAAAATGAGTTCAATTAAATTCTGCACTGCAGTTAAAAAAAAAAAAACTGTCTCGTTAATAATCACCATGACAAGAATCACAGATTGAGAAAGGCACCAGTCTATTGGAGACTTGAGCCTCAATATGATTCAACTAGACTTGAATATCAGAAAAATCAAAGTGGCTTATTTTGGATAATAATCCATTTTCAGTGGCTTAGTGAACCATTTTAACTTGTAACTCCAAAGAACAGTCAGTATTTGAGCTGAAATGTAAAAATTCAGAAGAAGTATTTTTAAAATAAAAATACTTGAGATGTACAAATGTATGTGCCAGATCTACATATAAAAACATGGTAGTTCCTGGCCAAACTGTGAAATCATGGTAGTTCCTGATCAAATTGCTAAATCATGGTAGTTCCTTGCCACATTGTGAAATAGTGGCTCTTGGCCAAACTGTGGAACTGATCCCAACACCGGGAAAACAATGGGTGCCAAACTCTTTAAACTACTCTTAGAAGGATGGCCTGGGGTGATAAAGTATAGCACCATACTATAAACTAGGGCTGCACATTGGACGATGTGGTGGGTCCCTCAGTCTCAACGGTAAAACTGTGGTGTCGACACAGGGGTCCCAGTCCTGTTAGATAGGTCCATGGTAACTTTAATTGAAGTAAGAATTCATGTACTGTAACTATACATCCTCAGCCATGCACTGATAGTCTTCAATCAAAGGCAATACCAAGCATGTTAGGGTTGAATATCAATCAAGGCATTGACCAAGGTCTTAGGGTTTGAAATGGAGACAGGTTGTCTTCAGACCTGTGTGTCCCCATTTAGAAAAAAGAAACACTGATATTTACTCTGTGCCTGCAATGAGTATATACAATTGATTCAGTTCTGAACAAAATATCTTTACTTTGAATGTGGGAAGAACACGACAGTTCTTGTAAAAATCCCTGAACTTGTTCATTGTAGTGACCACTTAACAAACCAAGATGGACACAGGTCATGTGATTAAGATAGAGACTGTTGCAGAAAATAGACATATAGCACGGTGAACATTCAGGACAATATTTTGCTGATGATACATGATATGAAATCCCTGAAATATCCCTGAAGCTATCATGAGGCAGGCAAAGTCCAACTCGATACCCTCATTAGTGGGTTACCAAAATAATGCAGGCACAGTCCACCTAGAAACAATGTAGTGGGTAAAGATACATTGCAGTTGTGATTAAGTCATACAGACACTGCCCTCAATGATACCCATATCCTGGGTAGAGAGGGACTTTATCACTGACTATATTTAGCCCAGTAGCTACTGTCGGATCTACCTTGGACACAAACTTCACCAAATGAAGCAATGCGTCATGAGGCTTTATTGTCCAAAGCATTACGTTTCAGTATATTAGCATCCAGAAGCCTGTACATGAATGTACATGCGAAGACATTTTACCTCCTTAGAATGTTACAGAAAAACCTCATATGCAGGTTTCTTTGTTTGAATGGTCAATGCCTTGATTGAAAATTGCTAATTCTAGGCACCCTTAAATCTTTATTCAGGCTTGGGGTGTTCAGTATTTACAAATTGGAACCAACAATACAACCAGCGGTTCTATCACTGCTACCAATCAGCCAGTAAAGGTTTTGAAGAAACCAATAACCTTAAAACCATTATTTCTTGGCAAATTTATAGAACGGGTAGGGATTTTTAAAAGTACCCACTCATTATACGATTGACTAAAAAAACAGTCAATCATACAATTGGTTTAGAATTAATGTTCATTACCAACCTTGTTGGTTATATTTAACTTTATTACATAGCCCCAAGCCTGGTTTGTCCTTAAACAATAGTAGGGTTACACCTTACTATGATTTCAGTCCTGAAAGTTCTTCACAATTGAACGAGAATTAGTCGACCTTCCCATTTGTACACAACAAAGTATAATAAGGCAGTATTCTGTTCAGCTAAAGCTTAGGTAACCTTTGAGTATATGTGGAATCTTAGAAATCCACCGTCCTCCATCACTCCTGGCTCTAGGGCCAGTTAACAATTCTCCCAACTGTCTCAGTAGCAATCACATGTAAGTTATTGCCTTCCAGTGGGCACTTACATACAACTTCAAGCAATATGTAATGTCCTGAATTACCCAAAACCCAGGATAAGCTGAACACAACCAGTCTATGGGAACCAAGTCCTGAGGATATAAATCAATATCAGACAGCTTTGTGCTCATTGGTTAGAACACAACTGTCAGTAAAGCACAATGTTTTTAGAACTGTGAAGAACTTTCAGGGCAATGTCTTACTCAACCTTGCTTGGTATTGCCCAGCCTCGTTCCCAACAACTAGTCCAAAATGGACAAGTTGTTATTTAAACTTCAAATGAAACTGGCCAGTATTATATCCCATTGGGCAATGTGATTTTAGTTTGTCCTTCATAAACCCACCAAAAGCCAAACTTTAGCAGAAATCAGTTGGTTTACACGCTACTATCACCAGTAGCTGCTATAGCCATTTTACATATGCCATCATTTACCTTTTTTGCTAACATGGTAATGTATTAATACAAACTACGGGTGCACCCATAATTGCCCCCTGTTGGGGAAATGGATGTACATGTGGCACTCACTCTAGTCCCTGTTTCCCTCCTTCATTCGCCTCCAACTTACCTCCCTTTTGGGCAAAGTTTCCATCGCTACCCCTTGTTGGGCAGTGTGACGTACCACAAATATCCACCCAATAGCCCTTCCTGGGCAAAGTGATATTAGACTGGTCAACACCAGCCCACATTGATCCACACGCTACACCCACCACCAGCCCCTAATGGGCAAATGAATTTATAGGTGACAGAGTGAACCCTAAAAGGGTACTTCTGATTTGCCTCCTTCACCCAAATTGGGTAACCAACAACGCCTACCACTTAATAGCCCCTATCAGGCAACCAACATCACTTCCCAAAAGCCCCTGTTGGGCAACAAATAACACCACCACTTGCCCCTTTTTGTGCAACCAAAGCAACAGCACCTACCAGTAGCCCCTGTAGGGCAGTCTACAATCTACCTCTTGCCCCTGTTGGGCAAAGATTTGTATGGCACTTCTGTAAGACTGTCTTCAGAATTTTGCACACTGTACCAACTCTAGTAAACTGTCCCCCCAAAACCCCCAAAACAAAACAAAAACAATACCATCTGCCCCTATTTGACTAAAGTGATTAATCAGCAAAAGCAATCACTACTATCAATATTCTAGACCACTCAAATAGTTCCATGTCATAGTGAGATACAGTGGGATGGATTACCATGGGAACGAGGTAATTAACATTGACCTATCGCCGTTCTCAACTCAGCCATATCTAGGACAAATAAGTGATAGCAAGTTGAAAACAAGCACTCTCAGGAAGTAGATTCAAATGAAGCATTAGGTGTACAGCAGGCATTTGATGTACATGTTCATAAGAGAACATGAATAAAGAAACACATATTGGATATGTATGAGTTTCATCATGTAGTGTATACATGTAATACTAGAAAAGTAGTAAGAAAAGAAAATTGCTCATAAGGCCTAATTGTCTTTTGGAAGGCCATACAATGAATAATATGAGCACATGACTGAGCATCGTGTTTGGTCTACATGTAGGACAAGTACATCTCATTGTCCCTGGGTGCTAAATGAGCCTCATTGTATGTCAAGTATGTACAAGAAGAAGTTTACATACATCTTGTATGTATAAGATGCTATCACTTTCCAGTATTGTAGATCAGGTTGATCATACAATGTGCTAAATATATTGTAATTGGCTATCATAATATGAATGGCGGTAGGTCAAACGTGTTTGATTGAAGACTATCAATAAGCTCCATGTATTTTAGGGCTGTATACACCACTGGTTTAAGTTGAGTATTCAAACTTAAGTAGGAAACCATATCATTAAATGTTGTAAGAGAATAAGGGGAAACTGTTACGTCATAGTTGAAAAGAAAAACCTAAGCTGTAAAACTTCAATGGAAAACAACATGCATTCTCATCAATTAGACCAGGTGTACATCTTTTGTTGAATCTAGTGGAATGCATTTAAACTTACTAAGACCCAGATCAATGTAGACACCAATCTGTAAAAACGTCAGAGTAAACTACTCTACTGGCCACAAACAATGAGCAAATAGGATTTAAACACAAGTAGGTTCAAACATTGAACTTGATCTCTGGATTTTATGTTCCACTTCATATTGTGGGTGGCACTTTGAAAGATTAGTCACACAGACATAAGCAAATGTTAAAGGATTATTTTAATCAGTACAGTAGAAAGATGATAGTTCACAAAGTTTAATAATAATCTTATAGAACAGCTGGAAAAAATACTGGCGGTGAAAAGAAACTAGTGATATTTCAACTAACACTCTATTGTGAGTGTAAGTTCACAGGTGGTAATTTATGCCAAATGTTTGGATTTAATTACCCATAGGATTCCAGCTCTGTCACTACTTATTATTTTAAACCAGTGGTGTATACAGTCTATCCAATATCCATGCATACAACTAGCTCTAGGACTAAGGCCTTGCTGCTATGATTTTAAATAACAGAGAAGTAGGCTCAGAATTCTGTAGGCACAGGTCTTATTAGACTGCCCAATAAACCAAGAAGGTATGTATACCTTACAAAGAATGTACAAGGAATATTCCATGAGATGTACATAATAATCATAGGAGGGTAGATACATACATACCATGCTGGGTGATAGTAAATATCGCTCATTAGTTCATCAGTTACACTCATTATTGACTCCTTGGTACTAAAATGCAGAAGGTCCATCTTGTATGAGGTTTTGTAGTTTAGGAATAGATCAGCAAGGATTTCAAATGATTCGATGTAGGATGCATAGAATTCTGTGACTCTAATCACAGACTGGGATGGGAAGAAAGATATTAATGTTCCTACATTTATTGACCTGTTGGTTAGATATTGGGGTAACAAATACTTTGTAACAAGCAGTGTTCGCAATCAGTCTGTGGTTGTCTTTTTAAGGTAGACAAAAAGATAGATGGATAGATGTAGGGCCTACTTGTACTTTTGATCACAACTTCTATAGTAACTGCTGATCAGTTTTCGCAAAAAAACAGATTTTGTAACATTTGCCGGACGAATGCAGTAGACATTTCAACAGTAATTTAATTTACTAAATGAAGTGAGAATTTGTAACCACAGACATGAACTTAGTTTTTCATTTCATTTAATTTTATAAGCATCACAATTCGTGGCACACAGGCCAAATTGATGTTATTTCCAATAGTTAAATAGCAATAAATAGAACAAACATAGAAATGGAAACAACATCAGGAATTATAGCTACAATAATACAGCAGGCATAGCTACCATACCAGACAGTATCTACTCTAATACCAGGCATATTAGGCTACACTAAGAGCAGGCCATAGTTGTCCAGTTTGTACAATATATGTACAAAATATAGTTCAAAATGAACAGTTGTCATGTGAGACTCTTGCAGGCCCTGGGAAAGCCCACACTGTTGTTTAAGGATTCACTTCACCAAAGCTGAAGTGAAGAGCCATCTTTATTCTAGTTGCAATCAGTTTGCTCAATAGAATTTTGTTTAGTATTAAACACTTGTTTGTTTTTAACTAAGGTAATTTAAGACTTAAAAGGCAATATGCTTTTAGAATGACCCCTTCACCTCTTTAACTTCAAGTTGAGTTGACAGAGCAGTCAGGAATAGTTTTATTTGGTCAAATAAAACTGCTGTCATCGATGATAAAGTGAAGTAAAATAAACCACTTAGCCATCAATAGTTTAGTTTAAAATTTACCCACTCAGCAGATACACATTTAGTTCTAATAATGTAGATGTAACCTTGAATGCTTTTAAGATGAACTCGTCATTTCTTTCTTTAACTTCAAGTCAAGATGAAATCGCAATCAGAATCAGTTGATTTTGATTGGTCAGTATGAAACTCTCCTTCATTAGTGTAGAGGAATAATATGTTTGATTGATCAGAAAGCACAGTAGATTGAGATGCGAACTCTGGAAAGCTACAGTCCTTTAACATTTCAAGGACCATTTTAAATTTAGACTAGAGAATACAAACTATGAAATAGTTAGGTTATGATGAAGAGCAAACTTATTGGTAGAGTTGGCAGTAAAAACCAAGTACAAACCATCTTTGAATATTTCCCAGGGCCTGCTTATCATAGGTTTACATGTGAGCTTTGAAAGGTGCATGGTATCATACATGAGGATGTAATGTAAAGTGTACAGTGCATGAATTCGTAAAAACTTTAATTAATTTTACCATGGACGTAAAAGATGCAGGACTGGCAAACCCTGTGTCACCAAAGGCACCATTAGTTTCCCTTGATACTGAGGGGCTGATTTAGAAGGGGCGGGTCCATGATTTCAAAAAGAGGAGGTGAAATTGGCCGGAGGTCCTGTCATGAAGGGGGGGGGGGGGGGGGTCGGGGGAATTAGGATTTGTCACACAAATGATTGTGTCCTAAATGCACTTCGTATTTAGACTGGTGAGATAAATTTTGTGAATATGGACAAGTTTAAGTACAGTAGTTTAGCACTCAAGGCAACCCCAAACCTCATAGATATAATCATGAAATGAGACGGAAAATTAATAGCTTTAGAAAAAAATTATCAAAATGTTTCAGCAACATTTTGATGCACAATGCAGCAAGATACCTGTTTGGTAGCATGTGTCATGTCATAGATAGTTTAGTTTTGCAGTGGTAGTCATCAACGCGCTGTAAACGCGTTGAGATGACTCAAACAGTATTTCCAAGTACTACACAAGACCAAATAAATCATTGGTTATACTGTAGTCTAATCAATAAGTAAAGCATCGTGCATGTTTCAGAAAATAGTACTCAAAATGTTCCTGGTAGGGGCCCTTCTGAATAATCTTAAAAGCTTGTAAGGGATCAACTGTAAGATTGTGTGACAAAATATATTTATCACCCCCCCCCCCCAAACAAAACAAAAATGTTGAAAAAAAAAAAGGCAATTGTAACATAGGAATAGAGGGAGTTGGCATGACAGGGCCTACTGGCAAAAATGTAGGGACAAAATAGAAGGGAGGTCCAACTCAAAGGGACCTCCCATGGATCCGTCATTATAAATCTTTCCACCACATCGTCAAAAATTGAGCCACAAACCGAGTATGGTGCTAACAAACAGATACCCCAGGACCATGTTACAGAGAAATTATGCTACTCAAAACAGTGCAAGGAAACCAAAGAAAAAACTAAAACCCCAAGACAACATGTGCTAAGAATGTGTTATTACGTCATATAACATCATCAAGATGCACATGGTAAACAAGATGAGACAAAATTTAGTAAACACTTAGATCAAGGTAAAATACAGTTGTTTTAATAATAATCAAAAATAATAATAGTGGCCACTTAAAGAGCGCTCAGGTCCGTCAGGCATGATGCTCATGGCGCTGTACAAGCAAAATTTATACAAATATAAATACTCCTGTACTTTTTACACAAAAAGTTAACTAGAGTGTTTACATGTCTTTGCAGTTTGAACTTTATTAGCTAAATTGAGTTCTAACTCGTATCCGAACCTAAGTAAATGGACTCTTGTTATTAGTCAGTTTGAAGTGTAGTAACATTAGAAGTTGTGGAAAAACAATTAAAAAAAAACTCACAGAGGGGAAACATGTCAGTTTATGGACTTGACTTGTTTAGTGAAGTACTTTGGACTCATGTGATAACCTTGCATTGTTCTGAGTAGCAGGAGAGTTTGGCACCCTTGAAAATGAGAAGAAAAATTTGTTCGGAAGTTACAAGTTAAAATTTAACCAACGGCCACTCAAGTCTAAATGGTGAACAAAATCTTAAACAAATAGCCTGCTTGAAATCAGTGAAAAAGAGTAAAAAATACACCATTCACTGTACAAAATTAATCAATTTAAATCACTTGGACAATGGAACCTTGTACTCAACAAAAAATGCCTCATATGTAGGATGCAGGAATTGCTGCTGTTCAAATCCTTATACTCAACGAAATGTTTCAAAATAAGGTAGAAATGGCAACCAAATCAATTAGAAACTCCACTTCCAATAATGCACATTAAAAAGCATCAGAAACTACTCGCTACTCAAATAGAGTTCTCAAAAGCGTTAACAAAATACAAGCTACATTGAAATAAATAGTTGATTTGAGATGTACTTGATGTTGACACCCTTGATGATATGTGGTCAAATCCATCTCTCTCTACACTATTAATACATAGATAGATAGTGGGGCCATTGCGCTCAAATCCTCTTCCAGTTTATTTAAGAAACATCAAAAAGCTTATTCATAAAAACACTTCAAGTGCAACAGTACTTTAAATATAGTCACCTCATTGTCTTTTATTTACACACATTAAAAATCAATTCACTGTTTGTGCTGATGAACTTTGACGTAGGCTAAATGCATTAGTTACTCAACAACTTACTTAAATATTATTTACTCAAGTAGGAAATCATTTAAACACTAACGTTGGGTACATCAGCGTCTTGGTTGCTAGTCTTAGCAAATTCTACACAGATATTTCATCTAAAAAACCAAGGAACACATTAAATAAATGCAGAGAGATGTTTTTTTTAGTGACGTTGGCAAATATGATCAGTGCGGTTGAAACGAAAAGTGACGTTAAATCTTAACATGGCAATCTATTAAAGAAAACTGGCAAAAATCTGTACATTTGTTTGATATTTTATTTGATAGGATCAAAACCAGGATGCAAATTATGCAAATGTAAGTTCGGAATAGACATTGAAGGTATTATTTCCATTTGTAATGTCAGGAGTCGTAGATAGATACATCTAACTCAGTGTTAAGTTAATTAATTATTATAATTCATTAGATCCTTCCCTTGTTATGGTCAACAGATGGGGCTTTGGCCACACAGACTAATATATATTGGGGACAATTGAACACTGAGCTATTAAGTCTATCACTGAATGGTGTTGAAAGAGGGCACTCTCTGACATAGTCTGTTGACACCTGTGGGCGGGGAACACTTGTGTGAAAACCAGGGGGGGCTTGCATGCACTGGGGTGCTGTTCATTTTTTTAATAAAGGTCAAAGGTCAAAGGTCAAATTTAAATTTTTCTATGAATATTCATGAACACATATGAACTGATGTGAATAAATAACAGGAGACTCATGAACTCTGGTGTATACTTAGTCTTTATTTCAGCTCTGTTGCCCTCTAAGTGGTACTGCCCTCTATGTTCTTACCCTCCCCATATATGGCCCCCCCATAATGCATCTGCTTTCTATTTCAATACAAGTTGCAGCACTATTTTATATGTGGACGTAAAGGGAAGGTACTATTTTTTAAGGAGCTAAAGTTGTCTAACAAATTTCATAGAAATTGTAACAGTTTCTTTGCGACCTTTGTAACAAATTTATTTTAGAGATAAAAAACATAAGTTTTTCTTATGTTATAATATGCTAAAATAGAGAAAACTTTGGTAGAAGTTGTGCGACTCTTTCAGTGATGAAATACACAAGTTTTTCTTGCGCTTTAAACGTTAAAAGAGTTTAAGTTTGGTAGAAATTGTGCAACTCTTTTAGAGATGAAAAGCACAAGTTTTTCTTGTGCTGAAATGCTTGAAAAGCATAACAAATTTGGTTGAAACAGTTGGACAACTTTTAGAGATGAAAAACACAAGTTTTTCTTGCGTTTGAATGCTCAGAAAGCATCATAAATTTGGTTGAAACTGTTAAACAACTTTGAGAGATGAAAAAAATGCAAGTTTTTCTTGCGTATTAAATACTCAAACAGTTTGGAGTTTGGTAGAAACTGTGCAAGTCGTTTAGAGATGAAAAGCACAAGTTTTTCTTGCGCCAGAAAATGCTAAAAAAGCATAACAAATTTGGTTGAAACTGTTAGACACTTTTAGAGATGAAAAACACAAGTATTTTTTTTTTTTGTGAGAAAAGACACATGCTGGTTTTTCATGTGCTACAAAAAGTTGTCGTCCAACAACTCTTTGTAGTTTTAGCAAAAAATGTTTCCTTTTATTTAGATTACTGATTTTTGTGACCTTTTTGGTCGTAGTTTGCTAACATTGTACCTTCCCTTGAACTTACCAATCCACACATAAAACAAGAAGTGTTTCAGACCTTTATCACGCCATCTTGTTGGGCAAAGCAACTTGTTTTTGTAAAAATATGCATACTAATAAGTGGAAATTAAAACTTTGCATTTGCTCATGTGATTTGATTAAATTAGCAGGTTTATCATCCGTGTACAAACAGGTGACATTGGTGATAAGTAAGGATACTTGCAAGATCACCAAGTGGTAAAAATCTCTTTTTGGTTGACTCAGAATTTCGGACAGTATGCTGTGTCCGTTGCCACATAATTAAAACAACTGTCTGATTGAAGTTGCTTCATTAATGATCTGATGTTAACCTGTCAGGTCATTGCTCAGGTGACTTGGTTTTACATAGTTTTATTATCTGCCTGAAAATTTACGTATCTTTATTGATGTTGCTTTGCCCTTGAAAACATATTTTTGTTGATATGATATTGAACTTTCTGTTCAATGTTCAGGTGATCTGATGTGGCGATGTTTCATCATCTGTGTACAAACAGATTACAACGTTCAATTGTGCCTTGTATTTGAAACAACAACTTGGCCTCTGAAAAGTTGACTTCGTCAACAGCAAGAGCAGTCTCTACATGCCAATGGCAATGCGGCCCTGCCCATCAAATTCGTGATTAGAAATAATGGCCACAGATACCAGCAATATGTAACAGCACAAGCAATATGTGTAATGCTATCACACAACGTTATGACAAATGAATAAACTCTGTTTTCTAGCCTTGGTTAGCTTAGCTGAATAAAAAAAAAAAAAAACGATACTAAAAACAAGATGGCGTTTGCGTGATAAAGGTCCAGTGCTGCAACAAGATTGAAATAGAAAGCAGATGCTTCCCAACACATAACAGACAACAAAATAAACACAACAATAGATTCTTTTTTAATAAATCATCAACACTATGTACACTGGCACATCATATTCCTCGTGGCTAAAGGCACACACACTACCATTGGTTCCACAATGAATTTTAAACTAGTAAGTTAACTAGTTAGTGTGATACTCTGCATGCGTTCAAGTCCAGGTACCAGACTAATCTTTCAATGCTGTTTGGCGTAAACAGTTTTCATAGTGTTTTGTAACAATTTGTTTTATTCAACAAGTGATTTTTGTTTTACAAGTACTAAAGCTGAAGTTTTGGAAGTGTGTGTACCTTCAATTTTTAAAACCCATTTATGTCAGTGTCATCATTGACTTAGCCCAACGACAGGAATGAAAAACATTGCAGTAAATATGGAAGTATTGCAGTGAAATTGCAGCAATCTGCGTTATCCTGTGTCATCTTTATAATTCTTCAATCAGAGGGATCTTGCATCTTTTAAAGAATGCATAAAACTCTTTAGAGAAGAGAGTTTGATAGCAGGACTTTATTATGGCTGCTTGTAAGCAATTAGCTAAGCATAAGTCCTGATTGAGGCTTGTTTATGGCTCATAGTGGCCAAGTCCGTTGATGCACTATGACCTGGGGTCATACACTTTGCACAGATAAGTAGTGCTCTATCAGTGTTGCTTGTGATTTGGGAAAAAATGTTCAACTCTTAAGCTTGTTTTGCTCTGACACGGTTCATGCTCTGTGGGCAGTATAAATGCACAACGCAAGGAATTCATTCCCAACTGCAGTGTGCTTGGGAATTATTGTGATCCAGGGTGTCTGAAAGCTCATTGAGTTGTTGCTATACTAGACTGCATCTTTACATATTCAACAGTTTACAAGGATACATTAAATTATAGATCATCAGCCTACATATGATGTGCCAGTGTACATTTCAATATCAAACAATAATATTATTGCTTAAATAATATTCACTATTCGATCATGCAAACTATTATTCATAATACATCAATCTTAAGAATCCCTAAACATATTTTAATAGTTTGTTTTTCATATAAAGCCAAAGCGCAGCATCCTCACTATGAAAAAGAGAGCTCTTTGAACTAAATTTTACCAATACAGAGTTGGACAACTGACAGAGTATTCTAATTAAACTATGTCTGCTGCATTCCTGAGAAAGTGTTTTGAAAGTGCATTGAAACAGTTTAGAGCATACTAATTGTATGTGAGGACAAATTTCCATCATTCGTGATCCATCATTCAGAGTCTGTTTTGCACTTGTTTAAGGGTTACTCCTACATCTACCTATGATTTCCAAACATGCAGATGTTCACAATACTGTGTTTCTTCATCAGTTTCCAATTGGATTTGTCACAAACCGAAAACATTTTCTTTGCGAGAAATATAGAAGTGAGCGCCGCGCTTTGGCTTTATAACCAGGCACATGGAGAAACTGATTGAAGCCTTTTTTCACCAAGTTCAGAGTTACAACCTATCAACTAAAAAATGTTGCGGTTGTTCAGATGCCCACATCCTATAACTTCAGACCTATAACTTCTGCTTGGCCAGAACAGAAATTACAAGATTAATGCAATTGTCACTAGAGGTTTTGCAATTTCTTAAAAGATGATATTATTAAACACTTTATTAAATGTCTCAAAGAAACTTATTTTCAGTTGAAAGAAAGTTTTGTTGTTCTCAGGAAGGTTCTTCTGATAATGTTTACAACAGTGCATCTGAACTTAGGCAAACCATTCTACTATATACCCAAAGGCCTTTCCTGCCATGTGCCTGGCATTTTGTTGACATAAATACCCCTCGTTTCGAATCAGAAATAGCTCTAAGCAAATCCATGTCAATGAGAGTACACGAGAGACATTGAGAATGTAGACAATAATGTTCCTTGCTGGTAAACTTTGGTTCAAGCATTGCTGTCGATACGTGTGACTGTAATTGAATCAAGAACCTCTAATTGGTTTGTACAAGAAATCCCATTGCACAGAGCTTAACATGACAGTACTTCAAGTTGTGCAAAGAGGCCACAAAGTCTCCTACTATTGACATGGATTTGCAATTTCTTTACTACCATTCTGCAACAAGTTCCCGTTGCCTTGATGTTTAAGGGTAGACTAGAGGAGGCTGTTTTGCAGACGTCACTGAAGATCCATGCAAGTGAGTTGAAACATCAAGAATTGTTCCATCCACATCCGTCTCCTCTACACCACAGGCTCACTGCTGCAAACAAAATACAGTAATTGAATTAGATTTTCCTGTTGATCAAAGTTTTGAAAGGCAGGGTACAGGATGAAGTCGCGTCGGTTCTTTTTATATTTGTCATTTTGCTCTTTTGAAATGATGAACTTTAAAAAAAAGTTAACATCTACTGCCTGGAGGGCACAGTATACAAGTGTCATGCAACACTTATAAAAAAACATTGTCTCTTATTTTTACACAAGCATCAACAGCACTAGTTTCTGTTCTTGTGAAAGGAAATGGTCAGTGGTGACACAAATGATCAATTTACATCACAATATGAGGTCTTTGACATAACATGTATCATTGTTTTCAAGACTGTTCTTCCAGCAATCATATGATATCGATTTAAATGATTTAGACTGTATTGATTAAAATCCAATTGATGAATAAACATTTCCTGTACCCTACCTTGGGCGATTTGAATCAAAAATTTTTACAAGGCGGCCACAGAGGCAATGGCCCCTGGACTTGACTAATTTGGTGCATTGTAATTTTTTTTTTCAAAATCAAAATGGCTTTGCCCTATCAAACATGTAATTCCACTCGGGTCTGTAATCCATATTACAAAATATCAGACAAATAGGAGACTTTTGAACGCTAGGTGGCACCAGACTTCCCAGGTAAATTTCCATTGTTTACTTAGTTATGAGCATGCGCACATTACTGAGAACCATGGACTTTACCTGGTAAGTCTGCTGCCACCAAGCGTCCTGAAAGTCCCCTATCTATGCAAGTCTAAATTCTAACATTATAACAAGCATACATTGTCCAGATTATTCAGCCTTGACCAAGTTGAGTCAGTTCATTATGTTTTGTTTGGATCTTCTAGAAAACTCAATCTGAAGGACCTGAGGGGTTGGAATAAAGGATGGATAGGATTAACAAACTTGCTCAAAATGTGCTGACCAACAAGTTTTCCAAAGCTTAATAGTTTTATATCTTTATACAATTGTTTTGTATTGTAATTTGGACATAATTTTTATTGTTATCAAATGTTTTTTAATAAAATAAAAAAATAATCAAACTGGCATCCACACATGATCAAAGCTCAGTGACATCCCAAAACAACAAAATTGTCAACAATTTCACGAAAGTGCCCCCCCCAAAAAAAACAATCAATAACAATACTTGACTTGGGTGGTTTGGATTTAGTTGACGGTATCCAACAATTTACAAAGTTATAGACCTAAAATTTGTGTAGCAAAAAGCAAAGTTGATGAAAAAGAAGAACCTGGAATTGCGTTTCATGAACAGCTAAAACTTGTTTGTCATGCGCCCGCACTGAAATCACGGCTGGCATATCGCCAAACATGAAAGCTTTGGCTTTTGGGTTTCACAAAGTGCCAAAAACTTTGACTTAAAATGTTTTATGACAGGGCGAAAATTGGGTGCTGCGGCTTTTGTGTTTTCACGAACAGTCAAAACATTTATGCACAACGCGATTCACACAGACTAGATTTTGTACAGTTTTCACAAAGGGACAATTTTGTTCATTAAACAATTACTAATTAATTTAACTATTTTGGACCAAATTGAAGACAGATTTATATGATTCAGGATCTCTACTCTCCTAAATTGTTAAAAATTTCAAGGATTAATAGCGAATACTCTATCAACTAGTAATTAAAAGAAAAATTGCTTAACTTCAAATGCAGTTTTGTTCAAACATACATTTGGCTGCACTAGGGATCTGTTCAGCCCTTTGATAACAACATGATAAGGTCATCATGAGTGGTTTAGAGCATCACATTCAGGTTCTGGTGGTTAAGTTATCAGAGTGTGGGTTCGAGTCCCGGTCAAGGCACTTGCGTCCTTGAGTAAGATGCTTTTCTAGAATTGCTTCTCTTCACCCAGGGGTATAAATGGGTACCTGCGAGGAGGGTAGAGGTTGATATTCTATATAAAAAAGCCACTAGCGCCATAGGGCAGCCCAGGGCTGTATATACTCCCCAGGAAGCTGAAAAAGATTAAAGGGTTGGTATTGGCCTAATGACCAGGGCACTAATGTACAGCGCATTGATACGGTTACAGTGAAATTCTCTTTATAGTTATTATTATTTATTGCTATGATCAAAGCTCAATACAATTTACAATGTAGCATCCACACGTGATCAAAGCTCAGTGACTCGAGAAACACGTGTAACTGGAAATTAAATATGATCAATAGGTCAGTGAGTTCAGAAGAAAAAGAAAGAAACCTTTCAATTTGGGAGATAAGAAGAAAACCAGGACATTTAAAAAGAGGCAGGAAATCAAATCCAGGTAATGTTTTAAGAAATGAAAGTGGATTACAGGTTGTCATCTACAAAGATAAAGGGCAAGAAATGTATCACCACAGGAAATTAACAGAAATTATGATTTGAAAACAACAGTATGTGAATGCAATGTTTGTTGATGTTATTTCTTGAACTGTGGGGCATTGAATTTTTTTCAAGAAAAAATTACTTAGGCTACTTGTAGATTATCCTAAATGCATCAATATTCTGAATGAATATTTAATCTATATGCTCTTAGTACAAATCTAATTTGTACTAACTTAGATTTCCTTTTTAAATAAAGTGTTTCTGAATCAGTAATTTATGGACAAACCGAACCAATACAAATAAATTCCCTCAACCATGAATGACAAAAGTATTATTAATTTTAAAATCCACAAAAAATATGCGCTTTGTCTGTCACCACAATTATTCAGTCTACCTGTAAATCCAATATAAGGGTCCAAATGTCTAGTTATTTCTCTTTTCTTTTAAGGGGGGAAGTACAAATTAAACAGGGTGGGTGTATTGACCCGTAATCTTGCGAGGCTAGTCCAGAAGTTTTTTTTATTGGAAATTTCCATTTGGAAGCGTGTAGCATTTATAAATAACAATAAGTTCTCATGATGACTGTAGAACAAAAATATAAATGCTTTCATTACTGCTTGGCTTAAAAACAATTTTCTTTTGCTTTGAGCATCTTATGGACAATAATGCAATTTACATCACTCCATTATTAGCATTATTAATATTTTTTGAACATAGTTTGAACATAGGTGTTTATCACACTTCCCCTTTTAAAAAGAAATATTTAAAGATTAAACCAGTTCAATATTAAGGGAAATTTAAAACAAACTTAAACAGCCAGCTGGTCACATGCATTAAATAACTTTTTACAATATTATTTTAGGAATATATCTTGATGGAAAGCAGTCTCTGATGTGAAGTGGAACAATCCTCCATTTACATTTCAGTTCTGTTCATTTTGTTGACCACTAATCCACTCCATGAAATCATCCAGTCTCATGATCTGAAGGGCTGTGGTTAGTGGTTGTGTTGGCAATGTTTGTTGTGATTCCATCCATTTGAAGTTTTTGTAGAAGCCTACTCAGTATTTCGAAGACATTTATGAGGATGCTATAGTTGATGTGACTCCACTCTTTGATACTATTTCATGTTACAGTTCTGTTGATAGAGCCGAGTGTAAACCCTTTTGTCCATCACATTCTTGTCTCATTTGGTTGTTGGTTAAACACTCCATGAAACCATCAAGTTGCAGTTTACCATTCTTCTGGTTAAAAGTTTCTTCAGGTAACAGTTCTTAGATTGGGTGCAGGACAGGACTGATGAATATGTTGTAACAATCGGCTGTTAGCAATGGGAACATACATCCTCCATTGGTTTATATCTTGCCCTGCATCAGTTGCAGCATCATTGGCAAGTTTTTCCTGGGTTAGAACACTTCCTTAGACAAACTCGGATGAAGTTCTTGTCAGAATCTTACTATTTGGCGATAGTGTCAGTTTTCTGGTTTGAAGTTGACCCATGTCCAATCTGAGTAGTCGAAGCAGATAATGGTTAAATGATGATCCATATTCTCCAAGCTGTCTGTGTTCCTTGTTTTTGGAAATGTTTATCTGCCTTTCAATTAGTTCAGCAATGAAGTCTTTATTGCCATGAGTTTCTCATGAGTTTCTCAATATACCCTTAACCCCGGGTATGGGGGCCCAACCAGGTGGAACCACCGAGGGAAAGTGGACCTGTAACATTGCGTGGGCAGGAGTGTCAATCCTGAAGTAGCTCCTGCTACCCGCTACCCTTACAAAGTCCCTAAAGCAGCATGTGACCAGGATAGCACTAAAAACTTGTTTAAGAATCTGCGGGTTAACTTCTACATTCCACTAAAGAATTTGAATTATAGTATTATCTTTTTGAAAATATGGAATTGTGTTTTAGCAGAATTCTTTTCAATTAGAAGTTTTTTACCAAAATATTGGAAATTTATAAATATTTTATACTACAAAACTTAAAACTAAATTTGATGATTTTTCATGGCATGTACAGTACAATGGCAACAGTTAGTTGAGACAACTATAAATGAGACATTTTGTGTTCCCTACACATTCAAATTATCCTATCTCACCCCATTCCTGATATATTTGTCTGGGAAAAGAGGTATTATGTGAGCATTGCACCTTCAAGTGCCACTCTCCTTCAATAAAACTCAAATTCTATAATCAAGTCTATTTGGAACTTCTGGAGTGAGTCTGGTTAGAAACCATTTGCTGTACTTACATTTAAGGCAATGGTTATCAAACAGTCAGGCAAAGGCTGGATAATTGCTGTGCAGTTGGGTCTTAGACATAGAGTGAAGCAGGTCGGACCAATTATTCATATGGCCACCGCCAAAGAATCCAAGTCCAGTTATATTCCACACTATAACTTGATCTCCTTTTAGACCTTTTTCTAGTCAGGAGAATCTAAGCCATTTATAATTTTTCTGCAGCCAGAAGTTGGATTAATTATTCTTATGACCATCGCCGCAAGAATCCTAACCCAGTTACTGCCACACATAGTATATCTTCCTCACAACGTGAACTATTTTCATACAGGAGTCTAGTTATTCTGACTACAGTACTCTTTATACATGTACCTCCTTTTTTATTATGTCTATTCACAGACAAGTGGACTAATTTTTCCGATGACCCTCGCCGCAAGATAACAAATCCAGCTGTTGACCACGCCTTACGTCTTGCGCATTATGTACACTAATTTCATAAGCAGTCTACCAACTCGCCTAATTATCTCCTTCACAATCACCATCTGATAACCATTGCTAGAAAGAAACACCATGTGTTGATAAAACATCACAGTTCTGTCATATCAAAAATTCAATGCTGTAACAAAGGAACTTTTTTTTTACAAACTACAGGAGAACTACATGTACCTCATGGGTTAAAGTTTCAAAGGATGCTTTTTGCTCATAATGAATATTTAACAACAGTTTGCTTACACTGTACTAATCATGCCATGAAAGAAAAAACAGAAAATTTACACTTTGGGTAAACTATCAGTTTTTGTATGCCAAGATCTGTTTATCCTAAACATTGAAGTTATTCCTAACCCAACTTTTAGAAAAACTCACTTGACTAACATGAAACTTACACTTTGGGTGAACTATCAGTTTGTGTATGACAAGATCTGTTTATCCTAAACATTGAAGTTATTCCTAACCCAACTTTTAGAAAAACTCACTTGACTAACATGAAACTTACACTTTGGGTGAACTATCAGTTTGTGTATGACAAGATCTGTTTATCCTAAACATTGAAGTTATTCCTAACCCAACTTTTAGAAAAACTCACTTGACTAACATGAAACTTACACTTTGGGTGAACTATCAGTTTGTGTATGACAAGATCTGTTTATCCTAAACATTGAAGTTATTCTTAAACCCAACTTTTAGAGTAACTCACTTGGCTAACAGGAAACTTACACTTTGGGTAAACTACCAGTTCGTACATGACAAGATCATTTTGTCCTAAACATTGAAATTATTCCTAACTCCAACTTTTAGAGTAACTGACTTGACTGCATTGAACGGATAGTGCTTTAAAATGACTTGACTTCTTTAAACCATCCCACTTTTTGTAACATTTTCCCAATACAAGTTCCAACCACAATTAACTGCAAGATAGCTTCGCACAGAACTAGCTATACATGTGTGCACTATGCAGATGCATTCACCAATAGATATTATAAATGCAGAGTGGTAATATTGTATTTATAATTTAAAACAAGGGATTTATTTTGAAAAGTCAAAAAGGGGAGTTTTGATCAGCATTAAAAGAAGAAACCAGGACATTTTGATAAGCTGTTTCTTCACTTGTTGTGAAATTGAAATTTCCCAAAGTGTACATTTACTTTTAGAGACTGTATAAGACGAATGCCATCACATAAACAAATCAAATTATGTCATAACAAACACAACTTAAAGGAGCACCTTGTTTGGAAATACAACTAGTGTTTGTCTGCAGGCTTAGCACCCCCCAAAAATGACCCAAAACTGTTGTTTGAGTCAAACATTTCAAATGTTCATAATATTGACAACAGTGTTTCTTCAGAAGGAAGTCAACACTGTTTCATTTTAGCTTTAAGGTCCTTGATTTGTTTATGTGTTGAAATTCACAAACTATTGATCTATTTATTTTAAAGACACTGGACACCTCTGGTAATTGTCAAAGACCATCTCTCACTTGGTGTATTTCAACATATGCATATAATAACAAACCTGTCAAAACTTAAGCTCAATTGGTCATCACAGTTGCGAGAGAATACTGGAAGAAAAAACACCCTTGTCGCACAAGTTGTTTACTTTCAGATGCTTGAATTTGAAACCTCAGTTGAGGTCTCGAATTTAATTCAAATGTTTTAGTGAGAAATTACTTCTTTCTCAAAAACTACGTTACTTCAATGTTTTATACTATCAACCAGGGTGCTATCAACCACTCTGCTTTGCTCGTTACCAAGTAAGTTTTTTTGCTAAGAATTATTTTGAGTAATTACCAATAGTGTCCGGTGCCTTTAAGTCTAAGTTTTACTGTCTTAGTTTTAGCAGTGACTGAGTATTCTTTTCCAGGTGGAGGTTTATTGCATTGAATTTAATTTAAGTAATGCCGGTACTAATCGTTTTGTTTTAAACTATTTTGAACTGTTTCCTGAATAAGGGCATAATTATTAAGTATCAGTGGAGTTGCATCCCCCAACCCGAGAAAAAAATTAAAATAAAATAATTCTTTGGTAAGCCCTAAGGCCCCCCCCCCCCACCCCCATCCCTCATAAATGAAACTGTCTGGTAACATTAACTTTTTGTTTATGTAAACAACTCACGAACTATTTATGGCATGCTAGCATTCTTGTTAAATTGCAGCCAGTGTCAACGAGTGATTACTGAAATTTATGGCGAGATCAGTATGATTCCAGTAGATTTTGCAAATTAAATTAACTGGAGGAGAGATTCTGACAAATTACTATAGCCATGTGGCTGCTGAGTTCTTGGCATGGTAATGAAACCATATGAAACTACATGAACAATAAATAACAATTTGATAAATATACTAAAGACATGGTATGTCAATGGCTTCAGGAAGAGACTACTCCTTCCAATTCTCTAGCTTTGAAGAATGTAAGAAGAAAAAAAACTAAACGCTAAAGTTGAAATGAGTGTTCATATCTGTCACAAAAGGTCACTTACTGATTACAACTTGTGTTCTGTGTCCGTGTTATGCCAATTTCAAAGGAAAACAAGATTAAAATGAATACCATTATTTTCAGCCTTTTTTTTGGCGTCTTTCAAATTTAAATCAGTTTTGATAAGAACCTTTGTTTATTTAACCCATACTGGGTTTTTAGTTTAAGATAACGCATTCTAACTACCATGTCCTTAACATAATTCCAAATAAATAGTACAGGAACACAGTTAGACTGAATAAATTGTTGACTAGACGCATTACATCAATTTCAAAATTGAGGTATCCATGTAAGTTATAAATGTATAAATGAAAATGTAATTCTTAAGATTGGTTCAGTTTGTGATACCAGAACTTACTCTGAGTGATGGAACAAATGTTTGACCAACTCTTATCATGAAGAAATAAAAACTTCTTTTTTTAGATGAAGCATATTATGCTCAAATAAGGTTGATTGTAATTGCTGAAAGCTACAGAGAACTTTTGAATAAGATGTAAAAATAAAGGTTTGACAATAATGCCATGTGTATTTGTTTTTTCAACATATTTCAAGATCAAATTTAAGGATAAGAGCAGCCGTTTAAATATTAAAATAATTATTGCATACAGACTTTTTTTAAAGCAATAGTTTCTGAAAGAAGCTACCTTTTAAAAATATTCTATAGCTTTAATTTTATTTGTGTGTGTGTACTTATAAGATTGTGTTAAAAGCTTTCATGACTAAAACTATTACTTAGTCACAGAGCAAGTTTTCTTCCTTTAATTCCATCCGCAGGAAATAAGAATCTGTACAGAGTCTACATGTACATGTACAGCTATTGGCATTATGTGTATGGAGGCAGATGTGAAGGTTGGAATAGACTTGTAATGTGCCTCAAGATTCTGTGAGATCTAGATGGAAGAAGTACAGGTGGTGGTGAAGGTAGATTGCTGAAAGTAGTGCCTAAACATTATATGTGATTTATAATGAAGAAGTTTAGGTGGTGGTGACGGTTGATGGCAAAGTTGTGCCTCACCTATCTATGAGATCTAGAAGGACTAGGAAGGGTGGTGGTGGTGGTGGTGGCAGTTGAGGGCAAAGTAGTGCCTCAACGCTCTATGAGATCTAGAATGTATTGGTGGGGGTGACGGTTGAGGGCAGAGTATTGCCTAACCTTCTCTATGAGGTCTATAAGGACTAGGAAGGGTGGTGACGGGTTTAGGGCAAAGTTGTGCCTCACCATTCTATGAGATCTAGAAGGACACGGGAGGGTGGTGGTGGTGGTGGTGGTGGCGGTTGAGGGCAAAGTAGTGCCTCAACATTCTATCAGATCTAGAATGTATTGGTGGGTGTGACGGTTGAGGGCAGAGTATTGCCTCACCTTCTCTATGAGGTCTATAAGGACTAGGAAGGGTGGTGGTGACGGTTTAGGGCAAAGTTGTGCCTCACCTATCTATGAGATCTACAAGGACTAGGAAGGGTGGTGGTGGTGGTGGTGGCGGTTGAGGGCAAAGTAGTGTCTCAACATTCTATTAGATCTAGAATGTATTGGTGGGTGTGACGGTTGAGGGCAGAGTATTGCCTCACCTTCTCTATGAGGTCTATAAGGACTAGGAAGGGTGGTGGTGACGGTTTAGGGCAAAGTAGTGCCTCACCATTCTATGAGATCTAGAAGGACTAAGGGTGGTGGTGACAGTTGAAGGCAAATAGTGCCTCACCATTCTATGAGATCTAGCAAGAATAAGTGTTTGTGGTGGTGACAGTTGAGGGCAAAGTAGTTCCTCACCATTCAATGAGATGTAGAAGGACTAAGAAGGGTGGTGGTGACGGTTGAGGGCAAAGTAGTGCCTCACCATTCTATGAGATCTAGAAGGACTAGGGAGTGTGGTGTGATGGTTGAAGGCAAAGTAGTGCCTCACCATTCTTTGCGATCTAGAAAGAAGAAGTTTTGGTGGTGGTGACGGTTGAGGGCAAAGTATGCCTCACCATTCTATGAGATCTAGAAGGACTAAGAAGGGTGGTGACGGTTGAAGGCAAATAGTGCCTCACCATTCATGTAGAAGTTCTTAAATATTTGTCTCACAATCATTCACTGACGACTTGATCATGATAATTACTCTAAGAATGATGCAAAATTTTCTGTTTGTTGTTCTGCATCACATGACTATTTTTTTCAACTGCTTGAATCGACCAACATTTGTGTCAGATAGATCAACAGGTGCGTCATTTTAAATCCATGATAAATTGTCTCTCAAGTCTTGAACACTGATCTGGAAGGGGCACCGCATTTTTCCTCTAGTTAGGGGCATTTTTCCTCTAGTAAGGGGCACTTCTATGGGGAAATTGTAAGTTTGTATTGGAACCTTGCAGAGACACAGGGTACCATGGCATTTGCGGTGGGTGCCATGGGTTATTTAGAGGCCAGATGGTGGTTGGAAATAACTTATACTTACAAAAAAAGTAACAACATTGCAGAAGTTTTTTATAATAAGACAACAGGGACTTGAGTTCCAGCCAGACCAACATGAGAAAGAAGATCTAGATAGAACATGGGTCTGTAGCTGGGGTTTAATAGAAGGGACAGCATCAGGGGATTTGTATCACTGGTTTATACAAATGGACTCAGTTGGACAAGTGATCTGAGAAATGCAACTGATGAGTCTACTACTACAGAGGGTCAGAATGATGATAGATAGAAGACAACGTGTGGTGTCAAAATTTTGACCTATCTACCAAATCCAAATCATGGTAATTGGTTTATACAAAACAATACCAAATAATACTAACTAGTTCTTATATAGAGCCTTTCATAGTAACGTATCAACGCGCTGTATATAGTACCCTGGTCATTTGGCCAATAACAATCCTTTAATGTTTCTCAGCTTCCTGGGGATGATTCAGCCCTGAGCTGCCCAATGGGGAAGAGTTTTATTCATACACAATATCAACCTCTACCCTCGCAGGTACCCATATATACCCCTGGGTGAAGAGAAGCAGTTATAGTAAAGCATCTTGCTTTAGGACTCAAGTGCCATGATTGGGATTCAAACCAACACTCTTATGACTTAACCACCAGAACTTGAAAAAGATGCTCTGACACCCGTTTCAGAGAGGCGTGCCAGAGTCGTGCCTAACCAAATAGATGAGGGGTGTCGCTAGGTCATCCCAAATAAAGTTTGGTTTCAGACAGGCATACTTAACATAACATTTACATTAGGTTCGACTCATGACATTCCTTTAATGTTTCTTAGCTCCTGGGGAGTATACAGCCCTGAGCTAGCAAAGAAGTAAACCATCCTCTACAGTTTTAAATTGTAGCCGGTCGCTCGGGAAAGGTTAAAATCCCTTTGGAAAAATAATTGTTCGGGTGGGGGGGTGTTTCGCCTTTTGCTAAAAATAAGTAAGGTATTTTATGTGTCCATGTTATGATCAAATTATCACTAAAATAAATTGTGCCTGAAAGGGTTAAACTATTTTTGGAAACCTTTGTTTGCAGACACTGTTTTCAGACACTGTTTTCAGTTTATACTTTATCAAGTATAAAGGCGAAGATCTTAAATCATGTAAGACTGATGTTATTCTAATCATTAAAATCTGATGATACAAGTGTATCTTCGTGATAACGGTGCGAACGAGGTCTGTGTGCAGCACGTCGTGTATAAACCAACGAAAATATGTAGTTGTAAACACTTCGCTATCTCTAGGTTATGAAAAGTGTCGCATCGTCAAAACTAACAACACAGACTATTCCTTTTTTACTCCAACTGCACTGTTTTTATTGTGAAAAATGGCAAATCAATATGTAGCTGTTCATAAAAATTGAAAACTGTAATTTGGTAAAATTGTCCTTTTGATAATAAGTGTCATTCGAAACTTCAATATTTTATCACCTGAAACTTGTGGAAAATGTTGATGTCTATGATGACACCCAGAATTTATAAAGACACAAATAATTCAGGGCTCAAGTTATACACAAGACCACAGATCCAAGGCCAGTAGTTTAAGTGTGAGGGCCAGTAAATATTTGTCAAGAAGTATATCTTGTGTATTTTTAGTTGACCATGTTGAGCAAAACGTTAAATCCATCCTCAACTCCAATCACTGGATTTTCAGTGGGCTCAGTACTGGTTACATATGTCGCAAAAGCAGTAGTTTTTATTTTTAGTTTTTTTTTGAGATACAACAACCCAATGATTTATCTTTTTTTAAATATTGCATAACATTAAATGGTCTGCCTCAACATGGATCAATAATAGTGTTAGGACTTTCCCATTGAATTGTTCCATGTATACTGAGCTTCAACTTTGTTGTTTTTTTCCTAAGAAATGCTATGACTTGTGTAACTTAGCAGCAGACTCAAAACTTATTAAGACCCTCTTTCAAATCAGTATAGTTACACTATTGTGCCTATCAACTGCATGATTAAGGATTGCGGCGTCAACATGGTATTTACTAAAATCAGGCATGAGAATGGGCGATGATGAAAAAACAGGAAATCTATTTCGTACCCAAAAAAATCTGAAAAATTGAACGCTAAAAATGCATGTCCATGAGGTGATAGCAGTTTAGATAGCGATTAGGTTTTCCTGACTACACAACAACTGGAACTTCTTGGAACCAAGACTGTATACCCCCTACAAAACACCCCCAAATTTAATATCAAATTCACACTGAACTCGACGACCACAAATTTGAAAAGGAAAAAACAGGAATTCCTGTTTAAACAGGAAGATTCTCATGCCTGTAAAATAGACACTCCTTTTGAATGAACTGCACGTACAATATTTCAACTGATATATTTTTTTTCACTATATTACTGGACAATGTACACTCTAACTTGTAAACAAACTCACCCATTATGGTAGAAAGATGGCTGCAATAATAATCAAGTTAATTGACATAAAATAGAACACATTTTGATCCTCTCTTTCAGAGATGGACTTACAAGTCATTGAAAGATCAGTGAATTTCACAGTTGTAGGCTGATTTTGACATTATCGCTGTATGATATGAGCAAAACACCAAACATGGAATACAAAAAGTATGCATTAGATCAAGAGATTGCTTGGTAGCATTTTTGGTTTGTGTGGATTCTAACACTAAGAATCTTCAAACCATTCTCTTAAAATGCCTAACAAAGTTTCAAGGTTGTCAGTGACCAATCAAAGGTTGCACGTTTAGTAGGTTTCCTAGAATGCAATAAAACGGGTTGGGTTGCATCAGCAATACTTTATCATACCGAACACCCGTAACATTGATTTGTGTTAATACCAATGAATGGAGTTCAAGTATCAAATGAAATTGTACGCTTATCAAACTTGCACTTCTAGAATAGTTTATCGCTGTGAACAAAACTAAATAATGTAAACTCACCTATTGACATTTAGGCATAAGGTCTTTGTATGATGACATGATACAGTGCGTTCAGGCTGGTGCTGACATTGCTCACTTTCCTGGTTTCCTGTTCATTTCAACTCAACCCTTCTTGACAGGTACTGAACAACCATCGTCCAGGGCTGTCGCAGAATATCCAGGCTACGATGACATTGATGAGTATGGTGAAGAGGCTCAGTCTCCTCCAATGGCTCATCAACACGCACTGCAGTCAAAAAGGATAAAAACAGATACTTATTAAAACAAATGTGACTTAAAGACACTGGACACTATTGGTAATTATCAAAGACCAGTCCTCTTAAGTATTAGGTGTATCTCAACATAAGCATAAAATAACAAACCTGTGAAAATTTGAACTCAATTGGTCGTCGAAGGTGCGACATAATAATGTAAAGAGAAAAAACACCCTTGTCACACGAAGTTGTGTGCTTTTATTAGATGGTTGATTTTGAGACCTCAAATTCTAAATCTGAGGTATCGAAATCAAATTTGTGGAAAATTACTCCTTCTTTTCGAAAACTATGTCACTTCAGAGGGAGCCGTTTCTCACAACGTTTTGTATTATCAACCTCTCCCCATTACTCGTCACCAAGTAAGGTTTTATGCTAATAATTATTTTGAGTAATAACCAATAGTGTCCACTGCCTGTAACAGAATACTCACCATAGATGACCAAGTTTGACTCAATCTATCGATTTAGAAAAAAATTCATTTTTGTAGCATTTTAGATCAGGACCATAATATTGTCTTGGGGTTGACTTTGTGGGGGGCGACTTTGTAAGTGAGTGGTCGACTTTGCTAGTGGGGTTACTTTGTAGTGGGCGACTTTATAGTGGACGACTTTGCTGGAGGGGTGGGGGCGGCAGAGTTGACTGGCATTCGAACTGCTGCCTCTTGGGCAGAGCAAGGTGCATGCACTAAGGCATCGATGAAATAGCCATTGTTCTGGTAGGTGGGGCAAAATGGATTGGTCCATTGAGATAGAGAAGGAAAACTCACCTGTTGACGGCATTCCCAGCCATGAACTCTTAGTATAAACTTTGAGTAATCTTGAGTTTTCAGTCGATGGCTCAGGCTCTGAGATCAGCAGAGAACGGGTTCGAGTCCCTGTCTTGCTCCTTGTGTCCTTCAGCAAGACACCTAACCATTATTGCTCTGTCCTCCATAGGTTCCATGGTTTGTGTAAAGCGTCCATGTGACTGACAACCCTGCTCAATTGACTTAAACTGCAAATGTAACAAGTATTGAGCAGTATTTCAGCAGATGCAGTTTGGCCTGTGGTATCCAGGTCCAAGAGCATCCACATCTCCATGTGATCTTTGTAGCCTCATGACCACACAGTGATTCCATCTGAAATGACAAGAAAAACAATATTCTAGATAATGGGTCCATACTTAGCATGAACTGGAAATACTATAATTATGTCATTCAACTGAAACTTGCAACATTTGAGGGGGGGGGTCACTACAGGGAGGTGTAAACAAATGGAAACAACTGAAGGTCAGAGCAACAGCAGGTAAATAAGATTATTATTATTTTTTTTACCCATACACCGCTGTGTGTGAGCACTGCATACTCAGTACTTTCCTGAGTTTTGAAAAAGAAAATCACACGCATATTACTCGGGTGGGATTCGAACCCACGACCCTTGCAATTCTAGAGCAGTGTTTTACCAACTAGACTACTGAGGTTGCCCCGTAGCTAGAGGCAGTTTGAATCCTATGTTTTTTTCACAGGACTCAGGAAATTAAGTACCGAGTATACAGTGCTAACACACATTGGTGTATGGGTAAAATAAAATTGTCAATTACCATTAGTTTCCAGTGTCCTTAACACTGCTCTACAATTGCAAGGGTCGTGGGTTCGAATCCCCACCAGAGTAACATGCCTGTGATATTTTTCACAGGACTCAGGAAAGTACTGAATATACAGTGCTAACACACATCGCTAAATGGGTAGGTAAAACAAAAATGCAAATTTAACATCTCTTATAGCAGGTAAGATATTTAATTTTCTCCGATGGTTTGGAGGAGGTAAGCATTCAATGTCGAGAACCAAAGAAGAGTTATCAAGTTTGTAAATTTGAAACTGAACTAAGCATAACCAGGAGAGGTGTGTAAGAATGCCTTTGGACCAAGATATCAAAACTTGTGAATCTGAGATGTGAGAATGAATTTTAGTGTGTACCAAAAAAGACAAACTATATTTTTAAAACACAGTGACAGTAACTTTTTCTCAATGATAAGGCGTGAGATATAAGGCCTAGAACAGGGGATGAAAAGATTGTCTTAAATATTGAGTGAAAGAGAGATAGAAAAAGAGAGTGTTATAAGCCATTTTAAACCACATTCCGGGGGCCTCTGTAGGGGTTAGTCTGTTTTTGCACAATCAAACCCACCCATAGACACCTATAGTGTGTTAAAGACACTGGTAATTGTCAGAGACTAGCCTTCACAGTTGGTGTTTCTCAACACATAGATTATATGCATAAAATAACAAACCTCTGAAAATTTGAGCTCAATCGGTCGTCGAATTTGCAAGAAATAATGCAAGAAAAAAAAACACCCTTGTCACACAAAGTTATGTGCTTTCATATGCTTAATTTCGAGACCTCAAATTTTAAATCTGAGGTCTCGAAACCAAATGCATGGAAAATTACTTCTTTCTCCGACTACGTTACAAACAAAGTGTTAAAAAAGGAAATAAGAGTTGCACCCCTACTCATGTTATCGGGCATTAAAAAGCGACACCTGGGGGGAGCTAAGGGGTCAACAAACACATTAACACTCACTATCTTATCACTAAACATATACTGAGAAAAATACTGAGTCCCACTTACACTATTGTCAAGCACCACAGTGTATTTAATGTTTAAACCCCTCCCCCTCCCATTTGCCAAAAAAAACACAACTGCCAGCACCCCTCTACCCACCCAAACCATCACTCAATTATCCCAATAGAACTTCAGCAAAAAAATATTAAAATAACCAGCATCCTCCTCATCACAAGGGTAACCTTTTTGAGGGCAGGCACAAAACCACTTTTTCATTTGTTATGAATAAAATAATGTATCTAATTTACCTATGATAATGATATATTCTTTTTTGTAAAAATTAGTGAAAAAGTCATCGCAGGATTCGGAAGGTTTTCATAAAGTGTGTTATCCCTAGAGGGCTCACCCGCCTTTTCAGTTTTATCGACATTTACCTACATCCATAGCGCGCTGTTGTCTAAAATAATTGTTGTTTTTGTTTATTTGTTTGAATTTGGACAGTCAGACCAACGCACTTTTTTACCTCATGTCTTCCGATTTTGATAAAAATTGCTGTGATTGTAGGTCCTTATGAGCAATGAATGCACAGCAATTTTTAGCCCGATCGGACTTACCATGTGGTCAGGGCAGAAACCACTAAAATCTGACATTTTTAGGGTAAAATACCACCTTTTTGGTAAAAATATGTCATAACCATGTCAATTCTCATCACATATATGCAAATTTGGTATCAAAATGATGAGAATTGCATGCTCAAATCAGTTCTTTTGTCAAAAATAAATTTTCTGAAATGTAGGTCACTGTAATCTTTAATATGTTATCGTGACCTTTGACCCAGTTTTGAAATAATGTATCATTCCAAAAATCAATGAAATAAAAATCTCTTGATAGAGCATGTCTTCCTCTATCAGAATCCACTAAGAAACAGTTGGGCTCTTCAAAATTTACAACTTTATGACTATTTTTGTACAAGTACCGTGATCTTTAATATGTTATCGTGACCTTTGACCCAATTTGTGAAACAATGCATCATTCCAAAAATCAACAAAATAAAAATCACTTGGTAGAACATGTTTTCCTCTATCACAATCAACCAAGAAACAACTGGGCTCTTCAAAATTTACAATTTTATTACCATTTTTGTACAGTTGTTAGGTCACAAACTAGTCAATTTATATACTTTACATAATAAATCCACCAACAAACCTCACTCTTCTGTTTCTAAAGTTACTTAAAGTGTTCATGGTTTGTGATTTGTTTCTTGTTGAGGGCTGATGTGGTTTAACCAGAATCAGAATTTAAACTATCAGCAGTGACACACCCAGGATTTATTATTTTTTGGGAGTGGACCATATTTTCCCCAAAGATTTCTTTCGAAGATTGTAAAACAAAAAATCAAAACAAATCAAACAAACAAATTGAATACCTTGGAGGGGCTGGGATCAATCCCCCAGACCCATCGTTCCCCACTCCCCCCCCCCCTTTCGGGTGCACCACTGTGATTATTAGTGATCCCAGTTAGAGATTACATCAAGGTTGAGATGGAGAAGCTGTCTGCCTTTCTTCAGTAGACCACAAACTTATGCAGTCTTACTTTAACCCCCCTGTGATGAATCTTGAACAACAAATTAATGCATAGTAACTTTCTGAGAAATCCTCAAGAACAATTTGTTCACCATGCTGCAACTCTGACTTCAGTGCCCATTTTAATAGAGCTGCTCAGCAGCAGATTTTGCGATTTCCATTTAACCGTATAGCACACGAAACGGCATGCTAACCTTCCGATGAAGTCAGAGTTGCAGCATGGTGACATTTTTTGTTTACCATCTTGAAAAGAATTTTGTTTCGGAAAAATGCCCTCCCCCCCCACCCCCTCCACCCACAACCCAAATTAAATCTTAGGTGCGTCACTGCTGGTATTTTAAAGTATGATTCAGGTTAGACCACATCAGCCCTCAACATGAAAAAATCCCAAACCAATAACAATTTTAGTAACTTTGTAAAGTTTTTATTTTTATTTATTTAGAAAGTAAAGTACATGTATAAATTGACTAATTTGTAACCTACCAACTGTACAAAAATAGTCTTTAAGTTGTAAATTTTGAAGAGCCCAGTTGTTTCTTAGTGGATTCTGATAGAGGATGACATGCTCTATCAAGTGATTTTCATTTCATTGACTTTTGGAATGATGCGTTATTTCAAAAATTGGGTCAAAGGTCACGATAACATATTAAAGATCATAGTGACTTGTACAAAAAAAGTCATAAACTTGTACATTTTGAAGAGCCCAACTGTTTCTTAGTGTATTCTGATAGAGGAAGACATGCTCTATCAAATGATTTTTATTTCGTTGATTTTTGGAATGATACATTATTTCAAAAACGGGGTCAAAGGTCACGATAACATATTACAGTGATCTACATTTCAGAAAATTTATTTTTGATGAAAGCATTGATTTGAGCATGCAATTCTCATCAATTTGATACCAAACTTGCATATATGTGATAAAAATTGACATGGTTATGACATATTTTTACCAAAAAGGTGGTATTTTAGAGCTCAACTGTTTCTTAGTGTATTCTGATAGAGGAAGACATGCTCTATCAAATGATTTTTATTTCGTTGATTTTTGGAATGATACATTATTTCAAAAACGGGGTCAAAGGTCACGATAACATATTACAGTGATCTACATTTCAGAAAATTTATTTTTGATGAAAGCATTGATTTGAGCATGCAATTCTCATAAATTTGATACCAAACTTGCATATATGTGATAAAAATTGACATGGTTATGACATATTTTTACCAAAAAGGTGGTATTTTACCCTAAAAATGTCAGATTTTAGTGGTTTCTGCCCTGACCACATGGAAAGTCCGATCGGGCTGAAAATTGGTGTGCATTCATTGCTCATTAGGACCTACAAGCACAGCAATTTTTATCAAAATCGGAAGACATGAGGTAAAAAAGTGCGTTGGTCTGACATGGAATGACCCTAGGCCATGTATGCTTGCGCGGATCGTTTTTCAAATAGCAAGTTTTTGGTTTTGACAGCCAACTTGGACCGCAAAAACATGGACTAGGTTCATCTCGAATAACAAATAATTAATTTTAATATCTTTCCAAGTGGTATTGACTGATAATTATCCATAAATTTGTGTTTACAAAAAGAATTCTCACCTTTTTAATTAAAGCATGATGACGCCATCTTGTAAAAACACCCAGGCCCAAGGCGCAGGCGTGTTCACGTGTTGCGTGACGACATTTCTATAATTTACATGCTGCAAGACATTATCGTCTGCTCCGGCCAAAATAAAGAACTGGGCCAAATTTCATATAGAGCTCTTAAACACAAACATTTGCTTAGCATGAAATTTCTTCCTTGACAAAAACAGGATTACCAACCAAACTTCACGTGATTTTCAGGTTAAGCAATTGATAGCTGAATACCAGTAACAAGCAATATGCAATATAAATGGAAATTTGGTCTTAATCCTGTTCTTCAAGGAAGAAATTTCATGCTAAGAAAATTGTTGTGCTTATAAAGGATGGACACTATTGGTGATTACTCAAAATAATTATTAGCATAAAACCTTTCTTGGTAATGAGTGATGGGGGAGAGGTTGATAGTATAAAACATTGTGAGAAACGGGTCCCTCTGAAGTATTCATAATAATAGCAATAATACAAATTTATACCGCGCTTAATAACGTTTCTAAGCGCAAGTATTGTAGTTTTAGAGAGAGAAGTAATTTTCCACGAATTTGATTTTGAGACCTCAGATTTAGAATTTGAGGTCTCGAAATCAAGCATGAAAGCACACAACTTCGTTACAAATGTGTTTTTTCTTTCATTTGTATCTCGCACCTTCGACGACCGATTGAGCTAAAATTTTCACAGGTTTGTTATTGTAGATACACCAACTGTGAAGACTAGTCTTTGGCAGTTACCAATAGTGTCCAGCGTCTTTAAGAGCTCTATAAAATTGGGCCCTGGTCAATTGATGTAGTAATAAGTAGAAGTTTCCTCCATAAAATTGTTACCCCTGCAAATTTAAAACTTTAAAATGACTTGTTTGAACTCTCTTTTTTTTTTTTTTTTTCTCGATTGGATTTATTCTACTCCGTTTATTCTACAAACGACAACATACATCACTTAATCCACATTAATAAAGAAGCATACTAAATATTGCTATTAAATAGCAAAAACGAACATTAAATAAATATTCTAGTATATACACCGAAACAAATATATAAAATCACTTTAGCGTGACATTTTCACGAAATAAGGAAAACAAGGGAATTAATTAAATTAAAAATAAAAAAAAAATAAAAAAAAAACAATCTCAAAAGGAAATCCCCAAAATGATAGCCATTAGGTAAGGCGAAAATTAAAACTTAAAGATAAGTCTGTCATCTTGAAAAAAAACACAAAAACACAAAAAGCTAAAATTTTCACAGGTTTGTTATTGTAGATACACCAACTGTGAAGACTAGTCTTTGACAGTTACCAATAGTGTCCAGCGTCTTTAAGAGCTCTATAAAATTGGGCCCTGGTCAATTGATGTAGTAATAAGTAGAAGTTTCCTCAATAAAATTGTTACCCCTGCAAATTTGAAACTTTAAAATGACTTGTTTGAACTCTCTTTTATGTTCTCATTAATTCATACAACTCTTGATTGTGATTTAGATTACCAATTAGCAAGTGTTAATTGTTTCTAAAAAGAGCTTTTGTTTTATTTTATTTTTCAAGGGGATTGGATTTTTTTAATCATGGGGGGTTTCATATATTGCGGTTTCGTAAAGCGGCTTCAGTGTGGTTCCATTTATTCGGTTGGAAATTGTATGATTCACTCACAACATGCAGTTCCAACGTTCGGTTCCAGCATTCATTATAATCATGTGGTTACATCATACAGTTATATTTTTTAGTTTATTCGCCACCCGAAATCACTGGTTCCGCAACTACCTGTCTTTGTTGCGGAACCAGTGATTTCGGGTGGCGATGCATTTGTCAACCACTGCATTTAATACATCCTGGATACCAGGCAAAATCAACCAATGGTCGACTATCTCACCCGAACTCCAAGGCTATCCCCATTTAGACTGGGCCCCTGGTTGCACATTCAAAATAATAGTGTTATAACCAATCGCGGGATGTATTTTCTCAGAATGTTGAGGTTGGGGTACAATATCTCTTAAAGCCACTGGACACTTTCTGAACAGAACAAAAATATAAAGTTCACAGATTTACAAATAACTCATAGGGTTTACAGAAGGTAATGGTGAAAGACTTCCCTTGAAATACGGCAATCGGCGCACAGTGGGCCAGAATAGGAGACTTTCCAAAGCTAGGTGGCAGCAGACATACCGGGTAAATTTCCATTGTTTACGTAGTTCTGAACATGCGCATAATTCTGGGAACAATAGATTTACCCGGTAAGTCTGCTGCCCTCTATCGTCCCAGAAAGTCTCCCATTGAATCAAAGTGCGCAAAAATTATATCTCAACATATTTTTGATGAAAATTATATTTAAACATATTTATGATGGAAAGTTTGTTGTAAGGGATTTTCTGATACGTACAATTTGATGGTCATGGTTTTAAAGGTCTATGACGTCATCATAGTCCTGAATCGTGATTGGTCGGCAAGAGTTTAATAACTTCTATTATATGCGTTTTGTTAATTTTTTTTTCTTCAATTAAACGTAAGCATATCAAAGAAACAGTTTGTAAACAAATTTTTGCGATGTAAAGTGTTTTCATGTTTTCATAAGGGTTTCTAAAAGCGGTACTCATAAATGGTGGTCTTTCTTTGATGCTAAACAGAGAAATATGACCGTTGCCACACGCACGAGTCATTACAGGTGGTTGAGGCAAAACAGGCGTTTATCACAGGGGTTTACAACTTCAAAATTGAATAATTTCCAAAGTCGCAAAAAGTCGCAACCAAATTTGGTTTTAGACTGTTTCTGAAGGTTCAGGCTACTGAAAAAAAGTTAGAATTAAAGGGGCAATAGGCGGCATTTTATATTTCTTATGTCTCTGATTGAAATGAATGAAAATCGAGAGACATTTTATGGGATTTATCAGACCTTTTCAAACAGTAAACAGAAATTAAACTAATTATTAATACAACTTTCATGAAATATAGACTATAAACAACCATCGACACGGTTTTATGGCATTATCTTTTATGAGCTGTTCAGGGCAGCAAGTTAAAATACCCATTAAGTTCAACGGTTTTGCCGCACTTTTTTTACCATTTTGTGTCTAAATAAAGTCATAACCCGAATTTTGAAGAGATTTTTTCATTAGTCTTTCTTTGTACATACCCCTGGACTATTAAGAATAATAACAAAATGGAAGTACTGATTTTTGAAACAACCACCAGTTGCCTATTTTGGCGCAGTTTGACCTTGACCTGGCCCACTGCGCGGCGGTCCATACCAATCAGCTTGGCTTGTTTGTTATCAACAATGGAAAATGTCTATTCACGAATAGATCAGAATCAACAACAACAGCACACTGGTACCACTCAGGGCCATTCCCACACTAACAATCCGGTCTACATGTCGATCATAATTATTCCAGTGCCGTTTACATCCAACGAGATTTAACGACTTCCAGCACGGCTACACTACACTAGGGTGAAAACCGATCCGTAAAAGAACGCAACTCTTGCTTTAACCAGTCGTTGCCTTTGGTAATGTATTTTAATGATTATGTGTATATTTGTTTTGCGGTAACACCATGTGTGTATCTACTTGCCAGGTAGAGTTGTTCTTAGGGAACTGTCTTGCTTTATTCTAGCTAGTCGAAACGTTGAGACCAATTTCAGAACTGACTCCGCGGCAGTACAGTTAATTACGATCCTATAAGCTAAAGTAGTAGTCCAGTCTAATTTTTATACCATCCGCCCCGGTAATAGTTAAAAGCAAGACAGTTCTTTTCAGAACTGAGAAGTCTCCCGAACCTCCGATTATCTACTCCACGGCAGTAGAATAAAGCAAGACAGTTCCCTAAGAACAACTCTACCTGGCAAGTAGATACACACATGTTGTTACCGCAAACCAAATATACATTGACACCTCACCGTGCAATGCCTCAAATCCTATAATGATTATGTAACAAATAAAACCGGTGTCCCAGGGAATTCTGTCCGCCGGAGTTCACTCCCCCTATGGGAAATTAACACGGGCTGAGGAGGAGGATTCAAAGGAGGGCGCTATCAAAAAATGTTTGTACAAAGTTTGCCATAATTATGGAGGATCGAATATGTTTTCAATGCAGCTATTTATATTTCCAATGCATTTGTTTAAAGTCTCAATTTATTGATATTGTCACAAAGCATTTTAATTATATTTTCAATGCATTTATCGATTAAAAGTAGAAAATAACTTCATTCGAGAATGAAGAGGGCACTGATGATGGGCTTTCGTACATATCTAAATTTTTCCGTAGGTTTTTCTATGAAATCTAGAAATTGAGTGCGTTTAACTCATAAAAACTAAATGCATTTAGACGCATGTTAATGAAATAAAATGATCTTTTGCTGAAATTGGCCGGGAAAACCTATTCTTAATTGTACCAAATGATTTCAACCATCAGGCAAGGATAGCAACATGACGCACTCCCAACTTGTCGCCCTTCTCCTGTTAATAGCCGGTAGCTACTCTGTTCAAGCTTGTTCAGTACCCAACTGGGAGGAGATGACAGTGGCACAGCAGACACAAGAGGCGAACATTGCTGTCTATGGTTATGTAACCGCACATTACCCGATGCTTGACGAACCAGCTGATACCGCGGTAGGTGATGAATTGTGGTTTTGAAGAACCTGTTTACTGGGGCTGTTTGGTTGGCTCCCAGTTAAAAAAGTAACTCAAGCCACTCAAGTAACTTCTTCAAGCCATTGGACAATTTCGGTACAGAAAACTAAACAAAAGTTCACAGATTTACAATTAACTTACAGGGTTTACAGAAGATAATGGTGAAAGACTTCTCTTGAAATTTTATTCCATGAAAAGCTTTACTTTTTGAGAAAACATTAAAACAATATCAATTCTCGATAGCGAGAATTACGGATTTATTTTTAACACATGTCATGACACGGCGAAACGTGCGGAAACAAGGGTGGGTTTTTCCGTTATTTTCTCCCGACTCCGATGACCGATTGAGCCTTAATTTTCACAGGTTTGTTATTTTATATAGAAGTTGTGATACACGAAGTGTGGGCCTTGGACATTACTGTTTACCGAAAGTGTCGAAGTCCAATGGCTTTAAAGAAATGAGGAATGAGAATATTATTTGGTCAATATTCAATTGCCCACCAATAGTTTAGGCACATTCCATTTGAACCCTTTTCACAAAACTGTCAAGTCAATTCAATTTGATTCAATTCGAATTGACCTTTTTTTCCAAACTACTCCAAAACTATGAACTGAAATATATTTTGAACAGTCAACCGTCAATGGCTGAGCAAGCTATGAGGATGAGAACTCATTTCGGTCTTATTTCCAATTTGATTGAATGAAGATTTAGAATAAAAAAAACGAGGGAAAAAACAGAGTTCTAATGATGATCATTATTTCATGTTACAGGCATACACCGCAACTATGGACGTAATCTGCGTCTTTAAAGGTGGAGATCTGCCTCCAATAATCAACATCACAGAAGCAGGACAGTTAACGTCTTGCCATCACACGGAGTTACCTCTCGACCAAGAGTTCTTCGTCCTCCTGAAGATGGATCAGAACGGTGTCTTCACACCCGACGAAGTGAATTATCTATCGGTTGCGTTCGAGGCCAATAATTGGAACTTCAAGCAAGTTGTCGATGGAGTTGGTGGAGATATTGATACGGAGTGCCCGCAGTGGGAGGGTGGTCGCAGGGGAGCGGCGGGAACTTTGCATTTTAACGGTTATTTAAAAATTCTCATGCCAATCGTAGTCTGGTACTCCACTCGGAGCCTTAAGAGCGTCGATAATTAGACATTAAAGTGCACTAATATTAATTTCATTTACACATTTATTTTTATTGCTGCCCGTACGGTTACACATGTTAACAAAGTTCACAATGATTTAGACACTTAAAGATATTTTTAAAGAAGCTGAAATTACGACAACAATTAGGTTAAGGCAGAGGCTTTTTTTAACCTATTGACAGACAAACAACAGAAAGTACTATACAGAAGACAGAAAACGGATACACAAGACAGACTAGACTTCCCGATAAAGGGAAGGTTATAGTCACCTGGAAATAGAATTTTTTCTTTTTCACAAACATTAGAGTATAATTATGTTCCTGAACAATAAAATAATTTTTTTGAGTAATTGTTTTTAACGATTTATATGTTTAAAAAATTAAATAAAGTTGTGTGGGGGTGACTCCGCCAACCCCTTTTTTGACGTCAATCGAGGAAGACTTTGCCTCGATCGAATCCGCAATACACTGCACATTTTAACATGAAGAGAAAAGTTCTTTTCTAAAACATGACGCATCCCAATAATTTTTCCAGCTAGTGGGGAAGTCGAAGAAGGTACCTGAAAGACGTAACGAACCTAAATGAGCATTTGCCTAACGTGAAAACAAATCAGGTATTGTTTCAACTTTGAGGGCATGCAAGCGTCACTATGTTGTGTTGGCACTGCATGCGATTCATCGCGCCTCGATTGACGTCACGAACAGCGCCCTCTCGGGTCGTTTTTTTTCTTTCAAAGTTGTCAATAACATAGAAACTAATTTTTTTAAACCTTAGTTAATTGTTTATTCATATTCCACTCATCAAAACACATATTTTAGTGACAAAAGCTTTATTTTGACAAAATACCACTTCCAGGTGACTTTAATGATACCTGGAAATATATTTTGTTTTTCTTTCAAACATAAGAGTATATGCTTATGAACAATAAAATAACTGTTTTAGTAATTGTTTGTCACGATTTATAAGTTAACAAAATAGAAAAGTTGTTTGGGGGGTGACTCCGCCTACCCCTTTTGTGACGTCAATCGAGGCAGACTTTGTTTCATGCAGATCCCAAGTTTTGGCGGTTGTGGGCCGCGAAAGTCAGACTCACAAGAGCAATAGACGTCCGGTCCGACGTCTTTTTCAGCGCTGTGCAGCGAACACTTCGAGCAGTGATTCCGCGCTCACGTCAAGTGTATTCCGCGGATAAGCAGGGATTTTTGTTGTTGGTTATTATGGTTGGTTAAAATCTGGTTAGTAAAATAACCTTTTATCAACGTTGGTTTTGGGTATTAATGGTTGGCTCACTTTTGGTTAATAAAATAACGTTTAATCAATGTTCGTTGTTGGTTCTTATTGTTGGTTAATATCTGGTTGATAAAATAACCTTTAATCAACGTTTGTTTTTGGTATTAAAGGCAGTAGACACTATTGGTAATTACTCAAAACAATTATTAGCATAAAACCTTTCTTTGTGATGAGTAATGGGGAGAGGTTGATGGTATAAAACATTGTGAGAAACGGATCCCTCTGAAGTGCCATAGTTTTCGAGAAAGAAGTAATTTTCCATGATTTTGATTTCGAGACCTCAGATTTAGAATTTGAGGTCTCGAAATCAACCATCTAAACGCACACAACTTTGTGTGACAAGGGTGTTTTTTCTTTCATTGTTATCTCGCAATTTCGACGACCGATTGAGCTCAAATTTTCACAGGTTTGTTATTTTATGCATATGTTGAGATACACCAACTGTGAAGGCTAGTCTTTGACAATTACCAATAGTGTCCACTGCCTTATAATGGTTCGTTCACTTTTGGTTAATAAAATAACGTTTAATCAATGTTCGTTGTTGGTTCTTATGTTGGTTAATATTTTTTTGATAAATGAACGTTTAAAGAACGTTTGTTTTTCGTATAAATTGTTGGTTCACTTTTGGTTAATAAAATAACGTTTAATCAATGTTCGTTGTTGGTTCTTATGGTTGGTTAATATTTGGTTGATAAATGAACGTTTAAACAACGTTTGTTTTTGGTATTAATGGTTGGTTCACTTTTGGTTAATAAAATAACGTTTAATCAATGTTCGTTGTTGGTTCTTATGGTTGGTTAATATTTGGTTGATAAATGAACGTTTAATCAATGTTTGTTTTGGTATTAATGGTTGGTTCACTTTTGGTTAATAAAATAACGTTTAATCAATGTTCATTGGTGGTTCTTATGGTTGGTTAATATTTGGTTGATAAATGAACGTTTAATCAACGTTTGTTTTTAGTATTAATGGTTAGTTCACTTTTGGTTAATAAAATAACGTTTAATCAATGTTCGTTGTTGGTTCTTATGGTTGGTTAATATATGTTTGATAAAATAACGTTTAATCAACGTTTGTTTTTGGTATTAATGGTTAGTTCACTTTTGGTTAATAAAATAACGTTAAATGAACATTCGTTTTTGGTTGTCAAAAGTATTTTTATTCGAATGTGTGATTGATGTCCAAAAAAAATTCATTGTCGAATCTGTGGTTGTGTGAAAAATATTTTTATTTTCGAAATGTGTGGTTTGTGTCAACAAATATTGTTATTTTGGAATGAGTGGTTGTGTCAAAGTATATTTTTATTTTCGAATAGTTTGTTGGTGTCAAAAATTATTTTTATTTTTGAATGTGTGGTTGGTGTCAACAAAATAATTTTATTTTCGAATGTGTGGTTGGTGTCAACAATATCTTGTTTGATTGTGTGGTTTGTGTCAACAAATATTGTTATTTTGGAATGAGTGGTTGTGTCAAAAAATATTGTTATTTGCGAATGTGTGGTTGGTGTCCAAAATATTATCTTTTTCGAATGTGTGGTTGGTGTGATGTTTTTTGTTTTTAATAATATGTGGTTGGTGTCAAAAAATATTTTTATTTTCAAATATGCGGTTGGTGTCAAAAAACAATTTTATTTTCAAATGTGTGGTATGGTGTCAAAAAATAATACCTTTTTTGCGGAAGTGTGGTTGGTGTCAAAACATATTTTTATTTTCGATTGTGTGGTTGTGTACAAAAACATTTTGTATTTACGAATTTATTTTCGAATTTGTGATTGGTGTCAAAAAATAATTTAATTTTCGATTGTGTGGTTGTGTAAAAAAATATTGTGTATTTACGAATGAGTGGTTGTGTCAAAAAATATTGTTATTTTCAAATGTGTGGTTGGTGTCAAAAAACAATTTTATTTTCGAATGTGTGGTATGGTGTCAAATATAATTTATTTTCAAATAGTTTGTTGGTGTCCAAAAAAATCAATTTTCGATTGCGTGGTTGGTGTCCAATTTTTTAAATTTTCGAATATGTGGTTGGTCTAAAAAAAATATTGTTATTTACGAATGAGTGGTTGTGTCAAAAAAATATGTTATTTTCGAATGTGTGGTTGGTGTCAAAAAATCTTGTTATTATCGATGTGTGGTTGGTGTCAACAGATATTTTTATTTTCGAATGTGTGTTTGGTGTCCAAATAAGTTTTTTTCGCAAATGTGTGGTTGGTTAAAAAAAATGTTTTCCTTTTCGAATGTGTGGTTGGTGTTAAAAAAATATTTTTTATTATCGAATGTGTGGTTGCTGGTTGGAGAAGGACAAGGCTACCCAGCCTACACGGCTGAAGGCCACTCTCGGTAGGGGGCTATACAAGAACAAATGGAGGGATGATGCATCCGGCCATAAATTCTTTTCGAGGTTTGTTTTCTACCTCATTAAGGGGCAAGGCTCCCCACCCCGCTACACCATAAGCCGTTATTCGTTCAAGATGATGAACATTTGTATTCACAAACCAATAGTTCCCAGAAAACACCAAATAATAACAATATCTAATAAAATTCACTTACCACACATTTTGCCCCTTTTGGCGCTCTATACCTCCGGTCAATTGCGATATCGCACACCGTTAGGTCAAAGGTCGAGAACAGGTGCATCGGAACCAAAGCAGATCAAAGACCCACACCGCGTCTCAATTGACAAGTTCTTGTTTAACAATCAACTATTGTCTTAACTAAAATATGGCAGCAATAACTGAAATTTTGCCCCAAGAGTACGGGTATGTTGTACTCGCAGTGCTGTTCAGTTGGGTTGTCGTCAATTGGATGGGCTTCAAAGTCGGCGGTGCTCGCAAGAAGTACAGCGTGAAGGTGAGCATGACTTTGCATTTTCATGCGCTTTTTTAGCGTTGGTTGCATGGTTGCGATAAGCGCTAGCCTAAACACTCGACCCCCTCTTTCGGGTAGGGGTGTGACTCGCTCCGGATAACTTTCCGTAGGTATGACTGGGCTATGTTTTTTTTATAAGCACAATTTAGTACTAGCAAGCGGAAAGTTGACTCAATAATGCCCAAGTTTTGTGCATTTAAATCGATGGCAAAATGTCCAAAAATGTGTCGGTGTACGCAGGGCACAATTTAATAAAGTTGCTTGACAAAGTTCTTTGCTAAGCAAAAAATTAGTAGGGCACCAGTGACAACAGTGTTAACTTAATGCAAGTTTGGCTGGTAACATGTTTCTGGTTAAATCAACAGTTTTCTGTGCTTAGCAAGTTTTTTTGTGCTTACTTTTGTGCCTTTCGTCTCGAAGTTGGGCCCTGGTGGAAAGCTTTCTATATCCTGCCACCACCCAATTTTGAAATAAGAATCTCTTAGTGAGTAAATATTATACTTATTTTTTATTTCATAAACAAAAATATGAAAAAGTGGTGGCAGGATACAGAAACTTTCCCAAAACTTGTTTGCATACAGTCTTATGTTTGAAAAGTGTATAAAGAAAAATGGTTTACCTAATTTTTTATCAGTTTTGTTTTTAAACTTAAACACAAAGTTCAAGATTTGTGGTTACCGTAGAGAAAAAAAAAACTAATTTCAATCTGAAAGGAAAGCTCGTTGATTATAAATATTTTTATAAAATTCCTTTTCATTTTTCAAGTGATACACAGCATTCCAAAAGGTTTTGAAGAAGACAAAAAATACTTTTAACATCAGGTGTTTTCATGGTTTGGGCCATGCAAAGATGATGTAGGGATGATGTAATTGCCCAAACTCAATAAAAGTTTTTTTCCTTTTTCAGTATCCGGACATGTACAGTGATAAGGATCCAATCTTTAACTGCATCCAAAGAGCTCATCAAAATACGTAAGTTCAAATTGGTTCAATTCTTTTAGAAATTGACTTAGTTTTGAAAATTTGCTTCTCAAATTGAATTCTTCATTTGAAGTGATAAGGACAGAGCCCATATAGTTGTAGTCCTTGGTCATGTCTCTTACACCTAAGGAGGTGAGGGGGGGGGGGTCGGGGGTTAGAGCTGAGATTAATATTGTTAGTTTTTTTGTAATGAGAGGTCGCCTAACAAAAACATCACAAGGCCGCTACCACTTCAAGGTGAGGGCTACACTTAACCAATTTAGGCTACATGTACACAATGTATCAAACTAAACTCAACTTGCCAAATCCTCCTGGGCTGAAACAGGGTGTGTCCCCCCCCCCCCCCCCCCTTTCACAGTCCGTAAGGATGTACGCGTGGGTATATCAATACTGTTGTGTATCTAATGATTGTATTAATTGCTCCGACATTCATTATGTCTTGTTCACAGATTGGAAGTTTTGCAGTTCTTCCTTGTCTTATTGCTCCTTGGTGGTCTTCAACATCCAGTAAGTAGAATGTGAAACTTTGCATAGTGAAGATACAATCAAGTGAGGTTTGCGGAGACATCATAAGTTTCCTATGAGTTAAGGTGGCTCTGAGTAGGACCAGTTTGTTCAACAACTGACGTTGTGATCAGGATGTTCTGATTGTCTTCATGAGGACATCCCTTCCCCTGAAGACAGTCGGACCATACTGATCGAAACCTCAACAAGTTGACCATTTGCTTGTCTCAGATCCCCCATGCAGCTCATAACAGCTTTATTACAATGGCGTTTCCGGAAGCCTCACTCGAATACATCCTGTAAGTTCAGTTTGATGTCTTCAGTTTTTCTGGTCGAGTTCTGTTTTACACCAATCCAAAACTTGATACATGTATATGAAACAAGTCTAAAACTTGACATTGCATTGCACTATGCAACTAGGATGTCCCTGCTGCTTTCCGCTGGAGTTACCTTGGGTTTCCCTCCGGATGGAAATTTAATCAGGCAGGTTCCAATTGATCCTACATTGACCTTCAGAACAGTCAACAGTGGAGTAATTGTTTATAAAGCTAAAGTTTAAAGGCACACGTTGCCTTGGATCGGTGGAGTTGGTCTTTGAAAAGCGTATGTAACTGTTTGTTATAGAATGCATATGATTAGAAAGATGTTTTAAAAGTAGAATATAATGATCCACACAAGTATCACTCGAAATTGCGTGGTTTTCCTTTTACCTCGTCGACAAACACGGTCGGCCATTTATGGGAGTCAAATTTTTGACTCCCATAAATGGCCAACCGTGTTAGTTCGCAAAGTAAAAGGAAAACCACGCAATTTCAAGGCAAGTGTGTTTGGATCATTGTATTCTACTTTTTTAACACCTTTCTAACCATGTATTTTATAACAAACGGTTACATACGCTTTTCAAAGACCAACTCCACCGATCCAAGGCAACGTGTTCCTTTAAACAAATAAACACATCGTTGGTTTTTGGGAGAGTAAACTAATTCCCACCGAGATCTGTATACTAAACACAATCCAGACAACATGTGAAAATTGTACATAATTCAGAGATCATAATACCAAGTTTCAGTCAAACATGTACATATAGTAACAACAAAACTGTCTGATGTTTGTTTAAGTCACAAGTTTTGTTGTGCACGTCCTTTCTCAACTCTGACAGCGTTTTAGATGGAATGAACTTCGTAATCAGTGAAATTTCAGATTGAAAATATTCAGAAATATACGAGCACAAAAACAATGAAGTGACTATAATTTGTTTTTCTTCCATCCCAAACTAGCGTATCTCGGCCATTTGTGGAGTTGTTTGGGTCGTCAGTCGCATCTCGTATGCACTGGGTTACTACACTGGAGGTAAATAACCAGTATTGCTTATTTGTAACCAATTACTTTTCGAGTTGTAAACATGTCCTTACCAAAATTAATCAACAATGTTTTATAAATGAGCAACAAAAGTTGTCAACATTTTCTTGGTCTTACAAAGTATTCTAATAAGAATTACTGATTTTCATTCCTGGGGCTGCATACTTCTAAGGAGTTTAGGTAATTCTAGAAAAGCCAACAGCTTGAATAGCATACAAATAAGTGTTGAGTGCTTTATCTGTACTAGTCATAAAACAGTGTTTAACTTACCTGGCTGTGTTCAGACAGCAGATTAAAGTTAAACCATAAATGGTTCAATTTTAGGACGGGGGTGCATTATGTCATTTTTATTCTGTCCACACGTGTAGTGTTAAAAGGTACATTCTCCAGCTCGACGGTCTAACTTTTCGGGGATAAACCTGATTCTGTCTTAGAGAACCATGAGTTTAACTCAATTTGGTTGAACAATGAGTTAAACCGTCGGCTTGAACCAAGAGTTCAGGTACTTTAGTAGTGTGTCTGAAAGACCTCATTGATTATTTGTTCTCCTAATTCTTTTATAGATCCAGCAAAGCGTTTGAATGGAGCCTATGGGTATTTTGCACTCTTCACTCTGATTGGCTGCAACATTTCCTTAGCTCTACACCTCCTCAACGTTGTGTAGATCTTAAAGACCTTTCCCAGGAAGCCAAATAATCATCACACCTACTGGGCTAGCCAACAGATTAATTTGTTTTTTCGACTAGTTAAACCCACCTAATTCCTGATCATTCAAGATCATCCACTATGGTTTTGAATGAAAGATAAACTATGCTTGCCTCCTATTTGGCAGCAGTATGGTAAATGCATCTCAACAAAACACACCAAGTGCTACCATTCATAAACCGTGCGGTTCAACGTTTTTTATAAACTGGTGGTCACTGGAAATGGCATAAAGAGTAGGAGGGTTAATCAGTTGTATTCAGTGCCCAATTTCATCACTATACATTGTTCTGCTAAGCAGAAATAAGCAGGATACCATGTGACAAGCAAAGCTGTTTTGTGCTTAGCTACTTTTGGTGCTTAAGCACAAAGTTTCAGCTAAGCACAACTAAATTATGCAGACCAAAATAAGGTTACCAGCCAAAGTACCATGTCTGGTGTACCTTTTATGACGGGTTTCCTGCTCAGTTCTGCTAAGCAGGAAATTGTTGATAAACAATTTCTACTTTGATATGGGGCCCAGGAGGTATATTCGGTGCCAGAGGTCCTTTCTCACATGGACGTTAGACAGAAACACAAAAGCATGGGCTTCCAAGGATAAATATAATTTGGCAATCAGACCTGTTTTGTTGTTGCTTTTGCTGTTGCTAGGTAGTTTGAGTTCACAACTATTGTTTGTAAGCGCAATAATTGCAAGTCCAAATCATCACTAAATATTCCAAACCATTTGAATGGGTATCAAATGATAAATTTTGTTATTTTTGGTACTAACTTTTTTTGGGGTAATGTTTTGAATAATTTTATGTAATCGCATTATAACCTTCATTACTAGGACTATGATTAATGTTGTAATACTTTTTAATACTGGATATAAAGCATCAGTAATCCACCAGTTTTTACGCTCATGGCCCATGGTGAACAATAACAACGCGGTCATTGGGTCTTCTATTTCATTTCTTAAACCCTTTCTGGACACTATTGGTAATTGTCAAAGACCAGTGTTCTCACTTGGTGTATCCCAACATATGCATAAAATAACAAATCTGTGAAAATTTGAGCTCAATTTTGGCCGTCGAAGTTGTGAGATAATAATGAAAGAAAAAACACCCTTGTCACACAAAGTTGTGTGCATTTAGATGGTTGATTTCAAGACCTCAAATTCTAAATCTGAGGTCACAAAATCAAATTCGTGGAAAATTACTTCTTTCTCGAAAACTATGTCACTTCAGAGGTAGCCAGTTCTCACAATGTTTTATACTATCAACCTCTCCCCATTACTCGTCACCAAGTAAGGTTTTATGCTATTAATTATTTTGAGTAATTACCAATAGTGTCCAGTGCCTTTAAAACCCTGCAGCCCCGGACCTGTTTGGTTGCAACGCCCCAGTGGTACATGTACAATGTCAGCACATTGCTTTACAAGCAGTGTCCATAAGTCATGTACATGGAGGTCCTGAGAGTATGCTTTTCAATTTTCCAACAATTTTTGTAATCTAAGTTTGTTTTTGCAAATCAGCTTATTTGGTTTCATCCACTTTTGACCTTTCATCCACATTTTGCCAACAAAAGTGAAAACTATACCAATGATGTAGTTTCTTTTTTAAGCATTGTGTCAATAAATAAGGATTTCCTTGATATTTTGTTTCTAAGATTAGTTTACTCAAACATAGCAATGATGTTTAAATGAATGATTTTGTTTCGTTTGTTTTATCCACAATCTGTCTGGTTATACTATCACTTTCTATGATTTTTTTTTTTCAATTTTGTACTAACAAAAATTCAGTTCTGTTTGTATATTTTTGAACAGATTGTATTTATCCAACAAAATATTGTAAGTTGTATTCATAGATATGTAACATGTTTATTTACAAACACAGTTAATTTTTGAGGGTTTTGCCTTTACATCGGTAAGACTGCCTCCAACCACCGGGCTAGCTCGGTGGTCAAGTGATAAGACATCTGCCCTAGCATGGCAAAGGTCATTGGTTCGAATCCCACCCGAGCGACGTGCCTGTGGACTTTTTTTCACAGTACTGAGTATACTGTGCTTTAAACACATTAATGTAGGGGCAAAAACCAAGCAATATCTTTATCCCTGATGCCCAAATTAACATCTACTACATAAAGTTTGTAGGTAAAACATTCCCTAATGATAAAAATAAAACTGCCTTTATGAGGGAAAATTCTCATTTTGTGACGCATGTAAACATGTTCCCACTTCATGTATGTTGTATTCAGGAATCCACTCTTCATCAGGTATAGTCTTTTATAAACATACACTTTGACCATTTCTAACAAATTTGTATTTTATTTATAATGGGAGACTTTCTGGGACGATAGAGGGCAGCAGACTTACCGGGTAAATCCATTGTTCTCAGAATTATGTGCATGTTCAGAACTACGTAAACAATGGAAATTTACCCGGTATGTCTGCTGCCACCTAGCGTTGGAAAGTCTCCTATTAGTAGGTTGAGATCACTATTACAACCAAAGTATTTAATAAATGCTGCACAGATTTACAGAAGCTAATTGTTGTCATTGATTCCACGAGGACATATGTAAGTCTCAGTCATATCTTGCTCAGAAGAAATATGACAAAGAAAATGTCTTGAGACATAAAGTGTTTCTTCTCATAATATAGATTGGAGAATAAATGTGTTGAGCAATATTTTTCTGCTTCAAAGTAATACCAATAATACAGTATTAACAGGACTGGAAATTTTTGCAAAAGACAAGAACCAATATGAGCTGAATTTGAAAACACTCGCAAATCTCCTTTAGGCAACAGAAGTGAGAAGACTCGGTGTTTTAACAATATTAATAATATATTGAAAACTTCCAGTGCACCATGTCGGTTAAGGATGACACTCCTGGCACAAAAAAAAAACCACAAAAAGACAACCAAAATGCAAAACTATGATTTCCTTATTAAGCTAAGTAAGAAGATTCTTGACCGATAAATCGTCGATTAATAATCACCTAGGGATTAGTATGGGCGCAGACTGTCCACATAGATCCATTCCAAGGCGCGATACGGAGACAACAGCTTGCAATACTGCATGCCAGCAATGCTCTGGAAGGGGAAGCTGACGGATGTTAGTAGGGAGACTGATGTTACCTGAAAGAAACAAAAGTAGAAGAAGATGTTCTATTTGGACTTGGTCTACAATTCCAGCCGTTAATTTCACAAAGAGTTAGGACTCGTCTTATCTCGAGTTAGGACGAGTAACTCGTCCTAACTTAACTTGTCCTTAGTCTTAAGTTAGGAAGAGTTTTTGTGAAATCGACTGCTGAAATGGAGAGGGATGGCTTGGAAATGATTAGTGAAACACAGGTCTTGATGCTGACCCAAGCTGCTCTTGTTTTATTATATATTAGGAATGTAATATTTTTCGTCTGAAATCAGAAAGTCAGAGTCATTTACGCCACGTTCGCGCCCGGTGCAGACCGTCAATCATCGTGCTGCCTTCCGACGTGAATGAGCACCGTGACAGCACATACATCCAACAGTTTGCCACTACAGTGGGGCTCACTGTTTGAACTTTATCATTTACGTGGTAAAGTTCTAGGCCTTTGTTTACAAGTACGATTAAATAACCATGCAGTCCTCCATCATTTTATTATTTTCTTTTGATTTTTGAAGCCTCTACCAATTACATGTAGGGCGTAATCAGCTTTTATTAACTTTGTTCCCTTTGACACCGTTTTCAGATTTTTTTTGAAAAAAAGTGTCTAAAAAAGGGACTCAAAAACATTAAGGACATTTTTACTTATTAGGTAAGACTCAAGCGAATAAAGCAGGTGCTTACCACAACATCACCATTAGTATTGTAGGTCAGACGTAGCTTCTCATCAAGCCAGCTAGAACCAGTAAAAGTAGCAATGTCTGAATTGAACTTCATCTGCCTCCCTTGGGTTGCGTAGCGACTCAGTGCTGCAGAGGATGCTACACCCTCGGCCCACTTCAGTGCCATCTAAGATCGAGTGTGGGGGGAATAAAATATTAAAACTAAACTTTAGAGTAAGATTTTTAGACAAAACCTCCCTTTTTATTGTTTTTGCGAAGTGTCTTACATAGCGAATTTTAGGACCAAAGGAGCTCTCAATGCGCTTAAGAAATCAGTTTATAAACAAAAAAAGACTGTACGTGTTTGACGAAAGAGCAGTCTGTGGGAAACTGTTCTCAGAAGAGTAGGATTTTAGGCAGTTCTGGAATGATTCCAGTTTAGTATTAGAGCGCAGTAACAGTGAGAGAGCTTTTTCTTCCCCGGGGGCAACCCCAGAGAAATAGAGTAGAGTGGAAAGGGATTAAGGGGTAATTACACGTACCATGATGATCTCTTTACAGCTGAGATAGCCTCTATAATGGTCATGTCAGACGAAGCAGTTTACAGGCAACCAGTTCCAGGCAGTCTCCAAGAAGAGAATCCATTCACATTTTATTTGTTCACATACTTTTTTTTATCAGCTTTTAACCCCTACTCCATTTATTTAATTTGCCTTTTTATCAAAACTTTGTTTAGCGTCTGTCGTTTTTGTTTTTGTCTGTCCAGCGGAGATTTTCTCCAACCGTTCTCTTGTCTGGATTCCTAAATGTAATATTTTAGTGTTTTTTTTTTTTTTTTTTTTAATCTAAAGTATTAAATAAAATTCTGGGGACTTTATTGAAAAATTGCTTAAATGCTACCAAAGTGGTCCTGTAGCATTCACTGAATTGGTTGCCTCCAAGTTGCCTGTAAAAGTTGCCTCATGCGACAAGGCCCTCAGTATGATTACACGTACCATGTTGATCTCTTTACATGTGACTGTGTCATTATACCGAGGTCCTCCGAGTATCTCATTCACGGCTTCCTGTCTCTTCATCTTAGCTGCGATCTCAAACGCAGAGTTTGGAGTCAGTGAAACATCCCCAAGGTTCCTTGGAGCGTTGGCTTTTGATTTGGCTTTCGTTGTAACGATCCCTGTGGATTCCTTGGTGACGGAGGGTTTGGATTGTGCAAAGTCACGCTGATTGGTGTAGGGGTCGCATTTGACGACGAGGCGTTTAGCTAGATCTGATGGCACATTGATGATTGCTTCCTAGAACAAATCAAATTAAATTTTAAAAAGATAAGTGACTGTGATTTTGTTTCAAGAAAGTGCAGCACTCGGCAGCCCCTTCTCGTAGCAACAAATGTAACTGGGTTCTTTTACGTGCATTACACAACACACTGGACCTAAGGCTTTACGCTACATTCGAAAGACGAAGCAATTATGGTTATGTGTCTAGCTAAGGCTACAGGTGTCAAGACCAGGGCTCGAACCCACACCCCACTGATCAAAAACACCAAAGCGAGAGTCCAGGTGAGTGAACTTAACCTCTCGGCACACGCCCACTGGCAAAAGACTCAAACTCAGACTGGAACCAGTCTCTGGTGACTCGTCACTCAAACTCGACTAGACACTGACTTAAGTTTTTTTTTTTTTATTACAACAAAATTCCAGGGTATTGCTTTTAATGGTGTCTCTCACGATATAGATTGAAATATGTTAGTCATCTGTTAAAAAAAAAAAAAATGAGAACTAGAATGGTGTATTGACAAACACAAATGCCCCGCTGAGATTAATCGCATTCTTGAGTTATTGTTCAGAAACATTTCTTTTGTTTTAGCCACAATGCAGTGCAAACTGGCAAGCAAGGTCCACTGTTTTCTTGAAAACTTTTCTTACATGCATTTAGTGAAGGGGGTCCAAAAACAAACAGTTAAACTAAAATACTCTCAAACTCAATTCGATGCTATACACACATCCGTGAAGGGTATAACCAAAAGCAATACATTAATTCCCTAAAATCAAAAAAATAATACACATGTAAATGTGATATTTCTTACCTGACCACGAGAAATCCAGCTTCCGTCAGCTTCCACAGTCTTTGCTTCCATCAACGGCTCAAGAAATATCCCAGTATCCTCAACAGCCTTCAACACCCTCCCCGTAGCATTGAGCTCCGCCTCCAAAGTAATCGTGATGAAGTCACTAGATACTCGACCAATCAAATCATGCGCCTGTGCAAAGGTCAGATTGGACTTAATGTCATTGGTCACTACGTTCGGGGGCATGTCTCCAGACGCAAACTGGCCGTGGTTGAGCCCTTCCAGAATGATGACCGGTTTGCGAAGGTTTGATCCTGGTGTGGTCTTCTCTAATGCTTCCATTTCACTGAAATGTAAAAGTTACAAAAACAATTGCGGGGACTTTGTCGCTGTTTATGAGGTAAATTTCTAACACTAACACTGGTCTAGAAGTTCTTTACTTATTTGAAGGCGACCTTAATATGAATTTGTTATGATAACTATCTTCTAAACATGAACACATCAAAGACAACTTCAAATTGATGTGTCCCAGAGCTACATTCTTCTACTCCTTGCATTGCATGTAAGGAAGCAAAATTAGAAGTAGTAATTTAACCATATCGGAGTCAGAATACGTTTTCAGAGTAGTATTGAGTATGGACATCAAGTACAAGTATTTTGCTAGCCATGTACAAGTACGAGTATCATCAAAAAGGTATCCCACAGGTATTAATGTCATTATAACAGGAAAGCTCCATTACATAAAGGGGCTTAAATAACAGTTCCTTTTTATCTGGCAACTCACACCTGGTGTCTCCATGTAGTTCCTTTTCCAAACAATGGACTTAATTGGATCATTTATTAAGTCGTTCCATTAGTTAATATTCTTTATCCCCGATGCAAATTTAACATCTATTATATAGATCGTTGCGGTATTCGCTGCCAAAACATAAGATTTAAACTGCCTCTAGCTATAACCGGGCAATCTCGGTAGTCTAGTTGGTAAGACACTGCTCTAGAATTGCAAGGGTCGTGGGTTCAAATCCCACCCCAGTAATATGCTTGTGATATTTTTTCACAGGACTCGGGAAAGTACTGAGAATACAGTGCTAACACACATCGGTGTATGGGTAAAAAAACAACAAATAATATTCTTTATCCCCGATGAAAATTTAACATCTATTATATAATTGGATCATGCACAAACCAGGAGGGCTGCTGACTGCCCCAGTCAGATTAACCACTCAAACATTAAGTTTAATAACTTACATGTAAGTAATTCAACGTGAACACACCCACTCAGTGAAAAAGATGGATACTTTCAGAGTTGTTTAGCGAAAAATGAACTAATCTTTAAATGGGGCTTTTCCGTTGTGTAGTATTTTTTTTCTCTTTAAAATACATCGCAGACATACCTGTAAGTATCAATGAACCTTGTGACGCGTGTCAAGCCATCCAGTTCACCTGATATTTGGGCCACAGGTACAGGGTATGAAGCCAGGTCTCGATTAGCACCGGTAAGGTAAGAGCCCCATAAGAGAATTCCAGCCACTCGGTTAGCATTGCTTGCCGCATAGTCCTGTCCAAATACGCCTAGACAAAGAAATAATATGCTGTTTGTAGCTTTTGTTTTATGAAGTATTAAAGACACTTGACACTATTGGTAATTGTCAAAGACCAGTCTTCTCACTTGGTGTATCTCATCAAATGCATAAAATAACAAACCTGTGAACAGTACCCTTGTGAAGTTGTGTGCTTTCAGATGCTTAATTTCAAGACCTCAAAATCTAATTCTGAGGTCACGAAATCGAATTCGTGGATTCAAAATCAAAATTCTTTTTTTTTAAAACTACGTTACTTCAGAGGGAGCCGTTTCTCACAATTGTGTATACTATCAACAGCTTCTCATTACTTGTTACCAAGTAAGGTTCTATGTTAATAATTATTTTGAGTAATTTGTATTACCAATAGGGAGGCCAATCAAGAACATTAGCCTTTTTGAGTATCAGGGTATGGTGGACACCATATGAGGGCACTGTTTGGTTTGGGTTACACAGACAAATTTACCCAAACCTAATAGTGTCATACGAGCGTGTCCATCATATCTCAATATGGCTTATGGTAAAGACGCTGAAAGAAGATGCAGATACACGCTCGTCTCAAGTAAATTGGCTAGATGGAACCAAGACCACAAGTGAAACCGACTAGGGATGTTTTACATAATTTAGAGCTCCGCTGCGTTAATCTGGAGACCACAGATTCAAATCTCACTCTAGTCAACATTTCTTTGTTCGACCACAAATTTATAGAAAAAACTTTTGCGACTGTATACAACAACTGTTTTGATCAATGGCAAGTGATCAATCAATGGCAAGTTACTTATTGGCTAATACAAATAAAACGCACCCATGCTAGCTTATTAACAAAACAAACAAGAAAACAAAACAACGAAAACCTACCTCCCAGAGAATGTCCCGCCATAAACACCGGCACAAAGATGCCCATCCCAGCAGCCCTCAGATCAGACAGGGCAAGATCAATTGCAGTCGTCAGCTCCAAGGGGTTCGGGGTGTCCCTCCTGTACCCAGAGGTTATTCCAATCCATAGCTGTAGAGGTGAGGAGGCCTGTATGGCTTCTGCTAACGGCTTGTACCGCCCACCGGAGATCTCCGCACCAGGTATGATTATCAGGCAGGCTTGAGTGCCTTCTTGCGTTGGGGTGAAGACGATGGTGTTAAGCTCGGCATTGGCAAGGAGACTGCTGAGAGCTGCTAGTGCGAGGAAAACTGGAAGATTAAGTGTTGTTGCCATTTTCACGTTGTGTGGTGACGGACTCAATCTGTGAAACAAGAGAGAAAAAAAACTTGTTTTATACTTCAGCCATTGTCTCAAAATCAAATTCGTGGAAAGTTACTTCTTTCTCAAAAACTATACGCCACTTCAGAGGGAGCTGTTTCTCACAATGTTTTATACTATCAACCTCTCCCCATTACTCGTATTCAAGAAAGGTTTCATGATGATAATTATTTTGAGTAATTACCAATAGTGTCCACTGCCTTAATCGAACTGTTGGATATAGATTCTACAGCCAAGGCTACCTGCAATGCAATTTCACTTGTTTTTCACTAGCAAAATCTACTCAACAGTAGTAGAATATACAGCAAGACTGTTCTCTAAAGAACAAACTCTACCTGGCAGAGTAGACACACACATAGTGTTATACCGCACACCAAATATAGAATTTCACTTGTTACTATACCATACCTTGATAGAGTGAAACTCTAAAAAGAACACCAGTGGACTGTCTCCACTTTCGATTCTACAGAGACTTTGTGACGCCTCTTTTGTGGAGCAAGTGTTAAAAATGCAATTGCATCACCAACTCAGTTTCTATGCAATGTACTGGAGATTATATCTTTAGTAAGTAAAGTGGGTATTATAGGTGATTAGTTGTTAATACTACCTTCTCTTGAGTCATGGGACGAGCAAACAACATTAATACTCCTAATTAATTAATTACACAATCAGATTATATGCTTTAATAGAATATTCATTTCGGTTTTTACTTACCCATATACAACGATGTGTGTTAGCAATGTATACTCAGCACCATTGATATCCCGATAGTGGAGTTTGTGTGCAGTACCGAACAGATACAGATACTTTCCCGAGTTCTGTGAAAAAAATCGTACATATCCCAACTGATGCCCGAGTAAAATGCCTGTGGTGTTTTTGTTCACAGGGGAAACTGGGGAAAGTAACAAGTTTACAGTGCTAACACACATCAGTGCTATAATGGGTCAAAACCAAAATGAATTATTATACACATAATGAATGTTTATGAGTGCAATGGTGCGAATATGTTCATGAGTTGAAAGAGGGAATGTTCTATTCAACGAGGCGGAGCCGAGTTGAATGGAACATTCCAGCTTTCAACGAATGAACATATTCGCACCATTGCACGAATGAAAAACATTCATTATTTGTTTTATATAACATCCAAGTAGATCTTTGTCATTTTGATTGAAAGATACAACTTTCAAAATAAACAATTTCAACTGTAGAAGCCGAATGCTAGTAATTTTACTATGCCTTCTTGCAGTAACACCTGCTGCGTTACCAAAGACACGCGCACGCAGTGATGTTTTTACTCAGCTTTTTCGTTCCATCCGAAAAGTACCATTGCACGCTGCCAGCGTGCAATGGTACTTTTCGGATGGAACGAAAAAGCACGGTGAGTGACTCAGCGTGCAATGGTACTTTTATTTGCTATCACGTGACGGACAATCCTCCAATCAAATGGCAAGGATCTGCTTGGGTGTTATATAAATGCGTTTATTCAATCGATATGGTCTTACCTCAGGCGTTGATATTCTGAAGAAACATAGTTTTTGAGAAAGAAGTAATTTTCCACGTATTTGGTTTCGAGACCTCAGAATTAGATTTTGAGGTCCTGAAATCAAGCATCTGAAGGCATTTAACTTCGCGTGATAAGGGTTCTTTTTCTTCCATTATTATCTCGCAACTTTGACGACCCATTTAGCTCAAACTTTCACAAGTTTGTTATTTGATGAATATGTTGAGATACACCAAGTGAGAAGACTGGTCTTTGACAATTACCAATAGTGCCCAGTGTCTTTAAGCACACAAAATAGCTGATGAATACAACAAAATTACATGTATGCTTACCAGAATAAAGTTACCAGCCAAAAACACCATGTCACAAGTACAATTTGTGACTGGTATTCTGCGCATTTCTGCTAAGCAGAACACTGTCCTGCAAAAATGTTCAGCTTGAGCAGCTCTATGAAATTGTGCCATGGCATGATATTTAGTCCTTAAAAGAAAGTAAAACAATTTTATCAAGTAAAAAAGCTGCATGTTATCTACATATATGTACACATTGTGGAGGCTTTTATAGACTTTTCTTCAGGCTATATACATGTAAATCACAAATTGTCTGATATTTTTAAGGGCAAACAAACCGGAAATTAGACTAAAGTAGGAAGAATCTCATGTCTATATAACATGCCAAAATACACTGTACCATAAAAACATTCTTAACAGAGTAAACCTAGAACTTTTAAAACAGAGTTGAGAATACATGTACATGTACATGTAATTGAAATGATGGTACATGTACATGTACTTCTACCTTTTGGTAACCCTGGAGTTAAGATTTCACCAAAGTTGTAAGAAACAGCATCCTCAACACTAGAGAAGTAGATCAAAGAGCAGGATTTTTGTATTCGTGTAAGTTGGTAAAATAGCTGTTAATTTTCTTCACCATGTTGACTAAAAAAGGGTCTGAATTCAGATGAAATTTTAAAACTTCTCATCACTGTAAATTTATCATTAAAACAATCAAGAGTCGTGTGATAAAGATTTATTTCATTTTATTGTATCCTTTCTGCCTTTGAAGAGATTTTTCTACATTGATTATTGAGTCTGTACATTGCACGTCCATTTAACAATTCACGAGAAGTGTTCACCCCCCCCCCCAGCTTACACAAGTTGAACTTCTGTGAGCAAGTAAAATTACTGGGGCCAATTTCAGAAAGCCTGTAAGCACAAAACTTTGCTTAGCATGAAATTTCTTCCTTGATAAAATCAGGCTTACCAACCCAAACTTCCACATGTATTTTAGGATACATGTAAGCAAACAACAGCTGAATACATGTACCAAGCAATACATGTATGCAACTAATTCAAGTTTGGTTGATAATCTTGTTTTTATCAAGGAAGAAATTTCGTGCTAAGCAACTTTTCGTGCTTACAGGCTTTAAGTAATTGGGCCCTGGTCAACAAAACCTGTTCGTTGAAACAGATTACAAGCTTATCTGTACGTGCAATGAGATTATCAATTTTTTTGATAACACACAGCGGTAAGCCTATTGACATACTTAATGCGTTTAAATGTTCTCATGATCAAGAGTAAGTAACAGATGTTTCATTCCCACATTAAAGATGTGTATGTATGTACAATAATTAACCATAAAAATTCACAACATCTGTTTGCGACTTCGACCAACATAATAATAATAATAAACATGGGTTTTCAAAATACTATTGTGTGTCATATCAGATATGATAATCCTAGGTATGATCAGGGCCCAATTTCATAAAGCTGTTTTACAGCGAATACTGCTGAGGAAATTTCTTTGCTGAGCGAAAAAACGACTTGGGTGCATTCAATGTAATCTTGATGTAGCATTGGCGGATCACCTGTTTCTGCTAGCTAAGCAAAAAAATGTTTATGCTTAGCAAAATGTTTTGCTTACAAGCTTAATGAAATTGGGCCCTTGTGTAAATTTGCAATTACAATTGACAACTTTCAAAAAGTAATACAATGTGTTCTTCACACCCTGTGGTCGATCCCTGAGGTCAATGTAGCATGAGAAACAAAGGAATTGCCTGATGCCTCCCCAAAGGGATTTTGAAATTAACAACGGAGAGATTTTGCAGTAAAACATTAAATGAGTAGTACTTTTTAAAGTTACAAGGTAATGAGGTAAAGTTTACATGCAGGCAATTTATATTAGCACGTTAAGTCAAGATGTGACAGCTAAAAATTAAATAATTTTTAGCTCATGTACATGTCTACTTCGATGAAAGACTTTTGGGCAAACAAGGTGGCAGCAGACTTAACAGGTAAATCCATTGTTCTTGGAAATGAACGTACATGTTTAGAACTATACTAACACAATGAACATTTACCTGGTGAGTCTGCTGCCACCTAGCGTTCCAAAATCTCCCATTGATAACGACTTCACATCGGTTGCTGAGTATATCTGCCAAATTTTTTTTTGCCTACGGTGGAAGATTTTTTTGAGCGTCTTTTAGGCGGACTTTGGCGCTATGTAAGTTTCCGTTATTATTATTATTATAAGTTCAACTGCAACAACTACAGAGCCCCCTTAATTTTATGTTGGGAACCTGGACGGCTGACGGAAGTATCTAGCTGCACATTCAATAAAGCAGTGTGCGCATGCAGGCAGCTACATATACCATGCTACTCTTCAATTCACCCGTACAAACAGGGACACCAGGGACTGGCAATCATGCCTCGTAAAGTCCCTTTTCTGTAGGTTGTTACGAGCAATCCCTGATTCCAGACCTTTATCCTGTTGTTGTTGTTCAGATGTGGTATAGAAGAATGGACTGCCTGCCACTATTGTTTATCATTTCCGCTGAAATAGGAGGCAAGTCGGAGCGTTCCGTAATTCCAGCACATCACGGTGGATTATCATGGCCGTGGCTCACAGCCAAGATTCTATGAATCAAAGTAGGTGCCTCTACTTAAATTTTCTCACAGGACAACATCAAATCTCTGTGCTTACTACAAGAATCTTTGTTGTCTTGCCTGTGTCTTGGCTCATCCGGCCAAGGTTGCGTGACTAATGGTGAGTGCCTACCCATATTTTTTTTAAACGAAAACGAAAACATCAAATCTCTGAGCTTAAAAAGAGAATCTGTCACCTTTCCTTTATCAAGTCAGGGTTCCATTGTTGCAAGTATTTTCAAAAGAAAAACCATATTCAGTGGTTTCCAAAATGTCGATCAACTCATTGGAAAATGTTACCAAGACAGAAAGCGATTGATTTGCACAGTCATGTACATTTAAATGTGCCACCATACACAGCTCCGAGCAGTTGAATGATGTCCAGTGGCTGGTCAACGTGCGTGATTAGGTTACCTTGAGTAGTAGCGATAATGGTCAGCACCAAGACTTGACTGCGGCTAGAATGGACTCCGGCAGAGTGGACATGTAGACTGGTTACTGGTACTAAACCATTTGTACTGCAATAAGAAGTGTATAGAAAAGCAATCATTACGGGAATGCTCCACTAAAGGAAGAGGCCAAAAAGACAAATCCTTTTCGTCTGACAACTCACACCTGGTATCTCCATGTACTTCCTTTTCCAAACAGTGGACTTAGTTGAGTCATACACAAACCAGAAGGGCTGCTGAATGCCCTAGGCAAATTAACTGCTCATCCATTAAGTTTAATGACCCAAGAAATTCAATGCAAACACACCTAATATTAAAAACTATTAATAGTTTCCGAGTTTACCCAAGACTCAGAAATTCTCTAAAGGCCTTGTACTATTGGCAACTACTCAAAACAGTTGTAAGCTTAAAAACTTGCACGGTAATGAGCAATGGAGAGCTGTTAATAGTATAAAACATTGTGAGAAACGGCTGCCTGATTTTGACCCATGTAATTCAAAGTAAACTCATATTATTGCAATATTATTGGTGAGAAGGATGAATAGTTTCCAAGTTTTATTCTTCTTTAATGGAATTTTTCCGGAAATGTACATGATTAAAAGATGGAAAGAGGGCCCTTTGCTATAAATTATAATATAGTTATAATAAAATTAAAAAACATTTCTTTTTAAAAGACATTATCTTTCAGTTTTTTTTGCATATTTTTCATTGCCTTTTCTGTGGTGTAATATTATTGATTGTCTCGTACTGGTGTATGACATTGTTTGTTTATGTCCTTCTTATTGTACAATGTAATTTTGCTGTACTTTGCTTACTCTTTTTAACTTAAAGTGTATAATATGTAAGAATACTGTACAGCGTTTTGAGATTTTTTATGTAAGACGCTATATTAAAAATAAATTATTATTGTTTATTATTATAGTTGATCCAACTTACCAGACATGCGGAGTGGTAGCGTTTCTTACAGGTTTTACATTGTAGCTTGGGCAGGGAGCAATTGGAACCATGGATGACTGAGAAACAAATCATACAATCCTCCACACCTTCAAAGCGTTTGTCCACGTTCCGTTTCCACAACGTCAGGCCATCCATGATACTTCCGTTCTGCATAAGGGATTTGAAGTGGTACATGGTGAGGTATTTAATAACAGATAAAAAAGTAGGCAACGAGGTATAATTAATTTATTTATTATTTTATTTTATTCAATGGTTGAATAAAAGAAATATTCAAATCGCTATCACCAGGGTCGTGGCCATGCAATTAAGGACCAATTTACAGGCAAGGTCCTTTATTGCACAAGCAAGACACTGGAAGGTTTTAAAGGCCGTTTAAGACCAATTCACTAATCTTTAATTGCAATTCATAAATGCCTTTGTTAAAAAGTGTCATAAAGTTGGAAAATATGTAAACAACTTCTGATCAATTCCAGCTGTGACGTTAATCAGTTATTGGGCAAAAATCAAACAAAATTTTTACAGAGATCAAGTTATACATGAAAATCACAGGGAAAACTGACTGAGTACATTTTTAAATGGTTTTAGGTTGAACAAAGAAAAATTTACTGGAGTGGGATTTGAATCAACGACCTGGCCTTCTACAATCTAAGCTATCTATCCACTTCTATTCACTCTTTCAAAACATCTCTCAAAACACACCTCATGTCAATAGATCCGTTCTTTTTGAATTAATCTGTTCTTTGTAATTTTTTGTTTGCGTTTCTTTGTAATAGCGCCCTGAGCACTTTTGTGGATATATTCGCTCCATAAAATGTTGTTATTATTATTATTATTTTGGTGGAAACACAAAAGCTTCTAATGATTAAAGTTCTCACCTGATTTCGCAGAAACGTTGACAGCTGTAGCGTCCAGTTCCTCCACTGGGTCGTCCCAACACCGACTTTCTTCTCGCTGTCCACGGTGATAATCCCGAGCGGATGATTGGCCGGGATTCGCACTGTCAGATCCATGGAGAGATCCTGCATCGTGTACGTCGCGATGACCTCGCGCGTTGCTGAGCGCGCCTTGACGGTCATGTTCTCGAAGGTCTGCGTGGCGGTCTGGACATCCTGAACCTCTTGGGTGCAGAGAAGGGGGCTTGCGTACTTCGTGGTAAACCTGACAGAAGAAGATTGCATATATACAGTTAATTTTATTGCTCTTTCAAACATGGACCTCCGTCACAGCGTGCAACAATTGTTTTGTTATACCTTGGTAACATTATTATTCCGTTTCTCGAAATTCTGTTGTCATCTTCAAACATTATTAAGACGGAGTATGCATAGTTTAATAAGCAGATGAATGGTTGTTCCCTCGAACCTGCGGCTGTTTCGTACAAAGCACTAGAAATTGACCAAAGGTGGCAACGATCAAGGTATCGTTCACCGGTTAACAAAACTCATGTTACCCTCTGCGCTATGGAGCCATAGAACATGCGTCTTTGTATCACCTGCATCACCTGTTCTCGACCAATAAAACTTCACAATTTGTTACCGAGGTATAACAATCATTGATGGTACACTTGACATGGTATTATGGCTGGTAACCCTATTCTGGTAAGCATAAATTCATTGTGCTTATTTAAGAAACTCTAGAAATTTCTACTTAAAATAATTTGATTTATGAGTTTTACCTGTCAACAATGGGAGCAATCTTTTTATCCTGGCTGGTCCACCACTGACGGACCATGGCCGGTAGATCTTCCAGGGTAGTGGAATATAATGCACAGGCCTGGTGGTGGATCTCCTCCTGGCTGGGGAAAATACCTAAAAAAGAAATTTTAAAAATTTACAGTTAACATGGCCCACCATTGATGTGTAGTGGCCAAGCGGTTAAGAGCACCACACTCAAACTCTGGTGTTTCCGATCAGCAGGGTAAAGAATTGAGTCCCTGTAGTGGCACTTGTGTGCTTTACCATAATATCTTTGTCCTTTACAAGTATGTGTGACGTTTAGCTGTTGGTCTTATCGTGGACAACAGGGGGTCACCACGGTGTTTCGTGTTCACAAATCAAGCACCCTTGTTTACAATTTTGAATTAGGAGAGGCTATTTGAGACGCTGATCAAATGGGACTTTTCAATGGATGAGGAGTGGCTCCATCCTCCTCAATGACCCGATCATCCTAAAACCTTTGATACCGGGTAATCATACAAAGTACAGAACAAGTAAGAGAAAAGACAGCAAGAAGAATCAGAAAATTAACATGGAAACAGGACAAAAAATCAGACAGTACAAAAACAAAGCATCTACCAAAAACCTGCGAAATAAAGAACAAGTAGGCATAATAAAAGCTCAGGTCAAAAGTTAATGACTTCAAATTATATTTGAATGAAAAGTACATGTATAAGTATGACAAGTCTTCAGCATGTGTTACCTTTAGCCTTCATTACTGGTGTAGTACCAAACATACTCCGTGGTGCACTTCCCTTCACACTCTGGTCCACTACTAGACTGGTTACCGGTGGGTCGGGCATCAGTCTGAAGAGGTTCATCATCAAGGTTGGTACCCCGCCAGTCAGACGAAGGTAGTTTGCGTACTCGGCTCTGACCTGCATACAGGTCAAAGGTCAACAAAGTTTTGTTCAGTCAGGTGAGGGGTCTTTTTTATTAAGCAGCTATGGCCTACATGTAGGTCAAAGGCGGGTCACTCACTAAAAAACAGTTGGACGTCAAACTTGAACATCCATATTTGAATTGCAGAGAGGTCATAGGTTAATGAGTGTCATAAACTGCGTCAATGAAACTGTTTCAGCATGCCAAATTGACCCTCGTACTCTTGATAACATTTTCCAGTAAGATGACCCTCAAAAAAAGAGCTGAAACACTACATGATCACTAAGAATGATTGTCAAGTGAGCATGCTTAAAGCGGAAATTTCACAGGCCTGCATTTTAAAGCATTCAATCGATCGGCCACAAAGTGCTACAAGGGTACCCCAATCCTCTTTACCTCAGCAGAAGCAGACTTGAATATCTTGAGGTATAGTCTCCATACAAGCAGGTAAGTCAAGACACTAGACATGCTCTGATAGTACCCGGTGCTACTGGGATCCAGGGTTAAGCATTCACCCACTTGGACGTCAGTGAGGATTGCTTCCATGAAGGCTGAAGCAGAGTCTAGGATGTTCTTCAGCTGCTCTGGGGGAGGACTGTTTGAGGAAAAAAAACAAGCATCAACCAAAGTATAAACAAAATGTACAAACTCTTTTTGAAAATGAATGTAAAATATTGATTTAGCATGTACTCCCTAGGCCCACTTGCCCACACGCAACCCTCAAACTCACTACCCTCTTTTTCTCAGTCCTTCGAAATCAGACAACATCATCTGTATCTGTATCTGTATCTGTCGAATACTGCAACAAACTCCTCACAGGATATAGAAGTTGCAGGTGTGGTGTGGCGAGTGGACAACAACTAGTGATGAGCTCCCCTTATGAAAGTGGTCATTTGTATCTAGCCTAGTCTTGAATGGGGTCAATTGAAGGAGCTTCTCTTATACATACTGGTAGTCGGTTCCATTCAACGAGTGTTCTTGGAACAAAGGAAAATTTGTAGCAGTCCTTATTGGTTGAAGGGTGGGTGAACAAAATTGATGAAGATTTCCTAGTGAGGAGAGTTTAGAGAGTTTGTGAGACTGAGGGTTAGGCCGTGTCCGAAACGACGACTTCGGCTACAGCTACGTCTAGATCAGCGCGTCTGTCAGTGTTGAAGAATAGGCAGACGCCCGCGATCTAGCAGTAGCTGTAGCCGAAGTCGCCGTTTCGGACACGGCCTTAATCAAATGCTAGGCACAACCACCAGCTCCTCCTGCTCTGGCTTAGAGACTGAGGGTCAATCAAATGCTAGGCACTACCACCAGCTCCTCCTGCTCTGGCTTAGAGACTGAGGGTTAATCAAATGCTAGGCACTACCACCAGCTCCTCCTGCTCTGGCTTAGATTTCACTCCCTATGTTAAAGCCACATATAGAAAGAACACAGTCTGAAATATGACGTGTGAAGCCATCTGAACATCATGCATATGGAGTTTATACATTATAAATTAATCAACCACAAATTACTACAAGACATAAGGCTCTTACATTGATGATTCCTCCTCCCTCTTGTCTTTATCGTCATTGTCTCTAAGATGCTCTTCATCTGCTCTGGCAATTTCATCCATCACTCTATTTAAACAAGATTATCAACCAATTTTAACATTGACAACCAAGTAGATCCTTGTCATTTGATAGGAGGTCACGCTGCATTAATTATTCACACCATTTCATTAAACGTGCATTTTTGTTCCATCTTTTTGTACTATTGCCTCTTCTTGTCACTTACACTAACAGTCACGCGGTATCCCCAAAAGTGCACTGGCGACCTCATTGCTAGTCTTGGTGCAAGACGTTTCTCGTTCCCTTTTCACGCACACCGCGGCCAATTCACCGACAGCGCGCGCACCGACTCACCTGACTTATAGTCCACTCACTGCCCCGGAGAAACGTCTTGGCCCGTGTGCTGATCGCTCGGGAAATTCCGAGCACATTCCAATCATGCCGTGCTGCGCTAGGCCTGCATAACTCTCACGTAGCAGTATCAGCATAATTTCCCAAAGTCTGGTATCTGTACATCTTCGGTGCAACGCATCCAGAAACAGCCAGGCTTCCTGGCGAACGATTGTGATCAACTGTGCTTTATAGTTAAGTGCCGATAGCCATGCAGGATATCTTTCTTTATTTTCGAAATAATGTGCAAATATACCCATACAAGTTACAAGTTCTCTCATCTGCAAATAAAACACTCGACTCCTCGAGTCTTGCCGATGCGGTCAGCAATATTGTTATAGTATTTTTTCATTGACTGACAATTTCTTCCCTCTAACAATCGATCGCAACCGCTGATCTCTAATTAATAATAACATAAAGATCAGTGATCGCCTTTGCATGCGCAACAAAACGAACATGGTGTGTATTTCCCCGGGTTCCCGCCGTAGCATGATGCAGCGAGGCTTTTATTCGACACATCGGGTGCATGCAACATTCCAGGCTGGCCGGCTTGTCTGTTTCCAGTTGTGCGCGTGCGTAGTATTTTGTTGACCCACACGTTGAATATGTATGTGAGGTCACATAACTCAAACATGCACACGGACCAAGACGTTTCTCCTGGGCGGTGAGTTGACTATAAGTCAGGTGAGTCGGTGCGCGCACTGTCGGTGAATTGGCCGCGGTGTGCGTGAAAAGGGAACGAGAAACGTCTTGCACCAAGACTACCTCATTGCCAGTCCATTTGTTTATAAAAAGTAAACCCCAACTAAACCATTCTTCAAGCACTGCTACCTATTGTCATTACCTGCTCAGCTACAATCAACCATGGCATTGCTGGATCAGGTGTTGGTTTAATGATACATTATTCGTACTCCGGTTTACAGGTCATCAATATTCATATCAGCTCATCAATATTCATGTCAGCAACTGAATATGCATTACAAAACAAAACAACAGGGTTTCTGTGTGACAACAGGTCATGTCTAAATACTCACTTTTACAGACCTTTTTTAAACATCCCCAAACGGAGCAGCGAAAGGCTGTTGAATTTTCAGGTTGAAAGAATTTGACTTGGCCACTGACTTACTTTTCAAGAAGCTGAAAGGCAGCCAGTTTAGCCGATCTATCCGTCTTGATCAGCATTGGACACAGTCGCTCCAGCAAGATCTGCATCTTGCCCTCAGCCGCGTTGGGATCAGCGCTAGCTTGAACCTTGTCCCTTGACTTAGTCTTCGCTCCAGACGCTAAAGCCTTGGATGTAAGCGTGTGTTTCTTCACCTGTTCGGCTGGCATGCTGACGACGGCGTCTGCGGCCGACTGGAGTAGACAATGACTATGGACTGTCAGTTCATTCAAGTCTGTCCTCTCTGAGTATAAAAAGAATATCAAGTCAGAATGAAACATCTCAATCTGAATTTAACAGTTGGCAAAGCATCTTAATGTAAAATATCATATAAGGTGAAAGGCACTGTCACATCTATCCTTCCAATAAATGTCGCAACCTTGGTATCACCTTTGACTCCCACATGTCCCACGTCAATCAGATAGAAGCAGTGTCACAATCAGTCCATGCATTTATTACATCTCGCTTAGATTTCTGCAATTCCCTACTGTATAACCTCCCACAACACCAAATAAACAAACTTCAATGCCTACAAAATGCAACTGCTCGCCTCATCACCTTAACCAGACGCTCCACCCATATCACACCCGTCTTAAAGTCCCTCCACTGGCTTCCCATCATCGATCGCATCGCCTTCAAAATCCTCATTCTCGTTTTCCAGTCACTTCAAGGAAATTCACCGGACTACATGACAGACATCATCAATCGACATCTACCGTCACGTAGCCTTCGTTCAAGCAGCGCCCTGCAACTGACTGTCCCCCGCACCAGTCACTCTTGGGGAGATCGGTCCTTTTCACATGCTGCTCCCAAACTCTGGAACAATCTACCCCTTGAAATTCGTACGTATTCTTCATTGACTGTATTTAAATCCTGCTTAAAAACCCACCTGTTTTCCTCACGTTTTTGTGATTAATTTGTTGTTCTTTTCTTTTCTTTCTTTTCTTTTTGTTAGTGCGCCATGAGCGTCAGTCATGGCGGATACCGGCGCCTCATAAATTTTCATTATTATTTTTTATTATTATGGTGAGAAACCAATGAGCCATTATGACTGATCAGAGATTATCTGGGCCCAATTTCATAACGCTGCTTACCACACGGTTTTCTGCTTACATTCCCCTGCAAGCCACATAGTTTTTTTTAAGCCATAAGCACAGAATTCTGCAGTTAGCAGCTCTATTTAAAAAGCAGCTCTATTTTACAATCTCAGCAGAGTTTGGGCTTGAGTCCCAGTCTTGACACTTGTGTCCATAAGGAAGACACTTGATTCACTCTATGGAAGGAATGTAAAGTCGAAGGTCCAGTGCAATGTTTAATGCACGTAAAAGAACCCAGTACACTTATATCTAAGAGAAGGGCTTTGCCACGGTGCTCCTGGTTTGATAGTGCTATAAAAAGCAATAGGTCTCATACATCAGAAAGTAGCTCCACAAGACCTTGCAGGAAGAAGCCACTTTTTTATAAAGCTACCCCCAAACCATATACAGACAAATCACTCACCCACAATAGTAACAAACATGGGCAACATCAACAAGAAGATGCCATCACTGTAGAACTCTCTCCACTCTGTGTACAGGTTGGATGGCAAGGTCACACTGCCGGAACGACTGCCAAGTAAGGTCGCAGCAGAGGTCAAGAGGTCAAAGGTTACACAGTAGAAGGTGGCAATCAGGGGTGATGGTTGGGCAAATTTGATACTCTGACTACAAGTCTGTAATAAAGACAAGTAAAATAAAGATAAGATTTTGAGATATCGCTTAACGTCACAAGGCCACTTCAAAGTCAACCTTAGGGCTAAACTTAACAAAAGGTAGCTAAGCACCAAATAATTATGCTTACCAAAATAAGGTTACCAGCCAAAATATCATGTTACTTGCACTATTTATGACTGGTATCTTGCTCCTTTTTGCGTAGCAGAAATTCGTTAAGCAATATTGGCTGCGTAAGCAGCTCTCTGATAGGGCCCTGGAGGTAAGTCACTGAGCCATCAGTCCTTACTCCGGGACTTTAATCAGCAATACAACAGCGTGGGATTACAGTGCTATTTCAATTCTCAATCAGACCTGGGCCAAATGTCATAAAGTCTGTCATGTCTGTAAGCAAAACAAAACCTTGCTAAGCACTGAAAAGTATTGCTTAGCAGAACCTGGTTACCAGCCAAAATTCCATCAAGATTACACTCTTTTTTTGCTTAGCATAGCAAATACATGAGCATTTTTCTTTGCTTAACTGCTTTATGGGGCTCAATTACATGGCTCTTATGGCGCTTACAAAGGCAAGGAAAACTGCGATTACATTAAGCATATTCCACAAGTTAGCTGGGAAATTCTGCATGTGCGCGTGTAAAGTCCACGTGACGAGGCATTGTTGGCTTTACACATCAGGCCACTAATCTCACCTGAATCCAAGCTACAATCGAGCACAGCACAAAGTCCCAGTGCTGTTCGCTCAGGGCTGTGGGTAACTTCTCAATAGCCAGCCTCATCAGCTGCATCATCTTTATGTTTAGGAATACATCATCCAAGACAACCGCTTCATTGATGTCACTGCAAACAGAAACACCATAAAGAAACGTTCATTTCTTGACTCCTAAAGTGGCGGACAGGATAGGTGCCCGCAAGTGCACTGCATGCAGTGAGAATGGTCAATGCGAAACTTTGATTATATTGTTATAAATTTTCTAGTAATGAATTCAAGAATGTCTCATACATTGTAAGTGAGCTTAATCACTGTAGCTCCAAAGCCTAGGGAAACCTGTAAACATGGGTGCTTGCTGATGAACCAGAAATACCACGGTTAACCTCTTCTCCCCCACGACAATAACGAGAAGTCCCCTCAATCCACTTAAGCTATATAGTAGTCCCGGCCGATTTTCTACCTTTCGCCCAAGTAGTTGTTAAAAAGCAGGACAGTTCTTTTCAGAACTGAGAAGTCTCCCGAATTCCGAAAATCTACTTTGTGGCAGTAGAATATAAACCAAGAGAATTTCTCAAATGAACAAACTCTACCTGGCAAGTAGATATACAAATGGTGTTACCACAAACAAAATATATATTGATACCTCACCATGCAATGCCTCTAATCTCGTTCTTTTTTCTTTTTTCCAAGGAGGAATTTTTTTAAAGATTCTTACCAGCCAAAGAGGAACGAGTCTGCATAATCCTGTCTCCATTGCACGAGTTGATTGATACATCCAGCCATCATACTGGAGTGATTGACGCTGTCAAAGGTATCAGGATGTCTGAGGATGGCCGTCACTACGGACATGCTACCAAGGCCACCTGGAAATAATTATCCACCCGTTAGTATTTAAAGGCACAGTGGTCAATTTCACAAATAGTTAGAACTCGTCTTATCTTGAGTTAGGGTGAGTAACGCGTGCATGGTGTGAAGGATACAGAATAAACGTCTCCTGAAGAGGAGCAGAGTATACTGTTCAAAACGTCAAGACCAAAACGGCTCTTTTCAGAGCCAACACTCCCTCAAAAGAGCCAACACTCCCTCAAAAGAGCCAACACTCCCTCAAAAGAGAATCATTACACGGTTGTACCCACAAGCTTACTACTATTATTGATAGTTTATTCTTATGATCTCTGGAGTCAGGAGTAAGTCAGGACAAAACTGGTGTTCAGAATTCAGGGTATTTTCAAGTTTTGAACAGTTGACTACATACCGTCAACATGTACCAACATCTCTTCCTTGGCTGACAGCAGCTTGGCTGTGTTTATCTCCAACAGCTGCAACGTCTGCTCCTTGCTGAGGTAAGGTATGGCAGCCTCCAGGGTATGTATAGCAGACAACCACAGCACAGAGAATCTGTGAAAGTGAAACATTGAGAACTTTTTTATTATATAATTCTGTTAAAGAAACCTAGGCTCGCAAGCCTAGGGAAACCGTTGGGTGCCTGCTATGTGAGCCAAGATAACCGTTCTGGGTTCTTTTATGTATGCCCTACCAATGATAGTATCAGGACCTATGGCTTAATGTCACATCTGCAGGAGAAGGCAATCATTAAAAAATATCTCTCAAGGACACAAGAGCAAAATTTGAAACTTGGCGTGCACCAGTGAAAAGTATAAATCAATGCAGTTTCAATAGACCCTTCTCATGAAATATGTAAATTGCACGTAGCACATGCGCACTATGTTTTGGTTGGCAAAATGAGGGAAAATCATGCTGTTTTGTACACGGCTAATGGGTGCGTGACGCACACGCGATTGCACGTCTGCTTAGTGCACAACTCTATGGTGTTTGCCAACCAACATGGTCTGTACGCATGCGTGAATGTAATTAGCATATTTCATGGGAAGGGTCCATTGAATATCTTCAAAGTACAGGAATAAACTTGAAATTCTCTGTACAAAGAAATACAGACAACTAATTTTACAAATGCAATCATCAAATGTTTTTTGGATTTTGAAGGGTACCAAATACAATGGCATTTTACACCGCTTTAGCAAGAGGTTAGTGACTTGCAATTTCCTATTAAATTAGCAGATCACATATCCATATTTAAACTTGGAGGCTCTCATTAAAAGTTACCTGTCCATTCCCTGAGCAATCTGTAACACGTCTAGTTCCTGATGTTTGCCTTGATGTCTTGAATGGCAGCTAAGTAGATAAGTTAATGAAGAGGACCATAGGCGCCCATCTACCAAAGACCTACTCGGAGGGAAAGGACATTATTTAGTGTTAAAGCAGAATTTTCTTAAAAAAAAAAAAATTGTCACGTGTATTTGTATTTTTTAGACGGTGTCAAAATATATTTTTGATGAAGATTATGCAAAGCGCAAACAGATCACATAAAGTATGCCTTCTTTATTTTTTGTTCAGTTATTTGGAATGACTAAAATTGAATGACTGAAATTCTACACTACTCACATTTCTAAAGTCTCTTTCACCAACGCCTTCCAGTTCTCGCCGGTCAGGCTTTTCCACAAGCTTTCCAGTGTTGAATCGATCGCCATGGCAACCTGAGAACAGTAGGACGGTGCCGCTACAAGGAGACTCTCAACTGGAATCTAAAAAACAAAAGATTTGTAAAATAATTGACAATGCAGGGTGGTTTCTTTTACAACCAGTACAGAACTAGTCATTAATCCTTCACACATCACAAAGCAAGAGGGCACTTTTAGGGATTGTTAACGGGACACTATGGCCCTTTTTGAAACCACGGCGCCAGATTGTTTTGACAATAGAGCGTGCTTTACGAACACACTTTGGGCTTCAGACGAAAGAACGGAGCCTGAAGCCGAGTCCAAAGCAGAAGCCGTGGATTCGAAAAAAGGCCTATGAGAACAAGGAAAGTGTGCTGCCACCTATTAGTAATAAGTTTCATATTGGGCTGGGTAACCCGTTTTGAATATTAAACAAACATCTCTTTACAAAGAAACCAATAAGCCATTTTGAGATATAATGGACACAATTCTATGACACTATTAGCTTTGGGTAAATTTGTCTGCATATACATCCAAACCAAACACTGCACTCCTATAGTGTCAACCGACTAACTAGCTATGGCTACAGCTGCTGTTGTACTGAGCATGCTGCCACTGGAAGCCTGTGTTTTAACGCATGACGACTCGGTGAGCAAAGTGCATCAGCAGCCATAGCCACTTATTTGAAAAATACCTTATTATCTGTTTTGTTTTCAAAACCCAATGCAAACCAACCTGTCTGGTCACTGCATTCAATCCCATCGTTCCTTTACACCACTGTAAACTATACAGCATCCTTGCGAGCAGTGGAGCTATGATATCATATCTCCACGGTAATGGTAGCAAAGCAAAACATCCTGAAGACTCCTCCTGATTGACGCCGGCTCCGCCCACTGTGTCCGTCACTTCTTTCAGTTCTCCTTCGTTGACCCTTTCCGGATGGCTGAGAAGAGCAGCCACGAATGCAGATTGGACCAGACCAGTCGGCATGACGATGGGGTCAGCTTGGGTTAGCTCTGGAAGAGCAGTGAAAGTTAAGGTCTCGTCTAGAAACAATGATGCCATCCACTGTGAAAGAACAACAAAATAAGTTGGTGATCCCCTGGCTGTCCAGGTCAACTTGGGTGTGATCCCTGGCTATACAGCAGTTAACAAATATATGACTTCTGACTTTTATATTATTTATTTTTGATATTTAGGTGTGCCTTTTAAAAATTGTAATGTATTTGACCTTCGGCTCAAGAAGTTTGTAAAATTCAAATTCAATTTCAAAAGAAAAAATACATTTACTAATAGGGAGCTGGACGACAAAGGGATGTTTTTGTTTCACTCTGTTTTAAAGACTCTGGATACCTTTGGTCATTGTCAAAGACCAGTCTTCTCACATGGTGTATCTCAACACATGCACAAAATGCCAAACCTGTGAAAATTTGAACTCAATTGGTCGTCGAAGTTGCGAGATATTATGGGAAGAACAAATACTTTTGTCACACAAAGTTTTGTGCTTTCAGATGCTTGATTTCGGGACCTCAAAATCTAAATCTGAGGTCTCGAAATGAAATTCAAATATTTTAGTGGAAAATTACTTCTTTCTCGAAAACTATGTTACTTCAGAGGGAGCCGTTTCTCACAATGTTGTGTACTATCAACAGCTCTCCATTGCTTGTTACCAAGTACGTTTTTACGCTAACAATTATTTTGAGTAATTACCAATAGTGTCCAGTGCCTTTAAAAGCAAGGATTTAAATTCTTTGGGGTAACAAACCTGACTTGGCATATTGAGGCTTTGGTTCCATTCTGTCTCGGTGGGAACCAGAAGGTTCAAGAAGCTCTCGGCGATACTTGGGGAGTCAGAGTCAGAGCCCGGTGTGTCTTCATCATCCGTACCAGGGGCATCTGGGTCCATGATTGACGGCAGGCTTCTTAATATGATGTCACAGAGTGTCACGGCTGGCTTGGCTAACAAATTAATACTGCAACAAAAAATCAATCAATCAATCGAAAGTTACAACACTAGAAATTTTCCAGACCTGTACTATTGGGCAAAAGCTCTGGTTTTCATCGGCAGGTTGAATCATTCAAAACTAGTTGTTTAACTCCATGCCAAGATATACTTTTTCTCTCTATACCAATAAGGACGCAAATCCCATGTGTCAGTCGTGCGTTGTGCGCAAGCAGAGTGCGCAGTCAAGTCACAATAGTGCAGCAAGCATTGCAGATACATGGAATTATGTGACGTCACTGAACGTATTTTGATTTTGACAAAAGTTGGACTTGACCGGTATTAAACGCAGTGACACTTTACAATGCTTTAACATATGGTTGAAGACTTGTAATGTGTCCCCTATTTTTCATAAGGGCTTTTTCTATTGGAAAATTAGTGGATCACTTACGATACTGAATCTGACCTTGGAGCCCCTCTTTAAAGCCATTGGACACTTTCAGTAAACAGTATTGTCCATGTCCCACACTTTGTGTATCACAACTTATATATAAAATAACAAACCTGTGAAAATTTAGGCTCAATTGGTCATCGGAGTCAGGAGAAAATAACGGGAAAACCCACCCTCGTTTACGCACGTTTCGCCGTGTCATGACATGTGTTTAAAATAAATCCGTATCGAGAATTGATAATTGTTTTCTCAAAAAGTAAAGCATTTCATGGAATAATATTTCAAGAGAAGTGTTTCACCGTTACCTTCTGTAAACCCTGTAAGTAATTTGTAAATCTGTGAACTTTTATATTTTCTTCTGTTCCGAAAGTGTATGATGGCTTTAATAGTAACAACTTCATGTACAGTACCTGTGTATGGTATGTGGACCTTGGGCAAGGCAGTTCTTTATCCACGCCGCAGCCTTGCATAGGAAGCCTTCATCCTTCAGGAAACCCCCCGTCTGTTTGATCAGTGACTCCGCCCCTATCGTCCAGGCTGATAAGACTTTCTGCTGCAGCCCTTCTGTGTCAATGAAGGGGAGAGGAAAAAAACAATTGACACTTTAAATACTTCTCAAATGGATATATTTAGAACAACACAACAGCATGTTTGATAAAAAGGGCCCAGTTTCATAAAGCCGTCCTGTAAGCATATAAACTTGCTAAGCACAGAAAAATCTTGCTTAAGGGAAGGTACATGTTTGGTAATTACCAAAAACAAATATTAACTTAAAAACTGTCTTGGTAACGAGCATTGGAGAGCTGTTGATAGTATAAAACATAGTGAAAAAGGGCTCCCTCTGAGGTAGCATAGATTTTGAGAAAGAGGTAATTTCTCACTAAAATAATAAAAGACTTCTCGCTGGAAGTCTTTTATTCCTATCTGAAAGCACACAAGTCTGCCTACAAGGGTGTTTTGTCTCTCATCATTATCTCGCAATTTCGATGACCAAAAGAGCTCAAATTTGTAAAGGTTTGTTATTTTATGCATATGTTGAGATACACCAAGTGAGAAGACTGGTCTTTGACAATTACCAAACGTGTACCTTCCCTTTAGGAGAAACTGGTTACCAGCAAAAAAATCAACAAAGTTTACATACATGCAACTGTGCCCCACTAAACTTTTTTTTTAGCAAAGAAATTTGCTAAGCAGTATTTTCTGCTTAACAGCTTTATGAAATTGGGCCCTGGTAACAGCCTAATTCCAAATCGAAACAATCTAAAACATAATTACCTGGAAACTGTGTAGCCTCTTTTGAGCCAAGTTGGAAGAGCGCAAGCAGGAGGTCCTCTGCTGACGTAATCAGCAGACAGCCCTACACAAATTACAACCAAATTTGACATTGTTATTATTATTATTATTATTACTACAATGTGTATGTATTCCAGGGGCAAAATTGCTACAAAGTTTACAATTTAAAAATTACAATACAACGACATTAAATTACTACTTTTAAAATAGTTGCGGATTTACACAAAAATACACCCAGAGAATAAAAACATTACATCAACTTCAGCAGTGAGTGAAAACAAGTGATTCATCCCTGATGTTCTGTATTAACCTAGAAACCTACATGTAGTAACTTATGAACAGTTTTTTTGAAGAGTAAACTGCCCTCTATTGAAATTTGCATGCTTGTTTGCACACACACCATGTTTTGCATGTAAGGCTTGTAACATGGCACATGTTATGGCACATGTTTTTTTATTTCACCGCTATCTGCAAAGCGCACTTTACTTGCCCCAAAGAAGTTGCAGTAGCATAGACTTGTTTCTTTATGATGTAATAATGATTTGATCACAACCAGTTGTATGGTCAAAAGACTTTACATTCACACTCTCAAACAAAAAGAAAACAATTTGATACAAAATTGAGCTCTACCTTGACCACACTGAAGAAATTGGTCGCGACGTCACAGATAAAACTGATGCAGTTGTGAACCCTCTGCTCGTTGCCCTCCACCTTGACCTTTGATCTAAGTAAGGTAGCCGTGAACTTGCCCAGGATCTTTTCAGCATAGCTGGCATGAACTGCTGGTTCTGTTTAATAAAAAGTTTAATAATCATTCTGGAGGCTAGTCATCCTTACTCGCAAACTGAGAAACTCTATGCAGAAGACGTGACTACAAGGTGGTTGAGACGAAGGCATAAAATGGCATCTCTTGGCAGCCAGCCACATCGACCTATGTATCGTCACCATTTTCACCTAGGCAAATCTGGCATAGCCACATTGTGCTTAGCAAAATATTGGCGTCACTCACAGCTCAAACCCAAAAGTTGTGCATCTTTTACATCCACATACCTTCATCGTGCTGGACAGACAGTCCTAAGTTGATCAGGCCCCAGCTCTGGGATGATGAGCCGTCCGTCTGGCCATCAAGAGCTTGAGAGCAGAGCTGGTCAGACAGCTCCAGGAGCTTCTCACCAAAAATGGGCGACTTCAGCCAGGAAGTGATGGCTGGGTCATGGGAGGTGTGTAGTGTCTGAAGATTTTATCGCGAACAAAAATTATTATGTATAATATTTCAGATTTCAACATTTAATAGCGATCACTAAATGCAAGTGAAAAACAGTGATGAGCAAGTCAAAAGGTCGGCTGGTCCACAAGGACAGTAAAGTAGTTGTTTCTACTAAAAATAGTGCGAAGAAATTAGAAACTGAAGTTGACAAAAGTTCTTAGTAAGGAAGCAACAACTTCAAAATGCGGTACGTGTACATTACCAAGGTCGTTTCCGAACATCGTAGTATTATTATATAGTTGTATATTCAGTTTGCAGTTACACCATGTGTGTACATGTATATCTACTTTGATTAGTAAATTTACTCCAATGTAATTCTCACCTTTTTGATCAGGTGATGCAACGTCTGTGGCCTTCTTGTCCCTTTACAAAACTCATCTAGCATTGTTCTTTTGGACGTGTCATCCTCACAGCAATGGAGTGTTGTCTCAACGATGTTAACGACATGATACACAGTATCGTCCTTAGACCCAGATGAAGAAGTTTCCGCCGACTGGACCCAAGGCAACAGAATCTGTCTGAAACACCTCAGGAGAACAGCTCCAGCTTCTGACACCAATTTTGAAGTCTCCCCTTCATGTGACTGAGCACTCTCTGTTTCTGATTTGGTAATTTCCACCTCTGGAGTTTGTTTTGTCTCACCAACCTTCACTCCTTCGTTTTCCTGCATCCCAAGAAGCTCTGCGAACACCTCTGGTTGCTGGAAAGTGTCAAATATCCTTTCCATAAATCTTAGATGCACAATGGAACCGCCTTGTGCAGCTGAACAGCTACTCTTAACAAGACTCCTCACCAGATGCATTAAATCCGGATGATCTGCTGAAGTTGGTCGCCGAGCTAATTTGGACTTTTGCTCTACTGGTAGACACTGCCCGCTACCTTCGTCAACGGAGAAAGACACGCTTAACTTCTTGGTCATTTTGGCCTTCTGTAGCTTCTCTTGCGACACGAGTTGTGTAAGTAGCATTGAGATCTTCTCAAGAGATCTACCGGACGTTGCATCAGCATCAGCCAGAGAGACGTGCTCGCTGCAGATACTTCCGAGACTTTCCCAGAAAATGTCCAGGATATGTCGAGCTGAGGTGGTGTTTGTGCTGAGCTGCTTACGAAGATGTGAGAGTAGCTTGGAGGTCTGGACGAACAGTGAGGTTGATGCTAGATGAGTTCCTTCTTCAGTTATTGATTGAACAATGAACAGCATCAGCTTTGAGTGGAGAAATTAAAAAACATGCCATTATACATATATTTCCATCTGGCTTAAAGCCATTGGACACTTTCGGTAACAGTATTGTGTAAAGGCCCACACTTCGTGTATCACAACTTACATATAAAATAACAAACCTGTGAAAATTTAGGCTCGTCGGAGTTGGGAGAAAACCCACCCTTGTTTCCGCACGGTTCGCCTTATCATGACATTTGTTTAAAATAAATCCGTAATTCTCGAGAACGAGAATTCTCGATATCGAGAATTGATATTGTTTTAACGTTTTCTCAAAAAGTAAATGCATTTCATGGAATAATATTTCAAGAGAAGTCTTTCACCATTACCTTCTGTAAACCCAGTAAGTTATTTGTAAATCTGTGAACATTTATTTTGTTTTCTGTTCCGAAAGTGTATATCGGCTTTAAAATAATTGTTGGATTTCTAAATTGACTCTAAACTTTTATCCAAACTATGGCAGTGCAGGTTTCTCATTTGCCTCTGTGTAATTCCAGCCCTGGTTAACGTTTCATTGAGGGTTGATCAACCTACCTGATCCTGTATGAGGTAGTTCTGCACAGTCTGACAATCGGTAACAGCGCCCTCGGTGATGGTCTGAGAGATGGCGTATCGTAAACACTCCATGTATGCCTTGACAACAGCACCGTATTCACTGGAACTGTGCCTCGCTGATGATGATCCCAACCTTTATTAAAAACCAAACATTATTCCTTGGATATTATTTACACCGATGAAAAGCACTGAATAAGGGATTCAATGTGTGGTGAAGAGGTTTTCAACTAGTGGTTTAATCCCAACGAGGCCTGGTTCTTGATCATTTAACCGAGACAAGTGGAGGTAAATTATCAAGAACCAGGCCTCGACGGGTTTAAACCACTAGTTGAAAACCGATTCAACACACTTGGATTCCCATTCATGAATACCTTTTTGGTCAAAAACATTAACACTTTTTAGTCAAAAGTAAAATAAATGCAAAAATTATAATTGTTCAATGATTTCTTTCAACACAACACCCCTCCAGCTATGCAATGGTAAAGCCCTCTGCCGCCCTAGGGTAAACAACTCCTTATAAGGGAATGTTGTGCGCATCGCGCGTATCGCGTGATTTGGCACAACTGTTTCAGCCGTTGCTCTCGACCAATAGGAATGAAGAAACTGTCTTATAAGAACAGGTGCAAGCTCGCGTGTCACGCCCATGTTTTAACACTTTTTACTGGTCATAAACAAAGGTTTATACACACCCACGTGACGCGCTCTCCACCAATAGGAATAGCGAAACTGTCTGAGGTATTTATGAATATCTATTAAACCCTCGCACACGCTCAGTTCCAGTGTGTAAGTCAGCAAGCGGAAGACAAATGAGAAGTTGTGTCATATTTATTATGTTTTTTACTGTGAATTAGCACCGTTGTTATCAAGTAAATTTTTAAAAGATAACACCGGTTAAAAATGGAATGCAGAGTTTTCAAGAATGGAAGTCAGTAAATTACATCATGGAAAATTCTGATGTCTGCTCACCCTTCTTTGAGGTTGCCGAAGAGTTCCTGATAGAATTCAACTCCCGTTCCGATGACCTCAGCTGGTATATGACTGAGTAGAGGAAGCAGATTAGGGTATATAACAGTAGCACTTCCAGAGCCTCCATTTCTCAGCATTACCCACAGCTTAGGAAGGACGGCTTTCCTCATGTTAACATGCATCCAACAATTCTGTAGTTCACAAGACGAGAGACAATATAAGGCAATGTTTGAATTGGCAGCTACAGCTATAAAGACTACGGCTTACTTTCCAAGTCATGGTGTGTTGAAGTTTAGTGGGCCCTTAGCATCATCCCTTAGCAACAGGCATAGCCGTAGCCGTAGCCGCCGATTCCAAAACGGCCTTACTTAGTTTTGTACTGACCCTAGGAGAAATACGCCTTTTGGCGATAGTTATTTTTTTAACTTTTATGCTCTCCTGGGCACCCCACTGCTGTTTTTCATTTGTTCTCTTAAATATTTGTTAAGTATGTACATGTGCTTGTAAATGTGGGGTATTATTACAAGTCTCACAATAATTCAAACAATCTAGGAATCGTGGATTCTTATGTACATGTACGCTACTTTAATATGCGAGGGGGCAAAGATACACATTTAAGCCCTCCTACTGTTTGACCATTTAAATATAATCCATTGAAGTTTTGAATGCTAAACAAACTATAGCAGTCTACAATAAATGATATCATGTGGTGGTTGTATCTACACAATACAGAGTTAACCCTCCCACTATTTGACCCTTCAATATCATTCACTTTCTGTTTGAATGATGGATAAACTATGCCAGCCTGAAACATGATATCATACTGTCCATAATCCTAGTCAACCCTCATACTGTCTGACCATTCAACAGCATCCAACTCACTGGCAAATGATACTGGGAGCTGTGTAAAAACAAAATGAATCAAACTTACTGGAAATGTTGAAATGACGAACAGCACCGATTCCCAAAGACACTGTACAGTTAGGGGGTCTGATTCATCAAGACTCCCTAGCAAGGTAGTAGAAACTCGGGCTAGTTCACCTTCGGCTATAGAGGGCGTATTTTGGATCAGGCTACCGAGGACTGAGTACATGGCATTTCTCAGCTGTGGGAGAAAAAAACAAGGCTTAAAAATAAACCTTAAAATAGAGATTCTCAAAACAAAACAAAATTAAAATGAATTGTACACTGGTTTGTTAAACATTGAATTACTTGGGTCATTCGCCTAGAGCAGTCAGCAGCCCTAATGGTTTGTGCATGATTCAATTAAGGCTACCGTTTGTAAAATTAATCACACAGAGATAACAGGTGTAAGTCGCCAGATGAAAAGGATGTATTATTTTAGCCTCTTCCTTTAATGCAGCTTTAATGTGTCAGTAGTTTTGTTTTCTCTGAAAGCACAATTTCTCATTTCCCACACTCCATTTCCATTTCCATAAATTACCTGTGGTGATTTGTTCTTGGCAAGTTTCCAAAACTTTGCCTCCGCTACGATGGATGACAGCACGTCCTGGACAGAGGGCAGTTCCTTCTCTGGAAGCAAAGTCGCAAACTCTCCAAGAGCTAAGAGAGAACAGGTCAGCAAGCGGGTGTACCTCTCCTCTTGCTCCTCCGGTGTGAAGGACCTGGGAAGCATTTCATGGTCAAAGTCATTTTGGGATATAATTTGTGCCAGGGCTGGAAATACCCCAGCTTGCCCAAGTCAAGTGCCTGAAGTGTTGGATCATCAGCATTGTGTTTAATAATAAGAGTCTTTGCTGACAAAAAAAGGCTGAAAACCTCCGATCTCGAAAAATGAGGAAGTATCTGGTACTTCCACTTTCTGATAACCACTGCAGGTACAGATTTTAGAATTTTTCTGGAGTGTCCATATGGCAGTAGTTTTTAAAGCTCAAAACGACATCAGAATTCAAGACATTAGAAAATGTCAACTTACCGTGGATCACTTAAAGAAGCTTGTGTCTCCTTAAAAAGGTTATCTTCCAAGTACTACAAATAAATTGAAATAAAGGTATGTTGGTCGACTGGAGGGAGTGATGATAGATTAACTAAGAGAATCGAAGTGTGGGAGGAGGTTTTAAACTTGTGGATTAAACAGGCAAATGCCTGCTCCTTGATAATTTTACCACGAAGAAGATTTCACCGATACTACATGTAAGTCTGACATAGTGAGATATGAGTTGGTTATCTCGGGAAGCACACTAACATGATTGATAGTAAGAGGGTTTACTTATTGATATTCATGTTATTCAGAGGGGCCGACATCTGCATCTTGCAATCAGGGAGAGTTTGTGCATCTATCAGGGAGATATTTAGAACTACATTCAAAATAAGACGGAACAAATTTTCCACACTCAGGCACCAGGGGAGATTGTAAAAAAAATTCATCAGGTCATGGAAAGATTGTTTTATTTTCAGGGATTTTTTCTATAGAATCAGGGAGAGCTGGCAGCTCTAATGAGATTCCTTACCCTCAGGACCTCCGTCTTGCAGAAGGCGACAGCTTCTCCCTGCTTGCCCTGCGGAAAGGCGCTCTGAAAGGCTGCCCTCGCAGACAGAGCAGCGGGGGCGTACGTATCGCACTGAGAGAGTAGCCAACAGCCCATCAAGGCGCGAAGCTGGGGTGCTAAGTTACGACGAACTCGGAGAATGAGCTGCTCGAATGCTTGCTGTGTGGCCTCACGAACTCTCTTGTCATGATCCTGATAAAGCCCAAATTAGGGTGGATAACTTTAAAACTGTTGCTGGATTCTTGTTGACCTCTTTGAAGGTTTCTTACAGGACTTGTAAAGGCTGCTTTTAACTGTGATGAAGTTTTTTGATATTTATTCTAAATGATTTGGTGTTAAACATAGAAAAATCAAAGTGTCTTTGTTCAACACCAAATCTTTTGAACAAAAAATGACCCAATCAGTTTCCCTTGTGCTTTATTATTTGATATATTTTGTAATCTTATTGAACTTATGGAGGTATCTGATCATTCAGAGTGTGGGTTCGAGCACTGGTCACGACACTTGTGTCCTTGAGCAAGACACTTAACCATTATTGTATCGTCCTTTTGGATGGGATGTTTCTAGCAGTGGCTGAATAGTGCGCCACAGCACCTTGAAAACCTTGTACACCCTTAGGGATCTACATAAATCAGTCTTGAGGGTTTCCCCCCCCCCCTAAATTTGAGCCCCACAGTGAAATGTCCTTAGCTGCAGAAGGACTGTACTTACTGTTGATAGTCTACTGTAGATCCTTGGCCAGTGAGGCAGAGTGCCCTTAACTGCATCAGCGTCCTTCTCTTTGCACAATAAACCAAACTCCTGTATGGCCTGAAAACAAAATTAATAATTTGATGAACTGTGCTGTAGAGAGGGAATTTACACAGAGACCACTGACGCCATTACTCTGCCGCCATGTTGCCTCTATTAACTTGTACGAGGCATCCTTAGGCCGTGTCCGACACGATGACTTCGGCTACAGCTACGTCTAGATCAGCGCGTCTACCAGTGTTGAAGAATAGCAGACGCGCGCGATCTAGCCGTAGCTGTAGCCGAAGTCGTCGTTTCGGACACGGCCTTAGTTTCATTACCAAAAATAACTATGGGCTTGTGGTTATCAGCGGCCCATTACTTCACTTAGGCAAGGAAGGACATTTTCTCCATGCCCCCTGGTCACTGCCTTTGAAATGCTACAGTAGAATTTTACATATTCCTCTTAGGGTGCCCCAGCATACTGATAGAAACGTTGAGTGAAGACGATCAAAGCACACTGATCGAATTGTTGAGTTGTTAACCACCGATCCTTCTCAGAACCAACACTACTCAAAAGAGATATTCACATGCTGTTATCTCAAACCTCTCTTAGTTAAACACTTCCACCATGCAAAGTTTAAAATACCTTGAGTTTTGTAACCACATCTCTTATAGTAAGAACCCAGTGCACTTATCGAAAAGAGAAGGGGTTTACCCTGGTGTTTTTTGCAACATACACAGCACCTTGTAAACCATTGCATAGTGCAAGGAGTAGATCTCATGACTCAAACGTAGTCCCACATACCTTCTAGGAAAAACTGTATGTTATAAGCGCTTTGAGACGCCCTTTGGGTGTATAAAGTACTACGTAAAAACTGATTATTATTATTTTATAATGAATATTTGACCACATCTCCTACCTTGAGTTTGGTAACCACATCTCTCTTGGTCAGCTTCCTCAGGGCCATACGGAAGTCGGACTCCAACGAGGAGTCCTGATCCGATTCCAGACTCAGTGATTGGGCAGCAGGAACATAACCAAGGTCACCTGACATTGTTCCGAAGCCGATGAATCCGGACGCTGTTGCTCCACCGCTTCCATCTCGTGCCAGGAGCTCTGCTGCACGCCCACTACTGGATGGCTGGTGAAAGGAACAATTTGGAAAAATTATTCTTTACAAGATTGAACGAGAGAAGCATGTGGATTTGACACAGACCAATAATGGCAATGATCAGCAAAAAGTCATGAAAGTGGTGCAACTGTGGGTGGTGTTTATCTGTATCCTGCCACCAATTTGACCAAATCCCCAATTTTTTATTCATTTTTACAAAAGAAAAAAAGGAATATCTCAATTAACATTAGACTTTTGAAGTTTGAATTTGATTTGTTGAGTTGAGTAAACTAAAAATGAGACAGGCCTACTATTTTATTTATTTCATAACGAATGAAAAAGTGGTGGCAGGATACACAAACTTTTCCATTTTGCTTGACACTGGACCATTGTGGTACAACGTGGGACCGGGGGGGGGGGGGGGGGGGGGGGCGGCTACACTGAGTCAGTAAGTGTATAATAATATTTAATAATATCCACTTTCGTTCGAACATGTTCTGTTCACTGTCCAATAGTGATCATGGGTAACTTTCCGTATGGCGCCACCACTTTTTCACTCATTTTTACAAAAAGGGATATCTCATTGAGGTTAATTAAATACAATATTATTTCATATCGAATGAAAAAGTGGTGGCGCCATACGGAAACTTTTCCGTGATCATGTCTGTACGTACCCGTTTGTTGCCTTTCGTGCGTTGTTTCTGTTTGCTCGCCATATCCCTACACACAATATAGATAACACACTGCTGAATGTGTACTATTCAATATATAATTTTGATAAAAATCAAACTTATTACGTTACATTAAAAAGCAATTTCACACGTTTTCCTATACTAGTCTAAACTTTTTTTACTGTCGTATGTGGGCTGACATCTTTTTCTTCGGCTGGTGCGCGCACAAAACGTTTTTTTTGTACACTAATAAACGGATCTGGTCTGGTAGTACCAGCGAAAAAAATATGCATTGAATGTTGGTGCGCCCTCAATCGTCCGAAAGTAGAAACCCTTTCTTTCAAGAAAAAGTGAGGTTCGTTTTGTTGACACGGTTGAGATGGAAGTCACTGCTGAAGAGGTCTATGCTGTTGATCCTAAGACGATCTTCCAGGCGATCTTCGTTTTCTTCTGGGTGGTGTACCTATGGGAATCGTACTTATCGTTCAGACAGGTGAGTGAAAACCATATGGATGAAAAACGTGCAATATGGCACCACTTTCCCTCCGTTTTTTATGAATGATGATGAAGCAAGATTGTGTAAAAAGTTAACTGATTGGTGGCGCCCTTTCCCACTGTCAGACGGTTGTCAAATGGTTGAAAGATTGTTTCTTTCCCTTTATCAAAAGGAAAATCTCTTCCAATGAAACTATTTTAAATAAGGAAGAGTATCAATAGATTCAAATTGGATGCGTATGCCGTAGAACTTCAGGATGATCAGACCCCTCCTTGATTCCAGCTCCACCTCCGGCTCCCCTCTCCTCTGTCCTCTTGCCCTTTGACCTCCTCCCCAGCCCAGAACAGCAATGTGGTCTCCCCAACCTCCATTTCCTCCCTGATGCCTATCCCTAACATGCCCAATGCCCCAACCTATCTCACTCGAGAGTAGTTTTACGTCACACCTACTGAACTACACAATGTAGCTGCATAGCCAGACTCCGAGAGTTTGCAAATTAGTTAGTTGGATTATTATAATGTAATACTAATTACGTATGATTTTATAAGTTTATTACTTTAATTATTATATAAAAGTAGTTTAAGATTGTTCCCATGCTTGCACAAGTTGCAGTTCATCATCATCATCTTCATTCGCTGGTCTTTAAAAACACTGTCTGGTTGGTGATACAATCGTCAAACTGTAATTTGTACAAAAGGACTACGTGTACATGTAGCTCATCCAGTCAATCCAAAAACATTATTTCAGAAATCAGTTGTCATTTTAGCAAATTATTTTGCCATCTTTGATTGAAAGCAAAGGCCCAAATGTTGGAATAGCAAACAGTTAAATCAAAGTCAAGACTGGATTCAAATTCAAAAGTGTTTTCTCTTTTCAATCCCATTTCCAGAGGCAAGTGTATCGAAACACCAAGCAGGTTCCAGCCCCGTTGCGTGACACCCTCGACCATGAGACATTTGAGAAGGCTCGTGTCTACCAGCTTGACAAGAGCTCCTTTGGCTTCTGGCATGGAGTCTTTTCACAATTGGAATCTTCTGTGAGTTATCCATGAGTTTTCTATAATTTTAAAGTTCTTTAAAGAAATAGAATAGAAGACAAGGCCTCGCCAGCGGTGTACAACAAAGTTGTTTCAGCTGCAGAAGCAGTAAAACATATGAGCGACTGCATGCTCTATATTCTTACACCCCCGTATTTCGAAAGTCTTTTGTTCCGAAGACCCAGGCCTGTTATTACATGGAGGCCCTGCAGCCGATTTCACGAAACGCTAGGATCAATCCTATGTCGAGTTAGGACGAGTAACCCTTCCTAACTTAGGATTGGATTCAATGCGTAATAACGTCTATGGATACGGAACTGAACTCATCCTAAGTCCTAAGATTAACCTAAGTTAGGAAGAGTTTGGTGAAATCGACGGCTGGTCTCTTTTGCCTTGGCCTTGGTCTTTGCCTTGGTGCGTGCGCCTTCAACAGGTTCACATAAACTTCAAGATATTCAAATGGAAGTACCCTTTGCTAAAAATGCAAATTTCAAAGATGAACTTCCAGACCTGAAAACCCTATGTTATGGTTTATTCGCTAGGATTAGGATTAGGAAAATAGGCGTGTTGGACCATTTGGATGTCAGAGCATAGAAATTTGTAATCTATTTGATTGAGTGTGTATCTCTAAACTTGTTTCATATTCTTATGCAGGCCATTCTGCTTTTTGGGGGTATTCCATACATGTGGGGAGTAGCTGGAAATGTTCTTGGATACTTCAGCTATGGCCCAGAATATCAAGTAAGTTCTGCATAGGGAAATGGTTTAAAGGCGCAAAGTATACATCTTATGTAGGTCTGTGGTTTTGGAACCGTTCAGTTGTTTTAATCCTATACAAAAGTTTATTATATAAACAAGAAAACTAGCCTGTGAAAATTTTATGTCAAACGGTGGTCACGTTAATGAAATATCAACGTAAAATCCGAAGGGAATAAGTCCAGCCAGGAAAAATAATCCCCAATAAGAATACCTTATCTGAGAAACGTTACTGCAGTAATGCTTCTCAGATTCAAAGTTCAAGGGATAAAAATCTTTTTTATACATGTAATTACATACTTTGAAGTGAAATGTTTCTCAAAATGCTTTATAACAAAACTATCGAACGCTGGTGTAGGCTTCTAATCAAAAGTTTCCTATACGCCAACATTTTATAGAGTGATATAATACCAAACATCTTCCCCTTAAAACTGTCCATGACATCAAAATGTCAGAATTGTTCTCAACAAAGTAACCACTGTTGTAATGTGTTGTGGTTGGCATTTCTAATTTGTGAATTAACTATGATTTTCTTTTGTTTAGATCGTCCAGTCTTTAGCGTTCTTGCTGCTTACCTCTGTGTATGGTACTTTTGTCGGTCTCCCATGGACGTTGTACAGCACCTTTGTCCTGGAGGAGAAACATGGTTTCAACAAACAGGTGAAGTCTAGGAGCAAGACATTACTAGAAACATTACCACGCTCACCCCTGCATACAAGTGTGTATACGCCTGCAACCATGGACCCCCTTTTGTCCCTCTTTTGTTTATAAATACTTTTGGCAACAGCTCCCATTGGTTTTGTACGCGTTTTCCAACTGTAGACCTTTCCCGAACCGTGGACCCTATCGTCCTCTTTTGTTAAAGGTACCCAGTTTGAATGTGTGTACCTACTCATGCCCAACTGCTGTTATACAACTCGCTAATAGCTGGAGCCGCTCTTGTAAGTGCGCACAGGCAAAGTTTGTCTGCTTACCCGTGAAATACGCTTGACAGACCATTTGCTAATGTACATGTTACGGTAAACAAAGCCATGAAATCGGACCCTGGTTAAAGGGATATTCAATTTGTTTTTCTACCTGCAGACAGTAGGATTCTTTGTCAAGGACCAGATTAAGATGTTCCTGGTATCCCAAGCCCTGATGGCCCCAATCACAGCTGGCCTTCTCTACATCATCCAGATGGGTGGACAGTATTTCTTCATCTATGCCTGGGCTTTCGCTTTTGCTGTGTCCTTGGTAAGCAAGAACTGACTCTGCGATAGTTCACTTAATTACGATCCTATAAGCTAAAGTAGTAGTCCAGTCTATTTCTATACCATCCGCACTGGTAATATTAAAAAGCAGGACAGTTCTTTTCAGAACTGAGAAGTCTCCCGAACCTCTGATTATCTATTTAGCGGCAGTAGAATAAAGCAAGACAGTTCCCTAAGAACAAGTCTACCTGACAAGTAGATACACACATGGTGTTACCGCAAACCAAATATACAAGACAAGGCAGGACGCAAACTTTTTTAAATAGAGAGGACATTGTATAAATAATATTCATAACCAGAACTTATGGCACCCACAAGAATTGCCATAGTGCCCTGCGTTTTTCCTGTGGTGCCCTCTGCAAGGTTCCAATACAAATTCACATTTTCCATATAGAAGTGACCCTTACCAGAGGAAAATGAATGTGGCCATTCAGGTCCCAGTCATGACAATTGTGCCATTGAACAATACACTTACAAGCGTAGTTGCTTCGTCCATTGGATGGGACATAGGGTCGTAGTTCCCGTGTGTTGTGTGACAAGCATAAAAGAACCCAGTGACAATTATTTTCATCCCCCAACAAGATGTAGAACTCAAGGCCCAGTTTCTTAGAGAAAAGCGCTTAGAGAATTAAGTGTTAGTTATTAGGCGCTATATAAATCGAAAGTTATTATTAAAGTTATTATTGTTTTATCTTTCAGATAATGATCACAATATATGCGGACTACATCGCTCCCCTGTTTGATAAGTTCACCCCCCTTCCCGAGGGAGAGCTGAGGACCAAGATAGAGGAGCTGGCACAGAGTATATCGTTTCCGCTCTACAAGCTCTATGTTGTAGAAGGTTATATCAACTTTTTGTTTTACCCTTACTCTTTGCATTTCTGGCGTAGATAACTTACCACTAGACCACCGAGGTAACCCAGTTGCTAGAGGCAATTTGAATCAAATGTTTTAGCAGCAGGTATCGCAACAATTAAATAGTAGAAGGCTAGCATCAAATTCTCTAAATGTCCATTTTAAATTCTGAAAATCCGTCAAAATGTCTGATTTCTGAGACTATACCCTCTTGCTTATTACCTGTTTTAGGTTCCAAGAGGTCGTCACATAGCAATGCCTACTTCTATGGCTTCTTCAAGAGTAAGCGCATCGTACTGTTTGACACTCTACTGGAGGACTACACCCCTGTGAACAAGGAGGAGGTAGGTTGAATGTTAATTTACAAAGTTTGTTTAGATTATCTTCCCATTAAGGGAACTCGGCAAAGCTCCCATATTAGGGAATAAAGAAACCTACATGTAACTGGCAACAGCCAAGCTCTCTCATACGAACATTGGTTTAACATCTATGATTATGAATTGCACAAATAAAGAAATTGTGCTTCAGTAAACTGTTTGACAACACTCAAGGTAGTCGTTGTTAAATCAGCGGTTAGCTTGGTAGGACTCGAACCCACAACCTTGCGATTGCAAAACCTTCAGTCTAACCACTGGACCACAGTGACCGAGTAATCCTTCTCATTTCCATAACTCATGAATATTCAACAGGACAAAGCTAAAGAGGCAGAGGCCAGCCTGACTTCTGAGGAACCAGACCAACCCAAGGAGAGTCAGAAGCCAGAGGAGGAGGTAAAGAAGCCGGATGAGGCTGGCGAGCCAGCCAAGGATGAGAAGAAGAAGAAGACGGGTTGTAACAACAAGGAAGTCTTGGCTGTCTTGGCGCATGAACTCGGCCACTGGAAGCTGAGTCATAATCTCAAGAACCTTGTCATAAGTCAGGTAAGATTATCTTGTCATTATCTTGTTCGCCCCGGTGTTCCTGGTCTGATCGGATTGGTAGCATATTGTGCCACTGCACCTTGTTAACCATTACATGATACTATAAAGGAATACGTCTCACACTTCAAAAATTGAGCTCTACATACCTCGCTGGGCAAAATACTGAGCACTTTGATAAGCCCCTACATGTAGGTGTGTGATAAAGCACTATAGCGATATATAGATATCTCGCTGGACAAAATACTGAGCACTTTGATAAGCCCCTAGGCGTGTGATAAAGCGCTCAAGCGATTTATAGATTGAAACCTAGTACAGTATTTTTATTTTTCTGTTTTCAGGTGAATCTGTTCCTGTGCTTGTTTCTCTTTGGTCTGCTGATTGAGAAGAAAGAACTATTTGAGGCGTTTGGATTTTACGCCAGCCAGCCCACCCTCATTGGTCTTGTCATCATCTTTCAGTTTGTGTTCTCACCGTACAACGAGGTAAAATTTCAATCAGATTATAAGATTACCAAAAAAATATTGTGAGAAAAGAGTTCAGCAGGAATCGCCTTTAAAAACAGGCATATTCTGCCTAATAAACACAAACAAAATAATGATAAGTAGGAATTATTTTTGTTTCATTATTTTTAAGTTTACCAAAAAACATCAAGAGAAAACCATTCAGAATGCTCCAGATTGCACAGTAGAGTTTTTCAAGGTTTTCATCCCACAACTGAAACTTAAAACTTCCTTCCTTGTCTTATCTCCCCCTGGGTTATTCTTGCCTAGTGCAGTGATTAGGTTCACTTCTCTGAGAGTCCTTGGCACCACAACCAGAATAAAGCAATAAAACAATCCTATATGATTTTAAAGCAACGCATTGTTAAACCCTTTGCTATTAACAAAGTTTCCAATCATTCTTTTCTTTTTCTCAGGTGCTATCATTCTGCATGACCGTTCTGTGTAGACGTTTCGAGTTCCAGGCCGATGCGTTTGCCAAATCGCTGCGCCGCGCCACGGAACTTCGCTCTGCGCTTATCAAGCTCCACAAGGACAACCTCGGCTTCCCGGAAGCCGATTGGTTGTACTCCACCTGGCACTACTCTCACCCTCCGCTATTGGAAAGACTGGGAGCTCTGGAAAAGACAGAATGAGAACAACATTCGGGATAACGTCAAATACCCTCTCCCCTAACTACCTGGCTAAGTCGAACCACGAACCATTCTGCCATTAGGCCAGATTTCCTGAAGGGTTAGGATTAACCTTATGTTTAGTCAACTAACGGAGCAGTATTTTGTTTAAAGCTAGAGGTGTACATTTGGAAATTCTGTCACAAGTTACTGACCATAAAATCTTAATATTAGTAAAAACCACTGGAGAGCTGTTGAAGTTATGAAACATCGTTAGTGGTTGTTTCCATGCGATCATTTCAACGCTATCATCTTAAAAATGTGAGCATCAGTTTCATTAAAAGACAAATGACAATTCTGCTATAATAAAACAAAAATGAATAGATTTTTAGCTGTTGTAAACTGCTTACCGAGCAAAATAAGCTGTGGTATAAATATTTAAATAGTTAAGTGCCTGTTGTTTCGTCCCTAGCAGAGTCTATCTCAGCTATGAAATGATTTCATTATAACGACTCGCTGATTATAAAGTTTGACAACCATTCAATGAAATATTTCCATCAGAAACACTGTCAAAGTTAAGAAGTTGAGGCCTAAGTTTCTTATTTCAATAGCCGACCGTGGTCAAAATAAGCTTGATATAAATGGCCACAAAATCTGTAACATAAACCATGTTTTGTTCTTTCACTAAAAAATGTCCTATGTTGGTTATGAAATGGTTGTTGTATGAGTTTCACAGTTTTTCAAAATTCCTTGTGTTGGTGCGAAATGGTCATAGCAATATTGTTTTTGTAAAACCTGCATTTTAGAAAGGCCATATTTCTCTTAAAATAACCTGGATGTACGCACCAAGTCAAAAGATGCCGAGATAAGGCATTATAACACGCATCAGTTTCTACACGAGATATAAATTGGTTGCAGAATTGAGTTGTACGACCTTGCTGCGCTGACACATTTTAACATTTTAACATTCCTGTTCTCATTTTGTATCGTAAGGTTTCAATAAACGCAATGAAGCTAAACAATGTACACACCTTGTGCATTTTTAAGTATGTATTTTTTAACACGGACACGTTTGCTGTCGGTAAGCAGTGGTAAAGGCAACTAAAGTTAAATTTAGTATCTGTTAAACCGGACATATACCTTTTGTTGAGATACAAAACCTGCGGCAGCCCAAACAGCCCAATCCTGGGCAGCCCAAACAGCCCAATCCTGGGCAGCCCAAACAGCCCAATCCTGAGCAGACCCCAGCAGCCCAATCCTGAGCAGACCCCAGCAGCCCAATCCTGGGCAGCCCAAACAGCCCAATCCTGGGCAGACCCCAGCAGCCCAATCCTGGGCAGCCCAAACAGCCCAATCCTGGGCAGCCCAAACAGCCCAATCCTGGGCAGACCCCAGCAGCCCAATCCTGGGCTGCCCAAACAGCCCAATCCTGGGCAGCCCAAACAGCCCAATCCTGGGCAGACCCCAGCAGCCCAATCCTGGGCAGCCCAAACAGCACAATCCTGGGCAGCCCAATCCTGGGCAGCCCACAGCCCAAACAGCCCAATCCTGGGCAGCCCAAACAGCCCAATCCTGGGCAGCCCAATCCAGAGCAGACCCCAGCAGCCCAATCCTGGGCAGACCCAACTGCCTAATCCTGGGCAGCTCCAGCAGCCCAATCTAAGGCGGCCCCAGCAGCCTTGTCCAGGGCAGCCCCCAGCTGCCCATTCCTGGGCAGCCCTCAACAGCCCAATCTTAGGCGGCCCCAGCCCAATCCTGGTCAGCCAAAACCTCCCAATCCTGGGCAGCCCAATCTTTGGCAGCCCCAAAAGCCTTGTCCAGGGCAGCCCCCAACAGCCCAATCCTGGGCCGTCCAAACAACTTGATCCTGAACGGCCCAAACAACTTTATCCTGAACGGCCCAAACAACTCGATCCTGAGCAATCCTGTGGGCAGGCCGAAAACAGCTTGATCCTAGGCAGCCAGCCCAAACAGCCAAATGTGTTTAAAGGTCGATTGCGAGTGAGGTCACCTGCGGCACTGCAGACCTCCACCCTGGTATAAGGGTTCACATGTTTTGTTTTTTTAGTTCTTAGTAATATCTACTCTTAAAAGGGGGAATCGGGTTGAAAAGAAAAACACTGAACAAGAAGATTATAGTTTTCTAGCAATATTTTGTTTTTATTCCTGCACGAAACAACTAGTGCAACAAAGTGTAAATTCTTCCTTTTCTTCCAAAGACAAACTATCGAATAGAAAGTGCCCAGGTCAAAGTATGTGAATTTTGCCTTCCATTCGTTTTAAAGTAATACAACAAAATTGTTCCGATCTAAAATAACACTCATAATATGATCAAAAATGCAATTATATCATTGGTCGATTCTATCAAGCATTTTGTGTCCACAGAAAATGTTAACTCTTAAAGGTAAATAATCCCAAATAATCCTAAAATTTCAAATTAGTTTAAAGAAAAAAAGATGAAACATTTAGCTATCTAGCATAAATTTTGGCTATTATCTTTCTTGCACTTGCATCTATAGCAGAGGAATAAGACACAATGTCAACAGCACGCAGGCTAAAGCTTTACTAAGGCCTTGCTTCCCAAACTGGGGCCCAATTTCATAGAGCTGCTTAAGCACACACTCTTGCTAACAAATGTTGTGCTTAGCAAAAACTAGCAGGATCCCAATCAGATATGGTGAATATGACACAGTATTTTGGCTGGTAACCTTATTCCGGTAAGCATAATTTGGTTGTGCTTAAGCAACTCTATGAATTACAAAGTGCTGCTAAAGCACACAAATACATGTATAAGCTAAGCGAAACAGAATTATGCTTACCAGAGTAAGGTAACCAGCCAATTAAAATACCATGTCACTTGTAGAATTTGCGACCGGTATCCTACTAATTTCTGAGCAAGATTTTCTTGTAAGCATCTCTAGGAAATTGGGCCCTGGGCTTGGGCTTTCAGCTCCGGCTTGGGCTTTCAGCTCCGGCTTGGGCTTTCAGCTCCGGCTTGGGCTTTCAGCTCCGGCTTGGGCTTTCAGCTCCGGCTTGGGCTTTCAGCTCCGGCTTGGGTTTTCAGCTCCGGCTTGGGCTTTCAGCTCCGGCTTGGGCTTTCAGCTCCGGCTTGGGCTTTCAGCTCCGGCTTGGGCTTTCAGCTCTGGCTTGGGCTTTCAGCTCTGGCTTGGGCTTTCAGCTCTGGCTTGGGCTTTCAGCTCTGGCTTGGGCTTTCAGCTCCGGCTTGGGCTTTCAGCTCCGGCTTGGGCTTTCAGCTCCGGCTTGGGTTTTCAGCTCCGGCTTGGGCTTTCAGCTCCGGCTTGGGCTCTGCATTGATTTGTAAAATTTGTCATTCATCCAATGAAGCCCGGAGCCGGAGGCCTTATTAACTAAGAAGCGGTTTGAAAAAATAATGTCCCGAGGTATACAATATTTAAAACCCTACTCATCTAATAAGCACCACTACTCCCTATAGGAACCATACAACCTCCAGAAGAGTTGATTCACTTAAGCCACCCTAACTGCCTGCAGTGGGTGAATGTTTCAACAATTCACCATTCAAAACCTTTGGATGGTTGAGAAGAGCGAGTGGTTGAGCATGCAAAATCCAAACTTCACAAAGCAACCTAACTAAGTATGTACACTCTCTAATTATGAAGGGCGAAATCCCAGGTTGAGGCGGTGTCACATCAACAACAAATTAGGTCTTTGTGCTCCTGTTTACCCCCAACCCCTTCGTGAAAATGCCTGGTTACGCAACTGGGGTATAACCTAAATAGTATAAGTAAGTGTTAGCAATCGTAAAATATGTGTTTTTTGATAATCTAGAATACGTATTGGATGTAACCAATTTAATCCGTGGAGAAGGTTAGCAGCAACAACCCTAAATCAAGCATCTTTCAATCTTTACAAGACGGCACAACATTTGTGAAACTCGTACAAACAAAGCGTATGAAGCTCTTTATACATGATGATACACTATTAATAGTTTTTTTATTAAGAGTTAATTCAGTCTAACCCACCAATTCCACCAGAACAAATAATTTTGAAAACTGACTATTGTGCCCCAAAAAACCTTTGGTGCACAAGCCAGTCGCCAACGACCACCAAAACATGTCAAAACGGTCATAACTTAAAAACTACAACCCCCATAAACATATACCCCCTCATTCGGTTGTTAGGAGCGATTGTTGAACTTTCGTTTGGTGTGTATTCAACAGAGGGTGCTATTACGATATTTTGAGAAAAACACGTTTGAACATGCTCTTTTTTGTTTTGTTTTGAACATGGCCTTTTTTGTTTTGTTTTTAAATTAATCTGTGGACAAAAGGGTTAAGAAAGCATCGATTACATTTTTTACATGAGTTTGTGTAGCTTTATTTAACATCGGCTCGTCAGAACATGTTGTCGAAGCTAAGATTGAAAGGATAAAAAGAACTTTCAACCACTTTACAAACTCTTTGAATACAATAGCAGTGAGTTATCTCTAAGTTTTCTAGTGTATCGAGTATATAACACTAAGTTTATATAATAGATGTTAAATTTGCATCAGGGATAAAGAATACTAATTTTGGTTTTTACCCATACTAAGCTTGGGCGATATCACGATATTATCGAATATCGCGATATTAATTTGGAACTGATTTCGATATCGGATGGATTTGGTTTTAATCGAAATATCGATATATCGCGATATATCGCAATATATCGCGATATCGATTAAATATCGCGATGTATTTGCTAGCTGAGACATCTTGCACCCCATAGGTTTGGAGTAAAAGCAGAAGAATAGGTCATTAGAACACCTCTCTTAAGCTATGACTGTCTCTTCTACAACTTTCACTTGGAGTTTGAAGACTGATGATGTCAAATTTCATTAATCGCGATTATATCAAATATTGCGATATATTGTCGGCGATATATCGTGAATAAAATAAATCGATATCGCCCAAGCTGAACCCATACATCGATGTGTTAGCACAGGTATACTCAGTACTGCCTCTAGCTACCGGGCAATCTCGGTATTTCTAGTAAGACACTTAAGTACTGTAAGACACTGCTCCAGTGCTAACGAACATCGGTGTATGGGTAAAAACAAAAATTAAAACTCTAAGCTTGTTACTTTTCTGGCCAGGTTTTGAGTGGAGCCATTTTTTCTTTACTATAGTTTTTGTGTTTTACATTTAAATATGTTTATACAACTGACCCGTTAATTTTGTCTGCAGTGAATCTTTGCAAATATTATAGCTTTTTAAAATTGTAAAGTGCCTCGAGGGGGTCTGTGATCCAGAATGTAATATACAAATGCTGTTTTATTCATATTATTATTACAACAGTCCAATACGTGTGTGTGTATACGTGTAAGTTTATTATACATGTACTTGTCAATTATATGGCATGTTTGTATACAATTTTTTTACCGTTTCCACAAAGTGAGCTTCATATCTTTAGCAGATTTTTTGTTTTTCATTCTGATACAGGACGGGGCCTTTTCATGAGGAGCCACAAGCACACGAAATGCATTGTTAAAAATTGCAACAGAAAAATGTAGGGAAAAATCTTTTTTTTAAGGTTTCACAAAAAGCCAATTATGACAGATTGCTACTTATTACTATGCATTTGAACAAAGAAAAATTGACTGGAGCAGGACTTGAACCAACGACCTCCGGATTAACGCACCGGCGCTCTACCAACTGAGCTATCCAGCCCTATGTTGGGCGGTCCCCTTCCTCTGTTCAAACTCAAACTATTTAAAAGTTGTTACCCAGTCACTTTCCTCTGTTTGATACTTGATAATTACTATGGCGGTCTTGAAATATATTCCCTAATTAGCGAATACATTTCAAGGTGTAGCAAGTCAATGGATAGCTTAAACAGATACAGATTCATATGAGGATTCTGTATATTATTTTTAAACTGCAGATTTTGCAGTTTTAAGCGAAGCACATTGCAAAATGTAAATCTCAATCAAGCAAATGGACATATGTGGCTCTTCGTGAAAACAGCGACTAATTATTATCCAGCTAAAACAAGACCCGCATTGTCGGGTGTGTGCTCGCAGCGAGTATGAACTGGCCCTAAAGGTTTACGTAACTGCCAAGGCAGTCACACCTTACGACTTATAAACCCTTACAACTTCTCTGATTGGCTTCCGGCATATTGGGCAATCTCTGAGTAATTCCGAGCAAGAGCTGCACAAAACAAAGTGATTGCAGGGCATGAGAATCGTGTTGGCATCTTCATCCATACATACTTTGCACAACTTCTCATCCCGAAGTCTCTCGATTTCTTCTTCGAATTGTGTAGCTGTGAAGGCAAAAAAACAGGGAAAAAAAACCAAACATTAATAATAATAATAAAAGAAAGATATTTATAAAGCACCAAGTTTCCAGAATGGCCTGAATGCCCTAAATACAAAGGTAAAAAGCAATTACCAAATTGCAACATTACAGTACAGAGGGTTTCCGAAGAATACAATTTAAAAAAAAGACAATTACAAAAATATGTTCAAGGAAGTTCAACGCAAATATTGACAGCCAGTGAAGATACCGTCATTCAATTCTGCACTAACAGTTTACACGAAACCTATATTCCATTAACTAAAACAATTGCCTCAAAGGGTACATTTAGGTCTTCAGATGACGCTTAAAAACGTCAATACATTCACCAATTTTGAATTGCAACTGAGCATAATGAGTATAAAACTAACTTAATAATTGTTTCAAATGTCACAGAATCGTTTACAAGAGCAACAAAAAGACATCAATGCCATTTAACACTTTCAATTTAACTGCAAACCATGAACCTTAAATTTTACGGGATTGGAAAGGCCAAAAAACTTTGTTTAATTCTAGTCTGAAAGCTCTTGTACTCCTAACCAAGTCATTTTTTATTGCCATTAAAGGGACACGTTGCCTTTCATTGGGCGAGTTGGTCTATGAAAACAGTTTAAAACTATTTGTTATAAAATGCATATGGTTAGACAGATACAAATTTCATAACAATGGTTTTAAGCTCTTTTCAAAGACCAACTCAACCAATCCAATGCAACATGTTCCGTTAATTTTAAGAGTGATTACCCAAAAAAGGTTGCACACAAGCACTTACGAGACATTTGACGTTCCAAGACTCTATTCGTCCTGCCTCTATTCTCAGGTGAGGCCCCCGTTGGACCCGCTCTAATCTGAATTTCTTCCATCTGTTCCGAGAGTCGTTCAAGCTCTTCCTCCCTGTGGCCGCTCTGCCTTTTCTTCTCTGGCATCTCACTCATGAATTTCTCGACGGTTCCTCCGGCTGGTTCCTCATCGTCTGAAGATGGTAACGTCATTCCGCTTTCTTCCGCCTGCCAAACGGCTTCCAGCAAGTCATTTGTCGTATCGAATTCTACCCCGCGTGTCTGCAGTCGGTGCCTCACGACTTTCTTAACAAAGTGAGGGTCGTAGCCCATTTCAAGAACACGAGTTGTTACTCGGCCACTCATTGCTGTATCTATTAGTTCATGCGAATGAAAAACAAAAAGCAAATTAGATCTCATGGCACATAGATATTTGGTTTTTTATTTTTCAGTTTTTGTAAGCGCTGTGATATAGTTTTCTATGGGGAGCGTTTCTAAATACCTATTATTATTATTATAGATATTGTGGTTGTACCTTTTTGGTAATAAAACCAAGCCTTAAACGTGAACCAGACTTCTGAAGTTAACTGAGATGGGAAAAGTGGATGTAGGATGAAGGTCCCAATAGATTCAGCAAGTCTAGCACAAGTCGTAAATGAGAGCACTGCGCCAACGAAGACTATACTTATAAAACATTGGTATAACAAACAAAAATATATAAAAAAATCTAATTATTCAAAATTCTTAAATATTGTATCCTCACATTAAAAAACAAAAAAAGATATCCAATGTAAATTTTGATATAAACAATTTGGTACCATGAAACTTGGCCCTGAGTTTATTACTCGAGGCGATCTTATTTTAACACATAAGCAAACCAAATGCTTACCAAGAGGTGACTGTTTCTTGATGCTCGGCTTGTTGACCCTCGGTTGTTTGAAACGTACCCCTGCTTCCTCCTCCGGTTCCTGGTGTGCAGAGGCAGATGAAGAAAAGTGACGGGCCGCTGCCGCTGTTGGAGGGGCTGGTGTCTTGGGTTTGAGCGCCGATCGAGCCTCCTGTCTCTCCTACATGATGAGAAGATAATGAAGTGGAACTTAAAGGCACTGCCGTCGATTTCACCAAACTCTTCGTAACTTAGGATTAATCATAGGACTTACAATAGGGCAAGTTAGGTTCTGTATTCATAGAACTTAGGATGCATTGAACCCATCCTACACTGTAAGTAGCTCGTCCCAACTCGAGATAGGATCAGTCCTAGAGTTTCGTGAAAGCCACCCCAGACAAGTTCAGTATTTGTCAAAGACCACTATTTTCATGTGGCGTACCCCAACATAATTGCATAAAATAACAAACCTGTGAACATTTGGGTTCTAATGGTCAACGCAGTTGCAAGGAAATGATGACCAAAAAAACACCCTTCTTGCACAAATTTGTGTGCGTTCAGATGCCTAAGAAAGACTTTAAGCTTGAAGTCTTTCTCAGTTTCAAATACTTGAGTGAGAAATCTCCTCTTTTTTAAAAACTACGTTACTTCAGAGGGAGTCATTTCTCACAATGTTTCATACTAGAAACAGTGCAGATTCTTAGCTTACGGTAAGCAGGGCCAAAATTGTTTGCCCTGAACACACCAAAAAAATGTTTCTGAAGGAAGGCACAATGGAAGTGTGCAGTCATTTTCAGCAAGGTTTTACACTTAATGACTTACCTTATTTGCAAGCGTCCTTTGAACAAGAGCAAAATCCACAGGGAAGTTGCGTATGACATAGGTGACGAATGTTTGCCCCCTCTGCTGCACCAACCAGGCACACGCTGGAAACCACTTGGCGTGTTCTGTCCATGGTTCGTCTGTTGACTCCCAGTTCTTCAGGCCACCACCGCAGTAAAAACACTTGGTGCTGTCGCCCTCGCCTGTTGTTAAGATTGCAAAATGTAAAGTGGTGTTACATATGCACTTGTACGATGTCGCTGCACAATGTGTGATTTTACTTCCAGCAACAAATGGAAGAAATTGACAAAAAGCAAAAATGTAACTTTCTTTGGCATTGTGTCAGCTTAGATAGCACGCTAGCATTTGACTGTTTAAAATAGTCGAAAATACAATTTGAGTCAGAAAAACTTGAAGCCAATCAGAAGGTTGCAAGGACTTCATAAGTTTAGTGCGATACACTTGGGACTTTGGACTCATTTTCAATGATAAATCTTATAAGGAGCGTCTCAAAAGTCGGAAATAGTCTAGGCGCGAAAGATTGTTCCCATGGGATTGCACATTTTAATACAATTTTGTTTTGTACACATTGTGTACACAATTGTACTTGTACAGTGTACAACCCATAATACATTTTATCAGAAGAGGGCATCACTAAAGAAATACCATTGACTCTGACCGGAAAAAAACCCACAAATCTGCAGGATCTGTGTGTTTTTTTTTGGTTAGAAACACTTATTTGTTTACTTTGAAAAAAAAAAAAAAAAAAAAAAAAAAAAAGCTGGGCATTTCAGGTTCAAGTGCAAACAAAAAAGTGGGGACTGAAAGAGTTGATTATTATTTGTACTCATTGAGTATCATTGCGCAATATAAATGTCCGTTTAATGTGTAATCAGTCTGACGGCGAGGTGTGTATTTACCTGTGTAGAAGAAGCCAGCTCTGGCAAGATTATGGGGTGTGATTCCTCTCACTCCAGGCCAACCCACGTCAAATGTCGACAGCCTTTTGTTCTCTCCAGTGTACAGGGGGAACTTGGGCTGTGGAACTACAGGCTCCTTAGCAGAGGCTCCTTCAACCCACTTGCTCCTCACCTTGGCCGTCTGAGGAAGGGCTGGTTCCATGTGCTTAGCAAATCTCTGCAATGCAGGCTCAAATTCTGATGGAAATCGATAGTTCATGGATTCTGCTTGGACTCTCTGCAATTCCGAGATGGGTTCGTTTTTCACATCAAACCCCAACACAAACGGGCAGCTCGGGTAATGCTTCTCGTGCTCTTTTTGAGCATCGTCTCCTTGTTCCCATCGGTTGATCTTCCCGAAGCAGGCAAAACATTGGACGACGTCTTCCTTCTCCAAAGAGTAGAAGCCAGCCTTTGCCAGGTCCCTCGGGACCACGGGGCTGTCTCTTGGCCAGTTTTGAAAAGACAGAAGACGCTTGTACTCACTTCGGAAAGTCAGCTTTGTTTCATGTTCTGCCGAGTCCATTGTCGGTTGTCGTGTCGGCTTTCCTTGGTGTGTTTTCTTATTCTCCTCAAAGCCATCGGCCTTGGATGGCTTCCCAGATGCTTTCTTCCCTGTTTGATTCTTCTTGGTTTCACTCTGGCCGGCGTTAAAGAGCCCAGCTGCTTTTTCCTGTGACCGCTGTTCTGTTGAACCCGACAGTGGATTTGACGCATCAATAGGAACATTCTTGTAGTTTATATCACGGACGAAAGGGCATTTAGGGAAGTGCTTCTTGTGCTCTCCCATAGCAGTGTCGCTATACTCCCACTCCCTGATCTGCCCCCGGCAAGCAAAACACTCGACCTTGTCCTCCGAACCCTTATAGAAGAATCCAGCGCGTGCAAGTGCTCCAGCAGACACAGGGGCGCTGTGCGGCCATGTTTTGAAGGTTGCCCTTCTCAGTACCTCCTGTTCCATTCCAGGAGGGGTAACATACGTGTTAGAAAGGGGCTTCTTAGCCCCTTTGCTGTCGACCACTACCAATGAGTTGTTGCTTCCACTTATTGATATATTCATAATACCATTATCTTTGTTGATGATGACATTATTTTCATTTTCACTCATTTTTAACAGATTCTGAAGGCGACTCGTTGTTTCTTCTTTTTTCACTTGCAGGGACTCTGCTGTTATATCCTTAAAACACTGAAGCTTCTTCCGTGCATCATTATATATCGAAGACGCTTTGTCCACTTCGTCATGATATGACAACATATTTACTTTTGTTTTTACAATGATGAATCGCAAAAAATATTTATGAATGTTTGAATAATATAAGAGCAGCCGTGTAAAATTCTTATGCGTGTGCGTTATTTACATGACATGTGCCTGCAGTTAATTGGTGTCTATTTTAATATGTTCTTATATCTACAAAGCGAATTCAAATAAAACTTTTTACACTTTGCTTTACAAGTTGTTTAATGTTCAATGATCCACGAAAAACTTCCTAATGGCGAGAGACAGTGAATGTCACTTGAGCATCGCTGTAACACTGGATTGTAGAGCTTAAGGGCTTTCTCAAGTACAGCAGATCTCAACCGTAAAAGGAGAACCAAGAAAGAGAAGAAAAAAACAAATTGTTCTGGTAATTTCCGTTGTTTTTCTCTCCAGGTTCGAATCTCTTCACTCACTGTAGGAATCCCTTCACTCAGTGTTTGGGAATTTCTGCTCTTTCCACTTTGCGGTAGAGTAATATCAAACCCGATTATTATTATATCAGATGTAGATTCAAACTCCTCCCAAACTGTAAAAAGAAAATTGAAATATTCATTCACTGAGAATTGGATTGTGTTGGGGAGGTTCGTGTTAGTTGTGGGGGTTGGTGAGTGGTGAGTGATGGAGTAAAACCAAGAGGGTGTTGAAAGGTTGGATTGTTTATTGGGATTGGGTAATAGAGTGGCACTTGGATGGTATTCGGAGTTATTCGGAGGTTGGATGAGTTTGGTTGTGGGACTCAGAGTAGTACATGGTCAGTAGAGCTGGGCGAATAGTTAAATTTTGGTAATCGGTTACCTACCCGAAATTAACCGGATATTCGAATAGTTTTTCGATGGTGTTGGGCGATGGTGTGGCACTGAGGTGTTGTGAGTGTGGGTTTGCTGTTGGGGTTGAGGTGGTGTTGGGCGATGGGGTGGCACTAAGGTGTCTGTGGGTTGGCTGTTGGGGTTAGGGTGGTGTTGGGCGATGGTTGGTGTTGGGCGATGGTGTGGCACTGTTGTGAGTGTGGGTTTGCTGTTGGGGTTGAGGTGGTGTTGGGCGATGGGGTGGCACTAAGGTGTCTGTGGGTTGGCTGTTGGGGTTGGGGTGGTGTTGGGCGATGGTGTGGCACTGAGGTGTTGTGAGTGTGGGTTTGCTGTTGGGGTTGGGTTGGTTGTTGGGGTTGGGGTAGTGTTGGGCGATGGGGTGGCACTACCGGTGTTGGGAGAATGGATTGGATGTTGGGGCTTTGACAATTAGTGAGCTTTGTGGGAGAGGATACGGGTCTGATTACCAGCATACAATATTATAAATTAGCATTATTCCCGTCCAGAATGAAATACATGAATAATACCAACGCATGTTTTGATTACGAGCCCATCCCCCCGCCCCCCCCCCCCCCCCCCCCAAATGAATGAAACTTATTTGTTACTGTGTTTGACTGCGTTTCCCTACATCAAATTCAAATTCATTGTCACACACTCTGCGTTTCCCTACATTTTGAAAGACGTATTAAGCATGAAGATTCACAATGTGTAGCTTCATCAACAGAGAGAATTCCCTTTTCCATCACGATAGCTAAGAAACACTTGCAGCAGTCGAGGAAGAGAACATTCTGAAAGAAGATAAAAACATTGGATGTTGTTGTTATAAATATGACTACCGTACATTATGTACGTAGGCACACAAAACACACAAATCAAATCAGATCAAGTTAAAATGTCAAATTGCCAGATGACCTGGTATTTTTTGCAAAGATTGGACCATGAGCTGAAAAACGGGCAATTCCAAGCAAACAGGGACATGACACAAATAAAATCAAATTTTTGACACAACTTTCTTTCCACATAGAAGTTATAGCTAACATACGAAATCAATTTATTTTAGTTGTTGACAAGGAATGAACCCAGTTTTGTAGGATTTGAAACTTTGCATGGTGGAAGTAAGATATATAAAGGTTGCGGTAACACCATGTAATAACAATCTCTCAATGAGTTGGGGTGGTTCTGAAAAGAACCGTTGGATTAACTCGACGTTTCGATCAGTATGCTCTGATCGTCTTCTGGAGAATGCTGGACTCTGATGCTGCATGCTGCTTAAGTACTGGGCGAACCCAGTTTTGCCAAATTCAGCCTGAGCTCCATGTAGGCTTGGCTAAATTAACTGGAAAATGGTATGTGACTGACCATGGTTCTGCCATGTGTACATGTATACAAAAATGTACCTATCATAACAGTTCAAGTTAATGACCATTTATAAGTATCCTGTTGAATACTCATACACATGTTAAAGAGTTGTGTGGATTACAAACTTATAGTGAAACTTTTGAAAGTTTTTTAGTTTGAGGAAACTTTTTTTTGTGACTAGTGTATTTTGTCTATGTCCTTTTAGTAATGCACCTCCTGACGCTGTTTACAACGCTATCACATCCAGAGCACATAGCCCACAACATTTCTAATATCACCACTTCAAAGCCTTGGGTGTCAAGTACAAATCACTCAGTCTATAAACCTAGTGGAACTACATGTACAAGCACCAACATCAAGAAATGACACAGAAAAGTGTAATGCGACTGACCATGGAATTGCCCTAAATGCATTTTCATCAGAGATAGGCTAACTGTAACAAATCTATTCGTGTTCCAACCAATCTATATTGATTGTTAAAAATAAGTGTAATGAAAGAAAACAAGTGGGCCCTACAACCTACAAGTGTAAGGTACCATATGCAATGAAAACGCCCTTTTTTGTTAAGGCTTATTAACCAATACATGGACTATTGTTTTCCTCCAGTCAGGCAGTTGGGCATCTGAATAATAGTATTGTAGCCAGAAGTATTCACAAGGTCGTACAATTGAATGCAATGTAATTGTAAACAACATTTGACCCACGATCAATTCAATAGCTTTTTGTATGGGTGGAACAAGTATTTAAATTCTTTATTCACTACCTTGTGTTTTGTCTAATTGTTTCGAATTGATAATAAAGTGAATTGAATTTATGACTAATTGTATATTTATAAAAAAAGTGTATTATAAATAAACAGTGAAATGAATCACCAAGCCGATGTTTAAATTTTAATATAGGCTAATGAATGATAATGATCATGAGGGTTACAACAACAACTCTCCAGATTCCAGATTGTTAGAAAATTATATAAGGCACTTGGCTTCTTTAAACCATACTTTTTTCCAGAATGTTCAGCAGAATGTTCAGCAGAATGTTCAGTCACATGATTTGATCATCATTTAATTGTGAATTGAAAAAGTGTTTGATGAAACTGTTTCGGTGGGCAATTTTTTTAATATGGCCTCATCATTATGACATATTTTTGTACCTTTTTTTGTTTTACAAAGTGCAACTAACCAGTGGGGCCTTACGTGTTTCAAAGTTTTAGTCAAGGGAGTCTTGGCAACAAAAATAACAGAAATAATATCTAGTATTAAAATACTAGTAGTACTAGTATTAAATATACCATAGGGGTCGCACTAAATACCAACAACTCACGACCCCTCACGACAACTCACGACAATAATTTTTAAATGCACTTTAACAGAACATTTGAACATGAGTCAACCGTTAAATGTATGCACAAGAGTCATATGCACCGAAATCATTTTCAAACTGTTAAAAAAAATTATATATTTAATTGTAAAAAAAGTGTTTTTTACCCGAATTTAGTAACGAATGGTAATATCCGCCATGTTGTCTTTGGACACACTTGGACGATGCTATTACCGCAGGGGTGATACATTTTTTATGCAAGATGATTATTTACCTTTTTTTTTTTAATGTTCATGGAGTTTAAAACAATATTATAAAATTATTTAAGTTTCCCCTTTTAACTTTGAATTCCAGAGTGGCGGCTTAGTTACTAACAAGAAAGAAAAAAATCAGCAGCTAAAACCAAAACGAAAACAATAAAACTCAGCCCTATGAAATTACCTCGCCCCCTGCGGTGTAATAGTCTGTCAAGTACGTCGAAAGACAACATGGCGAATATTTCCGTTCGTTACTAAATTCGGGTTAAAAACACCTAACAGTTAAAAACTACAATTTTTCAAAAGTTTGAAAGTGATTTAGTTAGATGCATATGACTCTTCTGCACATAGGTTGAAATACGTTCAAATGTTCTGTTAAAGTGCATTTAAAAATTGTTGTCGTGAGGAGTCGTGAGTTGTCGGTATTTAGTGCGACCATGGAGGTTCTCTAATCTAATGCTACCTCCATGTTTATTATGGTGCGACCGTTTACATCGCGCACCAACACTAACACTCCAGTGGGTAACAGAGTGGTAAAAATACTTAAATAAAAGATTAGCCACGACATTTCAAGGCACACCTTGAAAACAGGACGTCCTGTGACTGGCCAGTGACACTAACACTATTTCCTGCTTCCCATTACTAGTTATATTATAGGCACTCAACCGCAACTGCACCACATAGCCTTAAAACATTCACGCATAAAAAATATGTGCCTGACTTGTCTGATGATTTTCATTGTTTACATATATCAAATGACGTCAGCACCAACCAATGGCGGGCGGAACGGAACGTGCATTGTGTGGGATAAGCACACCGCGCCGGCTAGTCCACATCTCTCACGAAAAACTCACCAATCATGATGTTTCTAGTCAGTTTGGAGGACCGTTTCTACGTCTGTAGATGCAGTATTGCCTCTACCGTTACCACAAAACTGGTTGTTGTTCAAAACAAAAAACACTCGGTTACTAAACGATTTCGAAATTGTTGATGTCGCAACTGGGTGAAGTCCCCTACAGCTCCAGCTAGCTACGTATCAGCGCGTCTACACCAGTAGTCTTCCTTGGTGCAAGACGTTTCTCGTTTCCCTTTTCACGCACACCGCGGCCAATTTACCAACAGCGCCCGCACCGACTCAATCCGCACCGACTCACGTGACTTAGTTCACTCACCGAGCGGTGAGTGAACTAAGTCACGTGAGTCGGTGCGGATTGAGTCGGTGCGGGCGCTGTTGGTAAATTGGCCGCGGTGTGCGTGAAAAGGGAAACGAGAAACGTCTTGCACCAAGACTACTACACCAGCAGTGTTGAAGACGCGCGATCTAGCCGCAGCTGTAGCCGAAGTCGCCACGCCGGACGCTTTTTTTTTTCCTAGGACAAACGTGGGCAGTTTACATAAATGGGCGTAGTTAACTATACATTTTCCCATGCACATGCGTACTTCGACGTAATAATAGTTGTGGAAATACACTCACGCATATTAAACATGTACACATACACGCATACATGTACACATGTTACATATACAATGTACATGTATATATTTAGTACCATGTACAGAGTCACTTACACCATGACAGAAGGAAACCACTCCAGAAATTTGAAAGAAATGGACGACGAAAAGGATCTTGGTGTCCTGTTTGACAAGTCACTAACTTTCAGTAAGCACATTGGAGCAATAGCAAACAAGGCGACTCGAATTCTAGGTGTAATAAAACGGACCTTTGACTACATGGATGAGGAGACTTTCAAGGCATTGTACAAGACCATGGTTCGCCCACATCTGGAGTACGCCAACAGCGTTTGGTGCCCCTACTTGAAGAGAGACATTAACAAGTTAGAAAAGGTGCAACGGAGGGCAACCAAAATTGTTCCATCTTTAAGGGAATTGCCATATGAAACAAGGCTGCTACTCCTCGATCTCCCAACACTTGCCTACAGAAGATTGCGGGGTGACCTCATTCAAGTTTTCAAAGTGATGCATGGGTTCCAGGATGTCCATCCAGATAAGCTATTTGACATGTCAAGAAATGTAAAGGGTCTAAGGGGCCATGATCTGAAGATAAACAAGGAACGTAGTACTACCAGAATTCGTCAGAACAACTTCACACAGAGAGTCTGTAATGTTTGGAACAAACTACCAGCTGCAGTTGTTCATTCTCATTCAACTAACATCTTCAAAAATGGCATTGATGAGTACCTCACCAAAAACATTGACATGTACAGTTTTGCAGGATGTTCACCACAGGATATATGGAAATATTAAGTTCATTCTCTTCTGCTCTCACATTTGACTTCGCTACTTCCATTGCATTCAGTACTTTTGCAGTAAGTTTTGTGTGAATATGGATGGGCGTTTTATAAGGCTTCATTTAGCATTCATTATGCAGAGCCCGAATCTACAGGTAAACAGGTAAAAAATGTAAAACTGCGTATTTTTGTATAATTCTACCTTTTGTCCATAAAAATGCGTCGCGCTTGCTTTCATTGCCAGGTCTTGATTGACCGATAAACTGCATTTGGATATGGTTGGGAGGGGGAGGGAGGGCAATTATGAAAATAGACTGACAGTCATAATGAACGGTTGTGGTCGCTAATGTTTTTTGATGAAATTTAATAGTACACTGCATTACAAACAACACTTATGCATCTGGAGCACACAAAATTATGCAACAAAAATAATGTTTTTTTTTCACAGGTTGGTTGATATCTTATGCATGTTGGGATACATCATAGAGGTACACTGGTTCATTCCATTACCACCACCAGTGGCCCAAGGTCCCTTGCGGTCATCACTAAAGTTCGTGCATGCGCGAGAGTGTTTTTCTTGCGAAAACACGCCCATTTTATGTCAATTGCCCACGTTCGTCCTAGGAAAAAAAACGCGTTTCGGACACGGCCTAATTTCTTTGATCGTTGGTGCCCGGCTCGGCCCCGTCGCTACCACCGCCAAAAGCCTGCCTGGTCCCCCGTTATTTTTGTTCTCAAAGTTTTCCGCCAAGTGAGGGCGCGCTTCCTCATTTACACTATGCCAAAACGGTAAACTGTGTGTGGGGGATCGACCGCTAAAAACACACAACTTCCTTGGCTTGGCTTGCCTTGCCTTGCCTATCTAGTATTAAGTACAATTAAAAAGGCTAAGATAAGGTTAACTCATCGATTTGGTTGAAACATTTAGTTACCTAAACACGTAAGTATTTTTGTTTTTACCATTTCTGAATTTGATAGTTTAAAATACAAAAGCACCCATCTCGACTCGATCATGTTCAGCATCATGATCATCACAATCACAATCAGGTTGTTAATTTATAATCAACTTTGTTGATAAACAAATCCGGATCACTATCATGTACTGCCACTACCAGTTCCGGATCGCTTTGCATATTATTACAAATAATCAAGTACGTAATAACCTTCCTCCAGGTAATAACTATGACAAAAGTTACTTTTCACTTTTGGAAAGATTTCCATATCCTGCCTGCCACCACTTTTTCACTCGGTCATTACTCATCATACAGGATCCATCCTATTTTATTAGTATTAATACTTCAGCCACAAATTTTGACTTCGTTTGTTGTTTGATTGATAGGAATCCGGAACATTAAATTTAACTGAAAACAATCAACAAAAAGGGGAAATTTGTCGAGTATGATTCTTTTTCTAATATTATAGTGAGTTTTCAGTGACATTATTAAAAAAAAATTACATTATTATTGTTTTTATTAATAATTATTGTTTTATTGTCACTTGTAAAAAATGTGTTTTAAACATCATTCCTCACATAATTAGCTTACATATATCTATAATTATAATAAAGGCAAGCGGTCGATTTCACCAAACTATTCCTAACTTAAGATTATAGACCTTATGCACATGACGTCATTTCAGTACGGCGCCCCCGCATTGAGGTCAAAAGGAGCTGGTTCATTGGCCAATCTATGTGCGTTTCGATTGTTTCGTCACCGTTTGACCTCAAAGATGGCGGCTGGATGACGTCAATGCATAAGGTCTATTCTTCGGGCCTACAATATAATGTAGGCAACATGTACTAGTACTAGGACAGGTCCCAACCCTGCACTGTAGCATGCAAACCAAGTTAGGACGAGTAACTCTAGATAGGATCAATCCTAGCGTTTCGGTCACACAGATAACGAGATCATCAATGAGAATGCACACCCTCGATTGGTTGAATGAAGAGCGTGGGCCTTTTCTGCGTGGAGCATTTCAACCATTAGAATGCGCTCTCTTTGCATCGCGATCGTTATTGTTTTCGTTAACGTTGCAGTGTGACTTGGCCTTTAATGTATTCGCAAGTTTACTGTTTCATATAAGCAATTCTCATCTTTTTCACATGGAAAGCTTCTTATGCCACAAATTGTTTGTTTTTTGCAGAGCAAAACTTAAGACATCATGTTTGAAGGAGACTTCATTAACTGCACGTTGGTGGACCCAGAGACCATCATATGCAATGGCACAACATTCAAAGAGCCAGAGGCCCCACTCACTATTCACGACCAATTGTTCTGGATCTACATCGGAACATATTGTGCTCTGGTTCTATTTGCTGGTAAATATTTTGTGCCAACTTAAAAAAAACATGCGCAATTTCTTTATAGAATAATACTGATAAAATTGAAGAATGTTGGTCAACATCGCGCAAAAATGACCCATTGGAAGTTTGGAGTAGTGCATCACAATGAATTTGTAGCTGTTAGAATGCCCGCTTAATCGGAGTCCGCAGCCCAAAGAGTACACATTCAAAACTCTTTTATCAGGTAAATGTAGTAAACACAAGGAAAAGTGACTCATCGGGGGTAAGAGCGAGGTTTGAAATCGAAATCAAATTCGTGGAAAATAACTTATTTCTCGAAAACTATGTCACTTCAGAGGGAGCCGTTTCTCACAATGTTTTATACTATCAACCTCTACCCATTACTCGTTACCAAGTGAGGTTTTATGCTGATAATTGTTTTGAGTAATTACCAACAGTGTCCACTGCCTTTAAAAAAATAAGGGCCTTGTCTGTTTACATTCTAGCCTTAGTTTGGGTTACATTGATTGGAACAGGAGAAAAAACAGATGCTTCCCCATGATGAAGGTCCAGACTACTCTTATAACCATTATTCTTTTTCCCCCCCAAGGGCTGATGTCTGGTCTGACCATGGGTCTCCTGTCCTTAGACATCCTGAGTCTACGCGTCCTGGCCGAGGGCGGTAAACCTCAGGAGCAAAAGTACGCCAAGCGCATCACGCCGATCGTGTCTCGACACCACCTGTTACTGGTCACATTACTACTTGCCAATGCAGCGGCCGTGGAATCCATGCCCATCTTTTTGGATCGAGTGACTGACCCTATCATTGCCATTAGTGTTTCTGTCACTGCTGTGCTGTTATTCGGGGAGTGAGTATTAAAACTGAATAGTGGACACATTGGTACATTGTTTTAAGCCAGTGGTGTGTTGGGGTCGAGTGGTCAAGCACACTGGACTCAAGCTCTGGTGTTCTGAACAGCAGAGTGTGGGTTTGAGTCCTGGTTTTGACACGTGTTCTTAAGCAAGACACATAACCACTTATGTAAAGCCGCATAGCCTAAATGTATGTGTTGTCTAATGCATGCAAAACAATCCAGTAACAATATAGAAAGGTTTGCGGTAACACCGTGTTATGATAATCTCTAAATGGGGTGGTTCTGAAAAGAACCCAGTTACACCTTATCATTTTAAAAGAAAACGGGTTCACCCTGGTGCGTTTCTGGCATGGTTGGCAAATCCATGCATACAACCGACCCTGACTGGGTGACCCCTGAAAACGGTTGTTGGTGCAGTATCCACTAAGACAAGACATGACAAGGATCTGCTCTGAGTCTCAAGAGGCCAACAGCCTCTCTTGGCCCTGGTCTTGGACTTGATCTTGGTCTTGGACTTTGTGCTTCCAAATTCTTACATACAAAGATTTTACAAGAAAAACACACTTTGTAAAATGAAAATTAGCCTTGCCCAAACATATTAAATGTAGGAATGTCTTTGCCCAAAATATTTGAAGTAAAAATGTGGGCTAATATTGTTTAAACTATTTATTTGTTTGTTACAAAAAATGCAAACAAAATATTTGGGTTGTAATGTTGACAAAATGAGAAATTGTTTCAAATTACCTTTGATATGCATTTGCTTTGTTTTGTAGGAAATCTTCAAAGGTTTAAATCTTTAACCTGTAAAAAAGAAAGAAAAAAAAGGCCAATATAAGTAGGGTGTATACTTAACTTTTGCATTGTGCAAAATGCATGTTACAAGGGGGTGTGGTTGTCTTTGGGTTGAGGGGGAAGGATCTTAGTAAAATTAGAAAATGTAACAACAGGTTTGTTAATAATGCAGGGTTGATTTATTGGTTTTGAAGCCGTGTTTGGATTAATATTTTAATCAAGACCATAGGTAATAATTCCAATGGGTAAATCTTACCAGTGTCCACATTTGGGTACATGTATATGATGTAGGTAAGAAACTAACCAAGACCATAGAGAACCAAATCGACTGACTAAATATTAACACATGAGGGCAACGTTGTGCCAACTGAGTTGTAAAATTTGTGATTTTCAAGGCTGCCCATACAAAAAGGTTGTCAGAAATCAAAATGAAAGACCTATCTAATGTACAAAAATGTTGTTCATTATTTCATTTTTTCCTTCTTTTACAGAGTGTTCCCTCAGGCAATTTGCACCCGCCATGGACTCGCAATCGGTGCCACGTTATCACCGTAAGTCTTAAGGTTTTCCCTATCTGGGAGCTCCATTAAAGAATTAGGCTAGAATAACACATCCCTTTTCAACTAACACCTGTTATCTCCATGTAATTCCTTTTCCAAGCAGTGGACTTAACTGGATAATGCACAAACCATAAGGGCTGCTGACTGCCTGTGTAAATAATACACATTATACTGTACTCTGTCTAAGTGTTTTACTTTGTGTATATATTATAAATAGATTGGTGATCCTGCTGATGGTTCTTTTCTTCCCAGTGGCTTGGCCAATCTCCAAAGTCTTAGATTGTCTCCTCGGAAAAGAAAGTGGAACGTTCTTCAGAAGAGCAGGTGAGCTTCATTGTTCATAAGGAGCTTCATTGTTCATTTTTTTGTTTAATTAAATTTAAAGCAACGTTATCAAACCTAGTCTGAAAGTAAAGTTTTTTAACCCTCCCACTGTCTGACCATTTAAGTTACTGCTGTTTTGAAGGAAACACATCCACACAGTACACAGTCAACCCTCCTACTGTCTGACCATTCAATATCATCTCCTGTGATTTAGAATGGTCCACCACTATGCCAACCTGCTATTGGTTACATGTGGTGAATGCGTCTACACAGTACACAGTCAACCCTCCTACTGTCTGACCATTCAATACATGTATCATCTACTGTAGTTTCAAATGATGACTAAACTATTTCATCCTGCAACAAAAAGTTGGGAAGGGAATGCATTCTGCCCCACCAGCCAGGCTCCCATTGGAGCAACATGCCCTTGGTGGCAGTTGATTTGGGTCGACAGCCCAAATCAGTTATAAGTGTAGTCCTCGCCTTAAAGTGGCTGTCGGGCCTTGTGATGTTAGGTAATCTCTCACAAACAAATAAAAACATAACAAAGCTATTGATGTATTTACAACCACAACGCAGACAGCTTAGATCGCTGTGTCATTTGCAGATCGCTCACTCTCCTGTTTTGGACCAAAAGAATGGAACACTCTCCCTAACCACATTAAGGATGCTAACACTATTCACATTTTCTAGAAACTCCTCAAATGTTTTCTATTCAAACAAGTGTATCAACATTAATTTCATCCAACTGTCTTGAGCGCCTTTGAACAACTTTGGTTGATTTTAATGCTATATGTAAATTCCTTCTGATTGATTGATTGATTGGATTTACAGAGCTTGGAGCCTTAGTAAGTATACACCAAGAGAAACAAGACCAAAACGAAGAACCATTGACATTGGACGAGGTACTGATTATACAGGGCGCCCTCAGCATGCGCAACAAGGTTGTTGAGGATGCGCATATGCCACTGGAGAGCGTTTTCATGTTGGACATCAAAAGCAAGATGGATGCCGACTGTATACAAAGAGTAAGTAAGAGGATAGCAGGCCTCGAAGTCAGCCAGTGCACCCGTGGTTGCCCTGTGCTTTTGTTTTGGTGCCCTTTGCAAAGTCAAATAAAAGTAGACATTATTTCCTTAACAAAGTGCCCCATTACCAGAGAGAATTTGCTGTGCCCCTTTTAGACCAAATTCAAGGCCTAAGAAAGTATACAAATGTTAACTGCTTTGAGTGTTTTCGATAAAACTTCAACTCTCGAGGTGACGTTCAGAGTGTTCAATTTACCTGATAGACGAATGGGAAAATAAACGGCTGGGGTGGATTTCAAAAAGAATTTTGGACTAGTCTTATCTCGAGTTAGGACCTAGCCTTACATTTTTATTATCTCTAGGACTAGTCCTTAGTTATGACTATCGACCCCTGGGATTCACCAACTAATAATAATAATAATAACCTGTTTTTATATAGCGCTTTTCACATCTGTCTCAAAGCGCTTCCGACATTATTACCCCTGGTCACTGGGCCTTAAATCATTTCTTAAACCATCTCAGTTCCCTGGGGAGTATACAGCCTGTGCGCAATATATGCGCTACTCGGCTAAACCAATCACAAGAACCATCTCTGCCCTCACAGGTACCCATTTACCCCTGGGTGGAGAGAAGCAATTATATTTAAGGGTCTTGCTCAGGGACACAAGTGTCATGACCGTGATGAGAACCCGCACTCTGCTGAACAGAAGTATCGGAGCTTGAGTTCGGTGCTCTTATCCACTCGGCGACGACACCCCACTAAGACTAAGACTAACAAACTTGATTTCCTCGCAGGTTTTAGTGAAAGGTCCGTACTCCCGCTTACCGGTTTACGACGGCGAGAGAGACAACATTGTCGGTATCCTACTAGTCAAGACGCTACTCCAGCTGGACCCAAACATCACGCTCACCGTGGAGGAGATCTTCAAGAAGCATGGCCGTAGCCTCCCTGCTGTGCCCAGCCGTATGCCCCTCTACGATCTACTCAATGAGATGCAGACCGGCAAGTGTCACATGGCCGCGGTGTCCTCGTCAATGATGAACCCCTCGGGTCAGAGTTCACCAGACGGAGAAGATGTTGACAGTGCTGTGTCGACACAAGGCAGGGCAAGTAAAGATATTTCAATCGTCTTGTTGAATCTTCTTTGAATACTAGTCAGCACTAAATCTGGTAAAGTCTCTTGTTCTGCTGAGCTGCTTGTTTGTCACTGTACATGTATGAACCAATGCTGTCGTGAAATATGAACAGTCAATATAATCCAACTAGTTTGAAGAATGTTTGATAGATCCACATTATAATCAGCCTTCAATGTAACATCATCTGATGAAAAAAACCTCTGCAGACCATTGCATCACAGTACAGAGAAACCCTGCTGTCGACTGGTTTAATTACAAAAAAGTTTATTTTACTCAATGGCAAAACTGCGGAAGGTAGGAGGGATTTTTAAGCAATGTCAACGGCAATCTGTTGTGTTCTGCCTTCCCTTGGCTGCAAATGTCTTGACAATGAGGAGGCTAGTGAAATTATTGCAGTTCACCCTGAGCTCTGAGGTACTTTCTCATTAAAAAAAAATACATAAAGATAAAAATAGTATATAAAATGTGACAGTACATATTATTTCTGACGGGGGAAAGTCCAGAGTATTGCAAAATAGCTAGACTGAATGCACTTGAATAGTGGTGCTATTCAGGTCTTTGTAATGTATGTACTCAAACACATTCTTTCGACGATCAATGCCGCATACATAGTAGTCCTACAGGCTAGTTAAAGGTGGTGATATGGATAAAAAAAACGTCATTGTTCAATTTTACTCTGAAAGCTTACTGATTATAAATTTCATTCTAGAACATTTCATGTGTGAAATAATTTCCTTTTGAAAAAAAGTCATATTCAAGAAGTCATACTTCAAGAAAACTGGACCTTTTTTTTTTTCTTTTTCTCGGATGTTACAACCAAAGTAAAGGACAACAAGTCTAAATGCTGAATTTGTATATGGATTTTCACTATTTTCTCCCAACTCACAAAATGGATTCAGACCATATTTCAGCGGTCTTTTTATTTCACGTAGAAATGGTTGATCACACAAAACATGGACAATGTCTGTGACCATTTTGTCAGCTCTACCAAGCGTGTATAAAACCTTTAAGATGTTTCTCATCCCTTTGGTAAAATATGTACGGTATATTTTGTTGTATACATCTTCATCTTCAATATACGATTGAAACAATCAAACTGCTCCAAAAATTAAGGGTATACTTTGCCTTTAAAGGCAAATGACACTGATTCAAACTGAAAGTACAACCTAAACACCAAACAATAATGATAGGGATTTCCCTATGAGCAATTGTTCATGTATGTAATGTTTTCTTACGGGTAAAGACACTGAAAGATCCTTTTACAATTTCTTTTTTTTATATAATGCTTTTCTGCATTCATTCTACCCAATCTACATAGTACCATTAGGTGCTTCATGTTTTGTTGGTACATGTATTGTGTAATCCGACCCCCCCCCCCCCACGTCCTATTGTGCCTTCATTGTGTTCTGGGTATCTTAGGAATTCATCCCAGGTAATGACCTAAATGTATGGTATAATTGCAAGTTTTTTTTACCTTAGCTGAGTCTTTCTCAAAGGCTAAAATGACAACACTACAAACATAAACAGTTAAACTGGTGTAACAAAAACAGTCGAGTGGAAATAGATGATAGAGATGAAAGCATATTTGAAAGTAATTTTTATTTTGGGCAATTTTGTTTCTTCATTTTTTTTCTTCATCCTAGTACTTTTGAACCTCTTCAACAAGCGCTCTATAAATGCCAGGTTATTATTATTAACTGAAAGTATCCTTTAATACTGATTGTTTCTCTGCAGGCGATAATTGGCATCATCACTCTAGAAGACATCATAGAGGAGCTCCTCCAAGAAGAGATTGTGGATGAGACAGACGAGTTCGTAGATGTTCACCGCCGAGTGCGAGTAGCTCGGGCAAAGTTGGCTCGCCAACTGTCTGTCCATCAAGACTTAGGACAGATAGAAGCAGGGGTAGGTAGATTGTTTCCGTTTGACAGTTTAACTTGTTCTGCTATTTTGTTGTGCTTAAAGACACTGGACACTATTGGTAACATTGTCAAAGACCAGTCTTCTCACTTGCTGTATCTCAACATAAATGCATAAAATACCAAACCTGTGAAAATTTGAGCTCAATTGGTCATCGAAGTTGCGAGATAATAATGAAAGAAAAAACACCCTTGTCACAAGAAGTTGTACGGTGCTTTCAGATGCTTGATTTCGAGACCTCAAATTCTAAATCTGAGGTCTCGCAATCAAATTCGTGGAACATTACTTCTTTCTCGCAAACTACTTTACTTAAGAGGTAGCCGTTTCTCACAATGTTTTATACTATCAACAGCTCCCCATTACTCGTTACCAAATAAGGTTTTAGGCTAATAATTTTTTTGAGTAATTACAAATAGTGCCCTTCAACCTGCATACTATTTTATAGTTCAGTCTCATCCACACATGGTTGTGAATGACAGATGCTTACAAGGCTAGCGCAGAAATTTGGCGCTTGCACTTAAGCGGGGAATCGTGATCGTAAGCGCAGAATTCAGGGGTGAGCAGAGCTATGAAATTGGGTCCTGTTCTCTTTCTGATTAAATTATTGTATACATCTTTCTTTTTTTCTTTTAAAGGTAACTCGCAAAAGATCCCCATCCCAGGAGCCCACAAGAAGCCCACGGGTTAGAAGTGGACCCATATTCACCATAGGAGAGATTAACAGTCGGCCAGGAAGTCAGTATGGGTCTGTCAATTCTAAACCCGATGAAGATACTAGAACCTCAGACACCTCACCTCTTATTAACTTAGAGTGAGGTATATAGCACCTGAACCCGTCGAAAGACACCAGAGAATATTAAAACACTCATCTAAGACTTAGGAATAGCACTCTAACCCTTTAGAGACATCTGAAAATATTAGAATCTCAGACACTTTGCCTCTCATCAACTTGCAGTAAGTATAGTACTTCGTCAAGTCGAGCGCCATGTGGAAGCTCAAGCCTTAGTACTTGAGCCCCTTGAAAGACACCAGAGGTTGATAAAACACTTGCTGCTTGACCTTGAATCATCTTAGAGTGGGGTATGGCACTCTAACCCTCAAAGTGATAGAGCATTAGGCACTTTAACTCTCGTCAACTTAGAGTGAGGTATATAGCACTTAAACCCCTTGAAAGACACCAGAGTGACCACAGGATAATAAAACACTGGCTACTTGACATTGAGTCATCTGAGAGAGAAGAACAGCACTCTAACCCTTTAGAGACATCTCACAATGAAAGAACATCAGGCGCTTAAACTCTCATCACCTTGGAGTGAGGTTTATATAGCACTCGAACCCCTCAAAAGACGTCGGAGGATGATGATAAAACACTTGCCACTTTACCTGACATCACCAAAGATTGAGGTACAGCAATCTATCCCTTTAAAAACATCTCAGGATGATCGAACATCAGACACTTCGTCACTCATCAACATAATACAGTGCTGTTAAAGCACTTGAACATCTCGTAAGGCGTTAGAGGATGATAGCACATTTTTGCCGATTCTCATCAACTATAAGAGTGAGGTATGGTACTCTTATCCATAAAGAAAAGTAAGAGGGTAATAAAATGTGAGAGACTTTCAACTGTCATCCACTTACATTCTGTTCCTTGCTCTATGCATTGAGGTAATGTATATCCCCTCGAATTCCTCGGGGACATTAAAATATTTGCCATTACACCTCTCATTAGCTTAGAGTGTGGTATGGCACTCTTACGCCATTGAAAGACATGATATACTGGCCTTTCATCAACTTGAAAATTTATAAGTGAAAAACTACACCTCTTTCTCTGGATTGTAATAATGTTTTATAATGTCAATATCTCTCCTTTGCCCTTTTTTACCAAGTAAGTTTTATGGTAATTAACTTCTGGAGTAAATCACCCTAAATGCCTTGAGTTAACAGTTTTAAGATATTGTAATGTAAATCTCAACAGGCGTAATACAAATTAATGAAATCTTGAGCATATCTACTAGAGAAATACAAAATAATAGACCAATTGTAATGAATTTGTAGTGTTCATATGTTTAGTTTTAAACATAAAAAAAGGTGTTCTACTTTTGAGGTTGTGAGGTTGTCACAAAAGGAGCAATGAACTTTACAACATGGTACACTTTAGAGTAGATACGTGTAAAATTGGTGGCATACCAGTTGGTATTCCTCCTTTTAAAGCCATTGGACCCTTTCGGTACAGAAAGAAGAAAAAACAAGTTCACAAATTTACAAATAACTTACAGGGTTTACAGAAGGTAGTGGTGAAAGACTTCTCTTGAAACATTACTCCATGAAATGCTTTAATTTTTGAGAAAAACAGTAAAACAATATTAATTCTCGAAATCGAGAATTACGGATTTATTTTTAAAATATGTTATGAAACGTGCGGAAACAAATGGTGGGTTTTCCCGTCATTTTCTCCCGACTCTGATGACAGGTTTGTTATATTATATATATAAGTTGTGAAATGAGAAGTGTTGGCCTTGGATAATACTGTTTACCGGTGTTGTGCAATGGCTTTAAGTTCAATAAAATTGTCTTCCAATTCACTCATTCCCATCAACTGTCCATTACAAGTTTCTTAGTGTTTTATACTTTGGCGATAATATTATAAATACTAATATGAATATATTTTTGTACAAAAACACCCCATTTGTTATAATAGATGTTAAATTTGCATCGGGGATAAAGAATATTAATTTTGGTTTTTACCCATACACAGATGTGTGTTAGCACTGTGTACTCAGTACTTTCCCGAGTCCTGTGAAAAAAATATCACGGGCATGTTACTCGGGTGGGATTCGAACCCACGACTCTTGCAGTTCTTGCACTGCTCTAGTTACAATGACGTTTGAGTCACCCGGTTTGTATAATCTTGAATAGAGAAGGAATAATTGAACAAACAATATAATTTTGTTCAGTGAACTATTATTTTGGTAGAATTGTGTCATGCCATGATTGAGAATTTTGTTTTCTTCTTGTAGGCCCCTCATGAATGTTCTAAAATACAATGACGTGTAGTCTTGTATAATATTCGAAAGAGAAAGAATAATTGAACAAACGATATAATTTTGTTCAGTGAACTATGTTTATGTAAAACTTTATGTGCCATGATTTTGAGAAAATTTGTCGTGTAATGGTCTGATTAAACACAACGACGTTTTATCTCCTAGTTTGATAATCTTTGTTAGAGAAAGGTAAATCGAATAAACACTATTTTTTTTTGGGGGGGGGGGATGTATAAAATAAATCATTTTTGTGAAATTGTTAATAAACACTATTAAACCTTATTATATTGCCTCAAGTTCACGGTACTAATAAAATTAACAGAAATGTATAATGATACAAATGAATAAAAGAAAAAAGAAATATAAAAGGCATGATATGGTTTACTCCTTTGTTAAGTGAACTGACAAAATGTTGGTTGACCTTCAATTTACCGAGCAATAATAATTGTATCCCATTTAACCAAAATGTGTCCTCATAAACCAACTGTCAACCTTGTTTGCTTCTGGGGCAACCACTTCCATCCGTGTATGCATTTATTGTTTTCAGTCGGCAATAGCAAATTATTTTGTAAAAAAGCCAAGTGTGGTTGCCAAGTTTATTAATTTGTTTCGTCACAATTGCAAGGTTGAATTTCTGATTGGAAATTATATACATCAGACAATCGCTTGGTGCTAACCAACATGGATTGCGTGAAGTTTAGCACTCTGTTGAAACAGGGACAGAATAAAATGCTGACGAAGGTATAGAATAAAAAAAGAAAAGGAAATTCTCACCTTCCCCGAAAATTTAGGCTGAGGTGGACCGGACTCGGCGCTGACTGAGATGACAATGTTCTGCTGTGATCAGAGTGGCGAGTCGGCGGTTATGAAAGAGGCGCGCATTGCTCAACACAAAGAAGGGAATTCCCCTGATATAATGCCATGCCTCTGAGTCAGGCTCTACAATTATTTCACTACAGTGTGTATTAGTTGCTTTCATTTTAAATCTAAGGGCCATGCCACACGAGGCAATTTACGGGCAACCAGTTCCAGGCAATCTCCAAGAAGAAAAGGCATTGTTCTTCTGTGGATCGTAAGACAATGTTTTAAAATGGACTCGTGTGCTACCAAAGTGATCGTGTAGTATAAAATTATGTGCTCTGCAGCTGGTTGCCTCGAAGTTGCCTGCAAACGTTGCCTCGTGTGACAAGGCCCTTACAATTTAATTCTTTGGTCGTTCTTCCTCCAATGGTCTTACGTAACATAATCAGGTTTAACCTAGCTGGCAACAGATATACAAGAAATCTGCCATCCAAAAAGAAGCCCAAGTAGGCCCTTCACGGATGAGATGGTTTTGTAAGTAGGACCCTATATGCCTATTTTTTTTTCTTCTTTTTTAGCCATTATTTACTAAAGCGTATGTTAGTTTGGATTTTACCTGGGATTATTATTAGTCAAAACAAAACAAAACAGCACTAATTTTGAAACATGATTTTGACTAACTTATATCAAATGTCTCATAAAAATAATGAATAGTTATTAGTGTTGTTTTTACTAAGTATTTTTTGGAGTGTTCTTTGTACCAGTTCCAGCTAAAGGTCAGCAGTGTCTGTGAACAACAAAGTTTAAACAAACAAAAATAATCATTAATGGGATTCATGTGCATGTTCCGACCGTGCCACTCATTATAGATCAGTTAGTATGCCTTAGTCGGAAAAAGGGAGGGTGAGTTCAAAAAATAAACGCGTACATTTTTTTCATTGTGTTAAAGTATTATTAAGTTCAGAAATAAATCAATAAATTTAACAAAAAGTTTCCTCCCATCATGTTTTTGGGGTAGTTTCTTGTTCTGGGATTTATCTGTTGGGAATTCCATTCAAGTGTTGTTTTGTGTTTGAGTGTTAAATAAACGGAGTATCAATTAAAAAAAAATATTGGAACAAATATCGTGATATGTCACGCTAAATGTAAATTAATAGCCTATTTGGCCTTTGATTTATTTTATTTCTATGTTTCTTATCGATTTCTAGTCATACAAAAATCACATGTGGATGTTTTGTTGAAGTTGTTGTTGTTGTTGTTGTTTTTCGGTTGTTTTGTGATTGTTATTTTAATAAATGAAGCTAATAGCTCAACAAGACAAGATAATATAAGACAAAAGTTTAGGCCTTCAGCGGTTTTGTTACATGTTGGTTGAGAAGTAGGGTTTTGCAACCTAGTTATTTTCTCAAAATTTAATCAAAAAATTTGATATGCTCTTATCGGTTTTGCAACTTCGTTCGGTTACCTGAGATAAACTTGATTCAGAGGAAAACATTGAAGTCTTCCGGGTCAATAACAATAATATCACGTAATCATAGCTAGTGCTAAGCCTCCATGATGTAATCAATTATAATAGACCTACTTGGGGGAAGTATAATTCACGTTCTGTTCCATGTAACGTATTGAACCAAGACTAGTTTAAACAGCGTTCGACGACCTCGAGTAGTCCGCCCTCTCGCGGCAATTAAATTCAGGGCGTCATCATTTAATACTGTGTGAATTATTGGAGTAAACAATTTTTCACCTTAATATAAGTAGTGCACATGTTACTCTGCAGCCATGGACAACGAAAAGATCCGTAGATAATCACTTATTTGCGCATTTTCTAGGTACCGAGGTGCAAGAAAAGGTACGAGATTTTCATTTAAGGGAAACAGGGCGTTACAGGGGTGAGAAATTGAATGCTACTCTACGAGATTGCATCTGTAAATTGAGGCAATAATTTAACGTGATTCACTTTGTGCGCAGAAAATTCCACGGTAAAATACAATTGGCGGCCATTTTAATTAAAATGGTGGTATTCCGCCATATCCGCAGTGCTGTTGTTCGCGCTGAATGGCTTGCTAAAATTGTAATCGCATAGTTGACCGTGTGTCGTTGATCAGCCATCTATTTTATACATGATCAATAAATACTGTATCACTTTTTGTTGTATGTTCAATGAACATGATGATGAATTGTTTGTTTATGAAATGGATTCTGGAAGTGAATAGTCTGGAAAATGGAATCCCGACCCAACCAACTCTCAGCTGAGCTGAGCTGAGTGATTCAATTTCCTAAAATCTATTCCTCTCATTTAGCTGGGCCCAGTTTGTAAATGCTAAAGTAGAGCTGTTTACCTATTTATCTGTGAGGCACTTTTCATGCAAGCCTATAAGTTAAAATAATCATAATAATTGCAAAAAAACGCTGGTTTGGTTAGCAAAAAGAAGTGCACGTAGTTTGAGCTACATGTACTTCTTAGAGTTGTTTTAAATAATAATAACAAAGATTTGACATCAACATGTGATTTTGTGTGCGCGTGCTGAAAAGTCATTGGATTAAAATGGATCAAGGTTTTACTTTTATAGCCAGGATTTGGTTGATTGAGGGGCCATCAAACAAAATTTGCTGGAAATTTGAAAACTGGGTGTCCAAATTGTTCTCTCACACAATGTTAATTAAGTTTACAACATGGGAAATGACAGATAAAACAGGGTGTCCAAATTTAAAACGGGAAAAGACACCCAAGACACACCACCTTCGAGTCCTAGCTAACATGTGACTTAGTCTGCCTTGGTGGGCTCTTATTTCCCTCTTTTTAACATCAGTTTATCATGTTTATGATTGGTCCAGAGTTGTGCGAGGTGGTACGACTTTTCATGCGGTTTCATCATTGGAACTGTTCAAAAAAGAATTATCAAAATGAAACGATTTCACTTCTAATCAAAGGTCCTTGAACAATCTGGAAAAAATACTAAATTTACAGGTGGAAACGATCAATAGAATGAAGAAATAATTTTTTTTTAAATGAGCTTGTGAGTCAAGTACAGAAACAGTGGTGGTAGTACAAAATTACACTTTGCAGTTTAAAATATTGCCTAAAAAGACCTCAAATGATTTTAAGTGCACTTACTCTTGTTTGCTTCTGGCCATGTGGAGCACAAATACCATCCATTCACGGCACGCTCACCAAACCACAAGTGGCCAGCCCTCCACACAAAACCCACATCATAGTAGCCTTTGCCACACCCAACATAACCAACTCACCATGTCAGCCCACCAATCCTTGGACAGGCCTGTGAAACAAAGAACTAGTGGAATTTCATTGCAAAGGTCTAAACTATTGTCAAGCTAGTTAGTACGACTGGGCTGAATGTCTGAATGAACAAGCTTTGGGTTGTAACAAAAGAGAATTCTAAAGTAATGTTCAAATTGACTGGACCAACATAGACAACAATAAACCTAGTTGGAAAGAATGTGCATGATTGTTAGGAACAGCAATGTTCACAAATCACTGACCTGGACTAGTCCAAATTCTCCATGGGTAGGAACTGAACCCTGGACCAAACCACGAGTGAAAAGGGGGTATACTGTATTCACCACTCGCTTTACTAAGTTTAGTTCTTGTAGTACATGTTTTCCCTTCTCTTTTAATATAGGTGAAGAATAATGTCTGAAGAAGATCCTCCAGCCAAACGGGTAAGAATAAATTTGTCCATGTTTTGGGGTTAAAATTTGTTGTGTATTAAAATACCTCAATATCTATATCAAATGAAATTTATTCCTCTTTTAAAAGAATTGTTTAAACTTCTCAGCAAAGCAATGTAATTTTTTGTATTCCTTTTAGGGGGTAATGGAGAGCTGAAAAACTCTGTACAACTATTCATGTCCAATACATTTTTTTGTAAGTCAGTCATGATAATTGTTGTATTTTTAACTCAACTTGAATTTTTAAATTTCAATACACACTGCTCACTGATAACAATCAAATAACGTGAAATGGTATTTTGTCTGAGTAGCTTGATTCTGGTTTAGGTTTAATTCTAAATTCTAAACCAGATTCTAAGTGTTTATATTGGTGTGCTTGGCTGCTTTTTATGCTCAAATGCAGCTTTATGGAATTTTGGCAAAAAATTATTTGGTGAAGAGGACGGTAAGCCTGCCAGTAAGTCATCATCCTTGAATCTGACCTTTTTTTTTTTTTTTTATCAAAATTAAATCATTGCAGATGCGTCTTGGTGGGGACGGATTGCTGGAGGCGTCGAGGGAGCAATTGATCGCTGAGAACAAGAAACAAGAATCCTACATTGCGTCCTTGTTGAGCAAACTGGATGGAAATTGCACAAGTGGTAAGATGCGCATTTGCATACATGTAGTTCTCATCACTCAAACCTTTTTGTGATGGGGGGTTAAACGAAATGGTGCTGTAGAAACAGATGCACAATGCATCTCGAATTGTTTCATAACTAATTAAAACTGTGTTGTCCATTGTTTAAAGGCAGTGGACACTATTGGTAATTGTCAAAGACTAGCCTTCAACAGTTGGTGTATCTCAACATATGCAATAACATAACAAACCTGTGAAAATTTGAGCTGAATCGGTCATCGAACTTGCGAGATAATAATGAAAGAAAAAAACACCCTTGTCACACGAAGTTGTGTGCGTTTAGATGGTTGATTTCGCGACCTCAAGTTCTAAATCTTAGGTCTCGAAATCAAATTCGTGGAAAATGACTTCTTTCTCGAAAACTATGGCACTTCAGAGGGAGCCGTTTCTCACAATGTTTTATACCATCAACCTCTCCCCATTACTTGTAACCAAGAAAGGTTTTATGCTAATAATTATTGTGAGTAATTACCAGTAGTGTCCACTGCCTTTAAGTGTGTTGTAAAGTTTTATGGTATTGCTGCCCAAAAGGCTATCGCAAAATTCATTTAATACCCGATGTTTGGGACTCTGAAGTCAATTGACACCATTAGGAATTTATGGTACATCAAGAAAGCATTTAGAATCATCAACTGATGATGTTGATTGAGTGATGGGTTGACTACACAGAAATAATTATGTACTACTTAAGTGTGGTCATCACATTATTAAATATGCAGGCTGGCATTCTGTAGTGCCAATAGACCCCTTGCAAAAGACCGTTATCGCTGGGGTCAAACAATGGAACCATTCACGCCACGCTCATCTCTCAGCCAAAGATGGCTCTTTCTTTTGACCTCGTTGAGGGCGCTGTTTGAATGTGACGTCGTATGCAAGGGGTCGATTATAGAGAATACTGATCAGCCGATGGTAGAGTTAAATGCTTGTGTTTGTCATTAAGGCCCCCAGAATGAACTTGAAGAGCGTCTGAAGCAACAACAGGCTGAAGCCAACAGGAAGGAGAAGGTTCTCCTGATGCAGCTCACTAGGAAAGAGCAAGACCTCCAAGAAGTCGCTGTAAGTTCAATTCTTGTGATCACTTGTTTTACTTGTGTTGATCACTGGTGTTTTTTTGTTGGTTTGTTTTTTTATACCAATGATTCTCTTGGAAATTATGGAGAGAACACCACAATATTTCAAATTTGAGATGTCAATATATTTGAATAGTCTTGGAATTTCAGCTGAGGTTTTTAACTATCAAGATACAGTGTGGGGGGGGTGGTAATTTACACAAATCTTTAAAAATGGTGTACCAACCCTATAACCTATGTTGTCTAAGACAGTTATTTTTTTCTCTCCGATGTCTAGAACCAACTCGGCGAGCTCACCAAAGGGAACACCCCCGGAGCTTCCCAGCTCCGCTCAGCTCTCCTGGACCCCGCCCTCAATCTCTTATTCCAGCGGATGCGGAATCAGCTGGAGGAGAAGAGCAAGAAGCTCCAGCAAGCCACGGACGACATGGCCGCCTGGAAGTTCACTCCGGACAGGTTAGTCGGGTCTGGAGTTTGACAGTGAACACTTTTGAGTTGGATTTGAAACTTTGCATGGTGGAAATTTAACTAGGAGAGGTTTGTGATACTCTCTCTTTTGAGAAGTGTCCGTTCTGTAAAGAACTGGTGGTTCACAGCACAACGTTTCGATCAGTATGCTTTGATCGTCTTCAGAAGAAAACCCTGTCCTGGTGAATATTCTCTTGTGTTCAGCCAGCGTTAGTCTGTCCCCACCGATCTCATCCAAGACTGCTGTGATGGGCCGATGAGCATTTACAAATTGTTGTGCAGGATATAGTGATGAGTGTTTGGCATGATTGTACTGCGGTCGTCAATGTGCACAATCCTAATGTTTACACACGATATGATCGGTATACAGCATGGAGGCGCCATGGTTCACCTATCAAAGTTATGGTTCTCAATGCATAATGCATGTGTCGTAAGGGACCGTTGCCTACAAGCTTTGCTTATTAAATGGGTCCCTCTGCAGTGTCACATTTGTTTTGCATACAGTTCTTCAAACTAACACTTGTGAAATATTTACATGTACTTTGTAATATGACTTCTTTTTATTGAAATTGCCTTTCAAATAACACCATGTTTGAATGTCTTGTGTCTGTCTGTCCATGTTGCAGCCAAACAGGGAAACGTCTGATGTCCAAATGCCGCATCTTGATTCAAGAAAACCAGGAACTGGGCAAGCAAGTCTCAACAGGCCGTACCGCACAGCTGGAAGCTGAGCTGGCACTGCAGAAAAAGTACAGTGAGGAACTGAAGGCCAGCCAAGATGGTGAGTTTTATGTTCCATTTGTGTGTGCAAATAACTATCCTGAGTATGTGGCAACTGTCATGACTCTGGACTCAGCTACTGCAATTTTCAAGCCAAAAAAATAATACCAAAGGTGCTGAAGTAAGTGGCGATTCAGAATGACCAATGTTTGACCAATTGGTTTTTATTGTGATTGGAGACAATGCATTGTTTTTATCTACAACTTGTCTATGCCTCTGAAGAAGGTCCGGTTTGGATCTAAAAAGGAATTCTTCTATATTTCACATTTAGAAACTATTGCTTTCATTTGTTGTTGTTGTTTTTGTTTTGTTTTGCTGCAGGAAGTTGCCATTTTGAACGATGCTTCAGAAACGGCTGTTCTTTGTTCTTATCAAGTTGTATTGTTCAATACATTTATATTTCCATATTGACATCTAAGTTTAAAACTTCTGTAATCTCTTTACTTTGTTACAGAGCTGAACGAGTTTGTGATCCAGCTAGACGAGGAGGTGGAGGGTATGCAAAGCACTATCTGTGCGCTCCAGCAGCAGCTGAAAGAGGCCAAGGAGGACTTGGCTTCCCTCAAGGTCGTACAGGCCGAGCCTGTGAACACAGACCAAGGTCCAACTGAACACCAGGTGCATGAACAGGTAGTGCAGCAGCAACAGCCAGCAGCAGCACAGCAGATGAAACAGCCAGAATCACCTTTTGCAGAAGAAGGTATCGTTTCTGCTCTCTTAAGTCCTGCCCAGTCCAGCCCGCCTCAAATTGAGGTTGTGGGAAACAAGACTCCTGAAGTAGAAAGGACTCCAGAAGGGGATAGGACTCAAGGAGCCGGCGAGGAAGAAGGCATTGTCGATGGTTCAGACGACAAGGACCATCGGCTGTGGAGTCCGGATGAGATGGAGACAGTTGAGGAAGGCAATCAACAGGATGAAAGGACAGCTGAGACCAACGTCTCCACTGAGGAAGAGCATGAGATTGCCAGCAGAACTCCTGAGGAGGAGACAGAGAGGACTACTAAGATCATCAAAGAGCAGGATAGGACGTTCAGCTACGAGGAATCGGAAACACACCGCCGGCCGCCACAGCTACAAGAGGAGGAGATGATGTCGCACCAGGAATCGGGTGCAGAGCCGCGAGATGCCTTGCACAAGGAAAACCAAGAACTACAGGATCGCTGGGAGAAACCGCAGCCGGAAGAGGAGCAGATGGAAATTGACTCGCCAAAATGTAAGAATGATACATCAAGTAGGGAGAATGAGGTGCTCACGGTAGAGGCCAAACAAAGTAATTTTGCCGGTGAGTTGACTAGCCCAGTTGCTTCTTGTGAGTCCTTGACAGATGGGTCAAATGAGGGTACAAATGCCACAACTCTTGATCACGGTCAGACCTCTCAAAATCTAGGGGTTGATCCTACCCCAGGTGACAATATCCAAAATACTGATCAAACATCTTTAGAGTCCTCAGGTAGTAATGATCTTGGGGATAAAGACTCTCCAGGTAATAAGGGGACAGAAGAGTCCTCAACTAAAAACCCAGAGGTGCCAGACATCTCAACTAAGAACCAAGACAATGATATAGCCTGCTCACTTGAGGTTAGCAAAAGTACAGTTGACAACCAACCAGGGATTGGAAAGGTTGTGTCCGAGAGCCAGGGTGCGGGTAAAGGGGCTCTACTGGCTCAGTTCTCGGAGGTAAAGGTGACTGCCAAAAAGCTGCCTACTAACTGCAGCCTCTCAGTTGTTGACTATGACACGGGTAGTAGCGAGGACGAAGATTATGAGGGCGGAAACGACGGCTTCGTAGACGAGCCGTCCGGCCCGAATAACCAAACTCTGTCCCAGACAAAACATTCACCGAATAATCAATCACCAGAGTCCCCTAATCAAAGCCTCTCGCCAGGAACTAACTCTCCAGAACCTGTCAATAATACAGGTTTTAAACTAGGCCCCGAACTCTCCCCACTTAAGAGCCTTCAAATCCTGTCTAATAATGGGGACACTGAAGTGGGGCTCTTGACCAAACCAAATGAATCCCAAGACTCTGATATTGTGGAGGAGAATGGCACTGAATCCATCCATAATAAGACTGAGAAAGTTGCCATAAGCACTGAGTAGTATCATTTTTCTCCTTCGGGAAACTTTGTAGTTTTGAGTATTAAACAACAAAAAGTCAAAATTTCGTTGTTGTGGTTAGTTGAGATGAGTGTGTTATGGACAAGTTAAAAATTTGAATGTCTGTGTTTGAATTATTCTGTTTCTGAGAACATTATTTGAAATCAAATTTTTACAGTTTGTCTTGGACCGCGCACTATCGGAACAAGACTTGGTCTTATCTAATTCATTCAATAGTATTTCTTCATGCAGCTTGTGCGCCCATGCAATTTCTGGCGAATAAGAATAAATGTATTTTCACAAACGTTTAAAGGGAAATGCCCTCGCTGATATAAATTTTTGTCGATTTTTGTTGAACAAATATTTTATGGACTTTTTGAAATCACACCGGCCATGATAATCTGCTTTTCAAAAAGGTCGCTTAAAGGAAGAACCCTGGAAGTACTATTAGTATTTTTGAAAAAAATACCACTTTGGTGGCTCTATCGCCACAGTAAAATAGGTGCTGACAATTTTGAAAAAGAAAATAACAGGAAACATTAATGTTCGAGGACTAAATCAACACCATGTTGATTTGTACATTTGAATTGAAAATATTAATTTGAATACTGTACATTAATTTGATAGACAGGTTTACCTACACCAATGTGGTGGTACCCTCACTTCTATTGAAATTAAAATGAAGATTGTTTTAAAACAAAAAGACTGGTGCCATCATTGAGCTTTACTATGTATGGTTGTGTTGCAATAGCAGGCTGGGAGCAAGATTATTACAAAAGACAGGAGTTTGTTTAAAATGTGGTTGTTTGTCTTTATACAGTTTACTTAAAATTGCTGCATTTGGTCTTGACAAAGTTATAATAACCTTGCACAGTTGTTCAGGATTATAAATCGTAACCTCAAAATTGTTCCTTTCCGAATCATTCAGAACTCCAAACATGGTGCTAGAACACCAAAGTCTTTGGATATTTTGTAAACATACTATTTCGGCTGTTAAGAGTCGTTCAAAATCGGACAAAACTAGTGAATGAGTTCTGGAAGATTTCGGGAAGCAAAGTTATGAGGACAAAGTAGTCCTGGTTTGACAGCCAAACTAGGGGTGTGTGTTCAGGTGGTTGCAATCAAAAGTCAGTCCTGGTGAAAATTCTACATACAAATTGGCTTCTTTTGGTTGTGGCCACCAACTTGAAACACATCCATGATCTCAAGATGGGGAAAGTCTAGGGTTAGGAAATCTTGAAGAAGGAACGATGAGTCTGTCTTGAACGCCGAGCCTGACGGCATGACGGAGAGGGCAGCAAGGACAGGAGGTCTGGCCTTATGACCAGACCCTACCAACCATAGAGTTATATACACTGTATAAGTACTAGAGGGCGCACTGGCCCATACATGTATACGTGACCCGGCATGCGCGCATGCAGCCATTTTCTAAGTTGACAAAACAGGCATCGCACAGCGTGTGTTTGTGCGGCCATTTTGTAAGTTGACAAAACAGCAAACTCCAACGTGTGTTTCATATTCAACGCGCGTACAGAATGGCGCGCGCGTGTCTCCTTGCGGTCCCGTCGCGTGTCTCCTTGCGGTCCCGTCGCGTGTCTCCTTGCGGTCCCGTCGCGTTTGTGCAAGAAGCATCACCAGTGCGCCCTCTAGTTCTTATATATAACTCTATGCTATCAACACACACTGTGAGGTTGACGGACAACACCAGACACACAATGGTCAAGCTCAATAGCTCAAGACTGGACAAAGGCAACACTACAAGAGCAAAAATAGCCGTCAAATTCTTGCAATGCTTTTAATTTGGTTGGCTATTGCCCTTACACTGAAGTGTATTAAAGGGAAAGTATAAATTTAGTAATTGTCAAAGACCAGTTTTCTCACTTGGTGTATCCTAACATAAGCATAAAATAACAAGCCTGTGAAAATTTGGGCTCATTGGTCATCGAAGTTGCGAGAAAATGATGAAAGAAAAAACACCCTTGTTGAACGACTTTGTGTGCTTTCAGGTAGGAATAAAAAGACTTTTGGCTATTTCAGTGAGAAATTACCTCTTTCTCAAAACTTTGCTACTTCAGAGGGAGCCGTTTCTCACAATGTTTTATACTATCAACAGCTCTCCATTACTCGTTACCAAGTAAGGTTTTATGATAATATTTGTTTTGAGTAATTACCAAACATGTACCTTCCCTTTAAGTACTGGATACTTTGTACTTTAGTTGTGGGCAGTGGTTGTGCGTTTGAACCCCTACATAGTTAGTATACAGTGCTTAATACACTTCAGTGTGAAGGGTGAAAGACAAATAATATTTTTTTTATTCCGGATGCAAAATTATAATCTATTGAAGTGATATTTGCATCTGCTCTGAAAATTCACCAAAATTGAATGAGTATTAAATTGTTTTTCGCTTTTAAGTAAGAAATGTAAAATGTATCAATGGTCAGGCAAGATAACTATTGATACAGACATGTACTAAGACCTAAACACAACTTCCTCTACAGCAACATTTTTCTCACAGCCATTGTATTATTAAACATGCCACATTTTATGTCACCTACAACTTTTCCTTTTTCTTTGGTTGTGTAGACTGGTCAGTGTATGTTACAATGTCTGGTTGGTATAAAATGTATTGCAATTCAAATCATAGATTAATTAGGAGAGTAAGTTTACGGTAATAATAGACATAGTTAAACTAATTACTTCAGTTGACATGTTTGAAGAACTGGTTTCTTTACTATGGTGCATATCCATGAATTGTGTTCTACATGTACATGTAGTACTTCAAATGTGAATACCATTATTGCCCATCTTCACCGAATCTTCAAAGCTTAGCTCAGGGGTACAGAGTAGCTGGGGGGGGGGGTGCTAGAAATCTTCCCTTTACCCATAAGGAACATTGCTGGTGGCCCACTAAATTTTCACTTAGAAAAGAAATTTTTCCAGCAGTGTTTTCTGATTAACAGCTTTATGAAATAGGGTCCAGTTCTTTTGATTCATAACTCTAATTTGGGTGAAACATAAGGTCAAGATTTAAGATTTGTAAAAAATCTAAGCACAACTAACAACCTGAACAAAGATAAGTTATTGGTAGACCATGGAGGTAAAAAGGAGCACTAGCCCCCCCCCCCCCTCATCCTCAAAATAATTGCCGACCCCCCCCCCCCCCCCCCCACACACACATGCAGCGAACGCTATGCCATGGGTGTCGTGGCCGAGCGGTCTAGGGTGTTGGACAACTGGGTACCGGTGAGATGGACTGGTATCCTGTCCAGAATTGAAAGATATTCTCAGTTGTTAAATGCCAACGAAACCGGATTTAAACTCTGGCTAAATGAGCCATATTGGCTCTAGACGGACTTGACTTTATTTGTTTGCCTTATTTCATGTAGACTGCTTAGAACTGATTGCCTTGTAAGACATTAGACTTGATCGAGGGCAGTACACATATCAGTGCTTTAAATGGTTCTGAGAGAGGACAGTGGTCGCTTTACCGATAACTAATGAATTATGAATTATTATTTGTTGTATATCAAATGTACGAACTTTGTTGCAATTTTCTCAAATGTTATAGTTTAAAACCTATTTAGCCTTTTCCACGAACCTCATTACATTCAAACATGCGTACAAACACTATTTGGCAAACGACATAAATTTGTACACAAAGCAGACGCACAAATGCGTACGCGTAATGCCACCATTAGCCCATGACGCAATGGTCCCTCATGTGTCAACCAGTAGTGTTAGTGCGCAGGTGCGATGTGCAATGCATGGGAAGGGTATATTCATTTTTTGCAGTCACTGAAATTTTGTTTTAAACAATGCAGAAGAAGACAAAAACAGTGTTGCATGTCGATAAAAACATGGTAAAGAACACTGTCTGTGAACATACATGAGTGTACATTCTGTGTAATGTACATGTGTAAAAGCGAAAACCCACGTTATGACTGAATTAAAATGTTTTCATTTTTATATTGTATCTTGTGTCAGTTTTGATTTTTAATTTGTCAAAGGGTTTAAACTATGCTGACTGCGCTATTCTACATCGACCATAATGACATGTAAATAACTCAACAATTTTGGAATGTTATTATTAATGTTAAAGTGTACACAATTGGTATTTGCCAAAGACAAGTCTTCTCACTTGGTGCATCTCAACATATGCATAAAATAACAAACTTGTGAAAATTTGAGCTCAATTGGTCATCGGAGTTGCGGGATAATAATGAATGAAAAAACACCCTTGTCACACGAAGTTGTGTGCTTTCAGATACTTGTGATTTCAAGACCTCAAATTCTAAACTTGAGGTCTCGAAATCAAATTCGTGGAAAATTACTTCTTTCTCGAAAACTACGTCACTTCAGAGGGAGCCGTTTCTCACAATGTTTTATGTGCTCCCCTTAACTCATTACCAAGTGAGGTTTTATGCTAATAATTATTTTGAGTAATTACCAATAGTGTCCACTACCTCTAAGTTTTAGATTTTGGAGGAGAACCCCAATGGTGAAACCCACACAATCAGGGTCCATTTCGTAAAGCACTGTAAGAATAAAAACTTGCTAAGCACAGAAATATATTGCTTAGCAGAAATAGGTTATTAGCCAAAATACCATAACAGTTTACATTGCTGCAACTTGTTTTCCACTCAATTCTTGCTTAGCAAAGATATTTGCTAAGCAAAGTTATCTGCTTAAGAGCTTTATGAAATTTGGCCCAGGTAGGGGCTGAAAACCCATTTCACATGCAAGGCTCCCGTCTAAAGTGGGATTCGAACCGGGGTCCACAGAGGGAAAAGGCACTGGTAAAGAAACCACGAGCCAACCTGATGTCCTGTTACATGGGAGACGAGTCAAGTTGTACAGAAGTTCTAGAGCAAAAAATATGCCTTGGAATCTCGAAAATTGCCAGGTTACCTACTAACGGCAAAAAAGCCATTCGTCTGCCACTGTAAGTCACAACTAAATACATGCATTAAAAAAATGCACACGATCGGTTTTAACACATGTCCATCTGAATACATAATTTATTTGGAAATACACTGTATAAATAATAAATATCACATAATGTAACTTGTACATACATTTAAACATCTGTGTTATCATCATTGGATTGCTATTGCACAGTAATCACTATATTTACATCATTGCCCTGGGTTACGGTATGGACATTTTTCTATCAGACCTCCATCTTGTTTTTTTTTTATCGATGAGACAAAGAGCCTTTTTTTCTCAACCTTGGCTTATCTACTGCTCTGGTTTAAAGGGTCTGCCATCGATTTTTCCAAACTTTTGTATGATTTTTTTCCAAACGCATATTACACCGAAACCACTGATAATTGTCTACAACGATATATGGTTGGTAGTATAAACAGCATACATGGAAAGTCAGTAATAATGTAAAACTAATAGATGGAAATTTGCATTGAGATAAAATATTAGTTTGTGTTTTACCCATAGAGCACTGTATACTCGTTACTTTCCCGAGCCCTGTGAGAGACAGTGAAATTATAAGTACTGGTGTGCACAAAATTGCTGTTCAGTGGGAAACATTCAAGAAAGTATATATATTTACACGAATTTTAGAAGGACTTTTAAAGACACTGGACACTATTGGTAATTTTCAAAGACTAGTCTTCACAGTTGGTGTATCTCAACATATGCATAAAATAACAAACCTGTGAAAATTTGAGCTCAATCGGTCGTCGAAGTTGCGAGATATTAATGAAAGAAAACAACACCCTTGTCGCACCATGGTCACACGAATTTGTGTGCTTTCAGATGCTTGATTTCGAGACCTCAAATTCTAAATCTGAGGTCACGAAATCAAATTCGTGGAAAATTACTTCTTTCTAGAAAACTACGTCACTTCAGAGGGAGCTGATTCTCACAATGTTTTATACTATCAACCTCTCCCCATTACCCAAAATCAAGAAAGGTTTTATGCTAATAATTATTTTGAGTAATTACCAATAGTGTCCATACCAGTTCCTTTTTAAATAGAGTTGTCTGTCATACTTATTACTAAGAACTCAACTTAAATATTTTGCCAATAAGCTGGTACTGTTGTGGTGGTGCATGGTAGTCTTATACTTGCGCAATGCAAAAGTGAAAATCAACAACCAATCGTAAGACAGAGTCAATGAGGAGGGGGTGGGATCATCAGGGCCCGGTTGCATATAGAGCTGCTTAACAGTAAACAAATTGTTGTGCTTACTGTAGCAGAACAAAATTGCTAAGGTGTAAACGTATTTCACAGGGTACAAGAAAGTTAGGCGGCCATCTTGCGCATTCACCATGGATTTGTATTGTGACGTCATTAATTTTCATACAGTAAGCATCGGAAGGTTAGCATGCCTTTTCGTGTGTGTAAGTTAAGCACAAAATCGGTTGTTTTAGCAGCTCTTTGGGTCTATGACATTGAGATTTCAACTAGATTTCAAGTTTACAACTACTCTACCAACTGACCAACATGACCAAAGCACAATTAAAAAATCAATATATATCACTTGACACAACAACTTAGGTGGAAATGGCATATATATATGCATCATTACAGCACATGTATTCCAGATTGTGGTCATGTTCTTAAACACTACTTTACATTGTACATTTTTCAAAAGTTAGTCCTCTCTGGGCCCAATTTTATAGTGCTCGAGCAGAAAATACCGTTTAAAGAATCAGTGCTTAGCAAGAATGAGCATCATACCAGTCACTAATTGTACATGTGACATAGTATTTTGGCTGGTAACCTTATTCTGGTTAGCATAATTGTTTTGCTTAGCTTATATTTGTGCTTAATCAGCTCTTGAGAAATTGGGTCCTGATACATGTTTTGGTTTTTCTGCAATCTGCGTCTACTGCAAACTGATCAAACCAAATGCACAATATCAACTGCAGAATAGTAATGTCATCATCAAATGCCAAGCAAACAATTATTAAGCAATATTGTCTGCTTATAAGCAGCTCTATAAAGTCAGGCCCTGGATAGCTAACCCTTTGTCAAGAGGATGAGACCCCCCCCCCCCACAATCATTGCCAATCCCCCCCCCCCACCCCCGAACAAAGCTTGCACCTCCTGTACATGTCAGAATAGACTCCATATCACAATGGAAGATCTAAGGTACATGAGCATTGCTCTATCCTCGGACTTGGCCCAATTTCACAGAGCTGGTTAAGCAGAAAAATATAGCTTAACAATTGTCTGCAGAAATGAGCAGGACACCAGTCACAAATTGTACATGTAACATGGTAGTTTAGCTGGTAACCTTATCCTGGTTAGCATAATTTTGTTAAGCTTAGCTACTTTTTGTGCTAAAAGCAGCTCTACGAAATTGGGCACAGGCGAAGAATCCCCACTGAACTATCCAAACCCTCTACACCACCTAGGTCCAGAATGGCCCTTTGCCTGGGGGATAAAAATCCTAGTCCTAAGTTAGGAGATAGGGGATCGATTTCACAAAGAGTTAGGACTAGTTAGAGATATAAAAAACGTACAGCTAGTTCTAAGTTAGGACTAGTAACTCGTCCTAACTCGAGATAAGACTAGTCTTAACTCTTTGTGAAATCCACCCAAGACTATTCTTCCCTCTTAGAGAAATCCACCCCAGGATCAACCTAGAGGTGTTCATAGCTTCCCATGAAATATGTAAATTGCACATAGCGCGTGTGCACTAACGTTTTGGTTGGCAAAATGAGGGAACGCGTCGTTTTGTACATGGCTAATGGGTGCTTTAACGCAGACGCGATTGCGCATCTGCTTAGTGCACAACTCTATGGCGTTTGCCAACCAACAGGGTCTGTACGCATGCGTGAATGTAATTAGCATATTTCATGGGAAGGGTCCATTGCTTCTCGTAATCATGATTTGTTGTTCACCAATCACGGGAGATATTTAGAATTACATATGTACATTCAACAACACAGGAAAACAGTGTCCATAATCAGGGACAGTTGGCATTTCTGGGGGTTACAATTCAGATTATTTCCCAGACTCCCTTCTGATGATCCGAGGGCAAAGCCCCATGAAACAAAGACAGTTACTTGTACAACTTGACCGACTCTAAGGGCAATAGTCCTGGGCTTTGACTTGGCCAACATACGACTATAGGCCCTCTAGTCTCGAGCAGCCGATACACGAAACGCTAGGATTAATCCTATCGCGAGTTGGGACGAGTAACTCGTTCTAACTTAGATGGCGTTCAATGCATCCTAACGTTTTCGGATACGGGACTGAACTCGTCCCAAGTTCTAAGAATAATCCTTAGTTAGGAAGAGTTTGGTGAAGTTGAATAATCCTAAGTTAGGAAGAGTTTGGTGAAGTTGAATAATCCTAAGTTAGGAAGAGTTTGGTGAAGTTGATGGCAGGGTTACCTACAGGGACTTACACACTCGCCTCAACACCACAAATTATGCCATCTAAAACCGGTTCTCCTCTTTGTCTACAGAATTAAAAACCCACCAGCCTAACAAGCTGCTTATAAGTCCAACACAATACTGTCTCAGCTCTCACGGGTTCCCAGTTACTATACACCTTGGTTAAGAGAAACAATTATGGTTTTAAGTGTCTCGCTCAAGGATTCAAGTGCCATGACTAGGAATCAAACCCCCACTCCCATGATTCAGCTATAAGAACTTGAGTCCAATACCACAGACCCTCTGCATGCCAAAAGGTAAATAAAGGACAACTACCGCAAATTATTCATATTTACATATAATAGCTTTACATTTACTTTCATTACATTACATCACAATTCATATGTATTTAACAAACAGAAATTGCAAACTCTTTATCAAAATTATAAAATAAATTGCCAGTACGGTGGACAACTTACATGTATAAGTAGACGATTGCTTTGGCAGACAATTGCAATAAATGAGAGCATAATATACATGCATCTAGGACTAGGACTATGAACACTGGCCTTTAATAGTGTTCACAGAAAATCTAAGACAAAGAAAAAGACAGTACACAAGTATGTGTATTTGGCTGAGATAAAAAGAACAAGCATCATATACAAAACTATAGGCCCTTTCATCGACTACAATCACATCGAAGTAAACAAAAAATAGCTGTGTGAAAGCTATCCTTGTTAAAACATAAACCATAACCCTTGTTATTTTTTAACAGAGATTCATAAATACCTCAGACAGTGTCGCTATTCCTATTGGTGGAGAGCGCGTGTATAAACCTTTGTTTATGACCAGTAAAAAGTGTTGAAACATGGGCGTGACACGCGAGCTTGCACCTTTGCTTATAAGACAGTTTCTTCATTCCTATTGGTCGAGAGCAATGGCCGGGACAGTTGTGCCACATCACGCGATACGCGCGACGCCCACAGCATTCCCTTATAAGCAGTTGTTTACCCGAGGGCATGGAGGGCCTTACCATTTCATAGCTGGAGGGGTGTTGTGTTGAAAGAAATCATTGAACAATTATAATTTTTGCATTTATTTCATACTTTGACCAAAAGTGTTGATGTTTTTGGACCGAAAAGGTATTATTTATGAATGGGAATCAAAGTGTGTTGAATTGGTTTTCAACTAGTGCTTTAAACCCGCCGATGCCTGGTTCTTGATGATTTACCTCGACTTTGTCTCGGTAAAATTATCAAGAACCAGGCTTGGGTTTAAACCACAAGTTGAAAACCTCTTCACCACACATTGATTCCTTTATTCAGACCATGTTAATGATGTGAAGTGTAAAAAGGATTACATAACCGAGTACCCTTGCTAAAATATGGCGATATCATAATTCTCACTCACAGAAAGTGCTGCAAGTACATAAGTAGAAGTCTTTAGTGAATGAACAATCGTGACCTTTAACCTACCTGTCCCTTTAAAAACAAGGGATGTTGGTAAATGTGTGTTTTAAGAAGTCATGTGAATGCTTGCTAAACAAACACAATCGAACAACTGGCACCAATAGTTAATATCTCACTCATGCTCAACAAAACTTTCAACAAGAAATATTTGCATTACACAAAACAAGAATAAATAAAAAATGCATTTGAATAAGCAAGCCTACACTCACTTCACCAGTGTTATGGTACATAGTCAAAGATTGATGATGGAGAAGATTTTGGATTTCTTACAAAATTGACTGAATAGCAATGCTTGAAGAAAGCAATTTTTTATTTATTACAAAATGGCTTATTAACAATCATACTTGTTAATGACATTGGACGGCAAAATTGACAGTTCCACGGAAACTGACTGGAAGTGAGTTCTTACTGGTTCCTGTATGCACAGAAAACCCTTTAAATATTTGTGAAATTTTTCAAAAGAATACGCTCCTTAAAATATTTTGAATGCAGGAACATGATTTTGCAGTTGTGACACAATATATTTGTTGTCCCTGAACAGTTTTAGAGTACTTTCTTGATTGTATCTTTCTGTCACTGAAACCCTCAAAAGTGACTAGCACTGCAACCTCAAGAAATGTTAAATTTGTAGGCCTAATTTTAAAGTTCTGCTGTCCTGTTGTGACAGTTAAATAAAGTAAAATAAAGGTTTTGTTTTCGAGATGACCCGAGAACAAACATAATGAGGTCACCATTTACTATCACTTTAGAAAATAGGTAGTATATATAATTTAAACATTTTGTGACAATATTTTGTGACAAAAAGACCATGCTACCGGATTATGTGCATGTTGGATTCTCCAATTAGGATACAAGAAGGTAGTTATTGCAGGAATCTGAAATGGTACAATTGGGTGCTAAGAGAGACAGATTCGTAGACATCAGTCAGTGCGGGTACAATCAGGTCTTACCACCAGAGGAGGTAAAACATTGTACGCTTCTTAAAAGGTACAAATGGGTGCTAATGTATCATCAGAAGGTACACAATGTTTTAGGCTTCTGGAGGTACATGTATCATATTGCACATTGTATGCCTCAGATAGGGTACTTGAACTGGGTGCTAGCATCAAAAAGAATACAATGTTTTAGGCTTCTGAAAGGTACAGTTGGGTGCAACCATCAGAGGGGATAGTACATTGTATGCCTCAGATAGGGTACAACTGGGTGCTAGCATCAGAAAGAATACAATGTTTTAGGCTTCTGAAAGGTACAGTTGGGTGCAACCATCAGAGGGGATAGTACATTGTATGCCTCAGATAGGGTACAACTGGGTGCTAGCATCAGAAAGAATACAATGTTTTAGGCGTCTGAAAGGTACAGTTGGGTGCAACCATCAGAGGGGATAGTGCATTGTAGACTTCCAAACGGGTGCAATCGGGTACATGTACTACATGTATTATAAAAAAGATTTGTTTTAAGCTTCTGAGGGACACTACTGGGTGTTATCAGAGAGGATCTTGTAAACATTGAAGGATTCTGAAGGATAGGCATGGGTGCTACAGACAGAAGAGATAAATGAAGCATATGTAGTAGGCTTCTAAATGGGTACAAACATTTAGGCTTATGAATGGTGGGTACAAATGGGTGCTACAATCAGAAGGGATATTACAGTGCATAGGGCTTCTAAATCAATGTGGTTGTTTTTTTGTTTGTACATACACTGCTGCCTTCTGAATCGAGTGCTACCAAGATGTATATTTGTAGGCTTTTGATATATTAAAACGATGGAGTGGATACTACCTTAGAGGGATACTACTTTGCAGGCTTATAAATGCGTAAAATTGGGTACTACCATTAGACGGGGATACTACAAATGTACATTGCCAGCTTTTGAATGGGTACAAATGGGTGCCTACCCTCAGAGGGAGTAATACATTGCTGGCTTCTAAATGGGTACAACTGGGTACTAACATCAGAAGGGGTACTACATTGCCGGCTTCTTTGTGGGTACAACTGGGTGGTACCATCAAAAGGGATACTACATTGCCGGCTTCTGAATGGGTACAACTGGGTGGTACCATCAGAAGAAACAGTACATTATACGTTTCTGAAAACGCAATCTGTGGACTGGTAACATAAAATGAATGACTTCCACTATTGGCCTCCGAGGCTAGCATACACTTGTTGTACATTTTTAACTTTTAAAACTTCTTTGTATTATAAGGAAGTTTGCCACTGCTCTTCGTATAGACTTGTGGTAAACACTGGAGTCTGTACAAGCAAAGTGGGTACGCTCAGTCACTCTCAATTTACGGATACAAAATCATTACACAATAGCCTCAGAAGACACGACTAGTGAAAACAAATCCAAAGTTACACGTATACATGTATCTATCAGGGTTAACAGAAGGTGATATACATGCAGGTCAATTCAATCCCTGAATACCACGACCAAGGCCTGGAATTACAGAAGGCCATGGCCTCCGGTCTTGAATTTGGTGCCCCTTTAAAAGTTTTCCAAAGACTTTCAGATGGCCTTGCCCTATCAAAGATGAAACTCCAGGCCTGATGACCCCTACGTGGCATCAACATAAGTGACAACACCACAATTTGGTTCTGTATAGAACCAGAGTTGTGACAACTCAACATTTCGATCAGTGTGCTCAGGGCCCAATTTCAAAGAGCTGCTAAGCACACAAATTTGCTTAGCATGAAATTTCTTCCTTGATAAAACAGGATTACCAACCAAGTTTCCATTTGTTGCATATTGCTTGTTACTGGTTTTCAGCTGTTGTTTGCTTATCCTGAAAATCACGCGGAAATTTGGTTGGTACATGTAATACTGTTTTTATCAACGGAAAAATGTCATGCTAAGCAGATTTTTGTGCTTAGCAGCTCTATGAAATTGGCCCCTGATCATGTTCAGTTAGCCTCGGACCAAGTTACAGGGTGCCTCCAACGATGAAGTACACAGGGCAGACATTGGATCTCTCTCCAATATGACAATAAGTTGTGAATACCTGATTCAACATTTAGTTAAATAATGAATAAATATTACTATTGTTAAAATTAAAAACGCACATTATTTCAGAATATTTTTTTGGGTGATTAACTTGGCTCTGGTCTTCTGGTGTGTTGTATTTTCATCTTGGGCCCTCTGGCTGCTGCTCCCTTTGGGGGCGGATCCTCACAGGGGAGGACGAAGATTCCGGGTTTGTTGTCGTCCGCCGCGTGGAGTTCATGAGCTTCACCTGAAGTGGTAACGGTATAGAGAAATATTCTGGATTATTACAGAGGTTTGGGTGCAAAGCGGGGGTGGTTAACTGTCCCACAAGATGCTCTGTCCAGCTACTGTACAATCATACATGTTATAGGTTCACTTTTTTTTCTCAACTTTTGAAAAATCAGTGTTACATGTATTTATAAGATATTGATCCTGTGTCAATGATGAATAAAAAGTGCCGAAGTTTGTCAAATACAATTTAGCTGCTGTTGCAAAGAGTTTACCGGTATTTATTTGGTCTCTCTGTAACAAAAAGTGTACCCATGATTGTGGCTGTGCACTGCTACATTAATACATAGGCCTAATTTGAAAGATTGAAAACAACATTTAAAAACAGTAAGAAGTGCACATACTTTGCGATTAAAAGTTGAATCACCAACAGTTTTAAATTGTAAATACCATGGTTAATAAAAAAAACGCGGAAGTTACATACTGTAGGCCTATGCAAAAACAACTTTATGTACATGTAATATAGCACACACACATTTTGCACACAGAGTTGTGAGAACTTGATATTGTTAAGTTCTATTATTCCCTTTTTTGTTCTAAAGAACCCCGTTGTGGCATGTGTGGGGGACCCAATTTAACAAAGAAAAACGTTGTGTGGACCTTTGTTCCATTGTGTGGTAAAGTTCTTTCCCACAACTCTGCGTACGCAAGAACACATTGCCTATAACAGTTCACTGCACAACTGATTTTTTTTCAAACAGAAGGGTTAGCCACGTTAATGCAGCAAGGAAAAAAACAGAGTAAATTTAATTTGGCCATACAATGTGATGAGATAAAACACACTGTATTATATACAATGCTTTCCCAAAACCTGTGGAGAAATTAAGGTACAAATGCAGTGGAACGATCAAAACACATCAAACTTTTCAGCCATAACAAATGCATAATTATTATGATATAGGGTCACAGAAATACATTTATCATTATCATTGCCTAAAGAAAGCATACAACATAGTTAAGAAAGTGACATAAATCACTGTCAAATTTCTTATTCTTATTTCAGATACATTTATTTCATGTCAACATTCAGAAAACAACAACCAATAAGCACTTTGATCGATGCACCTGAAATTAATAAAAGGAAAACATTATGTGGTAAATAAAAATTGCTAAAACCTGTAATAGTATAAAGAGGATTGTCAAAACAAAGCATTAAAATATCAGTATGTGAAATGGACCTGTGATTTTAAGGCACTACATGTACATGGTAAGGTATCAATCAATCAATGTACAGATATTCAGTTTGCAGTAACACCTTGGTTTTTTTAAAATCTACTTTGCTGTGTAGATTTTGTTCTTTAAAGGCAGTGGACACTATTGGTAATTATTCAAAATAATTATCAACATAAAACCTCACTTGGTAACGATGGGGAGAGGTTGATAGTATAACATTGTGAGAAACGGCTCCCTCTGAAGTGGCGTAGTTTTCGAGAAAGAAGTAATTTTAATAAATGTATATTGATTGATTGAATTTTCCACGAATTTGATTTCGAGACCTCAAGTTTAGAATTTGAGGTCTCGAAATCAAGCATCTGAAAGCACACAACTTCGTGTGATAAGGGTGTTTTTTTTCTTTCATAGTTATGTCGCAACTCCAACAACCAATCGAGCTCAAATTTTCACAGGTTTGTTATTTTATGCATATGTTGAGATACACCAAGAGAGAAGACTGGTCTTTGACAATTACCAATAGTGTCCAGTGTCTTTAAGAACCTTTCTTGCTATTTATTTACCTGCCACGGAGTAGTCTGCCAATTTCAGAAATCTACTCTGCGTCAGTAGAATAAATAGCAAGACAAGCTCTCAGGAAAGAATCTACAGACTTTAAAAACACCTCGGTAAGTATAAACGAAGGCTCACCTGGTGCTAGACTAGCCAATGCTGCCAGGACATCATAGTCAATGACTGGTTCAGATTCTTGCTTTGGCTCCCAGCCGACTGGCGGTGATGCTGGTGGAGACAGAAGGTGCTGCTTGGTTGGTATGGGCGGCTCCAGTGATGAACTGTTGGATAGTTTGACGGGCTGTTGGAAACACAAGATAACATTATTTTATTTCATTTCATTTATTCTGGTTAAGCCAAGGAATCTCAGTTTGCCCAACTGGAGGTTCCTATACAGGGCTTGCCCCGAACCATGTGACATAGCAACTTTCCCTACAGTCTGATGAATTCATATGAACTTTTGACTAAGTAGGATTTAAAACTTTGTATGGTGGGAGTATAATTAGGTGAGATTTGCGGTAGAAGGCCTACATGTACCATGTCATGCATAAATCTCTTTTGAGTAGAGTTGGGTCAGAAAACCACCGGTTCTTCTCAGAACCAACAATTGTCAAAAGAGATTTACACACATAGTGTTACTGTAAACCTCACCTACATGCAACTTGTAACCAAACAAGCAATTGTCAAAAGAGATTTACACACATAGTGTTACTGTAAACCTCACCTACATGCAACTTGTAACCAAACAAGCAATTGTCAAAAGAGATTTACACACATAGTGTTACTGTAAACCTCACCTACATGCAACTTGTAACCAAACAAGCAATTGTCAAAAGAGATTTACACACATAGTGTTACTGTAAACCTCACCTACATGCAACTTGTAACCAAACAAGCAAGTCATTTTACCAAACATTACCCAAATCTTACTCACAAATGCACTTGCAATTCAGTGGCTTACTGCCACTGTTACCCACATGAACTAATAAGACAGAAAAAGCCACAAAATCCCCCACCCCATCCCCTTTTAACCTCCTTTGTTCACGAACCTGTAAGAAGTATAAACTGAAAGCTTGCCCGAACCATGTGACATAGTAGTCTGGGGAGTTCAAATGTAAGCGTGAACTTTGACTAAACAAGTCATTGTACCAGTTATTATTCAATCTAGCTTGCAAATGTTAAGTTAGTGGCTTACTGCCTCTGTAAGCTCCATGAACTATCCAGTCGGAATGAGCCATGAAATCCCCCACCCCCATCCCCTATTAACCTCCTTTGTTCACGAACCTGTAAGAAGTATAAACTGAGAGTTGTGCCGTATATTTCTTTCTTGTGCATTCCTATTCTTGCTCGAACCACCTGCTCCGGAGTCTCGTAGCCGATCCGGACCCTCCTGAAGCTGGACAGGTAGACAAAGTGGACGTTCTCACCAAACGCACAGAAGAGGTCTTCAAAGGATTTCTGCAGGGTTTGAGGAAGGGTAAGATTCAAATTGTCAACAAGGTGATTATTAATAAATTCAATGGGGAAAAAGGCCATTAACCAAATCAGAGGCTACAGCTAGGAGTCTACAGCTACATCTATATTGTTGGATTGTCATTCCTGAAGTATTACCATACCAACACAGGTGTAGCTTTAGCTACAAATCAGATAGGGCCAAAGGCTCAGAGTCAGGTGGTATGTACATTTTTAAACATCCCTTTTTGTTGTTGTATTTAACGAATTTGTACCCAGATGAAAACGTCATTTGTCTGTTTGTATTGTCTGTCTGTCTGGTTGTCTTGTTTTCTTGTCTGTCTGGCCTTTTTTTTTACAAGCTTATGCTTACCAAAACGGCCCCGTACTCTATTTATTTATTTATGTTTACTCTTACTTAAAGATATGTTTTGCTTTACTCCATACATGTAACTGTTGTTATTCCTTTATGAGAGTATGGAAATAAATGTATTCTTGAATTGAATAACCTTGCTTTTTACAGGAAGGCTGAAAAACCAATACAATCAATTAATTAAACCATCATCACAACAACTGAAGTTTTGTCGGAAAAGTTTCCGTACGGCGCCACCACTTTTTCATTCTATATGAAATAATATAGTAAATTAGTATCTAATTTACCTCAATGAGATATCCCTTTTTGTAAAAATGAGTGAAAAAGTGGTGGCGCCATACGGAAAGTTATCCGTTTTGTCAACCAGCCGGTTGGCAAAGGATGGGCAGCCTCCACTGCAAATCATTATTACAACCACCAGTTTTAAATAATTTGCAATCATCAAATTACTGATGATAATGCTAGCCAAAATACAACCATGACAACCAAAGTGCAAGAAATATCATTAATAAAAAGGCACCCTCAACAAAATGAGGGACGACCAGTTGCAGTTGTGTTGCAATGAATGGCAATGCCCTACTGGTTTGTTGTCAGCACTTCAATCAGTGAGTGGAAAAATGTTTGTATCCTGCCAACACTTTTTTGTTTGTTATGATTAATGATATGAATATGTATGAAATAATGAAAAAATTATTTTCCATAACAATTATTTTCTATAATTTTTAGTTTACTCAAAAAATAGATTAGGGAAAAGTTTCCTTATGGCGCCACCACTTTTTCATGTGATATGAAATAATATTGTATATGTTGTATCTAATTAACCTCAATGAGATATCCCTTTTTGTAAAAATGAGTGAAAAGGTGGTGGCGCCCTACGGAAAGTTATCCAAAATTAGTGACAAGGTTGTTGCAGGAGACATCAATCTTTCCCTTTATTTTATTAAAAATATTATTATTAATACATTATTTAACAATGCTAAAAAACAAAATAAAAAATTGGCCCCCCCCAAAAAAAAAAAGATTTTTTTTACTAAAAAAAATAAAAAATCAATATTTTAATATTTTCTAACCTTTTTCTGTGCATCCAAGAAAACTGCATCAGGTACATTTGTGGCAATAAGTGCTTTCGGTAAGTCCTCGTACGGAATATCACCCGCTGAGGGCCTCCTCCCTGCCTCAGCTACCCCAGGCCTGGAGGAGGAACACCCCTCCCCCTTTGCCTCGTCCTTCGAAGTGTTTCTATACTCCATGTGCTCCCGCTGTAATGAAGCTATGGTGGCCGCCATGTTGTTTTCAGTATCGTTCTTTGTTGAGCCGCTTTGCTGTCCTTCCTCGTCTGTAGATGATTTCATATTTCCGTTTTACCAATCACAGGAAGCTCCTTCGAACCGCTAGCTGTCTGACCCCGGGGTTCTGGGTTCACGGGGCCTTGTAAAATGGGTCTGTTTTGCGCTAAGGAAGTAGAGCTTCTGACATTGTTGACACTGCACCAGTCGGACGGCTGGAAAAAAAGACAATAGTCTTTCGTCAAGGCGCCCTCATGAGTCCATTAGGTCGGTGGTGTTTGAGTGTGAATTTTTTTTCTTTACATAATAAGAGAGAGAGAGAGCTAATTGAAAACAAAGAACTAATTTACGAGAAAAAAAAAACAGATTGGCAGAAACACCAGCCTCATTTTTTTGGTGTCGAACTGCCGAAAAATATAGGGGTGTTAGGAGGGGGAGGGTGGGGGGGGGGAGTGGGTCACTCGATGATGCATGCCATAATATTGCTGTTTTTCATCATCTTCTTTTTAGATAGGCCTAGCTTACAGGTGCAGCTAACTCATTTACTTAATTGAGAATCAATTAAGAAAACAGATATTTTAAAGGCAGAATGCAAGACTGGTTCCGTATAATATCCCATGGGGACGGGCTATAACCCCCCCCCCCCCCCCGCACCCAAATATTTCCCTGCGGGTAAAATTAAGCTTCGACTACAAAGGCCTACAGAGGTATGGACTAGGCGTGGCCTAATCTACAAATTGTTGTATCCAATTAATGGTGTCGCCGATTTATTTAGTATTTTCTACCCGCAAACACTACGTAACTATTGTCGGCGGGCAGTATAAAAATTGAGGGAAAATGATAATTCAATAACTGCAGCGTGCACAGACGCACAGAAAATCAACTCATGTTTGATTCATGGTACAAAAAGAAAGATAAAACGATTCTCAGCACGGCTCTGCCTATAAGCCCACAATGCTGCCCTCATCGTCTGTGCTCCCTGGTGTTCCATGGTGCACTGGATCCTTTATCGAAGATGGGGTCGAATTTGTCCTCTCAGCCTCGGTTTCATAACAATGCCTTAAGGAAGGAATGCACCTTTCTAGAAAAAAAAACCCATTTGCACCAAGTATTCACTTTTAGTTCTTCGTCAAAATGTGATCAGGCCATACGTTTCGTGAAAATTAATGTCTCAATTCGTTGCCAGCATAGTACATCCGCAACGCACTGTTTTCCAAAATTAAAACGTTGTACCACGAGGTGTCTGGAGACGTTCTTGGACGGTTCTCTCAAGGATATCCAAGGCCAGGATAGTCACTACCTTGTGCACCCAGACAGTCTAATGATGAGCACTGTATGATTGGACTGTGTGCCCTTATCAAAAAGGTCCTGATCCTTTCATTATAAAAACTCACGAGTAGGATAAGATGACCCGCGGACTTGGGGTCCAAAACCAGCTCTGGGACTCGAGCTAATGACACGGAAAGTAGTTTTACAAAAAGGGGATTTAAACTCAGATTCTGCGTCTTGACCCATTTCTTGATCAGTTTGACGCAGATTCCGGGTCAAACTGACCCAGAATTGGGCCAGGCACAATGGATCCGGTTCCGGGTCAAACTTCTGACCTTTTTTAGTGTGCTGAGGGTCAGTTGAGATAAAAGGCCTACGGGAATGAAGGATGACGTCATTGGTTTAAAGGCAGTGGACACTATTGGTAATTGCCTTCACAGTGGTGTATCTCAACATATGCATAAAATAACTAACCAGTGAAAAATTGAGCTCAATCGGTCATCAAAGTTGCGAGATAATAATGAAAGAAGAAAACAGCCTTGTCAGTTAAATTGTATTTTGCCGAGAGTCAACATCATCTTACATTGACATCAACCACCTACAAACAGTTTGTATTTTACTAGTGCTTTGTTTGTGGCATACACGAAGTTGTGTGCGTTTAGATGGTGTATTTCGAGACCTCAAGTTCTAAATATGAGGTCTCGAAATCGAATTCGTGGAAAATTACTTCTTTCTCGAAAACTATGGCACTTCATAGGGAGCCGTTTCTCACAATGTTTTATACTATCAACCTCTCCCCATTAATCGTTACCAAGTGAGGTTTTATGCTGATAATAATTATTTATCCACTGTCCACTGCCTTTAAATCAGTGGTTAGCTTGGTAGGATGTGAACCCACAACCTGCAACTGCAAGTCCTGCAGTCTAACCACTGCACCACAGTGACATGAAAGAACACACACACCAAACAAAACGTAGTCCAATTAAAAAAGGTTATCGCTAAAAAATATTATTAACTTTTTGTGTTGAGCCTTTTGAGAGAGAGTGATGACCTTTTGGCCTAGAGGCGCTCGACATCGGAAGTTTTAAAATTGCTTTACAAATCAGCAAAGTTAAACAGAGAGCCTTCTGCAATTCTGCTTCAGGCAATTTCCTCTAAGGTCTCTCTCTCTCTCCCTCTCTCTATTGTTAGTGCGTACAGTCAAACTAAAAATAAACAAAAGGCCAAATCTCGTTTTTTTTTTTTTTTTTTTTTTTTTTTGCTGTATATTTTTTTACTACGTGTCAACATCACTCATCAAAAAGGCCGGGTCTGAAATTACAGTTGCCCTGGAGGCCTGGACCAAATTTCACAGCACTGCATAAGCACAAAATACTGCTTCAAAAAATCGCTGCTTTTTAGCAATAAAGGGCAGGATGCCAGTCACAATCTGGACAACTTTTTTAGTGACATGGTAGTTTGGCTGGAAACATTATTTTGGAATAGCATATTTTGCTTATTCTTGTGCTTATTTATAAACAGCTCGATGAAATTAGGCCCTGATCATGCATATAGCAAAGCTTAAATTTCGTTATGACTCGAAGACAATTTCACTCAAAGCAAGAAGTGGTCTTTTGGGCGCCAGTTTTCAAACCAAGGAATTTACTCCCGACCGAGCACGATGGGAAAATGGTGCCTTAGATCGAGCACTTTCAACCGCCTGAGTGCAGACCTTTTAACATGGTGCAGTTCCCATTTTGAGTCTTTGCCGTACTTGGCAACTTTTTGTGTCATAAGAAATATCATTCTTCAACAATTTGTGTATGAGATACAATTAATGTCTGGACCCATGACTACAACATGTACAGCAGAATTTCCATGACTTTATATGTGGATATATTATCACAGCTTGCAAAGTGAAAACAAATGACGCGTCCGGAGCCAACATTCGATAGGGAATCATAATCACGTGCCTTCGAAACCAACGGTCGAGGCAGTGAGCTCCGGCTTCAGGCTCCAATCAGTTATTGTGAAACGTGCACTATGTGCACCGCGCTTCAAGCAGGTTTCGCAAGCCTTATCCATAGTCCAAGCAAACAAGCCGTAGTTTCGACAAGGCTACTATCAATCTGTCGTTCAGAAACCCTCCACCCACTTTTGGAACAACTTGAACCATAATTCAGGATATCCGCAACATGAGCAAAGTCACAGTGCGCCTTCCGCTTGCGTAAAGGTCACTCCCCCCTTCCACCACTTTTGTGTTTCGAGTATTAATTCGTACCTTATGCTTATAAGAACCACTGACCTTTCAACAGTGTACACAAACATATGAAATGTATTTTAGTTTCAAGCCTTTACGTATGCCCAGGGCGGGCGGGGCACGAGGGACCTGCCTCCCCAGCACCACCCGTTTTTATACAGGACGAGTTGGACACCCTGATACGTTCTTGTCCGATCTTTTAGAAACAAAATGTATGGGCCGGTGCTGTTTGTGAAAGTTAATGCGAAAGTTATGTTATCAGAATAAGACATTTTGTTTAATGACCTTTCATGAAAAGTTAGGCCATACCACCTATTCGCCAAATATAAACTTTTGTGTCTGCTAGGTTAAGAGGAAATCAGTACTAGTTAATAGTTTCGTAAGAAGTATAAACGATCCTTCCTTTATCACGTATTGGACAGAGAGGAAAGGCAGTTTCAAATCAAACTAGAACCCCATGTCCATGAGGGGGGATCTCTTTGACAAACTGACCGGGTCACTTTAATTAGAATCACCTTTTGAATCGACCTGAAAACAAAGCCCTGTGTAAATTTATATTGTTCCTATTAAAGCTTCATTTATTCCTGACCCATGATGGATACCATAACACTAGACGACCTGCTCAATGTCTTACAAGACATCAAACAGGCCCCTTGGTAGTCAGCGCAGGTCAAGGAACACCTCCGGTTCCAGGGGCTACCCCGGGGCTACTCCGGGCACTCCGGGACTATTAGCCCAGCGGCCACGGAACCTCCAGCAGAACACAAAACGTTTCCTCAAAATAAGAAAGCACGTATCGTGTTTCACAACCTCACCTCACCCTTGTTGTTTGGGGAATCTCTTAGCTGACAGGGTGATTTATTCCCTTTTTCCTTTTTGTAGAGTAAGAACATTTTCGATATAATAGATTGAAACAAAAAAGGGATTACTGTTTAATAGTTTGCAGCTAGCGACCCCCCATGGGCATCATTGTCGTCATGATGTCTTTATTCTTGCGGCGATGACGTATTCACCAAAGGGCCTTCATAGACAACACACAGAAACACGCCCTACTGAAAAACCTCGAAAGCTTGAACCCGCAGGCTTATGTAAACCAGCAACTGAAGTTTTGTTCGAGGTAAATGACTGGAGGCTACGTAAATGTTGTGACAATATTATTGTTATAGATGTCTTGGCACTGTCAGTGGTGAGAGAAGATGAAGCGTCGAGACGGCTATAAGAGTGCCTCATTTTGCAACGGTGCTTGTTTGTGGAACTAGAAACAGAACAGCAAGCGAACCTCCTCCAAAAACTACCGGGGAACTTGACCCAAATATGGTCCGAGGGGACTGACCCTTTTCTGAGTCAGGCTGAACCGGAAAGTGGTTGAAAACACCAACTGTTCTTAGTTGGGTGCGTGCTCAGAACAACGCGACGGAAACAAATTACCTTATAAGTCTGCTGCCACCTAGCGTTTGATCTTAAGTTCTGCTGCGACAGTTTGACCCATTTCCGGGTTAATTTTGACACATATTCTGAGTCAGCTTGGCCCCGAATGGGTCTGGTCTCACGGGATCTGTGGGATCCCGTAAAATTTAAACCTGAAGTTGTTGATGTTGGTATGTTGTTCATTAACTGTACAATAATAGTGTTATGGTTTGTTTTAAGACTTGAGCTGATGAGAGCTTGTGGACCTCTTTGCTGAACTGGAATGAGTTGCGATCCCCCACCCATGGTCGAATCGACCCAAACTTGAATCAAGGTTAAGCCGAGTTGAGTTGAGTCTCTGCTCTAATGTAATTGAATTACATTTGAATTGATGTCGTGCACTGTATCGCTAACAATATTACTTTGATTCGCCCCATTCTAATTGGCCGAACAGCTGGGTTGGACAGTCACAAAGAGCTGATAATTGATCGTAAGATTATGTATCAATCTTAATAGCTACGCAAAAATGTGAAACCACAATAGGACTCACTATGGCAATATTCACAACTCGTCTTCAGATGAATCTTAGTGCTTTGTGAAATCGAGCCCAGTAGGCATTGTGCATTTTTTAAAGAGCATTCAAAATAATTGTACAATGTGCAGTGTGTAACTTTATAGCAAACGCATCATCTTGGTTTTGGCCATTGAACGCGAACGTTTTGCGTGGTGAAGAGGACTAGTTAGAATGTATTAAATTCTTCCAAAAACCAACGGTGTCTTTAAAACAGCATTTTGTTGTAACTGACAAAAAAAAAAGGGATAAGAAAAAAGAACGGCCGTTCGAATAATTGCAGGGACACATTGCTTTGGATTCGGCACTTCGGGCTGTAAAAAGAGTTTGTTATAAAATTAATGGTTCAAAAGATGTGTTTAAAATATAATTAACTGTATAATGATCAACACACAAAAATATCCCTCGAAAATTTGGTTGTACTTTAATTTGTACTTTTACTTTTGTGAACTAACACGGTATAGTGGCTTTTATAGCCCAAAGTGCACAGGCAATGAGTCCCTTTAAGACCATTCATTCAAAATTCATTTCAAACCGTCAAAATAATTTGATTAGAGTAGGACATAAAGCAAAAACAATAAAACCCTTCTCAGAGTTGCAAGCTCCGTGCCATCATTTTTTTTTACCGCATGGTGAGTTGCTCAAAATAAACATTATTTCAGATGTCTTCTGAAGATTTTTAAACACTCCCCGTTTTCGGAAATTAAAGAACCTCCAAGGAAATTATAAATCATGACCATTCATGTACAATTTACATCCGACCAAGCTTGAGTCATGAGGAATTTATTTAGTAATACGTGTTTTGGATAACATCCAAGAAAACACATCGGGTAATGGCAACAGGAGGCGACAATAAATCCGTCACGTTATGTGCTTCGAACGTCAATGTGGTTATGTCAATGTTGTTTTTATTTAAAGGCAGTGGACACTATTGGTAATTACTCAAAATATTTATTAGCATAAAACCTTACTTGGTGTGAGTAATGGGGAGAGGTTGATGGTATAAAACATTGTGAGAAACGGCTCACTCTGAAGTGCCATAGTTTTCGAGAAAGAAGTTATTTTCCACGAATTTGATTTCGAGACCTCAGGTTTAGAACTTGAGGTCTCGAAATCAACCATCTAAACGCACACAACTTCGTGTGACAAGGGTGTTTTTTTCTTTCATTATTATCTCGCAAGTTCGATGACCGATTGAGCTCAAATTTTCACAGGTTTGTTATTTTATGCATATGTTAAGATACATCAACTGTGAAGGCTTGTCTTTGACAATTACCAATAGTGTCCACTCCCTTTAAAGGCAGTGCCCACTAGTGGTAATTATTCCAAAAAGTTGTGAGCATAAAACCTTACTTGTGCATGCCTTAAGGTGTATGTGTAATCATAGGATCATTATGACGAATCTTTGTGCTTGAAATCGAACAATCAATGACAACAAATGAAACATCGAAGTTAGATTTTTTTCCGGGGGGATAAAGATTCGACCAGACAGAAATGTCACTCATCAAGTTTATAAGGATGAATCCACTTCATTTATTCAGGTCACCTTATGATTATTATTTTGATTATTTTGACTTTATTAATAAACTCACCAGACAGGTGAGGTCCCACGGGGAAGGAAATCCCCCAAAAACATTCTTCCTCTGCCCTTCATCCAACAGGAAAAATAGCACCTTGCAAGCTCCCCCTCTCGCAACCAGACTAAACAACAGAGAGACCCATTGCAATTGATGGTCTGGTTTGATGCTCCGGTCTTCGGGGGGAAATTGGCAGCGGATGCCTGTGTGTGAGATGTACCGTTAAACATGAGCTAGGGGCCGGGGTAATAAATGTATGGTATCCGCTGACTTGTTCCCCAAATGCCATCCCGTGACAGGGGGATGGTTATGTTTGCCAAAGAAATATGACAACATTATGCTGTATGATTCGTCTTTATTTCATTCGAATGTCTTCAATGGATGAGTGACATGTGGATTTGTAGGTCTCCTCCATATGATATTGATCCCATTGGAGGAAAGTTCTTTGGGCGGAGATCATGTCCCAAAGAGAATTGTTAATTTTGGAGAGAAGCCCTTTACACTTGCGGATGTTCAACGTTGGCAACGAATTGAGACATTTTTCATGAAAGTCTGGCCCGAAATCAAAGCCATACAGCATTTTGAGTGTTAATTTACAACTCAAGTAATAATCCAGGGAAACTGACTGGGTAAATTTCGAAATAATTTCAGGTTGAACTGCTTTTCTTTGTTCAACCCAAATGAATAACAATTCCATCAAAAAAGTTTCTTTCAAGACTTTTTCTCCTTTTTTCACAATTCCTTGTCAAACTTGCTTCAAATCTATTGCCGGAATGATTTTCGATAATGAGATTGGTTTATCATACCGTTTTCGAAGATGAGAAAATTTTTAGTAAAAAGAGTAGGCCCTGTTTCATGATCATAATTAAAACAAGAAACAAACAATCAAAAGCCTTTTATCTCTGATCTAGAACTGAACATATCTTTATAATCTTTCCTTATTTTGACTTTTCAGAGCAGCAGTGCTATAATAGCCACTTCTCTGATCCCTTGATTTGAATGCTTGAAACAAAACCCTAGAAAAATCGGGGGAAAAAGTACCAGTATATAAAATCCATGTGGCGAAGCGTGGCGGCCATTTTTTAATCTAGGGACCTATTGCAGCTGCCATAACAAGTCAGTCACTATAGGCTTGCATCTTGATTCTTTTACCCACCCTAGGCAATAAAATTACCATGATAATTTAATAATTATCGTGATAATTTACCTCCTTTCAGACGAGGAAGGATCGCATAAAATCATACTTTAGCGGTTCAGTGGTCAACGGATAAAGGAATTTGCAAACAGCAAACAATTCATGTTTCATTCACTACCCGTCTGTATACGGTGGCAGACATGACAATTTGCACTGAAGACAACATGGAAACAATCATGTTTTCCCCTTATTACCTTTTTTTTGCAGGAGATTAGGTTACACACAAACCTATGTTTTTTCCGTTTCTTTTTAAAGTAATTTTTTTTCCTTCGAATTCTGTACTAAATGTTGATTTTAGTTTATTCATTTCGAAACTTGCATTATGTTCCATAGTTCATGAAATTAATTTTGAAAATAATAAAGCAGCTTTTACAAGACTAAATCCTTTATAATGATCCAGGTATCTTCTAGACGCCTGGGCATAGTGAGATGATTGACGGGCAGACAAACAGAACATTAACGGGAACATGAACAGACGGACGAACAAACAGGTTGGACAGACACAGACTGATATAATGATATTTTAGTTGGTCGTGACATCACGGGGTGGATTCTGGTGCACAATATTGGCGTTTTTTTAGCATGTAGAAGAACGCACGAAACAAACAAACAAACAAACAAACAAACAAACAAACACAAATGGGAAAAACTGGACGGTTTTTGCTAATGGAAAAAGTACATTATTACTCATGACTCGATGAGGAGAATCAAAACAAATCATCTCAATCACAATGGTCATCAGTCACTGATAAGGATCGTTCTGAACGAAAATAATTACCATTCGTTAGGCCAGTATTATATAGGCCGTGTCCGAAACGACGACTTCGGCTACAGCTACGTCTAGATCAGCGCGTCTACCAGTGTTAAAGAATAGGCAGACGCGCGCGATCTAGCCGTAGCTGTAGCCGAAGTCGCCGTTTCGGACACGGCCTTAGTTTCACATTTCCTATGTACCTGTAAGCTGCCACCACCACTGAGGTCAACCTATGGAAACTCCGACGCTTTTACGCGAAACGCACAACTCTCTCGGATTTTGACCTCTCCGAGGGCGCTGTTTGTGCTTGTGACGTCATGTAAGGATGGTTACAAAATTAAGCCATTAATGTTTGTTTCCTTGTTTAAGCCTTCTTTTAAGAGGGTGGGGAGACCGTTGCAACAACTGAAATGCTTTCCTTTCCCCAATGGTTGATGTGACCTTTGACCCCAAATGACCCACCGAAAAACTTTGGTAACCCTATCCACGAACAGATTTTCGCCCAAAGACTGATGGCGTATTCCACAACCCTGACATTTTTAAATACATAAACACTATTTCCCGGCCAGTCGCATGACTTCTATACCCTTGTGCATAAAGTTATCAGAAAAGTCCATATGCCGAGTGCGCCAGCGGCGTTGGGCTATCAAGTTAAAATATAATTGAAGAAAGGAGAGTAATTAATCAAGAGTTATGTTTTCATAGCTACGGTAATGTTCGCGTAGAAGCAAACATCCGTTGTGATATATCTAGCATAGCCTAACTGCCAGCCAGATAGCTATTTATAGCGTGTGCGCGGTAAGAGGGATCGTGTTTTGTTTTTTTCTTCGGAGGTTGGGACAATAATTAAGCGAGTTTGGTCAGTGTGGTTTTTTTGAATGATTGTTTAAGCCCAGTTACACTCCCATGTTTCGACACACCTTATTCGACGCCCAGTGTGACAACCTTAGTGTATTTTCCTAATCCATAAGCCCCCATCATGCTCCAACTCTAACCCTATAGCGAATAAATCACAGTTTATTTTCGGAACAAGGGGTTCTCGGAATATGGCTTGTCTGAACTATTGGTTTCACAATTAGAGCAGTCACTGTCACTCTCATGCAAAATACGTATTTTCAAAGTTGTCCAGGAATGGTTTAAACTAATAAATAATCCGACTTAAAATACCCACATTTTCCCACTTTCTGAGTCAGCCTGACCCCAAAATGGGTCAGGCCTATCTCATGCAAAAAAAATATGTATATGGTTTGAGACTATAATTTGACCAAATACATAGCAGAGTATTAAAACAACTTTTGTTGTACGAAACTATACTGTCTAAAGCCAGGTTCATGCTTCCTGCGAATGCGAATGCGATGCGAATTCGACGTAAATCTGACGAGCAATATTCGCAAGTGAGTTGCCCAGAGTCAGATTGAGGTGCTGCGAAATATTCGTTGCGAATTTGTGACATTCGCTTCGCCTTCGCATTCGCAGGATTATTCGTATAATGTTAGAATCTGTTCTATACTATTAATTCCCTAACCCGTGCCATCTTGGATTGAAATTAGAGGGTCCAGTGGTATGGCATCCTTGTGGAATTCAACACGATTATGTCTTTTCAGACGTCGGGTTCAATTTCGCGTTAAAAATGGCGGCATTAATGAGTTAGAAAGGACGATTAATCCCCCTGTCCACTCTCAACAGGCTTAAGTTAAAGGTGTCTTTATCTATTCTGATCACAAAACCTGGTTTTCAGGTTAAGGAAATGCAGCGGTTGGGGGAAAGTACACCGAATGCAAAGTGTTCCAAACTGACTGCAGGATTAAAACACATGGTGAAATGCGTCATGAAACACCGGCCCGAGCAATATAGACACAAACTGATTTCCAAGACAGACACGACGGCTATTTACCGTTAAGGATCAGTATGAGACAGTTTTGAAGAAGTATTGACACAAAAAAAAACATCTGAATTCTTTTAACAAAAATAATAATCTTGCAACTACCAGGGTCCAACGTATTTCACAGGTTTACAAGAAAATTAGGCGGCCATATTGCGCGTTCATAATGGATTTGTATTGTTACGCCTTTAATTTTTTTGCAGTTAAGCACGGAAGGTTAGCATGCCGTTTCGGTAACCAGCACTTTAATATATAAGTGGAAACCGCGCAGAAAGCACACAATCGAAAAAAAACAGGTGAAAACTGAAAAGCCATTTTCTCATCCAGTTACTGCACGTGCGAGGCCTCCCTAAAAAGAGGCAATTTTCCCCTCAAAACCAATGCCGAAAGTATGGTAAAATTTAAGGGTGGGGGGGGGTAGATTGGTGCTCACGTGTCCCTGTGCCCCCACTTCCTTGCGCCACTGCTCAAAACATGTAATAAAACTGAAATCAAACATCACACATGAGAGATTGAATAATATGATTTTTTATATACAATCCACGATCAAGTAGCTTTGCCTGTTCTTAATATTGACCGGTTCCTAATTCTGTCATTTTGCCGTAACCGTAGGCCCTACTTATTTATGCTGATGACAAACCGTTCCTTTGGTTTATGAAGAACCGGGAACCCTCTTTTTGCATATTTGGAGAAGATCCTAGATTGAGATTATGTGAATGTGAAGCGGAAATCCCTGTGATAGGAAACGTATCTTGGAAACGGCTGTGAGGAAATCTCAAGACTCTGTAATAAACTCAAGATGATTGGAATCTTGTGTTGGTTCACAGCACGAGCCGCCTTTAAAGCTATGATATTTGAGAGCACGATTCGGCAAGATACATCTTTGAGCTTTCAAGCCTAGTCTTATCTCAACTAGGACGAGTTACTCGTCCTATTACTCGTCCTAACTTAGGACTAGCCTTAAGTTTTTTAATTTTGGATTTATTGTAAACGTACATGATAAGGTTTTTGGACTTATCGTATACGTACACGATAATTTTAGATTTATCGTGTACGTTCACGATAAGTTATCGTGTACACACACGATAAGTTTGAGTTGTTCGTGTACGTACACGATAACTTATCGTGTACGTACACGATAAGTAAGATTGGATTTATTATGTACGTACACGATAAGTTGTTTGGACTTATTGTGTACGTACACGATAAATTTGGATTTATTGTGTACGTACACGATAGTACGTACAAATATTCATGTGGCGGCAATACGCTTCCGTTTGTGCGCTCGAAATAATTTCGTGCACTCGAGCTTGGTGTTTTTATCCCCTTGTGGGAGTTTGCCGAGTTCCCTTGGTGGGTAGATCATCTAAACAAACAAACAAACAAACAAACAACCAAACAAACAAACAAACTATAGGCCCACGGTGTGTAACTCTAAAAATAATTTTGTCCGCTCAAAATTTGCGAGTGAACGAAATTATTCGTGTTAGCTAGCACAAACACATTTAAACTAGAGTCTACACAGAACGATTGCAAACTTTGGTTTGCTATAATACACGTGTGTCATCGAACAGGGTGAAATGCATCACATCAGTTCACTGTTTACTTTATTCAAGGGAAAATGGCAACTGATTTCCCCCAAAGTATATGGGGAAGTCAAACTAATTAGACCTCCATGAATTCATGACAGGTCAACGTTATTTTATTTCGCACTAACAGAAAGCATGGCATAGTGATTATACCTGAAAACCTAAGTGTCAAGTTTTAATCTAATTTGGTCTCATATTTTGTTTAACATCTGTGTTTTGGAGTCAAAGTACAGGATGGGTAATTATAAAAAAGGAAAAATTAATTTACAGTTGCAACCTGAAACCTCATTGATGATAAAGTTCAGTAGGGAATACCATTCTCTAGAACAATGGCTGCATAATACAACAATACAACAACATAGCATTTTGAGACCACACAATTTCATTTACTTTTTTTTCGATTGTCACAACATGAGACAAAACCCAATGTGACACCCAGACAAGACGAGAACTGGTTATCGTTGTTTTAGTCAGCTTGACTGAAACAACCAAAACCGTAACACAAACGATTCAATTTTATTTGTTTAGATGGTTCATGGTTGTTGTGTGCTCATTGATTGTACAGGATCATGGAATGCCATAAAACACACAGCCATAAATGGCTCAGGCCCAGCGGGACTGGATCCGAGTCAAATCTGATCAAGAAGGTTTGAGGAATGTAACAAAGAAAAAAATTGTCTGTGACCATAAAGTGCCACGGATAACATTCTTGACAGAAGTTCAAACTGGATCTATTTAATAACTATATGAGAATTTTTCGCCATTTCCACCCCTCCCCCAAATCATTGACTTCCTTTTGGATATGTATATTATTTTCTCAACGCTCTTGTTAGAGTCAAACGAGAAAGAGAAGACAATGAAGAAGTTTCAGTTTTAGATGTGGGAGGAAAACCCCATCCAGAGAAATATATTCCTGGGAAAACCAACGCAGTAGAGAATGAAAACCCAATCCACATAGTGCTTCCTGGGAAAACCAACGCAGTAGAGAATGAAAACCCAATCCACATAGTGCTTCGGTGAGATATTAACCGGGGTCACAGAGATGGAATTCGAGAAGAGAGCAACCTTCCCATCCATTTCTTCTTGACAAAATTCTGCTAAATAATTTTCAAAGACGTCCAAATCCCCCAAACCCTCGTTGATTATCCCAGACTACTACTTTAATACCTGCAGCTTTAAGCATGACGTAACGAGTAATACCTCATTAACATGCACACTTCTCTGCCCAATAGAATGAGCAGGTGAGCTTAATGAGTTAATGCATACTTAATGACCGGTGACGCAAACCTGGTAAAGCGTCTAATTAAAGGAAGATTGCCGGCTAATTAGAAATTGCTTTTGGAAGTCACGGGTCAAGGAAAAGGGTCGTTAAAGAGAAAGGGGACCCATGTGACTTTCGATCTTATAACTATGTAGAAAACAGGAAATAGATAATCACTCCATACAGAAATGGTTTTACTCTATTAATAAACACATAATGAACGGCAACATGCTGTTAATAAAATGAAGGTATGGTGTCTTGTTTATGCAATCATCAATTTTGCTATGTGCTAAATAAAGCATGGCTTTAAGTAATGTCCGTCTCGCCCAAGGCGTAAATAAACCCACTTCTTAAAGATCCTCTATTTAAAGAGGTCAAATTCAGTATTGTGATGCACTCATTGTCCGAATAGATAGATTTCTTACGAAAGTTGGGAAAATTACATGACCATAATCCCACTCTTAAAACTGCGGTAAATGCCATTGGTATTAGGTGACGGGCCCCAAAATACCGCAGTTACACCAACAATAAAGGAATACAAAAATGCCATCGTGTTCCAAAGCCCAGTTTGTTTCTCACCAAGACTCCAAAAGCACCAACCAAAAGCACCAAAAGTGCTTTCGCTGCTGGTGCAATTTTGTCAAATCCAAAAATTTCCGATGACGTCATATTTCACTAATGGTCTGTACATTTGTGTACATGAGATAATTTGTTGTTGATTCCTGGATTTTGATGATATCTGGGCAAAAACAAACTTTAGCACTCCTCGAACCATGTAGACAGACCTCTTATGACCAAAGTTTACACTCCATGTGCACAAATAGCTAGTACTGATGTACTGTATTAATGTGCTTGTTCCAAAATAAGTTTGTTTTGTTGTCTACGAAAACTTCCAAGGCAGTGCTAAACACTCGATTCCTATTTGTCACATCCCTTCCCATCACAGGATGGCAAGGACGGCAAAGAACAAAGGTCTTATTGTCCTTGGCACAAATCCCCCACCCTTCTGACCTCGTTCCCCAATATCGTGGGCAATAAATTTTCGGGGGATGAATTAGCAACACGAAGTGGCACACCCAAACTCGAGGTTGACTAAAATACTACTCTCATAATAGAGACCCCCTTGCATGTGACGTCACAAGCCCGAAGTATAGTCCCCCATCCTAATAACAGAGGTCAATGGAGAGCTATCATTGGCTGAGAGTCGTGCGCAGCATGACGCACGTGTACGTTGTCATGTTTTGACATCAAAGATGGCCGCCAAAGCAAGGAGTCTTGAAACATGTTTTTATCTTCCAGCATGACCCGCTTTTTTCCTTTCTATTACAGTACTTAAAATGTTACTTTGTTTTGTATGGCCTATAGCTCGAAATAGCTTGAGTAATTTGACGAATACATTAATTTACGTTGGCTTAAAATTAAAATAAAATAATAATAACAATTAGAACTTGCAATTAGAAGTCGTTTCGTTGCCGAAAAAAGGATGTGAGGGGTAAAGTTCCAGTACAGGATATAATAATACTTTTTAAAAGCTATTTACGTTACTTATGCTTATATAGAGTTGATGCAAAGCTGTTCGGTTTGCTCACAAAACAAATTCAATCAAACAAACTGTTAAAATAGCAAAACAAAATTAGACAATATGACGCATTTCATCAGCAACGCGTTCATTCCAAGTTCACAGTTAATTATCTGAGAATCAATATTGATTTGAAAGTAATTTCTTTATTTCAAATGAATTTTCCGATCAAATCCATCACAATTGTTTATATTACTTGGGCTAACATCAAGTGAATAAGTCTTCATCTATCTCCTATAGATAGGAAGTTCGGTTTTCAGCAAGACACTGTTTTCCTGTTTTCATCTGTAACTTTTGTGTAAAATTTACTGATATTGACGTAGTTATATGGTTTTCAGTAGGATTTGAAACTTTGTCTGATTAAGTAAAATCAGATGAGGTTTGAAGTATACAACACCATATGTGAATCTCTATATAAGTTAGATTTCAAACTTTTGTATGTCGGTAGAACAATTAGGTGAGGTTAGCGGTAGCACCATGTAAATCTTTGATGAGAAGTGCATGTTGGTTCAACAACCGGGTCTTTTCATAACCAAAGTCCACTAAAAAGATTTACACACAATCATGCTTACCGGCCATCGATTACATTATTGTACACCAGATCAAAAGGTTTTTGATTTTTCTTTCAAAATTTCAGAACTGCAAATTAATCAACACCCGGCTCTCAAATCAAAGTTCAATGCTGTACCAGCCTATTCATGAAACATCATTTCGGGTATCCCCATTACTGCCTCTATAATCATTCATCAAAACAACACTCCGTTGAGTCATAATACATTCCTATACAAAAAAAAAACATCTGCTTTAACAGTCGGTTACTTTCAGCCAAACTCCGCTTTCCTGAGCGTAATTATGCATCTGTAAAAAACGCCTATTTTTGATATCAGATGAGCGTATCTCTTCAGAACACACTTAAAATTGATGAGCCTATACGGGTCATGTGCACTATTCGCTGATGAATGCGTAGAACATTATTTTAAAGGTATTGTCAAAGTATAATTCACACATGGGTACAAACCGAAACCGTCATGCAAGTTTCGTTTCCCAGTTTCCCAAATGATTTTTTTTTTGTGCGAAAATGTTCAGGGAATTCTTTTTAAAAATACTTCATATTATCAACAGCTGCAATGTAACTCATCAACGACGTTTTTATGGTAATTCATTTTTCGAGTATCGACAAAGATATGACCCTACCTTTAAACATAGCCAGAATTCTGTGAAATCATAGACTGAAAAGGGTGAAAAGTGCAAACATGTACATTTATTATAGATCTAGTTACTGGTTCCCTTTTCCACAGATGAAATTGTCGTTTATGAGAACAATTACTTTATAACGTTATTAACATTGGGTATTTTTTTAACAAAGGACGCTGGTTTAGTGATCGATTTTATTATTATCAAACTTGAACGCTACAACTTACTGAAAAGGGTTTAACTATGGATGAAAGAACTCCGCCATTCATTCAATTAAGAGTTCATATTTTTCTCAACAGTTGTGTATAGTTTGGGGGTAAATCAAAATACAAACTATAGTGTTGGAATGTTGTTTCATTGAAGTGTGTGCGGCACCTAAATGTAGCCCGAGCCCTAAATGTAGCCCCAAACATATACCTAGGCTACATTTATGGCTCGGGCTACAATTAGGTGCCGCACAGACGTGTGATTGGGTGGGCAAGGAGGCAGGGTACCAGATTAAAAGAGACGAATTGCATGTCTGGTACTAATATCTCCATAACAATGCTTAGATCTTCAAAGACAAATTTGAGTGAAGGGGGAACGTCCTCCAACCTTGCCCCCCTGGCGCCAAATGTTTGTTTCTACGAACCTTTTGATACCCGCATGATACTTACTCCTGAATAACTCATGAATAATAATGAGGGTTAAGGGCGCCACAAACCCTGGCAACTGTTCAATGTATAAATCATTACCAATCACGAGGTGTTAGGCCCAAATAAAAAATGCTGTTCAGAATGCCACACGTTTCTCTCTGTTTTTATAACTGAAATCTCCCATAAGCTGAGTTCTAATTCTAAATATGGACTACGGCCTTTTGAACTGCTGGCTGCGGCTGTTTATGTTGCTAAGGGTGTTGATATGAGTCTCATAATGCTTCAATGCATGATCACATGACAATCGAGCTTCAGCCAGAGCCGTAGCCGCTCATTTTGGATTCAGTCTTTACAATCTTAATGACATTGTTCATTGGCAGGTTGGTTCTTCTCATATTCCTCCTTCTTAGGACGCCTTTAAAATTTGTAGCAGTTTTATGTTTGGGGTTTATGAAGTTTCTGCTTCTCTTTACATATGTTTTTATTTTTGTATAACTTATCTGCAATTTTCTTAGCCGTTTGTTTAACATCTGTGTATATGTAATGCGCATTGCGCGTCATTTTTCGGCAGACTTTGGCACTATGATGGTTGTTATTATAATTCAGTCAAATGAACAGAAAAGCTTCATATCCCATACTGAAATATGAATACTTTCATCGCTGCCCGATTTGTACGGTACATAAAACAGTCGCCGGATGCTACTAGCTGCAGCCTGTCACTCATAATAACTACGAACGTTTCAGGCGCTTCGATAGGAGGAACCTCAGCTCAGAAGAAGTTTAGAAAGAAAAGAACAGTTTATAAGTCACCGGGAAATTTCTCATCAATTCGTTCCTTAGTGAGGCGGCGCAGAGCATAAGCCCCCTAACTGCGCTCGGTAAGCCACGTGCTGTCAGATGGTGGTCCGGTCGTGCGTCAAGTAGGGCCTACCTCGCATAGCAACTCGTCACATACACACAGACAAGTCAATACAGAGGAGTGCAGTGTTTTTCTGTCTCTTTCTCTCTCCCTCACTAAGCGGAAGTTTATGTATGCGAATCTGGATTTCACTTATCCCAAGGAAGTTTCATCTCTGAAGACTTCTCTATTCTATACGTGATGTACACTCTTAAAACCGTTCCACCACGCCTACGTATGTTGCTTATCGCGGTGATGTAGTTCGACATAGCCGTACTCGGGTGTCATGTGGACGGTTGTCAGTTGAGTTTGTAGTCAACTTTGGAAAAGACGCGTTTGCAGTGGGAACATTCTGAGTTAACTACACATTGCGCGTGTAAACACACGGTTAGATATTGGATTTTGGAGATGCGCTTGCCAGCATTTGCATGGAACAGGTGTGACTGGAATGAACACTTTTAAGAGACAGTTAGCATCTGCCAGTATTGGACTACTACAACAATGGAGTGTTTTTTATATATCGTCTGCTGCCTTTTGGCGGGCTTCGTCACCTGTTCAATCGCCCAGTCGGGTTCCAGCCTCCCTCAGTTTCTAGTGGAGCCAAAGGACGTGACTGTACTTTCGGGACGCACGGCTAGGCTGGAGTGCGAGGTGTCGTCTCTGGCCGAGAACCAAGTTGTCGCATGGATGAAGGAGACAACGTTCCAGACCAGCGGCCGATCGGTGCTCACGAATGACCCCGATAAGATGACGCGAATCACAGTAGAAGACGACAGCCAGTCGGGCAACGGTCTGTATTTCAATCTCATCATCCACAATGTACGAGCCGAGGACGCTGGCGTGTACCACTGCTACGTGGTGGAGTTCTGGGAGTTGAACCAGAGGCGTTGGTTGCGATCGCGTGCGGCGACACTCGCCGTCGTGGAGGTCCTGACGCCGTCCGTTCGCTGCGTCCAGCCCACGGCGAGTCAGATGGCCCAGGCAGCTCGCCAGGGCGAACAAGCCTCATTTGGCTGCCTGGTTCACAACAACCAGCAAAGTACCAGAGTAGAATTACGCAGTTGGAATGGAACGGTGCTGATTGAGGGCACGGCGGAAAATACGGAACTCTACAATCTCAAGCATTGGATGGACGTGCCGGAATTAGAAACGGGTAAACTAACATGTCTGATTGGATTTAGAGACGAGAGGAGCCCAGGTGGGCATGCCACACGAAGCTGCTCAATGGGACCATTTATAGTCGAACCGATAGTGAAAAACCGGACGCGTGTGGTGGTGAATTTGGTATCAAATACCGACGGGCACCTTGTCTGCCCGGTTCAGGAGGAGCAGGGACACGGTGCCGCCGCGCCTCTGAGACCCACTTGGGTTTATAACTCCGAATTAAACCCATCTCGATTCACCATAAGCTCTGACGGGATTAAGATAAACATTTCACAGGTGACACCCCAGGACGATGGCTTAGTTGTTTCCTGTCGCTTTGCCGAGTACGTGGTGGATCTTGAGATCCGTGTGGTGGAGCAGCTATTATCACCGGGGGATTCACCCACAGATGGCAACGAGAGCCGGTCTGATGGGCCGGGACAGCGGCATCATGATACGGCAGGTGGGAACCGAGACCGTGTGGCACCGAAACCTGTAATCGGGCAGATGGCCTGGCGCGCGCTGAGAGGGAGGGTTAGCAGCGGAAGACTTCGCTCATCATTCAAGCCTGTGCAAGTGATCCACCCCACTCCTGGCAATTCACAGGGACATACTTTGGCGCCAACGACAGTAAATGTAACCCTCAGCAGTCACATCAATACAACAACACCAACACCTTTAATAACAACCAAAGAAAGTGCCGTCACGAACGCTACGGCGACCACAGACACGGAAGTCAAACCGTTCGTGATGAGCCCATTGATCATCGTTGCTCTGTGCGAGGCGGGGATGAGTCTTATCATCCTCATCATCGCATTCGCCGTCTTGTGCCAGTGCTGCTGTCGGAACCAGACCAAAGCGACGGTGCGCGGCGACAAGGACCTGACGCTGGCGGCGGCCTCCTTCGGCAAGCAGTCGACAATACCGACTCTCCTGACGTACAAGTCCACTTCAGGAGTTATAAATACTGAACTTCCGCCGAAACCACTACCGGATAAACCGCCTGATGATGTGATTTATGCACGCCCGGAAAGTTTGACTGATATTAAGACCATTCTGGGCACCAAGGCAGATCTGAAGGTGCCCGGTAGTTGGGTGTTCTCTTCTGTCAACTCCGAGAGTGGAGAGGCAGAACCCAAACGGGGGAAAGAGACGGGACACGAAATTTACGTTACAATGGTTTAGTATTATAACTTCATCAACTTCATTGTCCAAAATAAACTCACGCAGTTGACTCACTAAGTTCCCTAATAAGGCCAGGAAGACCTTGTTTGACAAGTGAAAACATTGTAAATGAAGGAGGCAACTCTTTATTTCAGTGAGTCAACTCTGTGAGTTTTTGTTTTTAAATAACTTTTAGGACTATTTATTTTTACGACCATAATCCAGTATTTAGTACAGTTAAAAGTGGGAAAACACATTTTGTCCCGATCCCCAAAATGTCACCTTTGTTTATTTTGATTTACAACAATCGAAATAAGCTCATAATAAATAAACATCATTAGAAGTTATTCTGTGTTTTCAATATTTCAAAATGACAATTCCATAAAATGTTATCACAGATTATTTGATGTGTTTAAAAACTGGACGACGACTGCCCAAAACATCGATGTATCATGTAAAAGAAATACAAAAACTTGTGTTTAATAATTGGTTCGCTATCTTCTGGGAAACAAATACATCATAACATAATGTCAATGGCTCTCTGCGACCAGATCAAAATACACAAATTAAAGTGTTTGCTAATAAAACATCAATTTTGAAATCAATGTTCACACATGTACTGTTAACAGACGTACAATTAACTTGGTATCAGTAAGGTCGCGATTTGCTCTATAGTTGTTGAGAAACAAGTGAAGCATTTAACTTTGATCTTTCAAGTCCGTGATCAGTGAAATTATTGATATTTCTGTTCACTGTTTTCTCTCGACCACGATGATCGGTTAACCTTATACTTTCACGTGTTTTGACTTCAAGTAATCTGCCGGGTCACACAAAGTTACGGATACTGGTCTTTAACAATTATTTATGATGTAAGACACGCGCTTATTCTAGAATGGTTCACCCAACTGTCAACCTTTTTAGTTCATTGGTTATTTGGTTTAAGCAAAACCACATAATCACTTTGTTTTTGTGTTATGGCTGTTATTCAGCCATCGATACTTTGCCCGCAAGTTATAATGTCACTTGTTGTAACCACAAACATAAAACACAGGATTACAACGTCGTCCTTGACGGCTATTTTTGAACCTCTTTAGTGAGTCACCAAAGTCGGGGTGCCTCAAATTGAGTTTAAAGAGAAGGAACTAATTTAATCAGCAACTGGTTGACTATGGCGTTGGTTTGTTTGACTCGATAGGGGCCACGTTGGAATTGACGTACAGGCAATCGCAGTCGTCAAAATATTAGAGCTATTTATAAATTTATATAACCGGCTATGCAATATTTGTATGGCCTTTTGATAAAGTTATCATGATGCATACCAACAACTTTGGTCAAGTTCGTGCGAGAAACCAAAGTCGACCATAGGGTGATTTGTGCATGGTACTCTGCGTACATAACCATGGAATGTTGACCAGGGGTTGACAAAATGGTCTCTACTCGAACTTGACCGTCTTGTTCCAGTAATACCACGTGACGCTTGTGTTGGGTAAACTGATATCACGTGAAATGCGGGCATAACAAAAATGTTTTGTGCATTTTCTTAGTTTGTTTGTATTGGTCAATCTATGACGTAAGTAGCCCTAAGGCAAGACTTGCCATGCAACGCATGTCACGATATACAGATGCATCTGACGTCAAAAGCTCAAAAACGCCATTGACCCAGGACATGTACCATTGGTTGAAAGTTTTGCGTGACGTGTAAACTGGTTCGCGTTGTAATATTGTTTGACATTATGAGCAAGTAACCATTTTGAGCCAATGGCGGACACAATAGGATACATGTGCACCGTTTGGTTCGAAGTGCGTACAGACAGATTTACACCATTCTGAGATATGTGTCAACTATATTATCTCAAAATGGTTGCCTATGCAGTGCAAGGGTTTTATGGCAAACATGGTGAAACAACATGACAGCGTGTGTCCATAAGATATTAACATGCTGAACGTTCAACAGTTGATGTCTATGGTAGTACCACAAGCGGTGAAAGTAATGAACAATTTAGTCGTGTGTTAATAGTTTTCGTTTTAAGAAATGAGGTTCAGACAGATCTGTCTTGTTAGACTTTACCGCTCGTGTTTTGCGTCCTCCATAAAAACTGACATTACTAAATGAGGTTGTAAGGAAGCCCTGAATCACAGCTTAGGGCTGGAAGCAAGTTCCGGGAGAAAATTGTGCCGAGAGGGGAAAAAAAGAAAAGAAACAAAACACAATGAGAAATAGGTCATGAAGAATGCGTGTCAGTTTTGTCAGGGTCACTCCCTGAGTCTGACCCAGATGGATCTGTCACATCCGCACAGTCCATGTCCTCCGGGTGCCTCTTCTGACACAGTGGTTGTTTCAGAGTGACTGTGGTGTGATTGTAGATCTTTATCAAAGTTGTGCATCTTCCCATGGGTACCATTGTGCAATTCCCAGAAAGGTGCCAGACTATACAATGACCTAAATGGGATGAAACAAGATGGCCGCCCAAATGCCAATAACCGTAAAAAAGATCGTCGTGTTAAAAGCAAATAATCGTAAACGAGATTGACGTTTTCAGGCAAACAACCGTGCACAAGATGATCATGTTAACGCAGAACTTTAATGGCCGCTTTTAAGCAACAAACATACACAAGATGGCCGCTTCAATGCCAATAACCGTACTCAAGATGGCCGCGTCCATGCAAATAACCATTAACAAAATGGCCGCTTCAACCCCACAGTAACCATACCGTCAATATGGCTGCTTCAACGCCAATAACCATAAACAAGATGGCCGCTTCAACGCCAATAACCATAGTCAAGATGGCCGCTTCAAGGCAAATAACCATAAACACGATGGACGATTCAACGCCAAAAACCAATACACAAGATGGCAGCTTCAACGCCAATAACCATAAACTAGATGTCCACTTCAACGCCAATAACCGTAATCAAGATGGCCGCGTCCAAGCAAATAAGCACAAACACGATGGCCGATTCAACGGCAATAACCAATACACAAGATGGCCGCTTCAACGCCAATAACCATAAACTAGATGGCCACTTCAACGCCAATAACCGTAATCAAGATGGCCGCGTCCAAGCAAATAAGCACAAACACGATGGCCGATTCAACGGCAATAACCATAAACAATATGGCTGCTTCAACCCACATAACCTTAAACAAGATGGTCGCTTTAACGAAAATAACCACAAACAAGATGGCCGCCTCAAGGCCAATAACCGTAATCGAGAAGACCGCTTCAAGGCCAGTAACCGTAATCAAGATGGCCACTTCGAGGCAATTAACCGTAATCAAGATGGCCGCTTCAAGGCCAGTAACCGTAATCAAGATGGCCGCTTCCATGCACATAACCGTAAACAACATGGCCGTCTACGTGAACGAAGAGAAAATTTAAGTTACAAAATAATATGCGGCTATCGACTTCACAGTCAGCAGCCTTCAATCAGTCTCGCTTTTTGTGCATGTAATTCACGTTCGGTTAGAACTTGGTCATGGTGGATGTAGAATCGCCTTCAGTATTGATTAAGAAACATTCCGATTTTTTTTTCATTTCGACAGGTCCACTTCTGGTGTGTTATTTTTGGTTTGTCATAATGAATTGATGCAGATTTGAAGTGACAGCTTACTTGCTTTTTTTTTAACAACTGTGCACCAAAATCATGTCCTTCAAATGATTAAAATATGAAAATACTTCCCTTGCAGTATCTTGAAGGGAAATTTGAATTACATTTGTTTGCGAAACGCTTTAAGACCATGGTTTAGTTTTTAGGATCAGGCTTAAGAACCCTCTTGGGTAATTACCCGTGCAAAAAAGAACAATTATTCAAGCTTCTTGTTTGATTGTATGTTCGGTGCGTTTATACACTATAAAAACACATGGGTCATAATTGACCCGGACTCATCAGGGTCATATTGAATACCCATTTCTTGGTCAGCAGAATGAGCCAGAATGTGGTTAAAAAAAACGATTCACACTCAGATTCTGCGTCAGCTTTGACTCATCTCTGGGTCATTTTGACACAGATTCCGGTTTGTACCGTCCGAGAAATGGTTCAGGTCACACGAGACCAAAGTCCGGGTATCTTTTGGTACCGGAGGTTTTGAGAGTACACTGCATGACAAGTCACCTTTCTTTACATTTCATGTACAGAATTTGTTGTGGTTATATGTGATATTAGCATGACAGAACACGGATTTTTTTCAGAACCGAACTTTCTACTCGACAAAATGGCGGACCGGCTACCTCAATGGAATAATTCAATGGTCAGATTATTGTAAATTCTCATTATATAACCTGTCCTAATAACAACACACGTTTTCATGTTTGAGCAATTCTTCAAACATGACTAGTAAACCTATACAGCAAACCATTGAGATTTGAAGGCAATGAGCCTCTTTAAAGAGGGTTACAGGTACAGGTTTTTATACAGGAATGCAAGCTTAATACCTGACATTTGATAGTTCATAATCAATCCGTATAATATTAAGGTCAACCTGTGCTACTAAAATAAATATTGGAAATTTGTCTGTGCACCGAGGCCCGTTTTGCAGCAGTGGAGAAAAAAAAAACGCACGCGAACACAACCACTATAGGAACACTGCAGTTTAGTTTCACCATGTTGCTCTCTAGGAAACCATTTATTCAAATAGAGGATACAGAAACTACTTGCTGATTGTTTTGAAGGATTGATGCTCCTACACAGAACATCTATTTTGACACTCGAGTCGCATCCTCTTTCTGTTCGCAGTAAGCTCGCATGACTCCTCGTGCGGATGTAAACAATTAGAGAACGAGGGTATAGGTGCAAGTGTAACAACATCATACGGGGACATAAATAGAACACGCAACTTAAGTGCTGAGACACATAGGCCAGTTGACTCGTTGCTAGACAGATGACTAACGACGTAGCCCCATTTTTTGCTCAATCTCAAGTACAGGTGATCTAGGCCCAATTTCATAAAGCCTGTAAGCACAAAAACTTGCTAAGCACAAAATAGTATTGCTTAGCAGAAACAGGTCACCAGCCCAAATTACGTTACGTTTGCATAGTTGTGGCTGGCGCCCGACTCATATTTTGCTTCGCAGCTTGATTAGAGAGAGTACTGCTAGTTTGTACAAAGGGACTTGGAAGATCTCCACAAATCAACACTTACCACTGTAAGGCTACTGCATTTTGCCCTCGAGCCCCGCCCACCTATATGAAAACAGTGTGTTTATTTTCGGTGCCTTTGAAAATGAAAAGGGGGGGTCCATAAAGGGGAGTTATAAAGACTAAGATGCCCCAAAAGAAAATGCCTGTACAAAGTCTATGGGGAAAATATGAAGTGCAGAGACAAACGACAGGACAAAAGAATGCATCTTGGAAAAGCTTTACCGTGTATGTAGATAGTATGAAGATCAGTGTGTGAATTTTGTTTTTGTATGCTTAGATAAAAGACAGTGTTGCAAATTGTTTAATAAATTTGTATGTTATAAGCCTGTGTATATTTATATTTTAACTAACTTCTGTTTTGGAGCAATAAAAATGGACTGATACGAGATGAGGTGCTCTACATAACATTGAATCTGAAAACTAAACCACTCTTAAAGACACTGGACACTATTGGTAATTGTCAAAGACCAGTCTTATTACTTGGTGTATCTCAACATATGCATAGAATAACAAACCTGTGAAAATTTGAGCTCAATCGGTCGTCGAATTTGCGAGATAATAATGAAAGAAAAAACACCCTTGTCACACGAAGTTGTGTGCTTTCTGATGCTTGATTTCGAGACCTCAAATTCTAAACTTGTGGTCTCGAAATCAAATTCTTGGAAAATTACTTCTTTCTCGAAAACTGCGTCACTTCAGAGGGAGCTGTTTCTCACGACGTTTTATACCATCAACCTCTCCCCATTACTCTTCACCAAGAAAGGTTTTATGCCAATAATTATTTTGAGTAATTACCAATAGTGTCCACTGCCTTTAAGTAAAAAGTTTAACTAGACGAAACAAATCAACTGTTACCACTACGTCGGCTACTACCTTTTCCCTAGAGCCCCGCCCACCTATGAAAAAAGTGTGCTTATTTCCGGTACTTTTTGGAGACAATGAAAAAGGGGGGGGGGGTTCCAGATAGGGGAGTTATAAAAACTAGGGTGCTCCATAAGAAACGTACATGCAGAACGTACATCAATTGAAACCATGATTGTATGAAAACACACAAAATAGAAAGAGTTATTGAACAGAGATGGTCAAAACAATTATTATCTTGTGTTATCAATCATCCTGAAAAACACACAAGGCATCGTCATACGACAATAATATGTTACGTATTTGTATTTCGTAAACACTAGAGTACGAACAAATTGAATGGGAGAGTTTTGAACGCTAGGTGGCAGCAGATTTATCAGGTATTTCCTCATTGTTTCCGTTGTTCTGGGGGTACGCACAATTCCCCAGAACTTAACCTGGCAAGTCTCCTACCTGACAGCTTGACAAAGATATCCCATTGCGCTTAGTGGACATAGTAAAGTCACAAAGCCATCTTGTCTATCTTCTATTCAAGTCAATGCAACCAAATCGAGGCTGTGTTATTGAGGTAGTCTGGTGCATCTTGACGAAAATGGCAATTAGAACATTAATTATCATTGTGAGCCTACAGGGAAATAGGCAAAGATGGACACGGCTTGAGTATGGTATTTTTGTGAGATGTTTCAGTTTAAAAAACATAAGAGCTATGTCTGCGGATAACACCATGTTAAATAGATGGAAGACGATCTCCTGAAGACGACCTGAGCATACTAATCGAAACGTTGAGTCGTTAACAACCGGATCTTTTCAGAACCAACACTCTCAAAAAAGTTGTTCACATGGTGTTATACCGCAACCCTCTCTTAGTTATATTCTTCCACCGTGCAAAGTTTCAAATCCTAGTTTGAACTCCAGGACATTAAAAGTACCCAGGGAATTGCTCCAAAAATGTCATCCATATGATATGATTGTGAAATGGTTCTTCCGTTGACTCACATATGTCTGCATAGACGAGTCTCATAAGTTTATTTTAACTTTATGGCATAAATACATGGGTTTTAATCTATTAACAGTTTCTATTCTAGTCTAATATCTGGACTTAAGGTTCTGGATGCTGTTGGGCGTCGACGTGTAGACGCCCACGATAAAGAGCGAGATGCGTCTCGATTACAGAGGGTGTGGGGGTTGATGAAATAACAGCGTCTGAAATGTCAGATCGTGGCCGTTTAGTTCTTCCTGATGATGGACACAAGACGTCGATTTCATCCCAAACAAGAATCCTCTATATATGCATTAAATGAAAACCAACAAGAATTGCGGTTGTCCTTGAATAGCATTAGAGATGAATTCGTCTGCTCAGAACTACAAGGCCATTATAATGGTAATGTCATGTACGTAATTACGGAAGCGTATTGCCGCCACATGAATACTTTTTCTTCTTCTCCCTTATCGTGTACGTACAAGATAAATTATTATGTACGAACACGATAAATCGAAACTTGTCCTGTACATACACGATAACTTATAATGTACGTACACAATAACTTATTATGTACGTACACAACAATCCAAACTTATCGTGTTCGTACACGATAAGTTATCATGTACGTATACAAGAAAACCAAACTTGTCTAAAAACTTATCGTGTATGTACACAATATTTACAAACTTATCATGTACATACACGATAACTTACAAACTTATCATGTACGTACACGATACATACAAACTTATCATGTACATACACGATAACTTATCGTTGACATCCACGATAAATCCAAATTTATCATCTACATACATACACGATAAATCCAAACTTATCATGTACGTACATGACAACTTATCGTGTATGTACACGATAACTTACCTTAAGCAGACGAATTATCTCATTGATTTTCTGACTGTATAAGATGAGCATCACTTTGGAAATTTAAAGATTTTGTCTGGATAATTTTAAAGGTCTGTTATACGCCTCAACCGATTTTTGACCGGAATGCAATCGTACCAATACATGGCTGAATTGTATAGCGTATAGTGTATATTATCTGTAGCTACTATGGAAGTTTAATTTGATGTAATTTATTACTGTATATAGTTTAACACTTGCTAGTGGCTGAGGGTAGACAAACTTTGAGAGAAGCATGATAGACCATTTTCAAAAAATGTTTTATAATTTCAAACGATTGAGCAGAAGTATGTTAATAGATTTATTACGCACTGTAAAGACACAAATAATGGCAAGCTTGATATGATGACGATGGAGTCCGCAATGCATGCTTGGTTATACTAATAACGAAACAAATTCAAGTGTCGTTACAGCGGTGGACACGATTGGTAATTACTCAAGATAATAATTATTATTATAAAACCTTTCTTGATTACGAGTAATGGGGAGAGGTTGATAGTATAAAACATTGTGAGAAACAGCTCCTTCTGAAGTGACGTAATTTTCGAGAAAGAAGTAATTTTCCACGAATTTGATTTCGAGACCTCAGATTTAGAATTTGAGGTCTCCGTGTCTTTAAGCGACCAATGTAAAATATAGAAGTCTGTGAATAAACTATTTTCGTGAAAAAACTCGTCTCATTGTTTGTATTGCATTGTATCGCCTTGGATATTAATTCCCCCTTTAAAAAAATCAATTTCCTTTGCAAGGTCTGCTCCTCTCGTGGGCAGCGTATGGTCAGGGTCTACTTACGGACCACACCCTGATTTCTATCGTACCACATTAATCCTTCGGAACACTTGCTCGACGAACCTCGGGTTATACGGTAATGCAGTGGGATCACGAGCTCCAATCCTCATAGTCACATTGGTTGTGTGTATTAACCTTTGAATCGGGTGGTCTGCAAAACCTGGTAGTATAAACAATTGTACGTTAGGCCGGCAGTGCTATAATATATACAAGTCAGGCACGATGTGCATGACGTCAGACCTTTATCACGATGCCAAATTATTGATCTCTTACGATGCCAAATTATGGATCCCCACGATGCCCTACTATGGATCCCTCACAATGCCCAATTATTGATCCCCTACGATGTCCAACTATGGATCCCACGATGCCCTTATATGGATCTCCACGGTGCCCATTTATGGATCCATCATGATGTCCAATTATGGATCCCTCGATGCCCAATTATGGATCTCAAATGAATACATATTTTCTCTTAGGCATAGTAAACTGCACAGTAAGAGCATTTCGAAGAAGCATTAATTGTTTTGGTATAATAAACAAAATCATACCAGTCATCAGGCTTGTATCTCTCGTACAAAAACGTACACTCTCAAATTCGAAATACTATCTTCAATATTATTATTTTCTGTCAGGTAAATCAAGAACACCTCCTAAGTGAACTCAATCACTGTATGTAGCTTGCACGATGAGGAAACCTGTTAGCAATGGTGTTTGCTTATGCGAACCAAAAGCACCGGGGTAAACCCTTACTTTTCCACGATTGTGTTCAGGTAGCCATGGCGGCCTTACACTTTCGTATTATACTTCTGTATCTGTGTACATAGAAAGTGTCCTGTATAGGCCTAGTGTTCAGGGTTCTTTGTACGTTCACTAACAAATCCTAGTACACGGAACCTACGGTTTAATGTCCCATTCGAAGGACAACACAATTATGCTCAAGGGCACAAGAGGGCACAATCCTCAAGGGCACAATGGCACACTCTTGTCGAGGGCACAAGTGCCACGACTGTGACTGATGATGGAACACACTCTCTGCCGATCACAAATCATAGCTCGAGTCCGGGGCTTTGAACTGCTCGGCAACGAGACTTCCACACGCCTATTTTAAGACGAGGTCTTTAGGAAAGATTACAATCAACGCTGTACGACCAACAAATGATAAATAGTGATCAATGAGTATCATCGAAAGTGAAATCCGTTGGGAATGAACAAAATGAGAGGAAGGAACCCTCTTTATAACCGTTGGCGAAATGAGACAACTTTTAGAGTAAGTTTTTTTTTTTAACAGATCGTTGGCATTTAGGGGGAAAGAAACCTCACCAGAATCAAAGTTCCACCGGAATCGGAAGGCTTCAGATGGGAAACCTAATGGATCTGATTTTGCTTGGTCATGTGATGATAGGATACGACGAGATAATTGAATCATGGATTTCCGCTGACTTAGGTTTAGGTTACTGGTGCCCAAAGGCATCGTCCTGTAACTCCCCCTGCTATACCCTTCTCATTACTCCATCATGTTTATACGAGTTGTCTCGTATGATCCGCTTTGGTCTTGTTATATCATGTTATAAGAAAATGCTGTCCCGTGTTGGTTACTCACGCTCATGTTTAAAGACACGGTGTACGCACGGATAGGGAATTTGGTTACACGGCAGGATTGATTCGAAGCCATTAAAAAAAAACGAGAGACTTTGAGGCGCTAGGTGGCGGCAGACTTACCAGTACGGTAAATGTCCATTGTTTACGTAGTTCTGAGCATGCGCACATTACCGAGAACAATGGATTTTACAAGAAAAGTCTGCTGCCACCAAGCGTCCTAGAAGTCTCCCATTGCGTTTTTCCATTCATGTTTTACAGTGGTTAAAATGAATTTTAAGTTTAAAATACAATAGACTTTTATGCATAAGACGTCAATTGAGTATAGGGCGCCCCCGGATGGAGGTTAAAAGAATGCTCATTGGATCATCCTGACTGTAAGCCGCCCGTACACCTAGCCGTGCGTTGGAATTGTTTCATCATCGTTTGACCTTGAAGGCCGGTTTATATAGTCGGTCGCACGATGGTCGCGCGATGGAAATCTTGCGCGCAATCCTAAGACTGAGGCCTAAAAACCGTGTATTTTTATGATCGTGCGTCAAGATTTCCATCGCCCGACCATCGCGCGACCGATTATAACTCGGCATGGTGTCACTGCGCATTGGGTCACTGTGAACGATCAAAAACAATCGCAGATAAGTTAGGATAAAGGAACGACACAACCACAGACAGAACTGTGGAAAAAAAGCCATTGCTGTCGTCAGATCGAAACGACCCAAAACATCTTATAGTTGAAGGTCAGACAGATCAAAGAGATTCAGGTCGCATTAACCGAAAGTTTGTTATGTTAGCCCCCGTGAACGTTAGCATGCAAATGTATGGCAGTCTTGGGCAGTAAAGCGTCCACTGGGGGGCTCGTTAGAAATCAGAGGGGGAAACAACAACCGCCATGCTGGGGTTCGGAGCCACCATACAAACCATGTACAGGCAGCACGTCAGTTAATCATTCAAAGCAAAAAAAGGGAGGGGAAATGGAACCCCTTCCTAGATCCACTAAGGACTTCCTTTTTAAGTTAAATTCCTCAATATTTCATTTATCTGAGTTTACTTTGCTTGAAGTTCAGAGCTAAATCGGTACCCAAGGTCACTGCTTTGCTGCGGTTCCATACAGTGCAACGGCCGCCCACTTTGTCATCTGCACCGCGTAGATAATCAAGTTGTGTAAGAGCCCGAAATAACAATTATCGTTTCAGCATATCAACCTGAAGCGATACGGGATCCTCTGCTCTATTGAGGACTATTAAAGAGGTTTTGTGTAATATGATGTCATCCTGTGGTATATACGCAAAACACTCGTAGAGGGAAATGCAACACACGTGACAATATGAGAGCAACCTATAAGAAATAAAAAACATTCCCGAACCATAACCATCCCCACACACACAACTTCTTTATTATTTTCTTAATTTCTGATTTGTTTATTTACTTCCCTTTTCCCCCAAATTCGACAGCATGCCACATTTAATCTTGGTTTGTTTGAAACTAGCAAACTATATCTGACCTTTGGAAGGACACACAGCCTACCTTTAAATCCCATCAAATCCCCTCCCTCCCCGGAGGTAGCCGGTGCAGGCACCCCCTTCTTTTGACTCGAGCAGTCCCCGCATCTTCCTTCTCCATCCAGGTGCAATATAAGATCAGGATATCAAAAGTTAATGCAATATTTCTCGAATTAATTGGGAAAATCGTGAGAGCAGAAAAAGGCAGGTGAAAATTGATGCCCTGATTACAGATCCTGAACTCCGAACTCTTATTGTACAATTCATCCAGCAAGACTAAAGTTCAATAGACGTGAGTTGCCAGCAGTCATGTGTATTTGTATAGACCATTTCCAGTTAAATGGTCGTTGGATTTGTCTTTTAAGACTGCATCACAATCCGGTTCATGCTTGCTGAATGGGATGTGTTTTGTTTATACCGTTGGGACCCCACAGCTACTTCCGGATGAGAGTTTGACACATTCACCGCTCATCACTGTCCAAACCGTTTTCCTTCCCCGTTAAGGGGAACCGTTAACAGCCACGTGTCATCTGTTTGCATTACTAGGTATATAGGATGTTCCTGCTGGCGCAAGTATGGTTCTTAAAGATGCAAAGTTCACGTTGTTGAAAGTTCAATAATTCAACAAATAACCTAAAATGAAAACTTATTATAAAAATAATATTATTTAGCGACATTTGGGGCACAACGTCGCAAACACAATTCATCTGCGATTTTAACCCCTTGTCGTAAACACTGACGTCATCTATTTTGATAAAATTGGCGTAAATTGCCTTGCAAGATGAAGTACGACTTTAACTTAATGATTCAAGATGTGATCTTCCCATCATGACAGCTTTATTAGGATCGGGAAAGGGCTGTAAAGGTCACATGACCATACCTGTAAGGTGAGACCGAACACACGTGCTGATGTTTTTGTCAAATGCCAGCCTTATCTCAAATCTTAACCGAAGGGTTGAAAGTCATATATATGCAAGGAGGTGGTTAAAAAAGAAAAAAAGAAAGCAATGCATCTTAATTTGAGAATTGGAAACCTATAACATCCGTTCCAAAACTTTGTGAAAATAACACCTACTAAAAACAGTACCCCCAAGTGAGCGTTTAAGCGATTACAACTGATTATGCATTATATCCGTTTGACGTTTTATTTCACATATAATCTGATCTCACATTTACACATTTACGTTTGCAGCATTGCGGTACATTAACATGGGACTTCCGTATTGCATGTCTGCTTTATGCGTTTCACGGATATTAACGTTAGCGGGTTCTCACATAACGGTACCATAGCACCTGGGTTTTATAAACAAGCTTGCGTCAACGCAGCCGCACTATAAAGGAACCCCACAAGGAGAAAGTTACGCAAATGTTTCGAGGAGCTGTAAACACAGTTTGTGTACGGTAAAGATTATTCACAACATTGTGTTCACGGTACAAACACGGTACAGGTGTGAGGAGGAGTAAGAGTGAGAGGAAACCGTTCAAAGGTGCGAGCTGGAGATGAAAACCAACGCGTCTCGCTTGGAGAGAGAATATTGAATAGATATGTTGGGAGGTGGTGTTTGATTTAACGTCTTATCGTCATACGCCAACGCCCATTTCGCGATTTATGATACTTCCACTTTGATCGTATCCGAACTTAGGCAATGACGCCGCTGCACCAATATAAATTAGTACAGGTGAAACAGATGTACAAACCCATCGACAACATTATAGGAAAATAAAACTGCAAAAAACAGCGAATAGGAAAAACATTTGTGTTTAATGCAACCTGACCGAACATGCACTCCATAATAATGTGCACTGTGTTTTACCTTTAAGAGTATCCGTTAAGTAAAGGCTATACGTGTTTATGAAGAAAAAAAAAGATTCAAACAACTCATCATACGTCACGCCCATTATGATATTTCCACTGAGATCGTATCCGAACTAGGCAATCACGCCAGGATACAAATTCGCAAACCCCATCGACACATGGAGAAAATGGTAAACAATAGGAGGTAATAATAATAATATGATTTTAATTTATAATCTCATGGATCGTATTTTATTTTTAGTTTATTTGTTAAAATTATTTGAAGGTAAAGGCCAGAGAGTATCACTTCCGAAGTCCCCAAACAAACCGAAGAACATCATTTTCAAAAATCAAGAAAAAACACGTGTATGAATTAAAGCATGAAAGGCCCTTAGCACGTACGTACCAGACGCTATTGGCAATGATTATAGGTGCATGTCCCAAAGGAAAAATATCTAAGTTGTTAACTTCCTTTATCGAGACCTTTCCTTTAACTCAATTAGCCCACTTCCAAAAGGAATTGCGCTTAAAAGCTCAACTGTAATGACGTCTTCAGATGAAAGAGTCTTAAATGCTTTTCTTAAAGGCAGTGGACACTTTTGGTAATAACTCAAAATAATTATTAGCATAAAAACATACTTGGTAATGAGTAATGGGGAGAGTTTGATAGTATAAAACATTGTGAGAAACGGCTCCCTCTGAAGTAACGTAGTTTTTGAGAAACAAGTAATTTTTTCACGAATTTTATTTCGAGACATCAGATTTAGAATTTTGAGGTCTCGAAATCAAGCATCTGAAAGCACACAACTTCGTGTGACAAGGTTATTTTTTTCTTTCATTATTATCTCGCAACTTCGACGACCGATTGAGCTCAAATGTTCACAGGTTTGTTATTTTATGCATATGTTGAGATACACCAGGTAAAAAGACTGGTCTTTGACAATTACCAATAGGGTCCAACGTCTTTAATCATTTCCATTCAAATATTAATAGGCATGCGATAGCCGTATCAAAGTTGATGTTATTGGTGTGTATTAATGCTGTTTGTTTGGTTTGCGGTAGCGCCATGTGTATTTACTTGCGGGTGTAGGTGATGTTCTTTGAAGAACTGCACTTAAAAGCTCAACTGTTATGACGTCGCAAAGGAAAGATTCTTTAAGCATTAAAATGCTTTCTTATCATTCAAAGATATCATTAAATGCATGCGATTGCCGGATCAAAGTTTCTGTTAACGGTGTTTCAATGCTTTATTTTTTGTTTACGGCAACACCATGTGTACATCTATTTGCTGGGTATTAGATGGTGTTCTTTACTACTACCGCGGAGTAAATTTGTCGGAATTCGAGGTCTTCTCATTTCTGAAAAAGAACTGTCCTGCTTATTAACTACTACCTGGGCGGAAGGTATGGAAATCGGCCGGGACTTCTATACTTTCGCTTGGGTTGAGGGGACTTCTCGTTATTAACTTCACTACCGTGGAGTGAGTTCTTAATTGGACAGGTCTAAACGATTCGACTAGCTTGCTCTATAAGTCATCGTCAGGAGAAAGTTTTAATGTTAATACTGTTTGATAGTTTTATAAGTAGGATAAAACTATAATTAATTAGTAAACTTGCAGGTGCAAACATGTGTAAATCTCATTTGGGGGAGTGTTGGGTCTGAGAAGAGCTGGTGTGGTCTTAACGTTTAAAACTAACTCTTTTTTTTCAACTAACACAAACAAATTTAGTAAATGGGAGAGTACTGAAGAGGGGGTCTTTTCAAAGGAAATGCAAACAGAAGCAATTTTTTAGGGGGTGGGGCGTGGTGTGTAAAATGCCCCATGGCGTAACATGGTGCACCTTGCCCCCCCCCTCCCCCAACCGTAGTTTTGGCTGTGGGTAAGCAGGAGGGAACTTTGTGATGCCAAATTAAGATCCATCGGAGCACGGCGACCTCAAAGTGTTTAACATACCGGTAACAAGTTATGACACTATTTCCAGTTGCAATAAACTGTAATACGATTCAAATTGCCGTGATTATTTTTCTGAGTATATATTTTTCTTTTTTAATCGAATTAAAATATTCCCCCTTTTTTATACACTCTACTTCCGGGTCAGAGATGACACAGATCCGGGTCTCGTGGGGTCTGATTATTTCCGGAACAAGATTAAGACCCGGAATATGTGTCAAAATTACCAACAAATGGGTCAAAATAACATACAATCTGGTAAAAATTCCATCCTGACTTAATCTCACCAGAAAATATGTTTTTTTTTTTTAAGAGTTTAGACCTAGGCCTGTTCATCTATTTGCATTCGCGAAACACTAAAGGGGAGAACGGCTGATGTCCGATACGCGCACGTTTTTACGCACAAAGAACAGCTATCGTCCAATGATTTGCCTACTTGATTTTTAAAGTCTTTTGGTCTCAGTGACATTTTGAGAGGGTACATTGCTTAACTTTCACACTGATTATTTCACAGAAAGCCATGTCTTGTTCTTATGTATAATTGCATCTTCTTCTACTAATTGTTACATTAATGGTGAAATCAGCTTGATGACTGCCTAAGCAAAAAAAAGCAATATAGACAAAATAAAGGTTCCAATGTCTTGAGTTTTCACGGCAAATTATGTTCTAGTTACAATCTCGCATATACCTAGAACATACCATAGGAAATATCAGTTTAGAAAACTACTTTAGAAGGTTGGTATTTCTTTCATGAGTGCTCAGTAAACTGTGGTTTACAGCTAGTTCAACACCTCAGGGGGAAAGAGTACATGGTCATCGGTACCAACGAACCATGAGCTCACTACAAAAACTTCCCTCGAGGGTTTCTCCCAATTTCACTTCCTGAAATGACCTAACCCGCACTCTCCCAAACCCCCAAAACATCATCGAGCAAAGACTAATGACATATAAGCTGACTGCATATTACACACCATTGACAATTAACCAGGACTAATAGGCAATGACGGACGGTCCCTTTATAATTTATTTAAGAAGGTAGCGATTTGATGATAAAGTCCGTTCTAAATGAGATGGCAGTTAGTCAACAGTTGCCATCTTATCAGAAGTTAGAGAAATATTTATATATACGGTGTTCGCCCCATAATGTTGTTTCCTATCAGTGTGACAGGATTCCGGTTACACCTAGTCATCTGACCATGATGCACTTAAATGGGTAATGATTTAATAATTGTCAGAATAAAAACTTACTTGGTAATGAGCAATGGAGAGCGGTTGGTAGTATAATACATTGCGAAAAACCGAATCCCTCTGTAACGTAGTTTTATAAGAAAGAGGTAATTTCTCACTCAAATAATTACAGACTACCCTTGCCTGGAGCGTCTTTTAGTTATCTGAAAGCACCTGTGTTGAGCACTGTGCCGAACGAGCATGTGTTCCTGAGCCCGGGGCCGATCCCGGAGCCGATCCCGGTACCGATCCCGGAGCCGATCTCGGACCTGGATCTTAAGCAAAGAATACGAAACACTATACAGCAAGCCATACCTACAGCTGTTTATACACAATCATTTTGCTATATTTCTTTACAAAATACTTTTCCCATCTATATGAACAAATTAAGGCCTAGCTTTTTTTCAGATCAAGTGACACTTCACCATTGGTTCACATTACAGAGATAGGCCTTGGTGGCAAATTCAATTTCCATTCCAAAGAATACCTCATTGTGAGTCACTCCCGTTGTCCACGCGTGTCTAATTTAAAGGCACTGAACAACTTTGGTTATTGTCAAAGACCAGCTGCAGTACCACTTGGCGTATCCTAAAATTTGCATCAAATAACAAACCTCTGAACATTTGGACTCAATTGGTCATCGAAGTTGCAAGAGAATATTTGAAAGAAATCCACCCTTGTTTCACAAATGTGTGTGCTTTCAGAAGCATAATAAAAGGCTTCAGACGAAGTATTTTTTTATTGGATTGAGAAATTACTTCTTTTCAAAAACTTCGCTTAATACTCCACACGGAGCTGTTTCTGACAAGGTTTCATAATATATCACTAGCTCCCCACTACTCGTTACCAAGTAAATTGTTATGCTGACAATTATTTTGAGTAATTACCAATAGTGTCCATGCCTTTAAATGCAACACGTGCAAAGATTCGTATATTTGAAGACACTGGACATGGACACTATTGGCAATTGTCAAATCCAGTCTTTTCATTTGGTGTATCAACATATGCATAAAATAACAAAACCTGTGAAAATTTTAGCACATTTTTTTTTTTTTGGGGGGGGGGGGGGGGGGGGGGCAATTTCTGCAAAATTTCCGGTGTCCTTGCACGGTGTCTAGGTTGGGACCATGCACGCCAAATCGCCAAATACTACCATAAATCAAAGCCATACTTGTATGCTTAAAGACAACCCAATAACGGTAACAGACCAGCCCACAAACCCAAACGTCCGTTGGTGTTAAGACACATTGTTCCCAAATATGAATTACCAAGAAAACCATGAACGTCATAGATTGTTAAATAAAGACTGCCATTTGAAACATTCACCGCGGAAGCCTCACAAGTTTGGGATACCCGGAGACGGCTCGGAACTTGCCCAATTATCGCCCTTTCCCAACTATGGATTGTGGTCACACGTACCCATACTAACGTATCATTGTGAGGCATTTCGTCATCCAGGGGGCGTTGGGCCAGGATTATCAATTAGGCGTGACCTTAATGCTCCTGTTATTCCAAGAGTATGCATTGTAAACTACCATTTTGTGCTAATCGCTCATCATTCCTGTATTACAAAAGGAAATACTCCTGAAAGATTTCTCTTGAGTCAAAATGAAGTCTTCCCGTTTCAACGAATAAATAAAATCGACAACGTCACAAGGGTGCGTCTCCATCTTAAAGGCAGTGGACACTTTTGGTAATTGTCAAAGACTAGACTTCACAGTTGGTGTATCTCAACATATGTATAAAATAACAAACCTGTGAAAATTTGAGCTCAATCGGTCATCGAACTTGCGAGATTATAATGGAAAAAAAAAAAACCTTGTCACACGAAGATGTGTGCGTTTAGATAGTTGATTTCGAGACCTCAAGCTCTAAACTTGAGGTCTCGAAATCAAATTCGTGGAAAATTACTTCTTTCTCGAAAACTATGGCACTTCAGAGGGAGCCGTTTCTCACAATGTTGTATACCATGAACCTCTCCCCATTACTCGTCACCAAGAAAGGTTTGATGTTAATAATTGTGTTGAGTAATTACCAATAGTGTCCACTGCCTTTAAGTAAGCATAAACGACATGGGCCGCCCAAGTCACACCCAATCACGGTAGGGGCTTAATGTACTTCGGTGATAATCAACAATAAGTCTAACGCCATTGTATCAAAATGGCAATTACAGGGCTTCAGGGGTTGGGCCTATTTTTATACAAGGCGTGGCTCTACATCTTTTGTCAAACACATGTATAATCAGATATGAAACTTTACAGCAAGTGTCAGAGAACAAAGAACCGAGTTTTCCGTGCACTGTCACAACACATTCTGTACCAAATAAACTTTGAACCAAAATTGTTTGTCAAGCAGTATAAGTTTATCGAAAGATCCCCTGACCAAAAGCGACATTTGGTTTGAAGCTTTTTCCCCTGGACACGAAATACAGAATTCTCCAGATCCACCGTCATTAGTAAGTTATTTTGATAAATTGGTGTGTCCCTTTTTCAGGGAAAACCCGCGGGGCTTCATAAAATTATGACATGCAAAATAATGTAGACAGCATGGTGCTTGCCCAATTATAGTTATTTCCCCAATCAGGTACTCAGACCATCACAGACCATGTCCATGGTCACCGGGAAAGGTGCGGGCCTAGTATGTCTACGTATAACGCCCGAAGCAGCCCAAGCGGTTTGATTGGGATTCCTAATGGGGCATGACGAGTGACCATGCATTCCTAGGCCTATAAGAACCTTGCCCGAATTCGGCAGTTTTTTTGTTGAAGTTTTTTTTATGAGAGGTCACCTATGGCCTCACAAGGCCACTATTAAAGTTAAAAACTAAGTTAAACCGATTTGGGCCAACTCTCCCAAATAAATCGCCACCAGGGGTAGGTTCCCACATACTCCTAGGACTGAAAAGGGCTATATCCCCTTCTTCAAAGTCCGTAAGGATGCTGGCATGTATGGGTATCATCTACTATGAGCCAGGCTGATAGAGCAGAATGCATTCCCTCAAACTTTTTACGAGCTTGCAATTATTGTTAATTGCCTTGCTCAAGGTTACAAGAGTCATGACCGGGTATCGAACCCGCACACTGCTGCTGACAACACCAGAGCTTGGGTCCAGAGAACTAGACCGCACTAGTACAATGTCCCGTACGGCTTCCCATCCAAAGGACGCATCGTGTATGGTGAAGTAAGTATAGCATTTATGGGACACAAGTGCTACAATCAGGGCTCGAACCCACACTCTGCTGCTGAAGACATAGATCGCTCAACCACGACATGCCACAGTGATATGATGTACAGATTGTTGAAAACGCTGTCATGAAACCGAAACCGGATAAGGTATACAAACAGGTGCTCCTTATTACTCTCAGTGAAGTTCTATTTGAACTATACAGAATCCCCTCGCATGAACCCAAGACCCAAAAGGGCAATTACCGTTGAACTTTATCAATGAAACACCAATAAAGTGGATCACGTCTTGGGTCTGTACATACCCGAGGCATCACAAAAACCCAAACAGACATAACATCCCCATCACCACGATCAGACTACGTGCAGTAAGATCATAGTATCCGTGAGCAATTAAGGCATGTAGTACATACAACAGGTTGGCATTTCGAATACTATGTTCGATGTTTACTTTAATTGCCTTACTTTTAAACAAGCATAACAGACTTGGATACCATTTGCACAAAATCGCCATTCCGTCATTGGGAAATATTGGTCGAAATAATATGTCAATTAAGTTCGGGTTGTTCTTCATTTTAAGGAATCATTTCCATTCTAGGTTGGTCAAAAACAACTTTGTGTATAATATTATGCCAAACATTGGTTGATACGATGTCCACAATCCAAAGAGCTATTTTTAGATAACATATGGAAGACATAATACTACGACACTACTGAGTTTGGGTAAATTTGTCCGTATACACCCAAACCAAACACGCACTCCTAGAGTGTCCGCCACACCTCAGAAAGGTGTATTGGGAAACCTTTGGTGACGGAAATGCAACCGGCAGACTTCATTGATCACAGGACAAAGGTGTGCGCATGCTCCAAAGTAATGTCTGCTGCCACCTAGCGTTCCGAAGTCATTCATTGACCCAACATCATTTAAATATAATATATATTCTATTTCTCAAGAACACCAACACAGACAAGATAAACCTGGCTATATCTTCGCATCAGGATTTTCCCATTATGGTTTCATTCAGAAAAAGGGTAGGCCTATGCCCTAGCGGGGGGGGGGGGGGAGTCTTTTGCCCCAAAATGTCGCGTGTAGTTTGAGGCCTTTCCCCCCTTTTAAATATTAAAATTAACAATAACCGGTCATGGTATAAAACCTGGGTTACACAGAACACGATACGTAAACACAGACAGCTTGAGGCTTAACTAATTATAACTGTTTCCCCAATAAGGAAGAGTCTGTAATCATAATACCCATCTAAAAAAGATCACTATAAGCTCAACATGATCACACTTCTAAGAGCAAATGTTACCAGCAATGAGTATGTGCACTAACAGTACTAGAATCAGCTAGTAACTGTGCCAAATTGTATAGAGCTGCTTAAGCAGAGAAAGATGCTTAACAATATTCTGCTAAGCAAACACAAGCGGCTAGGACATAGTAACATATTGTACATGTGACATGGTGATTTAGCTGGCAACCTTATTCTGGTAAGCATAATGTTGTGCTTAGCCTAAGTTAGGACTAGTTCTAACTCTTTGTGAAATCGACCCCTGGTATCCTAGCAGTTTTCGCTAAGCTAATTAATTAGTAGGTAAGGAACATTGTTGCTAAACGCTTCTCAGAAACTGGGCTTTAGAGTTTACTCGACCACATGGTCACTCTCTCGAGGATCGCAAATTAGACCTGACATTCGTAATTGGGTTTGGGCAATAAATTTCACGATTTCCTCCTTATTGCCCTAGACAGATACCTTATCTGGTCGCCATCTTTATTTCATTTGCAATAACAGATTCCTTTTGGAATGCCTGCAATCTCGTGTGATTTCATAATACGAGCAATTGTTTTCTTTCAAAATTGGGGTGACTGATTGGAACCCAGTCTAACGCCCATCTGCGAATGTTTCTTCATCACGTTGTAGGAAGTTCCGTTTCCTTTGTACGGGGTTTTCTATCACACCCAGTCTGGGTGCAGACTCACGCCAAAGTTACAATAGGAATGGTTGTAAATTCATGGTCCTTTCAAAACTATATTCTGAGTTATTGTGCCCTCTGAAAACTCCCGGGTTCTGAGTGGTTCTGACCAATTTCTGGATCAGTGTGACACGGAATTTGTGTCACACTGACCAATTAATGTGTCAAATAAAAAAAACACGATTCGAGTCAACATCTCATATTTTGACCAGTTTTCGATTCAGCCAGTGTTTTATTTTTTAGAGCACACAAGTTTCTAAGTTCGAAATTGAGAAAGCAGATCTCGGTGGGCGTGCATTAGCATGGACGTTTTGGATGCAAACTTTATCCTGAAATGCCATTTGATACTCCTTTACAACACACACAGTCACCTTTATTTTCTTATCCATTATGAAGTCAAATTAACCATGTAATATTCTTTTTTCGTTTTCATTTATTAATTCTGGATGTGAAGCCAGGGACTCACAGAAAAGCGAACTTCATCGCTTTAGCCAATAAACCCATTATGGAGACGAGGAAGGAAGTTTTAGTTCTAGATGTAAGAGGAAAACCCCAGAGAACTATTACAGGGCCAAAAACACGCAGTCAGGTATAGAGGCATAGTGTTGTGCCCCCGGTGGGATTTGAACCGGGGTTCCAGGGGTGGAAGGCAAGGCAAGATACCAGTCAAAGCCAATATGACTGCATTTTATGCTAAGTCATCGGTGTTGCAAGTACAAATGTTACACACTATATTGTCCCTCGTTTGTGTATTCTCCCCCTGGGACAGAACTAGCCCTGTGAGATTTGGTCCAGGGTTCCCCCTTATTATCCGGAAGATACCAGATTTGAGGAGATTTAATAACTCTGCGGTTACAATTCAGGAGGTTTACAGACTCTGTGTCACCAGAAATACAAAAAACGTACTGTTTATTTTATTTTCTCTTTGGTTACTGCTTGCAAAACTTTTTTCAAGAAAGTTGGAAGGGTCCGGAAGATTTTGAGAAAATCCTTAAAGAGAAACCACAGTGCAACTGCTAGACAGGGAAGTAACAAGCAAGGCCCAATTTCAAAAGGCTGCTTATGCATAACACTTACAAAATGTTGTGCTTAGCTAAAACTAGCATGATACCAGTCGGATAATGCATGTGACTTGGTATTGGCTGGTAACCTTAATCTAGTATTAAACATAAAGTTGTTGTTCTACTTTTGTGCTTAAGCAGCTCTATGGAATGGGCCCTGGTTTTTGCCACATTTTTAAAAAACTGTGTTACAAACATTTCTTTATAAGCCATGTTCGCAGGAGTGAGAGGCACTTGCTGACGGAAAGGTCTGATACCAGGATCCCAATAATTAGGGGTATGTTGAACTGGTGGAATGACCACCTTTTGATAATTATAACCACATAAGTTATAGATTTCAAGGATCTTTATGAACAGTATCCTCAGCAGCACTCGACAGTAAATCAAAGAACATAAATTACCTATGAGCTGAAGAAAATATTATCATATTCTTCATCATGCAGACTTGACATTAGTAAAAAGTCTGAAGTCGGAAACAAAATCTGTATATTCTCATCCCTGCATAAAACAAATTAAACGGCCCATACACCAGTGAAGTCTGGATAGAAGATAGGCCTACCTTTTTTTTAAATAACAAAATATCTCAAGTCGCGATCGTAAAAAGCTTCCGTTGCTCAAACAGCCGTCTGCCGGCTATAAACCGTTTCCGAAAACATCACATGACCCTTTTTTTGCGCCTGCTCAGTGCGCATGCATTCAACCGGACGACCAATCAAGAGCCAGTCAAACACCTGTTACATGAGTGTATTCATAGCATGCCATTAGAGAGAAGGGACAAAAAGTTTTAAAAACAGCATGAATCACTAACTGGGGGGCACTATGTGACTTTCCCGACACGGAATAACGTGTCACAAGTGATGAAGGGAACTTCATAAATAGGGGGAAATCGGACATTTGCGGGGAAAATGCAGCACATGTGGAGCGAATAGAGAGTGTATCCTGCCCAAAAGATGTAAAAGGGCATATTTCATTCCGGCGTTAATATTTGAAATGCCTGAGGCAACGTTGGTGCACGTGCGTGGCCTTTGATAAAAAAAGGGGGGGGGGGCTGGAGGCCAAAGTTTGTTTTATCAAACCGCGCCCAAAGGGCGGCCTGGTATTAAGATAACGCCACCAATCGGCTAAATCAAAACAAGACTTTTACATCTTTATCCGTTTTGTGACGTCACTTTTCCTGTATGTACAATGCTTGACTGTACTTTCTATAGGATGGATTTCTGGTTAATATTATAACCGTATGGTTGGTTGAGTGTGTTCTGTAATGTTGGGGAATCGTTTTCATATTAGTTAAGAGCCATGTTCGTCAAAGTGTTCACGCAACGTTATTCCTTACATATAAAGGCCCCTTTTGGTAACCGCTTTAGATATTTTTAAGTGAAGTCACGTTTGATTAAACATGTAATTACATACACAATGTACGTATACTCAGAATGGTTCAAGTAGGAACCCACATAACTATTCTAAAATCAAATCAACCAACTGTATGACAAATTTATAAGATTCAACCCAACACCATGATAATCTTGTAGACAATTGCATTTTAATTCATGCTCTATAAGCGCAGCTCAAAAACAAGGACATGTCAAAAATGATATTATGATCATCTTCACCAATAGGACATGGAATTTGCGTCACAGCAAAATGTATAAATGACAACAGATAGTTTTCAAACTCAGCACACCTGGGATTAATGTGTGGTTTTATCGGGTGCTTCCTGGTACTGTGGACATAACCTGGCATAAGTCCTCCATTAACACCGGTCATAAAGAAGGTTCTGTAGAGCTCTCCCCGGATAGTACCCAATGAAAGATTGGAAAATCTCCAGTATTATTATTAAACTTACCCTAAACGAAGGTTATGCACAGTAATTAAGTTGTCAACCCAATAAAACTACTGGCTGCATCAGCAGTGCACAAATAAACTTGCACACGTCATTTGTGTATAAAGTGGTTCATTTTCATTTAGTATAATAGTGGTTTTTTTTTAAACGAGATGCAGTACGTGAAATAAACAGTGTGTTTATTTCACGTACTGCATCTCTTTGGAACTCCATGCCTTGTGCATGTTTCACCTACATTCTACATTCGGCTCATAGGACTTGTACCCCAGTAAAAAAGAAAGAGGCAATACAAAATCAGGTTTTAATTTCGGTGCACCCGTTGCCCTCAAGCAAGCAATTCGTAGACAATCATGTGCTACACGTCGGTGCTCTTTAGAGAAAAAGTGGGTTGCAAAAGAGAGCATCGGAAAGATTCTGAATACATCTTGGATCTGTTTGACACATCGTTGCAGTTGACATTTCAAGTTGAAAAGCCAATTATTTTCTCAGATTTTCAGACTCCGAATATGGTGACGCATAATTGCAAAGGTGACTGCACGCTAGAAAGGAGTTACTCACAAGGAAAATAATATCAAATTGGTATTAAGCAAGTACAGGTGATGTCAGGGTCTTCATTCAAGAGCAGTGGTGATTTATTTTCTATTTATGTATAGCTTCTGTTTTGGTTCTAGGTTTCTGTGAAGCACTTTGATCTTGTTTAAAGCGCTAAATAAACACTCATAATTAAACGGTCACTCTCTTAAAAGGTGACAATGCCTGTAGTCCGCAGAGATCGGAAATACACGTCATCATGAGGTCTTAGGGGCCGACAACAACATCAAAGGAAGTAGATTTGAAACAACAGTTTTACTAAAAGGGTGACCTATGTCAGGAAACTAACTGGGACAGCAGCCCCCTTCCGTAACCCCCCCCCCCCACATTCAATTTTTCATTACACGAAAAAGTTCGCAGATAGGTTTTGACAGGTTCATTGTCAAGTCACACGTCCACAGTTTTGCTAAACTTATCAGTGGTGAGACCCCATGTCATGGAAACGAACTAGAACAGCACCCCCGTTTCCCGTACACCCCCCCCCCCCTTCAATTTATCAACGAACGAAAAAGTTCGGTTTAAGAGGTTTTGACATGTTCATTATCAGGTCACACGTCCAGACGTCAACCGCTGCAATCGATTGGAGGATCGCAGTCGCTGAAAGAATCACCAGGAAGTTAATCCAAGTCATTGATCGAGGAAAATGTCATCGTAAGGGGGAGGGGAGGGGGAATAAGTTCGCAGTTTCGCAAAACTGAAGGGGTTGGCAGTAGATTCTGACCCCCCCCCCCCCAACCGGAGATTCGGTGCCCCCCCCCCCGCCCCCGTATGGCAAACTGTGTACAAAGTTCTTCTGATCAATGCTTATAGAACCACCCCAACTCATTAGAGATAGTCATTACATGGTGTTACCGCAAGCCTTTCTATATCGTATTTCCACCATGCAAAGTTTCAAATCCTGCTTATAGATTGATTAATTGATCTGTCCATTTATCCACAGCTGACACTGACGATGAAGCATTATCCCTTTTTAAATAATCGATCACAGGGCCACGCATGCGTCAATCGGTCACTTTTTTAATCAATTTTAATTTTCCCCGTATTAATTTTGTATCAAAGCAACTACATTATCACCATCAATCAAACGGATCAAAACACGTACGTAGTACACAGTTTTACAAGAATGGGCCCAAAGAGGCAGCAAGAAGATGCTAAGCACAACAAAATTATGCTTACCAGAATAAGGTTAATACCTTCCAAACCATGTGACACGTACCCTTTGTGATTGGTATTCTGCTCATTTCTGCTTAGCAGGGAGTTGTTAATGTGCTAAAGCAGCTCTGTGAGATTGCGCTCTGATCTTTAAACGTAAACAGAGTGACAGGCCAAATTACGAAGATTGAGATATAATTGATCATCATGGGGGGAAGATGTGATTGATTTTTTTCCGGTTGGTCTGATGGCAGCCCAGAAAGGCTTGGCAAATTGGCTTGGGAAATATCTACGTACGTTTATTCAATCCTTCTTTAGCGTACGAGTCTCTAAAGAGACACTACATTTCACAAATTTGAATGCTTCTATTGAGTTACGAGCTCTCTTGATTGAGCCCATACCAAAAGTGCATTTTCTGAAACATTTCACCATTTCCAGACGATTTTTTTTTTTCAGGGAAACTGATTCTCATAGTAATTGAAACCAGAAATTGCTGGAGCTTTTAAGGCAAGAGAGCTTCTAAAATGAACCAAATCATTTCATACTCTCTCAACATTCACTAAAACCAATCGTGATCCATAACATAAACTATGGTAAAATATTAAAGGGGTGGGGTGGTACAAAGTTGCACACCATTTTTGTTTATAGCTAAGTATTTCTGGCCACTTCTGGCCAAATAAATCTTGCTTCCATCTGCATTTTTGTTAAACCAACCCCTTTCAGCACTCTCTTATTATGTCTCTTTTACTATTTTGTTTAGAAGACAATCCGACATGGAGATAAAACAACACAAAATATGCGTGTAAAAATGGCAAGAAAATATAATAATAAAATAGCTAGGGTGAAGTCTTAGGGGTACACCGTTTTATAGGGGAACCTCTGGCCAATAGAAACTGTGTATAAAGTTCCATTTACATGATTCTTAAACAAGTCCATTTCGGCGCTCTTTTGATGTCTTTGACCATCAATTGTATAATTAAATTCTTTTATAAGGATATCTGACCTGGAGGTTAAAGGTGTCAAAAAAACAAAATGCATAAGCACATTGAAACTAAACTAATCAACAGTTTAAAACATGCAATATATTTGTTATTTGTTCCGGTAATCTTTAAAGGCAGTGGACACTATTGGTAACTACTCAAAATAATTACTAGCATGAAACCTTTCTTGGTGACGAGTAATGGGGAGAGGTTGATGGTATAAAACATTGTGAGAAACGGCTCCCTCTGAAGTGCCATAGTTTTTGAGAAAGAAGTAATTTTCCACGAATTTGATTTCGAGACCTCAGATCAGATGTAGAACTTGAGGTCTCGAAATCAACCATCCAAATGCACACAACTTCGTGTGACAAAGGTGCTTTTTTCTTTCATTATTATCTCGCAAGTTCGATGACCGATTGAGCTAAATTTTCACAGGTTAGTTATTTTATGCATATGTTGAGATACACCAACTGTGAAGGCAAGTCTTTGACAATTACCAATAGTGTCCACTGCCTTTAGTCCCAAAAGTGTACACTGCAAAAAAAAAAAAAAAAATTTACACCATAGGGTGTTCAAATAACACCTATTTATGCCAGCAAAATGACACTGGTGTTATTTATTTCAAACACCCTATGATGTTTATTTTGATTCTCTCTTAGGTATCTATATGTGACAACACCCATGGTGTCAATTTCAACACCCCATTTGTTTCAGTGTAGATTTGAAGTGGAGGAAAAGAAAAAGCGGGAGGGGCATGGACATAAACAACCTTTGGGGGCACCTTCCCTGTATCCATCTCAGAGCTGTGTATTGACAGAGTTGCGACATGGAGGGACTAGTTTTCTTTGGTTACGTGTTGCTGGACACCATGTCTCCAAATGCAACACAATCCAATGGGCAGACTAGTCTCCAAATGCAACACAATCCAATGGGCAGACTAGTCTGGCATCCCGTATTCGCCCATGCAGTTCATGGGGAACAAAATGGCTTCTAATCGCAAGTTGTCGTAACTCTCCCAATATATGGCTCTGATCCATCCCTTCCACCTTCCATCAACTGCTCGCTATTATGACATTGATATTCATGGATGGTGGTTTACCCAAACAAAAAGAAAACCACAAATCTCTAAAGTATTAAAATTAAAAACATTTTTATTAGAACAAACTCAACTCATACAAAACTAAGTTGATCATACATCAATTTACAATAGGCTCTGTTATGTAGAGGAAAATTATTCATAAAAAAATTATATATAATACATCGGTGTAAAAAAGGAAGTCATACTTTCTTTATAACAATGTAAATGTACTCCCAGCAAAAGGAAGTCATATTTTCTCTATAACAATGTAATGTAATGTCTCCCAGATGGTAGCAGACTAGTATGTAAATTTCCATTGTTTATTTAAGTTCTGAGCTTGCGCACATAACCAAGAACAATGGATATAACCTGGTCAGTCTGCTGTCACCTACCTGCCGTCGATTTCACCAAACTCTTCCTAACTTAGGATTAATCTTAGGACAGGTTCAGTCCCGTATCCAAATCCTAAGTTAGGGCGGGTTATTCGTCCTACATGTAATTTGAGTTAGGATTAATCCTAGCGTTTCGTGAAATCGGCCGCAGGACCCGTACCTACTTCAGGATTAGGCCTCTCAATATTGAGCATGTTTGGTGTTCAAGTAATGGTCAGGAATCAGGAGATCTGGGTTTAGAATGCAAGGGTCATGGGTTCCAATCCCACCAATCCCCAGCAGGACTCGGAAACAACAACAGTATTTTAACATTGTTTAAGGGAAAAGTGAAGATATTTCTTTAGGAATCACTTTTAAAATTAATGGCAATAAAAACAAAAACAAGGTGGACCCATAATAAATAATATCAAAATTGCATAATGGGTCAACTACATTGTCTGGTTTTACCCTTACTCCAATGTGTGATAACAAATATACTTTCTGAGTCACGCTTTTACAGCTAAAGTGCAGAAATATGGCGCTTGCACAGTTTTTGCTTGCCAAGTAAGCGGAAAATGGTGATCACAAGTGCTGATTTTGGCTGTAAGCAGAGCTGCTCTAGAATTCGGGAGTCATGGGTTCGATTCCCCCACAAATAGCATAAAAATATACCCACAACTAAACCATTACACTTCACAAGATCAACATTGGTATTATTACTTTGCTGCATGTAGACACAAAGTGGGTGTCTGTATCCCCTTTTATCAAGTTTGGGATCTGACTTGTCGCTGAAATATATCTCAACTTTCCTCTGATATTGCCCCTGACAGATGCCATAACTCGACAGGATGTTGGATAACGTTAACAGATTCACATCCCCAGTTAGTATTAAGATGTGAGAAATAAATGGCTGAGTTCCTTTGTAGATAACAAAATAATGTCCAGACTTTAAGATTTCTTTGTAGATAAAACAAATAATGTCCAGACATCAAGAAAATCTCATTTCAGATAAAAATAACCGACAACAAAATTCTTAAAATATACTGCTACAACAATTCAAGTCTACCCTAATTTACAACTTCTAAAAGTGGCAACAATGTGTATATAATACACAGATAAAAATCGTTTTCAATGAAAACAAATTCTTCTCCCAGAAGATCAACTGCCCCTCTAGGCACGAGTTAAAATCGGCTTAAATAATAAAATTTCACTCTAAACAAATTGGCAATGACATGAGTTACAACAAAATTGGAAGTTGACTCACACATTGAGCAGCATCACAAAGATCGGAAGGGGAGAAGTTGATGGTGGTTGGCAGAGCCATAGCATCACAAAGATCGGAAGGGGAGAAGTTGATGGTGGTTGGCAGAACCATCTGTGGTGTGATAATAGTTATGACGAATTGATTTGCAACACCAAATGGCATGAGGTTTGTTGCTGAAAGTGCATTTCAGGAGGGGTATAAAGGGGGAAGGTTATTGATGATGGTTATGGGATTAAATCATATTATTCTGATTAACTTATTTAATGGCAAGGTATACTGTTGCCATCAATTGAAAAGATGGTGAGCCAAATATATACGTATGAAGGTGGGGTAGTTGTGCTAAACATGGCTTGGTCCCGCTGCAATTTGGGCTACACCTATCTCAATTTAAGTATCATGACACCATGACTATGGTATGCAGTGGAAACATGATGGGGCTCTTGACTCATGAACCATTCATCTAGCATCTCTCTTGTAGGACGCTACTAAGGCAACCAACGCACCAGTACAGTCAAGGGGGTCCCAAGCACGATGTGCCTCTAAACTAACTACAAACCATGACGTAGGAGATGACCAACCATTCAAGAGTGACTACACTGAGGCTCATATTACATACCAATCACGGTTTACCTCTACTGATGGATCAAGAGACCAGGAGGCTCTTGTACATGTACCTCTCTAGTAGCAGGCTGCAAGGAAACTAAGACAGTGGTACAGTAATGCTCACACATTCAGCCTCTTATCAAAGAGGGACTTACTAGTGGGACTTACATTGATGTGCCTCTGACTAATGATCCATGAAAACTTATTTTCATGGGAGGCTACATTACTAGGGTGACTATGACAATAATACAGTGAGGTTCACATTAATGATTAGCCTCTGATAAATGGATCAAGCCAACGAGAGGCTATCTTTCTAGTAGGAGGCTTCAAGGAAACCACAACAGCGATGCAGTCAAACAAGTACCGCCCATGATGAGCCTTTACTTTTTTAAACATGACACCAGGAGGTTTGCTGCCTTCATGAAAATATACCACACAGGTGTAATACCACACATGATTTGCCTCAAACTACTGAAACACAATACCAGGAGATTCTGTCTAGTTGCCTACTACAGTGTATGCATACGCAAGTATATTACCACACATGATATAACTACTGAAACATGACAACAGGAGGCTCACTGTAGTCTACAAAGAAATAAACCTATGTACATGTACCACTGATGTCTCAGGCTACTGAAACATGACACCAGTAGGCTTGCTGGCTAGTACATGTAGCTTACATATGCCACACATGATACATGTATGCCTCAAACTTCTGAAACATGACAACAGGAGAACTATCTAGTAGTAGCCTAAATGGAAACACATTGTACCATACCAGTACCCAAATGATATGCCCCAGGCTACTGAAATTTGACACCAGGAGGTTTGCTGGTTAATAACCTACATGGAAATGTACCACAAAAGTAAAATACCACATGACATGCCTCATACTCATCCCAACAGGAAGACTATTGAAACATGGCACCTGGCCTCGATTTCACACAGCACTAGAATTCCTACCAAGATGCATTGTAAAAACACTTTGCTGAGCAGTTAAGATGGATACACAATTAGATCAATCGTAGCTCTTTGTGAAATCGCCCTCACGAGGACTACTGAAAACATGACACCAGAAGGCGTACTGTCTAAGAGGGTAACAACGAAATCAAGACAGAGGTACCAGGAAGCGATAAATCACCTTCAACTGTTCCCATCACAGGACTTTGACTCAGTTGACCCCCAAGGATAGTACAAGGCACCCAAGTGACATCGCGATGGACTGGGGGCCATGTCACTACCCCCCAGCGGACCCGTCCAACCTCTCATCAGTATGGACAAAGCGGCACCTGTGCACGGTGGATGTCGGAACCAATTAGATGAAGCCCTCCAAATAGTGGCCACCTGCCCAGACTGAGCAGCCGCCCACTGCCCTGATCAATTGGAAAACTGGGACGTTGGCACCTGTGTTAAGTGTGACAGGTGTTCTCCAAGCGTCTACGTTTATAATTTTTACATAAATTAAAAAGGATGGATTTTTTTATAAAGTTATTCCAAAAGTCAAGCTTGGCAAGAATATGCAAATATATGCAACTATATGTAAATATATGTAAAGAGATACAGAGAAACCTACAGAGAACCAGTTACGAATAAGGACACCATGTTATGAAGTTTTCTTTCACGGATATTTTAAAAATGGAAACAAAAGCAAACAAAAAACAGAATTGAATCTCAGCGATAAAAAACATAACATGAGTTTCAATCTGAAAAACCCAGATTTTAAACTTCATAACACTAACAGTACTATCGTCACAACAAAATGTCTGTGAAAAACTGTAAAAGTCGTGGAAAAATACCATTTGATAACTTACAAATTCAACATTTTGATTGTTGTTGCACCCGATTTAAGTCGGAGATGAACGTGGAAATACCCTGTCAAGATATACTGTTTTGAGTCCCTTTTAATTTAAAAAGAAAATAGTCTAATACCTTTAAGCACAACAGGTACCTTCATAAAATGTCAACAAATTCACACAAGTTGGTGGTTTCAGAGAAGCACCAATCATAGTTATAAATACAATATAAAAGAAAACAATTTGGTCCAAACTAACGGATGATATTGGCAGATTTTGATGGAGTGACCAACGGGCCGAATGACCAACTGACCGGGAGTTTTCACCTGACGTCCTCAATGCCGTACTTTATCTTGAGTTTCTCTAATCGAGCCTTGACGAAGAAGTAGAACTCGTACTCGTAATGCATCCTGCCCTTCATCACGGCCTCAGCTTCTGGGGACGGCTTCTCCTTCTTCTTGGTCACCGTGGAGGAGTTTCTGATCACTTGGTTCTTGTCTGTTTTAAGAAACAACAATTAATACAGTAATTAGTGATTTGATAATAACATTTTAAAGTCACATCCACGTAAGGTGATCCCTTGGCTGCCGCTTCCCAGGTTGTATCTAAAACTTGAGTTAGATCCCTGGAGTTTTTTATTATTTTATTTTTAAAGCAAGTCGCCAGACACACAAGGCCTGCGACTTGTACAGAAATACAATAATTGCCACCTACTCCTAGGGCTGAAATAGGGTTACCCCCTTTACAGTCCATATGGATGTAGGCTTGGGTATCATCAATCCGAAGCCTGGCTGGTAGAGCAGAAAGCATTACCTCCCCAATTTTACATAGCAAGTGTCACGACCGGGACTCGAACCCAAACTCTGCTGGTCAAACACCAGAGATTGAATCCGGTGCTCATCCGCTCGGCCATGACACGTGTTGACTTCACAAAGATAGTCCTACGACTCTTTAATGGTTTCTACACACTTAAGGCTAGTCCTAAGCCAAGATAAAATAAGTTTTTACTCTTTGTGAAATCAATCACCCCTTGCTACACAACAGTTACAGATAGAATTTCTGCTGACGACCAGCACCTCAAACAAACATTTGGATAAAGTAGGGAGACTGCCGACATTAAGACTAGATAGCTCAGTTGGTAGAGCACAGGCCTGCCAATCCGGGGTCGCGGGTTCAAATCCTGCTCTATTCAGCTTTTCTTTGTTCAACCCCAACAATAATAATGATAATATTTTGGTTTACCCTAAACTGAAGTGCTGAGGCACTGTATTTTACTCACATTAACGTCCTTGCGAAAAGCAAAAAAATGTTAAAACTACCAAAACTTCTTCTCGGGGCAACTAAAAAAAATAGTTAACTAGCCCAGTGGGCTTCTTTTACAAGACCTGAAATTGTTTAATGAAGCCAAGAATTAAGGCACAGAGAATACAGCAGGAGCTGGTTTAAGTTTGACAAATGATGCAGACCAAGTCAAGATCCCTGAGGAACACCATGCCGAATCGTGAAGACTCACAGCTGTGATGAATCCTAAAATTCTCTTTGACATTAACCCCCTTGTCAAGAAAGAGGGGTTTATACGGAAAGCGATTATTCTTTTGGATAGGGAAATCACGCTATGAGACTTTAATTATCCAAGTCTTTGATGCAGAGTCCCTGGAAAGTTCAGTGGGGCTCAGATCCACAGGTGGCATAGCTGAGCAAAATGTCTTAATCTGAATCACTACTGGATGAATTGCCAATACATGTATAAATGATGACGACTCGATCCTTTAAGAAAGCCCTGCACACGTTGTGACATTTTTTACTCCGTCTCAGGAACGAGGGGGCATTAGTGATTTGTGACTGGTGAACAAGGGACTAATTAGTGAAGTCCAGTGTGATGTGGAGAGGTCAGTTTTGATGTAGTCATCCTTAAAGGCAAAGTATAAGTTCAGTTTTTTGAATCGTTTGATTGTTTTGATCCTATATAAATGTAGATGTACATTACAATAAAACATGCAAACATTTCATGTCAAAGATGATCGCCGTTTTTGAGACATTGCCAACAATCCGGCCTGGTTACATGTATGCCCATGCAGGAAGAGCAATCCCTAAAAGGAATAAAGGAGTAAAAGGAATACACAATCTGATAAACAATACTGCAGTAACATTTCTCAGATTCAAGTTTTGGGGTATAAAAACTTTTATCTTCCAGTACGCGCTAATCCACCAATCAGAAGCTCAAACTACTAGGGGGATAAAAACATATATGCTACGACCTGTTTTATATCCTACTTCCTCTGTTTTTATTACACAGTGCGTATTGTGAAATGTCATTTTGTCTTGCTCCGTATACGGACAGTGCAAAAATTACATTCTAAACTTTGTGCGCGTGAAATAACGCTCTGAAATTTTAAACTTTGCACGTTGCAACTGAGACTGGAAGCGCTCGTGAAATACGAAAAAATATAGCGGGTCTGCGTCCCATATCCAACTCTGCCGCAGAAGCGCTATATTTTTTAGTATTCCACTCGCGCTGGTGTGATATCTTATAATATCCTTCGACATAAAGACATCACTTCAAAGTGAAGTGTTTCTCAAAGTGCTTTATACTTTCGAAAGCTGCTGCAGGCTTCTTACCAAAGGTTTTTCTTGCCATTAATTTTAAGAGTAGTTTCCAAATGTATACCTTCCCTTTAAGGTAAGCTAACAATCATTGGCCGTGTACATGATGACAGTTGCCCGAACCATATGATATGACAGTTGCCTTCTTAAAGGACCCCTTGACCGTTGGTGACTGGATTCTATTAAACAAATGAAACTACATGTAACACGAGACACCTATTAATTTGACTCTTAAACGCACTGGACACTAAATTGGTAACTACTCAAAATAGATGTTAGCACAAAAACTTACTCGGTCACGAGCAATGGAGAGCTGTTGATAGTGTAAAACACTGTGACAAACGGCTCCCTCTGAAGTAACGTAGTTTTTGAGAAAGAGGTATTTTCTCACTCAAATAATATTTAAAGACTTCAGACCTGAAGCCTTTCCATAATCAAGGAGATTTTCAAGTTTGTTCATCAGAACATGGAAGGATTGGTTTATTTTCAGGGAGCTTTCTGCAGAATCAGGGCGAATTGGCAGCTCTGCAGAACCAACACTACTCTAACAGAGAAATTCACATGGTTTTACTGTGTTGCACAACATATAACACACATGTAGCCATGGCATTGTGTGGCTGGTGCAATGCATGTATGCATGGCAAGGGTTACTGACATTTACACTATAACAGCGAACAACGTCTCCTCTCAGGTTGACGGCTAACTTTGACGGGGTAACACTCAACCCAAGTACGTACTTCCTCATCAATGGAAACAGTTAACAAGCTCAGGATGCCCTTATCCAACATTGTCACCTCCAGAACACACCAATGATGAATGGAGATACATGAGACTAATCAAAAAGCGTCCATGATTTATCTACAAGGCGGTAGTCGACACTCCGAAGATCAGATAAAGCGGCACTCAGTAATTTGAAAAAGACAAAAAATAATGCAAAGCTTACTTCGGTGCTGCTAATGATATTGATGGCTCATAATTTTGTCCCCTGATTTTTTTGGGGCGGAGCAAAGTTAAATAACATCCTGTTTCGGTTTGGAAAAAAAGTACTCTTATAATTTCTAAGTAGAACTTGTTCCGGATCTCCGTACCCACATGCAGTCTTCAAATGTTTTGATGTTTTCTCGCACGGTTCAAAAAGCAGGCCTGATGCTTCATGAAGGCAATGGTCTACTTGCCCCTTGAAATGTTCCATTAGTAATCTACAATTTCCTCATAGAGGTGCATTTTTTGAAAGAAAAAAAAACAGCCTAAAGGCCCGGTCACACAGGCCCCGATAACGAGAACGAAAACGATAACGATAAAAATGCACGCCCTTGATTAGTTGAATGAGCGTGGGCGTATTCTGCGTGGAGCAATTCAACCCATCGCGAGCGTGCATTTTTATCGTTCTCGTTTTCGTTCTCGTTATCGGGGCCTGTGTGACCGGGCCTTAAGTGGCTTGTGCTTTTATGAATGAAGCAACATGCAGGCTTGAATAGGCCAAATCAGCATATAAGTTTTAGAGCAATTGGTTTAACAGTTAGTTACCCGGGCCCAATTTCATGGATCTGCTTACCGCCGAATTCTGCGCTTACGATCACAATTTCCCGCTTATGTGCAAGCGCCAAATTTCTGCGCTAGCCTTGTAACGCGGAGTACGCACGCGCAGAAGCCAAATTTCGCCGCTAAGTCACTTCTTAATCAGGACATTTATTTGTATTATAACAGCTCCCAGCTTAAACTTGTCATGTTTTGTGACAGTGTGGCAGCCCACAAACCATTAACTACATCATTCATGACATTCGTGAGTGCCCTGACTTCAGTCAGACCGCCAAAAGGCGAGCAAGGACTTACAATGTGGCTTGAAGTAACTAAATTACAAATCTAATTACCCTCAATCTTCACCTTGGTCCAGAGATCAAATGAAAGAAGAAGAACAACAACAAGAGAAAATTGGAAAGTCAAAAACAAATTAGGGAAGAACTATTGCAAAGGAAATGAATGAAATTGGTCGGACACCATGGACTGATCAAGCATGGGGCTACGCAAAGGATAGAGGGAAATGGAAATAGAGCAAAGAGGCTCGGATTTGGGGGGGGAGCATCCACAAGATTGCAGGGTTTGTAAGCGCATAGAATTTGACACAAGATTGAAATCAAAAAGAGCAGAACACCATCTACACAGTTTAACATTTAAGCTGTTTAGGGGGGGAAAAGCCTCATAAGAATATTTGTTGAAAGCTTCTTATGGGTAAAACTGTACTTAAAAAGAAAAAATTGTATTCGAATCAGTTAAAAGCTGTGAGGTGTTTTTATTCAAGAACACAAGACTGCCGGACTTGTACAGTCAGAAGTTTACTGGCCCGAAGCTAAAATCACTGGAGCCTGCAGATAGACCAGCGTTAATTCAAGTCCCAAGTACACTTTGTCCACCCAAGGAATTGTGAGAATTATACCTGCCCGACTGGCTTACATCAACAGAGAATGACACACAGATGTAGTTTGAGTTCAGGGAATTCACCACTGTGCTCCCCTTCGAATCCAGCTACTGTACAGGGTAGGTTATAAATCACCCGAGCCTACAGACCCTTCCCCCCTCCTTCCCTTGGATACAAACTACAATTGGTTCAGTGAAATATGTGTCCATTGGGTAATTATGGTCAGACGTACATGTAATATATTTGTATAACCAGGCACTGATAGAAGTATAAGTGGATAACGGCCTTCTAGAGTCAACCTGTGTATTGTAAAGGACTCGAGGGGGGCCGACTGTACTTAAAAACCAGGAGCCTTTATAGTTTGCTGGTGCCACGCAATGAACAACAGAGATCAATATGGCACTCATCTACGTGTAAAAAGAGAGACTTGACCAAACACACAAGGCGGGAATTCTCCTAAGGCCAGTTATAAGACCAATCTCATGGAACACCTTGAGAGTTAAACAAAAAACCATGGTCCAAACTTTTCTTGGAACATCTGCATTGTAACTGGACAAAGTTGAGTTAATCTTGCATATGACAGTTTTATGGAAAGTGTATTAAAACAAAAGCCCACTGAGGTTTGTGTTGTACAGTAAGCAAACTGGCCCAAAGAAGAGCCATTAGGAAGCCACATGTAGCAGACACTGTCTTTAATTGTCAAAAGACACTCAGGGCTTGCTGGAAAAAACACAAAATCGCAGGGCTAACTCAAAATATCTACTTGCCCAGAATTTCGTGTATAAGATAAGAATTATCTCATTTTTATTGTGAGTAAAGTATTCTTCGATAAACAACAAAATTATATGTATCAGACTGAAAGTCAACATTTGAACACAAACACAAGACTGCCGGACTAATATTACTGGCTTCGGGCATGCAGTCAAGTTTTAAATTTGAGCCCTGAAGTTAAATAATGTACATATAATATACATTTGAACCAGGCTTCGTAGTGCATGTGAAAGAGACCAGAACACTTTTATTGTGAAAGAGTAGGGGTTAACCCAAGGTGTTTCTTTTTTTCACATACATATCACCCTTGTTTACAGCTTTCCTCAGGCCTGCAAGCTACAGTGACTAAGTGCACTAATGAGGTCATCCTCGATTTCATTAAGAGCAATACAAATAATAATAAACAGAGCATTCTCTTGTGCCTATTTGCCTCCCCAAATAGCGCAGGAATACTTCTATATGAAGACAGCATGATAAGAGTTCAACAAGTCGAGTTTCAATAAGTGGGTCGGCAGAGGTCAGGTCACCTTGTTGTTTGTTCAGCTCCCTTGGCCCCCCCTTTACAATTTCTGCATTGCCAGCGGTGTGCAGTCAAGAGACTTGTAAACATGGTAAATCACCTTCCAAGATATTGAACAGACTTCCTTGTTTCAATGTCAAGGTTGCCAATTCAGAAACAAATGACACAGTTCTGGGACTGCTTATGTAATGTATACACCAGGCATAAGCCCAAATCGCACCAACTTTTCAATAATTCACTTCGTGCTACATGTAGGACCATAGAAGAAGTGGAGATTTATTACTCGTCACCATGAATTTATAGCTCATACGTTAATTAGCATCCTTCATACATGTAAGCACATATTAGTGAACCCATTTAGGCTCAAGTGTTAATGATTAACCATGATTATTAGTCAAATCTGAATCAGACATCTTGAGAGCATCAACTGACAAATTTTCTATGACATTTGTGATCAGTCTTTCAAATATTAAGTGGGGCACCAGTCACAAGATTGTTAACTTTATGGAATTTTGGCTTGCAACCTTTCTCTGCTAAGCAAGATTTTCCTCTGCTAAGCAAGATTTTCCTGTGCTAAGCAAGTTTTTGTGCTTACAGGCTTCATGAAATTGGGCCCAGGGCTTCTAATTTACTGAACAGTTGACACACTATAGGCCTACAAGTACAGTAATACAAAAGGTGCTAAGCAAGTTTTTGCTTTTGGCTTACCTGGTTCCTTAAATAGTTTCAACGACCCTGTGAAGTATCTTGGCAGTAGCTTCTCGAATACCCTGAATGAGTTGTCCAAATCTTCCAGCACGCCAACTGCAATGAAATGTTGCTCGACGTTCTCTTTGGCTTGGTCCAGCGACCACTGAGACGGATATCTGTGTGTACCAGGAGGGGGGAGAAGGCACCAACAACAAGATATGGAGGAAATGGTGATGGTTGAGGGGGGGGGGGTTGAGGAGGGGGAAAGCAAGGTGAAAAGATCAGAAAAGTAGGTAAGAAGATAAAAGGATAGGGAGAAAAGTTTGTAAAACAAACATTAAGAGATTGGACAATATAAACAAATTAAAAAAAATTATGACAGATTGCCTATTCACAAGGCTGTGTGCGGTAACTTCAAGGCCAGGGCTACTTTTACTGCTTTGGGCTGTTAACCAAATCAACTGTCAACAAGGGACACAATGCCACCCCATCCTGGGGCTAAAACAGGGTTACCCCATCTGCAGTCCGTAAGGATTTAGGCATGGGTATCATCCACTAGGAGCATGGTCGGTAGAGCAGAATGCACTACCTTCCCAACTTTTTACAAAGCAATTATGGTTAAGTGTCTTGCTCAAGGGCATACTGATGTGGGCTTGTGTATCATCCTCCAGAAGCCTGGCTGGTAGAGCAGCTATAGCACTACTTTACGAAGCAATCGTTGCTTAAGGACACAAGTGTCACGACCGCGGACACACACCCACACTCTGCCGATCAGACACACCAGAGCTTGAATCCGGTGTTCTTAACCGCTAGGCTGTGACCTGGACACGCTACGATGTTGGTTTTGAACATATCAGAATCTCACCTGCATCTCTTAGCCTGCCCACAGAAGAATGGGATGATGTAATGTGTCCTCCTGGCTGAACACTCAAAGTGTGACTGTAAGATGCAATCTGTGACAGACTACGACAAGAGAGGGCAGTATAAAGGAGTTACATGGTGGAGTATTCACGGTACTTTTTTAAAACCTCTCAGATTGTAGTTTTTCGAGAGCCTGTGCAGAAAGGGCATGGCTTAAGTCTAAGCCTGATTATGTTGAAGCCAAATTCAGATGAGAATACTACAAAATGACTCTTAGGAGTACAGGGGTTTTGACTTCAGTACAAGCTACATCCATGTACATCTAGACCACATGGTACAAATTTACAATAATTACATGGTATTGGAGCACTCAATTACAGTCACCCGAGTAACATGCTTGTGATATTTTTTCACATGACTCGGGAAAGTACTGAGTATACAGTGCTGACACATATTGGTGTCTGGGTAAACCCCCCCCCCCCAAAAGAAAAAAAAAGATAAAGAAATTTTGAGATAAAATGTAACAACAGAGGGCAGTATAGAGGTTACTTGGTTTGCAAGAGTGCAATCAAAATAAATGCACAGTCAAACAAATACAAAAAAAAGCAATTTTCAATGGTTATTTACCGTAATTATACATAATTTTGTACACATATAAAACAAAATCCTTGGAATGCAAGTCAACATTGGTCAAACAATTTTAAAGGGATTTTACAAACAAATTGGTCAGAATCTGCTATTGGTGACTCAAATACAACAGATTTTGAAAGAACAAAAAAAAAAACGATTTACCAACGCCCATGCGCTGAACACGCACAGACGTTACCAAACACATAAAGCAAAGGTTCACCAAACAAAAATATCAAACAAAAGTACAGTATTCCGATGATATTTGACCCATGGAAAAAACAAAAATATAAACATTTCAATTGGTACAATAACTGATTTTCTGAGGGGCAAACTAAAAGAGAATCAGATTTAAACAGGAAAAAATAAATAAGTATTACAATAATGTGTTATATCTAAACTCAATAGAGGCGAGTAATGTTGTTATTTCGTTAATCTGTAAAAGGAAAAAAGAGATTTGGAAAGAGATTGAATAGTAAATAAGAAAAGCAAAATTCCAGAGCTCTGAGATAAAATCATGTCTAGAATTGAGAACAATTAAATCATGTAGGGGTAGCGCAGTCCTGGAATTACTCAGAGCCGACCGTGGCATCTGTTGCCCCTGGTCTTAGCCTTATAGCCCACTCATTGTTTCCCATGATTTTCCAACGAAGGTGCCCTTCGTTTGGAAAACTAAAATGGCCTTCCCATCTCAAAGATGAAATTCCAGTCCTGCTTATGTCAACAAAGGCTGCCTGTGGGCTGTGAGGAAACCTTATAAATTCCAGTCCTGCCTGTCAACAAAGGCTGCCTGTCATGCCTGTGAGGAAACCTTATAAATAATCAAACTCTGGCAAGCTCTTCCATTGATCCTCAGACTAGTAAACACTCTCTCTCCAGCTTCGAAACGACTTGAAATATCACTAGTTCAGTCTTGATCATGTTGACTTTAAATACACTGGACACTATTGGTAATTGTCAAAGACCAGTCTTCTCACTTGGTGTATCTCTTACTATATGCATAAAATACCAAACCTGTGAAAATTTGAGCTCAATTGGTCGTTGAAGTTGCGAGATAATAATGAAAGAAAAAACACCATTGTCACACGAAGTTGTGTGCTTTCAGATGCTTGAATTTGTGAAAAATTACTTCTTTCTCGAAAACTACACTACTTCAGAGGGAGCCGTTTCTCACAATGTTTTATACTATCAACAGCTCCCCATTACTCATTATCAAGAAAGGTTTTATGCTCAAAATTATTTTGAGTAATTACCAACAGTGTCCAGGGCCTTTAAGTACACTCATTAGCAGAGTTCTTTGTCTATTAGATAATTTTTCGTGTCTTTCTGACAGAGTGACGCCCTTTAAATGTCCAATTCTTATTATAAACACTATTTCAAAATCTAGAGAATTCTTTTTGAAACGTTCCTTACTCTGTTTTTCTCCTCCTCAGTTCCTTTAAAGTTCTGGTTACTTTTCCCATCTCCGAACCTCTTGAAGTAGTAGGCTGACACCATGCGTGCCAGTGGGTCTCTGATGATGTTAATGTACAATGGCTCTCTTGCACCAAACCTGCCCAGTTCAAAAACAAAAGGTTGAGTTTTCCCGACCAATTTCAACAAAAATTCATCATTTCAACACTAGGTCAATTCAATTTTGTTTGAAAATGTATGCTTCGTTGAATAAGCATTAATCAGTTAAACAAGAGTAATTTAATTTCACAAGTTTAGTATGCATTGGTCAAATAAAATCATTCAACTTCATTAGGCCACAAGACCTATTCAATTTTGTAAAAGCAAATAGCAACAGCCAGCCGACCACGCCATTTCATCAAGCGTAAATGGGTCATGAATTCCTATACATGCACTATGAAATAGAATTCATGACTGCAACCAATCTAAATGAGAAACAAGGTTGCCTAATAAATGATAATAGATAACTTCCCAACCAGCTGTTCGGGCTATTTAGCATGATTGTCTATACATTTTCCATTCTTGTCTGCTGTTTTGTTCTATTGTCACACCATTTTTGAGTAAATTTAATTAAATTTCAATGTGCAATTTTCAATGTGTAAATTTAGGGGGGGGGGGGGGGTGGCTTAACTACAACGTTGTCCACACATTGTTCTATTTTTTATTACCAATTTGCCTCCTATTTAATTTCAATTTTTAAATTTATGTAAAATTGTTGGTGTAATTCAGCCATTCGCTGCGAGGACAGTTTTTTAATAAACTATTTATCTATATATCTATCTATCTAACATGAATAACTCACACTGTACAAACTAAAATACAACATTTACGATGCGATGGTCAATACATGTATATTATTATAGGAGCATGGCAGGCGTCATAGTAACCAACGACACCCAATGCAATTACCATGGTGCCATGTGCTTTAGCTGAGGTGGCTTTTGCAAAGTTGTAACACATATTTAAGTTCTCTTCATTGAAGTCCCCTTACAGGAAAACTACTGTGCCTTTTCAAGACCAAAATTTAAAGAAGTTTTTACACTGTGCTCCAACTGCCAACACCCGTTTCCGAAAGTAAATGAATAGTTCGGTGACTGAAACGGTTGGACTGGACATGCTATAAGTCGAATGATTGACTGCTGCAGGGCTGTATGCTTCGTTTTTTGAAAGGCCAAGGGCACCAAGGCATTTTCTCTTTTGCAAAGGGCACCCTATGAGGAAATTGTAAATTTGTACTGGAGCATTTCAAGGGCACCAAGGCAATGGCAAGGGGCAACGGAGGCAATCGCCTCCGTTGCCTCCGTGAAGTATCAGGCCTGCTGTTGCAATTGTTTGAATGACTCTTGAGCGCCTTGGTTTCAGACGTCGATCTTGTCACGAGCCGACCCTTAGGTAAATGTTAGGTTAAGTTGGCCTTTCTGAAACCAAAATTTAGTTGGGTGGACCTTTAGTCGCCCATAAGTCGAGCCTGTCTGAAATGGGTGTAAATAACTTACTGAGAAAAATTGAAGAAGTGAAGATGTCTTTGGAAAAGATAGGGAGTCCTCACTTGGTCCAAAGTTGTAGCTATATGTTTCTGCACAGTGAAACAAAAAACCAAGGAGTTTTGAAATATCTTGGGATTACTGATAAAGTATCGATTACATGTATGTAATCAGTTTTGGGACAGTTTTGAGAAAGGTGCCTTAAGGTTATTGAAAATCAATATTAACTGTTATTTTCCAATATTAAAGACCAAAATTGATGCACATGTTTACCTGCCTTGCTGGGCCTATATCAGTCTCGTTGTATACAATAGAGGAGATGAAGTTGAAATCATTCGTTGACGATAGTTTACGCAGAAGATCAATGACGGAGCGACTGCCGCATTTCCCGACTCGATTGAATATAATAGCCTCCTTCCTCTGTTGGTAGAAACAATTTGATAATTGTAAAAAATTATTTTTTTCAAAGATGCATATGTAATAATAAATAAGTGCTTGGCCGGTTTTTAACACTCTGTTTAATACCGGTTGCAGTCTGGATGCGATAATTACCCCAGCCGAAAGCAAGGGTAATTATAAGCATCCAGACTGCAACTGGTTTTAAATAGAGTATTTAATACCGGCCAAGCGCATTTTACTTCCCATTCATAATACCTTTTCGGTCAAAAAACATCAAGACTTTTTGGTCAAAAATAATTTTAAAAAAAATAAAATAAATATAGTTGTTTAATGATTTCTTTCAACAAAACACCCCTCCAGCTATGAAGTGGTAAGGCCCTCAGATGAAAACAAGGAGATTGGCGTGCACGTCACGCGTATCGCCTGATGTGGCCCAGATGTTCAACCCGTTGCTCTCAACCAATAGGAATAAATAAACTGTCTTATAAGCACGTGCAAGCTTGCGTGTCATGCCCATGTTGAAACACTTTTTTTTTTGGTGTTATACCATCCATTTAAACACCCCCACGTGATGCCCTTTCGACCAATCAGAATGGATAAACTGTCTTAGGTATTTATGAATGTTGTATCTAACACTTCCATTTCCATGATTGCTTCATAAAGACAACACGTAGAAGACGTACACTAAGGCCTGATACTTCAAGGAGGCAGCGAAGGGATTGCCTCCAGGCACAAGATCATTATCTTGGTGCCCTTTCAAAGGATAAAATGCCTTGGTGCCCTTGCCCTTTCAAAAATAATCATACAGGCCTGTAATACTGTTGTTCATTACAAAGCCCTCACTGGGGTCAAAAGAGGGAAATGATTGAACGTAAGCTGTTCTTTGTGCTCAAAAACGTGACCGTGAGCTCAGCGTCTGTCTAGTGTTTTGCGTTTTATGCGGGGTCTACTGAGCCAACAACCACTCCGAATGGTATCTGGTGAATTATTATTGAATCAACAACAGATAAACAATTTACCTCCCATGGGTTGGTGTCCGTCTCATTTCGCAGCGGAAGTTTTTTGTAGGCTAAACGATCCCTGTCATTCCATTCATAAAGATTCCTTTTTGACCTTGTCCGGTTACTGCTTGTTTCTTGAGCTATTTTTTTCATTTCACTCCGTATGGTGGCCTGAAGTATACGACCCGTTTTGTCTGAATGTGGCAATTTGGTCGGGCCACCTCGTTTGGCTCCCTGTATCACGGTTCCTGTTTTGTCCACAGCAGCATGGTAGTTTGTTTTAATAGTCTGGCGCCATGAAGTGGCAAAGTCTGGTGCGCCTGTATCTGGACTCTCTGGGAAGTCTCCAGTGAAAGATGACGCTGAACTAACGAGATTGTTTGCTTTTTTCTCTGCTCCTTCCAACAACAGGTCCTTATCATGCTGCCATTCTGGGTTGTTAGAGAAACAAAATAAATATTTTAAAAAGACAAAAAAAAAACACTGCACATGGTTTCATAGATTTTACATGACATCAATAATAATGTTCTTAAGGGGCCATTCATAGTCAATGTTAAACAAATTTGATAAAATAAAGAAGGCTGTTGGAGTCCTTTGACCTGATAAATCTGCATCATTTGAGGCATTACTTTGTTCTTTAGTGCATAGAGTATATTGTGAAGTAAATCAATATTCAAAAATCGAAATTTGGGGTGGGTGGGTTGGTCAAAACAATTTCGAAAACAAATCGAAATATTTTAACACTGACTATTATGAATAGCCCCTAATGTACAGTGCTGAGTATACAGTGCCAACACACATCGGTGTATGGGTAAAAATCCAAATTAATATTCTTTATCACCGATGCAAGTTTAACATCTCTAATAATGTTCTTTGTTATGAAGCTTTTTCTGTAGGTTTATAAGTGGACTTGTTTAGCATTTTGTGAAAATTTGTCCATTATGCATTATGCAAATTTCTTATAACTTGAAGTATGATCACAAGACAGTTGCAGTTGCTTTTCCTGGACCAGGAGTTACATGTATGGTTATACCATGGAGGTAGAAATAAGAAGTCAGTAATGTGGACATGTTTGTAACATGCCTACATGTAAGTATCACCTTGGTTCACTTATCTGTTTGCTTTTCAACTCAACTATTAGGACCTAAATTTGATCATCTGGTTTCATCCACCAGTGACAACCGACGTCGGCCTACCGAATTTAGTAAACAATGGATTCCGGCATAGTTTTGCCCTGCCCCCTCCTAACCAAATCACTGACCCGGCCTTCATGCAAAAACAAAAATTTGTATTGGCCAACATTTGCGCATACCTGTACGCAATTCAGGCGTGTATGCTAGCTTTGCCTAAGGGAGAGTCTAGGGCCCCATTTCATAAAGTCTTTATAAGCAAAAAAACTTACGAAGCACAGACAAAAATAAGCACAGAAACAAGTTACCACTGGTTGTTGAGACTGGTGCCCCAATCAATCTTGCTTGAAAGCAAAGAAATTTGTCGAGCAATAAATTCTGCTAAACAGCACCAAAAAGCAGGGCAGTTGGCCAGTTAGCAGGGCCCAATTTCTGTTTAGCAGAAAAATATCCCAAGACCAATTTCTTTGCTAAGCAAAAATCAAGTAGGGCACCAGTAACAGCAATGTAAACGAAATGTAATTTTGGCTGGTACATGTAACTTGTTTCTGTTGAGCAATACTTTTCTGAGCTCAGCAAGTTTGTTTGTGCTTACTACAGGCTTTATGAAATTAAGCCCTGGTTAGCATTAGAAGAACATAGAAAATGCAGCACTCACTTTTACTACCCGGCCTGGGGTCTTTAGATGGCCAATTTAAACCTCCCTTGTTGTTTTTCTTGTCATGAGTTCTCATTTCATCGAAGGCGGCACCGAAGTGATTTCTGTTCCTCCCCGGTCCTTTCGCCAGCTGAGTGACACTCTGGCCTACCCATTGGCCGGTCATGTTGACAAAAAAGAGAGTTAATGTCGCCGCTATGGCGACAAGTGTCACCAGCACGGCTCTCCGTCTCGGCAATCTCGACAGACAAGAGTTCTCTTCTGCCTCCATCTTGGTTTAACTTCAGATTTCCATGAATAATTTCAGACATCTAACCCTCACGATCTCACCTGCACGCTTGGTTGATCACAGAGTTTTCTACCATGTTGTTCTGTAATAGAGAATAAAAAAATACAGTTCAAAATTTTTCACCACAAAGTAAACTGACTGCGTGTTTTTTCTAGGTGTTTTTGATGCCAAAAATGTTTGTATTTTATTGAGAAACTTGCCAAATAAAGTTCTTTGTAGGCCTACATGACATGAGTTTGCAACATTTTTACACTAAAAACTGTTGCGAGTACGGCTAGAGCCAGCTCTGCAGAGCTCTGGATGCTCTACACTGCTTACCTGTTACTTGTAAGATTTGTTTTCTTTAGATAAACCTCAGGCTTCCCAATCCTGCTACTTCAAAGCTTTCCCCCCTAATGGATGGTGGTCCCATTTGTCGGCCACAGATCTACAGTCAAGACCCAAAAGCTAGATACATTACTTTTCACCCAACCTCACCACCCTTGATGCTGTCCTTTGTGTTTCCATATTCTTGCTTGTGGTCAAGCCAGTCCCTTCCCTTCACGCCCCCCTTTTGTTGTCCCCCTATTCATTGTTTACCCCCTGCTTTTTTATGTATGCTTTCTAACCCCATTCATGTATTTCCACTTTACTGCTTATGTTTCACTTAGTTACCTGTTCATGTTTGTTGTGTTGTCATTTAGCCTTCGAGAAAGACTCTGCTAGGGTCGAAACGTCAGGCCATTAACTATTTTTTGCATTTATACCCTCGGTCCATTTGGTTGGTAAGCTGTTTGCAACAGCTAATTCTATTTTCTCAAACACACCCAGTGTAAGGGATTATCTGCACAGGGATACAGTTCTCCATAAAGGCCTAACTGTTTGCTTGGGTCCTACTAAAAGCCGACAACTCGCCGACAACGCCGACAACAAGTCCAGAGCGCCGACAACTCGCCGCCAACAAGTTTTACTTACCTCGAAAATTGCCAATATACCATAGATGTATTAGAACTATATGTGTTCTGTAATATAAACATAATGTTAATGGATAAACTTCACGAAAAGTGTAAATTTTTAACCCGAAAAAAAAACTGAATGCTCACGGAAAACGGTCGGACGCCATCTTGGCTTAAAATCGTGTTCGGACCAGTCCATTATGATGCGGGTGAGTCAGACTTAGCAATAGAGGGCGGGCGTCATGCACTGTGCACACTGCAGTGAAGGTCTTCACATGAAGCCCGCCCTCTGTTGTTGACAAGTGCTAAATCTACCCGTATCATAATGGTCTGGTCCAAACACGGTTTTTAAGCCAAGATGGCGTGCGACCGCTTTTCGTGCAAGTGAAGTTTATTTCTGGTTAAAAATTCACACTTTTTGTGAAGTTTTTCCATTAACTTTATGTTTATATTACAGAACACATATAGTTCTAATACATCTATGGTTTATTGGCCATTTTTGAGGTAATTAAAACTTAGTGGCGGCGAGTTGTCGGCGCTCTGGACTTGTTGTCGGCGAGTTGTCGGCTTTTAGTAGGACCGGTTTGCTTTGAAAGCTTTGTTTACTTGTAAAGTATACATTACAATGTGCACAAATACCTTGGAGCTACATGTACATCTTTTAAAAGCTCCATCCACTGGTGATATACACTGACAATTATGTGTGAAGGACCAATACTATTTAAACCATACAGCCAAGGTACATATCCATTTATAGAAAAAGAGAGGGGGAAAGGGATTAAGGAAAGGATCCAGAAAGAAGCTGGAATATATATATATATATTTTTTTTTTTTAAATAGGGTTATTTTAAATGATCTGGGCAAAAATAATCTGAATGTCTTGTCTGAATGCCTCGACTAAATTGTTTCATTTATGTTTTGTGTATTTCAGCAGTAGAAAAAACCAATGGATATTTGACATTTTAACAAAGAATGGGGGCCATCTTGAAATAAAAAAATAAAAATAAAAAGCCCCTCTTCCTCCATTTTTGGAATGGAGGCTCTGATTCTACACTTTGTAATTGTTGTTGAAAGATCTCAGGCTAACTTTCTTAGTTAGAAGAATAGTTGTGACTAAACTTCCTTAGTTAATAGACCCAGTAACTGGGGTGCTGTACTCCTTTTTTCGAAGTTTTGACATTCTCGGTCGACCCTAATTCGACTTAGTCAGTGAATCAATGAAGAAACCTCATTGATACCTCGAAAAGCAAATAATGCTTTGTTTGGCCCAACAGTATCAACAAGTACTGTTGTGTATCGTGCAGTTCTAGTTCGAACTAGTTTGACCGAGAATGTCAACATTTCAAAAAAAGGAGTACAGCGCCCCAGTTACTGAGTCTACTTAGTTAGTAATTTAGTTCTTCCTCCATGCTTAGTTAGACTTAGATTTTTTTTTAGATAGAAGCAAAAGCAAACAGTTATGCCCAATTACCATTCAATTTATTACTTACAATTTTATTTACACGTTGATGTTCCGCCACGTAAGAAGGTCTTGGTCCGACTTCCCTTGGTTATGCATGGTGTATGTGGCATTTGTGTACTAACAACGGTGAAGTATACAGTACATGTATAGTATAGGCCCTACGGTTTTCTTGAACGTCCGGTCGACCCGTCTTACATTATCTCAAGTGTTGTGATTTATTAAGAGAGCAACTCAATAACTTCATTCAAAGCTACAACACAATGAGTACGGGGAGATTGTGTTTTGTGTGTGAAATCCTTTGGAGAAGGATGTACCCAATGGGAGACTTTCTGGGACGATAGAGGGCAGCAGACTTACCGGGTAAATCCATTGTTCTCAGAATTATGCGCATGTTCAGAACTACGTAAACAATGGAAATTTACCCGGTATGTCTGCTGCCTCCTAGCGTTGGAAAGTCTCCTATTTGAATCTCATTTTACACAATGTTCCTCCTTAGTAAAATTAACTTAAAAGTCATTAAGCTTTGCATCATTCATGACGCCATCCCAATTAATATCAAATTAATGCATTTATCGTCAGCCAACGAAATGTGCACACTTTAATAATAAAAAAACTGAATTATTACCCGCCGGAAGTTCCTGCCGAATGTTGGTCTAGTCCCCCGACGTTCAGCTTCACTGAACCAAGTGTACATACTTCTACATGGAACCAATCTAGCTTGCGACTTTAACTGCATGGGTTATAGCAAAGAGTCAGTTCTTTATGGTTTTTGACACGTCACAGCCCGAGTTTGGAAAACTATGGAAAGCCATTTGCAAACCAAAAGAAAAGATAGTTTCTGTCTGTATTGGATGTATTCATTCAATTGAAAATTTGCAGAAAGTGTTAAGTGAAGTTAAAACATCTGTTTAAAATTATTTTGTATCACTTTAATACAATGTAGATATACTGTCATCTTAAGAGTCAGTTCAAGGGGAATTAAAAAAAGTGACTTTCAAAAAAGAGATCCGCTGTTCACAAAACTTTTAGAAAAAATATGATTAGGGCGGGGCAGCGGGCGGGGCAAAATCTCAGAGTTAGGTCATCAACGTCTTGGTCAATGTTGGGTAATGCACTAAGCCTTTAAGTGCGTAGAAACAGCTGCCAGATTGATGGAATTATTACTTTTTAATGTTATAAATTAAAAATGAAGATAACATTTCAAAATGCATTTTCCCCTGTTTTTGGTGAAGAGATTTTTAAAGGGGGTACTTTTACAACAGGATACAATTGCCAAAGTTTTTCTTACAAGATATAAAAAGACCAATATTGGCCCTAATCCAAACCGAAAGGAAAATATTCTGAGACCCTTGAACAAGAATTTTTTAGGGCAAAAAATATGTTTAAAATGTTGATTTTGCAATGAGTTCAAACATTGCACGTTCTAAAATAGCACCAGCACTTGTTTTTCTCAAGTAACCAAGTATGATACTTTGTAGTGATGTAAAGGGTTTTATGATTTTTATTTTTGTTTTGGTTGGGTGGAGTTATAATTAATAATATTAACTTAAAAACAGTTTTCAGGCCCCAAAATCGGCCTAAAAATAATGGGCTAAACACAGATCTTATAGAGCTGTTACGATGATTTGAAATGTCAACTTTGTTTTCTGGACCCTACCAATTACCCTATACCACATCTATCTAGTTCACTTTTTATTTAAAAATAATATTTATTGACGTTCAGATTTCTTTTGTAAACACAACTTAAAGATTCTTATAGTATTCTTATAATATTCTTATAATAAGAATAATAATAATAACATGCATTTATGTAGCGCTCAATACAAGGTTTCTAAGCGCTGAACAGGAAGTGTAAGATAAAAAAAAGAAATTAAACGTGGGATGAAATAGCACAAACTGAACAGACTAGATGGATTTAAATAAGTGTGTTTTTAGAGCAGTTTAAAATGAGTCTAGTGAAGATGAGGCACGGATATGAACGGGGAGATTGTTCCAAAGAGTGGGAGTGGCGATTGAGAAGGATCGGTTTCCATAGCGAGTGCGAGGGATAGGACCAGAGTTGAATTCCAGGTGGGCGGTAAAAGATGATCGGAGAACACGAGTTGTAGGGTGCTTTTTGGGAATAAGTAATTCTGAGATATATTATTTAGGGGCTAGACTATGTTTAACTTTGTAGGCAAGAGTGAGAACTTTAAATTGGATCATTTGAGACACAGGGAGCCAGTGTAAGGAGCGCAGAACAGAAGTGATGTGATCTGATTTCTTTTTGCGAGAAACTAGACGAGCTGCTGAGTTCTGTATTCGTTGGAGGGGAGCAATGTGGGATTGAGGAAGGTTGATGTAGAGACTGTTGCAGTAATCGAGGTGGGATGTGGTAAAAGCATGAACCAGTCGCTCAGTGGTACTTTGTCTAAGCAGCGTCTAAGCTTTCCGATCTTGTGGATTCCAAAGGCAGCGGAGCGACATGTTTTCTTGATGTGTTGTTGTAAAGTTAATTGGTGGTCAAGGGTGACTCCAAGATCTCTAACCGTCTTTGATGGGGTGATGTTGTCGTGGACAACGGAGATGTGTGCAATAGGTTGTGCTGTTCAAAACTGTGAGGTGACATGGAGTACTTCAGTCTTAGCTGAGTTTAGCTGCAGACCGTTCTTGCTTGACCATGTCTGAATATCAGCAACACAGTCTGATAACTGCTTCATGGACTCAGTGTGCTCACTCTGCTTGAGTATGACGTAAAGGTGTGTGTAGTCAGCGTATACTGCGTGGTGAACATCTTGATGTGTCCTGATGATGCCACCTAGAGGGCCAGTGTAGAGGATGAATTCCAGCGGTCCCATGACTGAACCTTGTGGTACTCCAGACGATAGTGAAGATGGTCTTGAGAAGGAGTCATTCACCTTTACAACTTGAGTCCATCCTTCAAAATACGAGCTGACTAGCTGGAGAGCCAGACCATCTATGCCATAAGAATGCTTATAAGATTCTTATAAGACTGCTCTTAGCAGCTCAATACAGGTTCTTATAAGATTTTAATAAGATTCTTATAAGTTTCTTTCTGGGTAGGTCCAGCATTTTATACAATTTGAGCCGAAATCATGAGGGGAAGACCGTGCAACAATGAAAACCAACATTGAAAGGGGGCCTAACGAGATGACCGGTGTCATGACAAAAACTGTCCGATGGCAATAAGTGTCTGCTCATTAGCATATTGCGTTCTGGTTGGTCAGGCGTCTATGACGTCTATGATATGGCCGGGATTGTAGCTTAGAAACCACTTACAGCTTCCGTCATGTCCGTAGTCGAGACAATTCAGAGCGGAACAAAACGATTGATATTTTTTTTATGAATTTTATTTGATTTTTTATTGGATGTCTGTTATTTCATGTAGGTATTAGAAAAAAGGTTCAGTTCTTCAGTGAAGAATGGCGAACAGCACAGCACAATGTTGGCTTCCGACCCACAACCAACAATGGCTCAACATCGATTGTCAACATATACCAACAGTAAGTCACCGACCTGCAGCCAACGTTGGCGTAATATCAGTCGCCCACATGACGCCAATATTGGCTTTTGACCAACAATGCCGACCTTTAGCCATCGTTAATGCAACATCAACTTCACACTAAACTGCCAATGTTGGCTTCCGACCCACATCCAACAATGGCTTAACATCGACGTCCAACATAATACCAACAGTAAGTCACCGACCTGCAGCCTAAGTTGGCGTAATATCAGTCACCAACATATCGCCAATATTGGCTTCCGACCAACAATGCCGACCTTTAGCCATCGTTGATGCAACATCAACTTCACACTAAACTGCCAATGTTTGCTTCCGACCCACAACCAACAATGACTCGAAATATTGACGGCTAACATATCGCCAATAGTGGCTTACCGACCTGCAGCCAACGTTGGCGTAAGATCAGTCACCAACATATCGCCAACAGTGGCTTCCATCCAACAATGCGAACCTTTAGCCATCGTTGATGCAACATCAACTCCAAACGTACTGCCAATGTTGGCTTCCGCCCCACAACCAACTATCTCTCAACATCGTGACACTTGTGTCCTTAAGCAAGACACATAACCATTGCTTCGTCCTTCGGATGGGACGTAAAGCCGTTGGTCCCATGTGTTGTGTAAAAGCATGTAAAAGAACCCAATGCACTCGTCCGATCCAAGGCAACGTGTTCCTTTAAGGATTAGGTCTTATATCTCAAAATTCGCCCCACTCCTTAAAGCCATTGGACCCTTTCGGTACAGAAAAAAAAAAAGTTTACAGATTTTCAAATAATTTACAGGGTTTACAGAAGGTAATGGTGAAAGACTTCTCTTGAAATATTAGTCCATGAAAGGCTTTACTTTTTGAGAAAACAGTAAAACAATATAAATTCTCGTTAGCGAGAATTACGGATTTATTTTAAACACATGTCATGACACGGCGAAACGCGCGGAAACAAGAGTGGGTTTTCCCCGTTATTTTCTCCCGACTCCGATGACCGATTGAGCCTAAATTTTCACAGGTTTGTTGTTTTATATATAAGTTGTGATACACGAAGTGTGGGACTTGGACAATACTGTTTACCGAAAGTGTATAATGGCTTTAAAGTAATAATACCTGCCATTTTGTATCCTTTGGCAAAAGGCGCGTTATAAATACGGTTATTATTATCGACGGCCAACATAATACCAAATAAGTCACCGACCTTCTGCCAATGTTGACGTAATATCAGTCGCCAACATGACGCCAATATATTGGCTTTTGACCCGACCTTTAGCCATCATTGATGCAACATCATCTTTAACCTTACTGCCAATGTTGGCTTCCGACCCACAACCAACAATGGCTCAACATCGACGGCCAACATAACACCAACAGTTAAGTCACCAACCTTCAGCCAACGTTGCCGTAATATCAGACATTGCCAGGACTCGCCCTGTCTGGCCTAGATCTGGCCCAGATCAGACATCATCTAAGCTGGTGGGGCCATACCTGGGCATCGATGCAATGCAAAATTTGTAATCGGTTTTTCACTATTCTCTCGTGACCCAGATGGCCGATCGATCTCAAACTTCTTAGTTCTATGGTTTGTCAGTTTATGTATATGGTGGATTACATAAAGTGCCTGCCATGCCAGCAACTCTACATTAGCAAAAAAAAAACAATTCTGTAATGTTCCTTTAACTTATGAATAATTATGTTTAAAGGGCCTACAGGTAATATTGCGAATTTAGAATTCTCTCTCTTATGCAAAAGAGTGAAGGCACTTTTTGAAGAGCCATAATGAGGGACAACTCTTTTTCGAGTGGTCTCCCACTCTTTTAGATTGAAGTTTGCATCTTTTTGAGTGATTTTTCACTCGGTCCTGGAGTGAAACCTCACTAAAAGAGTGAAATAACCGACTATACACTCTTTTTAAAGAGCCATAATGAGGGACAACTCAAGAGTGGTGTTTTTCACTCTATAATCTAAATATCATAGCTAGCTTGGCCTTGCCCTTTTTTGTCTTGGGTCAAGCAATCCTCTGCTAGCCATAGGCCTCTTGAGAGTGGAAAAGGAGTTTGAATTTTTAGACATCGGATATTCAGGAAAAAAACATTGCTTATATAAATCTAACCGTATTTTGCGAAATTCTTTAGGCTACTTCCGTTCCGACATTCCAAATCAGAAAAATACCTGGTTTTCGACTGTTTTGTTTCACAGTGAATTTTCAAAATTCTCTTATTGCTACAACAACCGCCAAAAGGCTACTAATACCTGAAATAAATTATTGCGAAACTCACATACTGTTTACCAGAAAAACTATGCCAAATTTGATAAAACTGTTTCAAAGGACATTTTTTTTTTTAATACCAACAGGGATCATTATCTGCTGCAAATGCAACACTTTTACAGGCAGTGGACACTATTGGTAACTGTCAAAGACTAGCCTGCACAGTTGGTGTATCTCAACATATGCATAAAGTAACAAACCTGTGAAAATTTGAGCTCAATCGGTCATCGAAGTTGCGAGATAATAATGAAAGAAAAATAACCCTTGCCACAAGAAGTTGTGTGCGTTTAGATAGTTGATTTCGAGACCTCAAGTTCTAAATCTGAGGTCTCGAAATCAAATTCGTGGAAAATTACTTCTTTCTCTCTCAGAAACTATGGCACTTCACAGGGAGCCGTTTCTCACAATGTTTTAAACCATCAACCTCTCCCCATTACTCGTCACGCAGAAAGGTTTTATGCTAATAATTATTTTGAGTAGTTACCAATAGTATCCACTGCCTTTAAAGGCTGTGGACACTGTTGGTAATTGTTAAAGACTAGCCTACATAGTTGGTGTATCTCAAAAAAGCATAAAATAACAAACCTGTGAACATTTGAGCTCAATCGGTCATCGAACTTGCGAGATAATAATGAAAGAAAAAAACACCCTAGTCACACGAAGTTGTGTGCGTTTAGATGGTTGATTTCAAGACCTCAAGTTCTAAATCTGAGGTCTCGAAATCAAATTCGTGGAAAATTACGTCTTTCCCTAAAACTATGGCACTTCAGAAGGAGCCGTTTCTCACAATGTTTTATACCATCAACCTCTCCCCATTACTCGTCACCAAGTAAGGTTTTATGCTAATAATTATTTTGAGTAATTACCAATAGTGTTTAAACCTTCATTTACATAAAATCACCATAAACAGACGTGTCTCCTCGGGCGAGTCGCGATATGCAAAGTAGATTGACAATTCGAGTGTCGTCACACAACCCATAAACACGCCCCTTTTTTGAAAACAAAATGGCGTCTGTGCGGCTTAGTTCAAAGGTAAGAACATAAATTTCCATTCACAGTGAGTTATTTTTGGCAATTAAACCTGGAAACACGTATAAAATAAACATGCTGCACTCGAGCTATAGTTGAGCCAAGGTTTCCAGGTAAATGTTGACTATCAAAGCCAAATATTTTGCGTGTTGTTGGCCCCACTCGACTCGAGTCGGTCGACAGTCTGAGTCGCGTGACAATGAGTGAGTAGTGCAAGCATGGCGCATACAAATTAAATGGCACCCGCCTGACGACGTTGTAGTTGATTAGCTTGATTAAAGCACTTGTTTGTGTCGATTTTGGTATGACGTGTTGTTGTAATCCAGGGCTATTTATATAGCCCAAGAGTGTATATTTTTTGCTAAGAAAAATATAAGTTAAAATAAACTTAAGGGGGTGGGTGATAGCCTAGCCCCACTTGTGTGGCCAAGGATAGGTAAGGATTCAGCCATCCTTGGCCACACAACCTAAGGATTCAGCTATCCTTGGCCACACAAGTGGGGCTAGGTGATAGCCTAAAAATAAAATAGACTCAGTCACAAGGTTTATTGCAAACAGCAAAATAAGAAGAGAGGGCGCTGTTGACAACCCACACAAAGTATGGATTACTTTCCGTATGGCGCCACCACTTTTTCACTAATTTTTACAAAAAGGGATATCGCATTGAGGTAAATTAGATACTACTATATTATTTCATATCGAATGAAAAAGTGGTGACGCCATGCGGACATTTTTCCCAAAGTATATATTAGGCGATGCGTGCGCGAGTCGTGCATGACATATCCGAGTACACCGTGGCCCCATCTGCCTACCCATAACACATCATCGTTTCTGCGAGTCGAATCAGTGCTTGTGTGCACATGCGCATCCAACGATCAAGCAAGCAAGGTATCCCATGCATTAGCGGCCTTGACGAGACCGCTGTGCAGAGGCAGCTTGGGCTTGATTTTTTATTGGAATCGAGTCTTCTGAAATCAGAATCCACAAAAGCAGGTGCTCGGTACACACAGAACTTGAGTGGACCCACAGGTCCGGTTCTCAATTGGGAACCAAATAGAACCAGGTAACTTAGAGAAAGTGAGATGATTTTCAAATAGAAACCTGATGGGGTTTTTGCTGACAATTTTCCCCCTAGTTGTCATAAATTACAACTGCCTTTATTGTGGAGAGATTTTGTTGCAATCTGGACAAATCTAAGCACTTTACAGATATTCAATTGTAAATCTGCTTAAAAATCTGCTCTAAAACGGTTTCAACATCTGCTTAAAAATCTGCTTAAAAATCTGCTTAAGCAATCTGCTTGAAAATCTGCCTAGCCATCTGCTTAGCAATCTGTTTAGCAATCTGCTTAGCAATCTGCTTTGTGACCTGGGCCAAATTTCATAGAGCTGCTTAACGGTTAGCAATGTTTTTGTTCTTAACATAGTAAAAATAATTGATTAAACCATGAAGGAATATACACATATCATGAGGTTAAGCAGGTAAACAAACAGCGCGCCCAAGATTTTAGACCGTTTGCTTATTAAGCAAAAAAGAAGAAGGTAGGCCCCCACTGACAAAATGGCGGGCGATAGAAATGCAGAGCGGCGAAGAAAGAAGTCATCGCCTTCTCTGTCTTACATGTATTTTTGTTGTGGTTCAAAGCGCCCCTTGAAAGGTTTACACACTAACTTGAGAATAAATAAGAAGATAATACATTGCACAACATTTCTGAAGCATTTTAGAGACTTGTTTACTTCGCTACACCTACCAAACAAACACACTTAAAATACACACCGCTGCACGCCACACTAAACAACGTAGTGCAATTATATTGCACTGTGTGTGTAAAGGATTTTCATAGGGCTGCTTAACGGTAAGGACATTTGTTTAACCACGGCGGTTTTAACGTAGCAACAAAAATTGCTTAAGCGTAAACCTATTTCACAGCGGTTGCTATCTTCAACACGTAAACAAACTGCGCACGTAACATTGTAGATGTATGCTTCAGCAGAAAGGAAGAAGGTGATGACAAAATGGCGGGCGAAATAAATGCGGAGTGGGGATAAAAGAAAGTCATCACCTTCTGTGTCTGATATGTATTTTTGTTTAATGGTTTAAAGTGCCCCTCGAAAGGTTTACACCCTAACTTTAAAGTAAACAAGAAGAAAATACATTGTACGAACTGAAGCATTTTAGATACTGGTTTTCTTCACTACACCATGACTACACCTATCATTCAAACACGTACAATACACACCGCTGCGCTGGCACAATATTAACGTTTGCAATGATGTTGCACTATGCGCTGTGTGAATGGGGTGCTTGAGCAAAATATAGGCTGTAAGGACCCTTTTTGTTTGCTTACCGCTTTAAGCAAAAAACCGTGCTTAAGCAAGGCTATGAAATGAAAAATGTGCTAGGTGCGCCCAATAAGCACAAAATCGACCGTTGCAGGCAGCTCTATGAAATTTTGCTCTATGCCTAAACAGAGTGCTTAAGCAGAAATGGGGCTTTAAGGACCCTTTTTGCTTGTATCCTTGCCCCTATAAGCAAATAACATTGCTTAATCAAGGCTATGAAATGAAAAATTTGCTATGTGCGCCCGATAAGCACAAAATCGGCCGTTAAGCAGCTCTATGAAATTGGGCCCAGGGCACCCCATTCACACAGCGCATAGTGCAACATCATGGCAAACGTTGTTATTGTGCCGGCGCAGCGGTGTGTTTTGTACTGTATGGTAGGTGTAGCGAAGCAAACGAGTGTCTAAAATGCTTCAGAAATGTTTTCGTACTATGTATTATCTTCTTGTTTACTTTCAAGTTAGTGTGTAAACCTTTCGAGGCGCACTTTGAACCATTACACAATAATACATTTCAGACACAGAAGGTGATGACTTTTTTTAACACCACTCCGCATTTATTTTGCCCGCCATTTTGTCATCACCTTCTTACTTTTTGCTGAAGCTGAAGCAAACATCTAAAATGTTGCGCGCGCAGTTTGTTTATGTGCTTAAGCTAGCAACCGCTCGTGAAATACACTTAAGCAATTTTTGTTGCTACGTTAAACAAACAAATTTGCTTACCGTTAAGCAGCCCTATGCAATTGGGTCCTTCACACAGTGCAACATAGTTGCAATACAGTGCTAGTGTGGCGCGCATCTGTATGTATTTTACGTGTGTTTGTATGGTACATGTAGGTGTAGCGAAGTAAACGAGTCTCTAAAATGCTTCAGAAATGTTGCACAATTTATTATCTTCTTATTTACTCTCAAAGTAGTGTGTAACAAGGGGTGCTTTGAACTATTACAAATAGAACATGTAAGACAGAGAATTAGGCGATGATTGTTTTTTTCGCCACTCTGCATTTATATCGCCCGCCATTTTGTCAGTAGGGGGCCTACCTTCTTTTTTGCTCAAGCAAACGATCTAAAATCTTGTGCGCGCTGTTTGTTTATGTGCTTATAAGCTCGTGAAATAGGTGTTAGGTGTATATTCCTTCATGGTTTAAGCAATTATTTTTGCTACGTTACTTTAAGCAAAAAAATTTGCTTATTGTTAAGCAGCTCTTTGAAATTGGGCCCTGCTTGCAATTTGCTTGAAAATCTGCCTAGCAATCTGCTCAGCAATCTGCTTAGCAAAGTGCTTTGAACCTGCTTAGCAATCTGCGTAGCAATCTGCTTAGCAATCTGCTTAGCAATCTGCGTAGCAATCTGCGTAGCAATCTGCTTACGTCTGCAATCTGTTTAAAAACCTCCGTAGAATTCTGCTTAGCAATCTGCTACGTAATCTGCTTAGTAATCTGCCTTAAATTCTGCTTAGAAATATGCTATAGACACCTGCTTAAAAATCTGCCTAAATATCTGCCTAAAAATTGCAAAAAAATCTGCTAAAAAATTTGCTAAAAAACCTGCGACTGATTTTTTGCCCTCTGAAAGAAACAGTTAACTAGCCTGAAGAGTACTTCGTGCCATAAACTGGGACTGTTTGTGTACACATGTATCATCTTATAAAGGAACTCTTAGTGTTAAACGTGTGTGATTCTGATCTGACTCTGTAGGTGGCTGTGGGCGAAAGTGTCTATTATTCATGAATTAATGCAGAGACGATAACTACTGGTAGGCACTAGCACTAGTAGACAACCTTGATTAATGCTACCCAATAGCCTGCTTGTCTTTACTGTAGGTGTTTTATAATTATGTTCCCCCACCCAGCTGCTCAGTATCAATTGAATGCTAAAATATATACTTCCTGTTCATAAGGTTTATCGTGGATCGCAAAATATCAACAGAGGGCGCTGTTGAACCCACACAGAGATATATTGATGTACTAGGCCATGCAGTAAGACACTGCTCTAGAATTGCAAGGGTCGTGGGTTCGAATCCCTCCCGAGTAACATGCCTGTCATATTTTTTCACAGGACTCGGGGAAAGTACTGAGTATACAGTGCTAACACACATCGGTGTATGGGTAAAAAACACAAATCAATATTCTTTATCCCTGACGCAAATTTAACATCTCGTATTTTGTTTCTCTTGTCATTCCAGATGGAATCACTGCGTGGTCAGGAGGCTAAAAAGATCATGCTGATATGTGAAATCCCGTGGATACTCATCTCGGCCAAATCTGCATCTACTGAAGTACTGTACTAAACACTCCTTGTAACATTTGCAGTTGGAGTAATTTGAGCAGGGTTGTGACTGCACATGGATGTAACTTTTGCTATTATCCCAACTGACGGACAAAAAAATGGTTAAGTGTCCTGCTGAATTCAGCAACACGATAAGCAAGACTGGAACCGGCACTCTGATGATCTCAGAATTTAACTCAACTGAGAATTCAAGATAAGTGGAATGGAACACAGTTTTATAGTGCCACTACATTTGAAGACAGCAAGTTAACAGTGAATGAATGTCAATGTTTTTAACAGGTGAGTTTTCCTAAAATACCTCATACATCAATATCTAAAACAATCCTGGCCATGATTCACCTCCCACCAGAGCAAGTTATTGCGGGTACCCAAATTCATCCTACTCAGCTCACTGCAATAGACTGCAGGTCTCACAAAAATATTGCGCGTATCCAAACTTTTGGGACCATCATGGTCCCTATGGAGTTTTATTTAGGGGGTGATTTTGTTTTCGTCAATTACTTTAGTTTAACGTTTTTTGTGACCATGAAAATTATATTGTTGTTGGAAATGTAATTTACTAATTTACAAAATGCTAGGTTTTTACAATATTGCTACTTTTTTAACTGCTGTGTATTTTTTTTTAAAACCATATTGCTATTTTTTCTCATGTTTTTTAATCCTGCATTTTAATGTTTTTCTTGACTGTACAGCACTTTGAAACAGTGTTAAAGCGCTTTATTAATGCATTTAAGTTAAGTTAAGTTAAAATATAAGAAAGTACAATCAAATCAACAAAATAACAGACAAAACAAGAATAAAACTTTACCTCAGCTTCCAGTTACTTGAAAAATTTAAGAGTTTGTGCCTACCACCTACGATCACTTAAATTTGATGCAAATGCTTGTTTTGGTCGCGCACAATAAAAATAATTTTCTTTGAGCTATGATGCATCAGCGTCCTCTAGAAACTGAATTTTCATCAGGCCCGTTTCAAGAGACTCCTTGCAGCTGCTGGTGGGGTCATTTTGGGCAACAGGTGGGCATCGAGTTACATTAACATGTCGACTTAAAACCTGGGGTTGCATTTCGCATTGCAAATTGTCTTGTCTTGTGTCTTGAGAAATAAATTTGCTGTTAAGTCCAGCATGCTCTTGTTTTTTCTTCTACGAATCATATAATCAGTAATCGTTTTGATTAATTCTAGCAGTGAGCCTGATGAGCTGTTTGAAGAGAAGCACTTCATTACTCATCGTTGTCATACAGTAGTAGCCTGGTGATTCTGGACAGCTTTGGACAATGATCGAGCAGTTCCTGTTAACAAAGAGCAGAAAACCAGGACACTGATAAATGATGACATCAAAATTTTGGCCCTGTGTGATGTCATCAAAGGCTGCTTGCATTGCCTTAATCTTCAGCCTGAGTAATAATAGGTGAGTCTAGATTTGTTGTTCCAACATTTATAATCAATGAAGGTGTAACAAGAAACAATGGTATAAAATGGATCTGTAATGGACAGGTAATATTTGAACTGAAGCTAAGCCATTTGTTGGTATCAAAAGGACTTTCAAACGAAAGATATCCACAAAATGTACTACAAGGTCAGCTCATCCTTAAAGGCAGTGGACACTATTCATAATTGTCAAAGACTAGCCTCCACAGTCGGTGTATCTCAACATATGCATAAAATAACAAACCTGTGAAAATTTGAGCTCAATCGGTCATCGAATTTGCGATTTAATAATGAAAGAAAAAAACACCCTTGTCACACAAAGTTGTGTGCGTTTAGATGGTTGATTTAGGGACCTCAAGTTCTAAATCTGAGGTCTCGAAATCAAATTTGTGGAAAATTACTTCTTTCTTGAAAACTATGGCACTTCAGAGGGAGCCGTTTCTCACGATGTTTTATATCATCAACCTCTCCCCATTACTTGTCACCAAGTTAAGTTTTATGCTAAAAAATATTTTGAGTAACTACCAAAAGTGTCCACTGCCTTTAACAAATATAAGAGTTTATAGTATTGGGATGGAATAAGGTGCAACTGTCTAATCGCAAAGATTTTGGCTGCATTCTTGGAAATGTCAAATGGTGACACCTCAACAAACAGTCACTGATAATCTTTCTAAGCATTACATTCAAGACCATCAGATAAGGATGCTTCCAAATTATTATGACTTACTTCGTCAGTGTATAATCAGTTTGTGATGAGAAGAGTCTGCATTAAAGGCACTACTGTACACCCTAGGTGATTTTGTCAAAGACCAGTGTTGTCACTTGGTGCAACCCAACAAATGCATAATAATCATAAATGTGGACATTTTGACCCCCAGTTGGTCATCAAAGTTGCAAGAGAATAATGAACAAAAAAACACCCTTGTTGCACTAATTTGTGTGCTTTCAGATGCCATAATAACTTTTATCAAATTCATAATATTTGAGTGAGAACTTGCCTCTTTCTCAAAAACTACATTAATTCAAAGGGAGCCATTGCTCACAATATTACTGTTAAACCATGGTAACAAGTTGTGAGGGTTAATTTACCATTTGCCCCTCTCGGGTGTACAAAACACCATGGATCCCTTCACAATTTTATAATACTATCAACAACTCTCCGTTGGTTGTTACCATGTGAGCAATTTTTAAAACTGTTTAATCTTTCTCTGAATGAAAGGATCAAAATTTGTTTTATTTTATGTCAAATAACCTGTTTACATACATTGCAGCCAGCTTTCCGCCTTTAGTCTGGTATTGGGTGAGTTTCTTAGAGACTAGTTTACAGTATAATTACAGTATTACAGTATAATATAATTAGAAAAACAGTCATTTCATTTCATTCGAAGGAGTTTGTTGTCACAAGTCTAGAAACACCTCGGTGTTAATGATACACTATATGATGGTTGAAAGGCAGATATGTTTAAAAGCCTGATTTGAGTCATGGTCTACCTGTAAGTATGCTTTACAATTCAATCAGAGGAAGTACATGTGTACATGTAGTTGTATCAAGTCTAGAAACACCTTGGTTGTTATGCATGCCTTTACTATGGTTAGTAAGCAAATTGTTGTTATAATTACTGATTTAAGGCATGGTCTAGGTCTGCGTCATTTTCTGAAGCATCAATCATAACATTACTTAGAAAATGTGGCATGAACCTGAAGCACATGTAAAATGGTTTAAAATCAGCGGTCGTCCAGTCCCCAATTATTGTAAGTAATAGCGGTGGGCGAGACAAATCCCAAAGAGAGATTAGTTTTAGGTTCGTAAAATGGTTTGAAAAGTCTTGATATAAAATTTGCTTGATTTTAAATGTGGCCTCAAATCACAATCACGATCGTTCATTTTTGTAAACATTAAAACATGCATGCACAGATTTAGTCTGGCTTTTTCCTCTGGCTTTTAAACAACATGTAAGTGAGTGGGGAATCTGGCTGTGTCCTCCATATTCCATACAACAATGCATCAGCGAGTTGGGAAACACACAACTCAAATTCCCAAGGTTTGAAAATGCATTTGGAGTTTAATCTCGACCCTGTTCCAGTTAAATCTTGTGCCAAATTATAACCACATACTCATTAAAACATTGCTTTCGTCGCACAATTTTGTCCGAATAATGGTCGTTGACCGATCGATCAATCCAACATTTCATTGCAAAAGAAGTTCTAACCTACAACCGATCCTATAATTTAGGAATATTTGAAAATATTTATTATTGAAGAAAAAAAAACGTTATTAATGGCAGAAATTAGGGTATGAGATTGGCCACAAATGCATGTGAACTTCACCTTCCGTGTTTGTGGGCCTTTTTTTAATCCTCGAAAAGTGTGTGCAGTGTCACAAATAGGCTAGGCTAACTTTCATGCGTCCCCAAAATTGAGGTTGACTCGCCCGGTGGGTGTGTGATACAAAAACTTAAGGGAAACCTCTGACTAGTTTGGTGTGAATTACTCAGTTGAGTGAGAATTATTATTGATCAAAGTTGAGGCAAGCTGGTTAATGTTTGTGGTCTTGACACGCCCCCCCCCCCCCCCCCCCCCCCCCCGCCCAAACAAAGTGAAAATAAGGGATGCCTTTTAAATCGACGACTGCCTATCCAGTCTGTTTGACAATGTTACCACCCCTTGTCATATTAAATGACGGGGTTGAAAATGTAATGTTGGTTTTCTTTAATTGGAATTGAGGATGGATTTGACATTTTTGCTCAGAATGTACTAAAGATTTTCCACAAAAAGTGTTATTTTCGGTATCAACAAACCATTTACATTTAAAAAGATTTAATTTTGTATCTGCACGAGATAGTCGAGTACGTTTGGCTGCAATCAGGTACTAATTTCAATCGGACAGTTTTCTATTTTGTTTAAGTTCAGGGCAGAGCAATCCTCAAAAGAGAAAATTTTGAAAGGAGTGACATTTAAACAACCTGACAGTCACTGTTGCAGTGTAGCTTATTAGTTGCAGCAATCATCATTTAGCTGGGTATACAAAACAAAAATCCTATAGGGCAGTTGTGGGCGAATGATTTGAGGATAATACAACAAATTTAAGTTCATGAAATATCTTTTTTCAATGCTATGAAAAAAAGTCTCTGGAATTAGAAATGTGTGTGTCCATGAACTATCTATGAAACTTTTCAATGCCCTGATCATGATGAATAACGCTAAAATGCAAGTGTCTCTATAAATGCAATTAAACTCAAGTCTCTCTGGAAATATTTTTTTCAATTTCTCTTTTGAAGGGAGTCATGTCCCAGGGTTTTGTTAAAGCATTTTTTATAATACAAGTCTTAGCACTCTTATGTGACCGCACATGTTTTCAGTTTGGTTGTAGGTGTTCTGGTAATTGGAACTTTAGTATGGGAATTTTTTAAAGACAATCCAACAACATTAGGTTATCTTAGTTTTACTCGATTTCAAGAAGTTCTGGTTATGAACTCATATTGGTTATGGAAATTCTCTGACCACTTCCAAGTACAGAGGTCAGTGAAATACATAAGATCACACAAAGCTGTCCGTTTCTCTGTTTCTCTACCTGGTTGTTTTCTCTTTTTCTGTTTGGAACTTAAGTCCCCCCCCCCTTTAATGAAATTGAACAAACATAAACAATGACATTAATTTCATGGTATTTGTTGAATACCCTCCCAATAATATTTAAAAAAAAAAATTGAGCAAAAGTAATATTCAGCGCTCGATCATTACTGTTTGCACAATCAGAATCAGCTGACAATAATATACCTCCATGTGATGCAAAACATTCAAATAAACCTAGTCTGACATGATAACAGTTTAATCATAAGACAACTGTGAGTGAATGATTTGAAGATCATGAATTATCTATGAAACCTTTCATTCAAGAAGTGTACTTATTAAACTCAAGTCTCTCAGAAAATATTTTCTTGACCTTCCTTTTAAAATTTAGTCATGTCCCCAGGTATTGCTACAAACAGCATTGTTGTTAAGTCAGTCACTGCACTCTTTGTTTGTGACCACGCACGTTTCCATGGCATTGGCAATGCTTGTCTATTTAACTTTCTTTTCTCCTGATCTTTGAGAATTTTGACAGAGGCCTTTAACTCTGCATTAATTCTACTCAATAACCTGTGACATGAATTCATCTTTCCAATTTCTTAGAATGTCGAGGAACTCTAGATGTACTTTGTCCTCAATATTACCATTGCCTATATTCTGACAATATTTCTTCACTTCCTTCTACATGTAGATATTTCAAATTGTTGAGGCAGTTATTTGCCTTAACCTTCACCAATGCCTGTGTTTCTACATGTATAATGCTCTACCCAATATCCTGAAACATCCACGCAAGACACATTGTCTTGTTAATCGCGTGCATGTAATTCCACAGCACCAAATTATTTCTTAAAGCTACTTTCGCGTACACCCACTTCAGATGTGATAATTCAATTTCAGTAATAATAGGCCCTAATAATAATAATAATAATATCAAAGTTCTTATACAGCGCACGTTGCACGTATAAAACAGGGTACTCTGACAATAATCTGGCACTGTATTTGTAAAAAGAAAAAAGGTAAAAATCTACTTTCCTGAGGTACATGTATCATGAATTTTTTTTGTTTTTTCTTCATGTATGGCTGATTATGTTTCTGTTGGCAAGGAATTTAGCTATCCAGTCAACACCATTTGCTTTTAATCATCAAACTCTGAAATAGGACAAAAGGCAGCCTCCTTTTTTATGAATTATTGTTCGCAGTAGCTGGATACAACAACTTTTTAAAGATTTTATCTTGGAATCTTATTTAGGGAAAAATATAACAGAAAACACACAAAGTAACAGTGAATTAATTTTCAATTGTTGGTGGGGAGGGCAGGGGGGGGGGGGGCGGTAATATCTTTTATGCCTCAACAAGGGTTACATCAGCATTTATCAAGGGTGTGTGGAATTCTGAATGAAAAAGTTTGGGACAAAATAATATTCGGGGTGATGACTTTGATTAATCATTTACCTTGGTCAAGGATTTATCACATTTAGCACAAATTTGACCCCAAATTATTTGTTGTTTAGACAAACTGAACCAATCCTCGGAGTTACTTCTTTAGGCTTTCCTACATGTTCAGGTGTAGTTGACATTAAATTTATTCTTATTTGTGTCTATAGTCAAATCATTATTCAGTCTAACTTCGGTCCTCTATTAGGTATTTAGAAGTAAGCTAAGGACATGGTAGTTTGGGTGCTTTTTAAAATACAATAAACAAAGTTTTCTTATCCAGTGATCAGTACTGGCTGGCATGAATGTTTTTCAATTGAATCTCATATTCCTTTCTTGTGAAGGAAAGTGAAACAGGCAATGTCCTACCTCCATGATACATGTATGTCCTAAAGGTAAACAAGTATAAAATCAGTTTTAAGAAAAATACAAGTATGAACACTGACTCCTTCAAAGATTTTGTTGTGTCTTTTTACAATTAATTTTTTTTAAAGTTTAGGATTTTAATTAATAACCTGAACATCATTTTACCATGTCTTTAGTTATCAATTCTTAGTAATGTACCTCATATAGTTTAAATACAATTCCAAACGTTGAGAAGCCTCAATGATATTGCTTTGACAGAAAATGGACTATTCCAAACAAACTGATATCACCATGAATTCCAGCTAAGCAGTAATATACTTGCTGAATATTTGCTTCAACCCCCAAGAAGTGATATTTGAAACTGAGCAACATAAAAATTAATCAGCTTATTGTTGTTTTATTATTGTACAACATTTCTAGAATGGGCTTTTGAGGGATACCCTCAGATACCAATTCCATTTAGTAATTAGATCAAAACAATAAACTAAAACTTTCACTTGGGCGGTGGGACCTAGCTTGTTTTACCGCCAGTCAGTGCTAAAACTAATATAATAAATAGTTGTTGAATGTCAACACACAAACAAATCGAATACCTTAATTGGCCAAAAGAAAAAACAGTCTTGTTAATTCTATAAAAAAAAAATGAAGAAAAAAAAAACGGTTATTAATATTATATGAAACAACTTAAGGCAATTAAAAATTTTGTAAAAATATCTTTTGTTTGTATTTCCAAACAATTCATTTTTCACTACCTTGTGTTTATTACATCCACCTTGAATTGTTTGTGTGATGGCATTCTTCTAAGTCTCTCAATGGAAACTTAAACCTTTGGTAAGGCTGTGAAAACAATTGAAGAAACAGTTGTTGAAACATCAAAGTTTCTCATTTCAATTCTTCCAAAACCTTCCTATACCGTTTTGACAATTCAAATGTTCGCTTTCGTAGATGAAATAAACGATAAACTATAGATGCCGGTCTTTGATAACAAGATAAGGTACGCATTTAAAGACTGACACAAGTGTCAAGACCTGGACTCGAACCCATACTGCTGATCAGAAACACAAGCGCTAGCATCCAATGTGCTTGACTGCTGCGCTTCATCTACATAGTACACACGTGTATACAATTAGCTATAGTTGTCGAACATAAGACAACTCTCACTCCAACATAAGACAACTCTCACAGTTGAATGGTTGAAGTGATTGGACAACTTGCTGAAAAATATTAGAACAAGTCTGGATAGTTTTTGAAGATCAAGGTCACATCTTGCCGCTTACAGTCCAGAGAATTATTCTGAAAGCTGTTGTTAGCAATGACTTCAATGTTTAGGATATATATCTGGTTGAGTACACTGAAATGATTTGTTCTGAAAGTTGTGGTTAGCAATAACTTCAATGTTTAGGATAAACAGATCTTGTCATGCAAAAAATAATAGTTTACCCATGGTTTAAGTTTCCTGTTTGAGATTTTTTTTTGTGTGGCTTGTCCAGTACAGTGGAACTGATAAGGAATTTTATGGAGGGAATTTATCATGCTTCTCCACCTTTAATTACAATTATACAAGCATGGTTTCAATCTTGATTTTGAATTGTATAATTGTCAAAGAGCCAAGGAAACTTGACTCTACTTTTATCAAAAGTCAAATTCCAGAAATCGTAAGCATCAAAAACAATCTTCGACACAACTGAAGTAATGTTGATTGAAATGTACATAAATTATAAAATGAGAAAGTTGGTTCCTACAATCGATGGTGACTGAGCATGTGATACATACACTTTAGGTTATAATAGTCAAAAACAAATTATTTTTTTATTTTATTTTTTTGGTGATAGTTATCAGACACTTATGGTTAACGAAAAGAAAGTTGATTATTTTAAGAAATAGGTAGTAACGGAACTCAGATCCTCGTGTCGAAGTTTATCGGGATAATGAGTCAAATCTCTGACTAAAAGTTACAAATGGAGATATTTAGAATGGTCTCTTTACTGCAAAGAGCTAATATCCTCAATGAAATCAATGTGCAGTCAATAACTGGGCTAAAAGAATACAACGCCCGGCTGCAAGTACATGTAGTCTACAAACAAAATGAAATGAGGAAAAATCTTTAACTGGACTTAGATTTTTGTGGCGAAGGTCATAAAAATAATTAGTTCATTCTTAGATTCATGTACATGTAGACTACATGAAAAAGCAGAGTAATGTACAAGATATGGTAATAATAATAGTCAATTTTTATATAGCGCTTTATCACAGCCCGAAGGGCGTATCAAAGCGCTTCTGACATTATTACCCCTGGTCACTGGGCCATATTATTTAATATGATGAGTATACAGCCGGTGCTGCGAGTTACTGCGCTCAAAGCTTAGCATTCACATGAACCATCTCTGCCCTCTCACTGGTACCCATTTTACCTCTGGGTGGAGAGAAGCTTACGGATGATCAGTATTATTGGACTTAGATTCTTGTGGTGATGGCCATTGGAATATTTAGTCTGACTCCTTACTGCTCTACTCTGTCTGTGTGTCTAAAACCCATGAAGGTTTTGCACAGTTACTTTTTTCTATTAGATCATGATTAGTTTTCTCCATCCAGAGTGGTAACTCGTCGCATAATTCACACTGCATATTGTTTGATAACTATCACCTTAAATTGCATAGATTAATTGTTTTCTTAATCAGAAATGTTTCTGTTTTTCCAAACACACTTGATCTTAAAAATTAAGGAGATGTTCACATGAAGGAGCAACTAACACATTACTCTTGTTTTTGCAGCCAGTTTTTCAGGGGAGGGGAAATGAAAATAGATGACAAATGAAATGTAGAATTTTAGTGAATAATGAGACAACTACTATACGTTGTCTCAATAAACTGTTTTCACTGTACTGCACATGCCTCAAAAGACAAACCACTAAGTTAAGAAGTTTTTTATTATCAACTCTTTCAGTGCTCTTAAAATGTATCTTGCTAAGTGATACTGCCCTTTAGTGTGTATTATGGGCTGTACATGAATGACTGAGGACACTTGTTAAACAGGGCTACAAAAATTAGATTGAACATACGATAATACATGTAGCTTTCTGAACACATAAGCTAGAACAGTACACCTGCATGTACAACCTTGGCACTGAAAGAGTTAAATACTTTTTAGAAATGTAATATTATAAGCTATGTATTATTTGCAAATCAGGCTCGAGTTAGATTGCCACATGCATATTGGAATCTGAACATAAAGATAAAATAGCGTTCAACTACAGTTCTTGATTCAAATTTATTCCAACCTTTACAGCTCTACTTGTACGAAGTTTAATAGAACATGATTTCTTTAAGATTCCCTTGAAAAAAAAATTGTTTTACATATCAGTTTTACGTTTAGACTTCTATACACACTTTTTTGTTTGTCATAAGAGAGAAAATAAACAATCTCAAAAAAGAGCACAAACAAAAATTACGGCTATTTGTAGGAATGTAGAATATTTCTTAACAAGCATGCAGATTATTAATTATTATTATTATTAGTGCTATCCTGGTCACATGTTACTAAGGGACTTTGTAAGGGTAGCGGGTAGCAGGAGCTACTTCAGGATTGACACTCCTGCCCACGCAATGTTACAGGTCCACTTTCCCTCGGTGGTTCCACCTGGTTGGGCCCTACCCAGGGTAACGGGTATCTTGACAAGCTCATCACTAAGCGTTAAAGACTATATTGTTGTATTGGTTACAGAGCTACACAACTACTAATCTCATGGCAGATGTACATTTACACACAAAAACGCAAAGAGCTCAGACAACATGGATTAAACATTAAATCGCTATCTGATTTTAACTAGTCAGACGGGCCATGGATCATTTTTGAAATGAGAAATCTGACACTACCTCTGAAACTGTTCCAACCAAGGAAAGACTTGCCAATGATGCTGCAGTACAATGACCTACTTTGTACAGTGCGATGCACAGATGGAGGGTTAAAAATGTATCCCTTGCTAACAACTGTTAACAGCAGCAGTGACAGGATACCTTAGCTACATGTACCTAATGTTGCATTTGATAACATGGATGAAAGAAAAACGTTCACTTCTACCGAGAGAACTTTAATCAACTACCAAAGGAGAACTTTCAGACTGCAAACTGTTGATGTCAAGGAATTGGAACACATTTGCTAACCTCATCACAACTGCTAAAAAAAGCAAGGAGATTGTTACTAATTTCAACCCTTCAGAATGGAAGACTTGGAAGGGGCTGAGATTGGACGGTATTAAACGATCGAGAGAACTGTTAGCCATTTATCAAAGGAGACTCTCCAGACTGCAATGTGTTGATATCAATGAATTGAAAGGTTTTTGCTAACATGATCAAAGCTGTTCCAACAAGCAGACGAGACCCTCAATTCTGTGAATGGATGGATTTGCAACAAACTTTGTTAAAAGAGCTTAACAGAACTTCAATCAGTAACCGCAACCCTTCAGAATGTGAGACTACATGGTTGTTGAATGGTTTCATAGAATATCAATAGAACTGTTCATGCTATCATTCACCAAAAGGAGGCACTTTAGAGTGCAACATGTCGATATCAAGGGATTGAACGGCTTTCGCTAACATGATCAAAGCTGTTACAAAAATCAGAGGCAACCTTCAAGACTGTGAGTGGATGGATTCGCAACAAACTGTATCATTGGAGCTTAACAGAACTTCTATCAATAACCACAACCTGTCAGATTGTGAGACTGCAATTGGATGGTTCCTGTAGAGTGGAATGAATGAAGAATTGCTCAGCTTCACACCAAAGACTGCATTGCATTCCATCAATCCATCCAGAAATATTGTAATCATAATGAATGCATGTGACTGGGTAGCAATTAAAATTATTGTTAAATTTTGAAAACTCTTTCATGCACCGACCGGTTGCTAGCGACAGGTTTAAATCTCTTCAGAAAATAGTAGATCTCACGGCCACACAGTTTTTAGAATAAAGAGAGGTTCGGAGGGTTGCTGTTTGCAATTGCAAATAATGGACAAACAATTGATGAGTCCATATGATCAAATTATCACTAAAATAAATGGTGCATGAAAGGGTTAAGAAATGTCTTTCTTTTAAAGGGAATCTAATTTTACTGCATAAAAACAACATCCAACTCCTGATTCCACCAATTGAAGCCTTGATTTAAACTTTCTTAAATTCTGTTGTAACCCATGGTGGGAAATATTTGCTTGAAATTTAAAAAATGACAGTTTTCTTCACAACCCACAGTAAACATGAGGTGCAAGTTTTTTCAATGAAACTCATTTATCTTTGTGCATCTTTGTGCACATCTATGCAAGTACATTCCCTTTAAAAGAATTATATGCCCTAACGTTGGATTTACAGGTAGACTGAATAATAGTATTGATTGACAAAGTGTTAATTTTCTTGAAATTGAAGTAATTCGTTTGGATTGGTTCGGTTTGTTCCCAAATTACTCGGTCCGAAGAAATCAAATTTGAAATGCAATTTTAAATAAATGAATTGAATCATTACGTTGATTGTCATATCCATGATAGAACTATGGTGATAGGTCTTATAACAATGCACTTGGGGAAATTTGTAACTGTTTTATATTGAAAAGAAAACATTGCAATCATTCACAGGTTTTTTCTTTAAATACTTAATTTCCTTTGATGGAACACTCTTTGCCTTTCAGTTTCAAAGACCAAATTTTATCTCAGTATCCTTTAAAATAACACAGTTTTGATTGCCAGTCTCTTTTGAAATATCTTGAATTTCCTCTCTCTGTCACGCTGAAACATGATCCTTTTCTTTATACTCACTGAATGGTGATCTGAAAATGTGATCTATTCTATCACTTTGAATCACAGAAATCAACATCATTTATTGAACACTCCTTGCCTTTCAGATCCATATTTACCAATAACCAACTTAAATATCCTTGGAGCATGGATTGCCATTCCCTTTTGAAATGTCTTGAATTTCTTCCCTCTCCACTGAAACAATTTCCTTTTTCTTGAACGTTGATCTTGTGTCTATGCCACTTGGGTCATCTTAATAAATGTGAAAAGTCATGCCAGTAAACAAAGGAACTTAATTTTTCCTCACAATATGAAACAATATTACTTTTGTTTTGGGAAAATTTTTATCACTTTCAATCACAGAATTCAACTCACCTATATTGGAAATTAAGATAATTTCTTTTGATCAAACACTTCTTGCCTTTCAGCTCCATCATAGACCAAATCTAATATTTCAACTTTAGTATCCTTTAGAATTACAAAGCTTGGATTGCCAGTTCCTCTTTTTATTATCTTGAATTTCTCCTCGGTCGCACTGAAACAGTTCTCTAGTGGCGGATTGTTGATCTTATGTGTACACGTATGCCATATTTGGAAATAGGAGAAGTCACGCTAATGAACATAGGCCTACACCTTTTTTCACAATGTAAAAACAGTTCAGTTTGTTTAAAAAATAAATTATCACTTAAAATCACATCTGCCTACAATGGAATTTAATACAGATAAATTTAGCTTGTTGTTATGATGATGCCATCTGTCCTCAATTCCTGCCCACTTTCCCAAACTCCATCTGTTAAAGTTTTTAGAAGATCAAAACACACACAAAGAATTGCCTCAACTTTGTCAAATAATCTAGTCAGCTTTATAATTATGATATTAGGATTCATCGAATCCTGTGATTGTTATTGATATGTTGCAATGGTTCAAATTAGCCAAGGATTGTTAAACTCAAAACATGTTATAATGGAAGACTGCAATTAGATGGTTTCATGTTTTTAATATCGGGGGCTCCATATCTTATCCCCTAACTTCTGTCATTTATAAAACTTTGTTCATTAAAAAACCTTTTTCATGGATGTTGATTTGAGGATCGGTTTTATAGAACTTCTTTGGCAATGAAATATTTGTGTTCATCCACAGCATCTACTTCATCCACAGCTGTGTATAGTACTGCTGGCGCGTGCCCGTATCGTACGGCAATTTTTTTACATGCCGACTCGTAAACATTAACTGAGTTGGAGTCTAGCCAAGCTTCTTATGAATATGGTAATTACATACTGGCCAATCACAGCGCGCGGAATATTGGTTAGGTTTGGACTTTGGACCCGCTCTATTGTATTGCACATAACACTATGTGTTGTGTGCATTGATGACTGGCGGGCGATCGATCGATGTTGGGCCGGTTAATACTTACTACACAGAGTACCATTTAGTTATGTGCGTGCTATACATTTGTATGAACGATTGCGATCACGATCGCGGCCACATATAAAATATTGAGATTTGTCAAACCACTGTACAAACCTAAAAATAAACTCTCATTGCTCGCGGCGAGTGTTACTGGAGCAATATTAAACTCGCTTTTGAGTCTCTTTTGGTGTTCCAGGGGCGAATTAGCCCCTGTACCCTGATAATATCATTGAATTTAATGGCATTCGTTAACATGATCAAAGGTGCTACAAGACCCAAACTTTCCCAAGGTCCATCTGATGGAGTTTTTAGAAATTCAAACCAGTTGGTCTTACATTGTATACTTTGGTCAAATAATCTAGTCAGTCTGAATGATATGGTTTTAGAATTTAAACATAGAGACACTAGTTATTATGTTATTGATATAATTATTGCATTGGTTCAAATTGACCAGGGCAGGGTACAGGAATGTGATACTCAAACAAACTAAAAAAGACTGCAATTAGAAGATTTAATAGAATATACCCACAGAACTGTTTTCAAATTCCTTGATCAAATGTGTTAGAAAAAGTTGACTTCCCAAGCTCTATCTTATGGAGTATTTAGAAGTTCCAAAGACTGAGGATTGCCCTCATTTTAATTAATTACTCTGGTCAATGTATGCTTGATATGATTTCAGAATTTAAGCCTATAAAGAAATTAGTTATTATGTTATTGACCGCAAAGGTTTAAATTGGCCCTGGCAGGGTACAGGATTGTGACATTCAAACAAACTAAAACATGTATAATTACATCACCTGAATGAAATGCAAAGAAGTTGAAACCCTTATTTCACCAGTGACTATTTCAAACAACTAAAACTTTAGCAACCAATCTTGCAGAACTATGAGAAGAGATAGTGGATGTTGTAGTTGATAGTGGATATTGTTGAGAAACATATGATTGTGCTACTTTCATACTAGGGCATTCGATTGAAGTTTCTGAACTTCCGAAGCGAATTGTTACAACAAAACTAGACTGTACCCTGCCTTTCATTTATTGAATCAACACGAAAGTCTAACTCTTGTAGCTTATATTGTTTGCAGTGAGCTGTTGGTATAGATGAGATGGATCAGCTGTGGATGGATCAAACCTTGATCATCGATGTCTCATCTCACTTGTCCGGATCTTCAGTGAAATCTGCAAAACGACCTCCTCTATTCTACACTAAACAACAAGACATTGTGAGAGTTTTTCATACGAAAGAGCAAATCCATGGCAATGGGGGGACACTCAGATTCATGACACATCTCAGTTTAAAAAAATGTGATTTCAGCTAACACTGTTCAATGAATTGTACCTCATTTTGATTCTCAATGTTTGACTCTCCTGCTTATCAGCTGTCAAGCCCTGAGAATATCCAACAGTATTCATTCTGGTTGTATACACCGATGTGTGTTAGCACTGTATACTCGGAGTCAGTACTTTCCCGAGTTCTGTGATAAAATTGCAGGCATATTACTCGGGTGGGATTGGAACCCACAACCTTTGCAGTTCTAGAGCAGTATCTTACCAACTAGACCACTGAGATTGCCATGTATCTAACAGTGTTATACATTGTTGATTATGTGACACCAACAAGTTTTGACACTTAAAGAGTTCTGATTGTCTGACCCCCATTGACATGGATTTGCTGTTAGTTGGTTGGTCTGATTCACCCTTGAAGAGGGTAATGATTAAATGTCAACTCCATAATGCCAGGCACATGGTATGAAAGGCCTTAGATTTTAAGGTTATGTTGATGCCAAAACCCAGATACATGTTAGTAAGAATTCACATGTATTTTATCCAATTCCTAAAAACAATGGAAGTATTACGGCAAGAGATCTTTCTGAGATGTTGACTATAACCTAGTTAATATCTGACTGACAAAAACTGCAACAGTCTCCAATGACTAATGCTGTAACTTTGTTGTAATTTCTGTTCTGGCCAAGCAGAATTTATAACACAAAGCAAAAGAAAAAGTTAACAATTACAGTCATATTGTCATTATAAACTAGGACCTTGGAAGCAAACTTGGAAATGTTGTTATGGGGTTAAGGCTTATACACTCTCCCCATGTGCCTGGTTGTAAAGCCAAAGTGCAGCATCAACTATATTCTTTCCAAAATGGATATTACTCTACGTAAGTCCCTCAGTAAAACCAGTATATGCCAGCTTTGAAGAAAAAAGAAGCATTCATGACCTACTTAACAGATACACACAGGAGTGTGAAGATCTCGAAACCAAGGTTAGATACAATCCTGCAACCTTTGCAAGACATTCATAAAGAATTATCAAAACTTGACATTCATCATGTTAAGTGTACTGTTCCAACCAAAGGAGGAATTAAGCAAAGGAGGAATCAAACTTGTCCTCTTGCTCTAGCAATACTGTCTACTCTAAGTTTCAATCTGATTCAAGAACAGCTTATTGACAATACAAGAATACGTGTTTGATGCTGGTAATTTGAGTACATGTACTTACTACTGGCAAAGTTGCCTCTTTATTCCAATGTAACGATGCTGCACTTTGGCTTTACACAAACTACATGTTATTTAAAGGAACGATCTGACATTGAATTTGAATTTAGTTTGTATGGTTAAATATAACTACTTTGAACTTAGCTTTAGAACTGTTAATGTTTATCATGATATAATGTACACTGGCACATCATACTTAAACTCAAATAATTACCTTAATTAATTTAGGCTAATTAGCCTAAACATTGATACACTGTGTAGAAATAGTGTGGTGAACTTATCTGGTAGACAACATTGATTAACTTGAATCCCAAGCAGTAGTTGTGAGCAACTCCCAAGCAAAATAATGTACATGAGTCCAAAACACTTAAGCTAATGCATTGCTAATGGACAACATGGCCAACAGTTTTGCAAGAAACAACAGAGCACTATAGCTGTGCAAAGTACATGTACATCTACATGTAATAGACATGCCCACAGCTCATGTGATATGTGAAAGTAACACTTGAATCAAGCCTCAACACAATAAGCCTAGTCATATATTGACATGTACCTAACTTGATTAGATACTGTGCTGTATCATTCCTCTCACTGATTGCAATATCATAATGAGTCAAAGCATTCTTCAAAAGATGCATCTAATAGAAATATTAAGATATTTCAGAATGAACAGGTAACGATTGCAGTAACTCTCATTGTCGACCACCACTGACTGCAGCGCTACAAAAACTGCCAAATAGTATTAAGCTGTCCCTATGAAAACGGTTCAGCTGAATAGATAACCAATATTGTTTTCTGAAACTATCAGTTTTATATGAACTGAAGGTACACACACTGTCCATACAATGTAGATGAAAACCGATGAAAACTTGAAGACAAAAATTGTGAAAGCCTGCATCTTAAAACACGTTCTCAAAACAGACTTTCAGATCAGTTTACTTGAAAGACTTGAATATACATATCATTTGAATTTTATTTGACCTTGTCATGAAAGAAACACTTTAAAGAACCAGTGTGTGTACCAAAGTTTAATATGATGTGCCAGTGTACAAAGTGTTTATAATGTAATAAAAAATGTGTATGCTGTTTTATTTTACCCTGATAATAATACCATTATTTGAAATGACCCGGATTCCGGGTCAAATTTGAAATGACCCGGATTCTGGGTCATTTGAAATGACCCGGATTCCGGGTCAAATTTGTAATGACCCGGAATCCGGGTCATTTCAAATGACCCGGAATCCGGGTCAAATTTGAAATGACCCGGATTCCGGGTCATTTGAAATGACGCGGATTCCGGGTCAAATTTGAAATGACCCGGATTCCGGGTCATTTGAAATGACCCGGATTCCGGGTCAATTTGAAATGACCCGGATTCCGGGTCATTTGAAATGACCCGGATTCCGGGTCAAATTTGTAATGACCCGGAATCCGGGTCAAATTTGAAATGACCCGGATTCCGGGTCAAATTTGAAATGACCCGGATTCCAGCTCATTTGTAATGGTCATTTGAAACGACCCGGTAAAAGAGCGGTAGTTGAGAAAATTCACTCAAAATTCATTTGATTTTTACTCAAAACCTGTGAGATGGTTTTTCAAGGAAGCGAAAGATTTTTATATCAGTGGTGCTGGGGCCAAGGATACGGAGTGGATTGGACCGATTTATGGGGCTAGCATCTATGGAGTATGGGTGGTACAATTACAACAAGTCACAAGATATTCGGTGTGGTGAGGAAATTTTGACAAAAAATAGTTTTAAAATATCCAAGATGATGGGATAATATATGCTATGCCGACTTCATTCAATAACTTTTTTACTTGTTCAATAAATAAATTATTATACCTGGCAGTTCGAACTTTCATTGCTATAGCACTTGCTGCAAGTTTTGTTTACAAATTTCTTAATAGACTGTTGCCCACCAATCACCCTGATAATAATACCATTATTTGAAATGACCCGGATTCCGGGTCATTTGAAATGACCCGGATTCCGGGTCAAATTTGAAATGACCCGGATTCCGGGTCATTTGAAATGACCCGGATTCCGGGTCAAATTTGAAATGACCCGGATTCCGGGTCAAATTTGTAATGACCCGGAATCCGGGTCAAGTTTGTAATGACCCGGAATCCGGGTCATTTGAAATGACCCGGAAACCGGGTCAAATTTGAAATGACCCGGATTCCGGGTCATTACAAACTTGACCCGGATTCCGGGTCAAATTTGAAATGACCCGGATTCCGGGTCAAATTTGTAATGACCCGGATTCCGGGTCAAATTTGAAATGACCCGGATTCCAGGTCAAATTTGGAATGACCCGGATTCCGGGTCAAATTTGAAATGACCCGGATTCCAGGTCATTTGTAATGGTCATTTGAAACGACCCGGTAAAAGAGCGGTAGTTGAGAAAATTCACTCAAAATTCATTTGATTTTTACTCAAAACCTGTGAGATGGTTTTTCAAGGAAGCGAAAGATTTTTATATCAGTGGTGCTGGGGCCAAGGATACGGAGTGGATTGGACCGATTTATGGGGCTAGCATCTATGGAGTATGGGTGGTACAATTACAACAAGTCACAAGATATTCGGTGTGATGAGGAAATTTTGACAAAAAATAATTTTAAAATATCCAAGATGATGGGATAATATATGCTATGCCGACTTCATTCAATAACTTTTTTACTTGTTCAATAAATAAATTATTATACCTGGCAGTTCGAACTTTCATTGCTGTAGCACTTGCTGCAAGTTTTGTTTACAAATTTCCTAATAGACTGTTGCCCACCAATCACCCTGATAATAATACCTTTATATGCACGGGACGGCTAGGTACCAACCAAATGTTGATGAAGCACAAAACTTGAATATTGTTTCGAACTTACCCAACGAAATTCTGTCCATTTCTCTCTTCAAGGTCTACAGTCTATCCCAGTAAGGACTTGATGCTTATTAGATCGAAGTTATATACATCAACAAAGACGTAACCGAAGGAATACACGAATTATTTCGCCTGAACTCCGGGATCCAATGCAAAACAACAACACATGGTTCCTCCAAGCTCTGCCTCGCTGCCTCTCGCGTGCTCTTGTCACTCAGCAACAAGCACGCCCTCTCGTGATTGACAGCCACCACGCTTTACACGCGTCTTCATTCATAATATTGGCGCCACGATAAACAAAACACCTTGTTTGGCACTAACTGGGATTATTATACCAGGACTGCTGCTTTCTTTTTATAGATAATCTAAGAATGGTAATGTTAACAATTTTGTCCCTGCCCACATTTTTCACCACCTAGAAAGTCCTACTGAATGACCCTATAAAGTCATCAAAATGTGTTTACGTCGTTTCGCAAGATGACAACAAACATCAAAACGGGTGAAGCTTCTTGGACTATTGAACCATGGAGGAATAAACATGCAAACTGAAGTAAAATGCAAACCTAGGGTAATGAGAATATTGTGATTGACTGACTGCATCATGACCTTTTGGCCTACCTCTTAGACTAACTTTGGTTGAAGACGATTATGTAGACGTCTTTAAAATCAGATAAATTATATGAAATTTTTAAAATGAAAATAATTGGTAATAATAGAACATGATATTTAAAGGCAGTGGACACTATTGGTAATTACTCAAAAAAATTATTAGCATAAAACATTTCTTGGTGATGGGGAGAGGATGGTGGTATATAAAACATTGTGAGAAACAGCTCCCTCTGAAGTGCCATGGTTTTGGAGAAAGAAGTAATTTTCCACGAGTTTGATTTCGAGACCTCAAGTTTAGAACTTCAGGTCTCGAAATCAACCATCTAAACGCACACAACTTCGTGTGACAATGGTGTTTTCTTCTTTCATTATTATCTCGCAACTTTGATGACAGATTGAGCTCAAATTTTCACAGGTTTGTTATTTTATGCATTATGTTGAGATACACCAACTGTGAAGGCTAGTCTTTGACAATTACCAATGAAGAATGTAGATGGAAACACAATTTTCAAACAATAAAAAAGAGTTTAATTATTTGGCTGGGGTGCCCATTGACAAAATTCAGGTAGCCTGAACTATTATTTTGCAGACTCATCCTGTGATTCAATGCGGCACAATAATACACTTCAAAGACGCCGCACCATAGCTAGACTTACTACACTTGACAAAGAAACTCACTCCAAAACTCCATCCAACCATGGAGGAAGAATGCAAAACAACATTAGTAATCTTCGCTGCAACCAAGGAAATAGACAAACAACTCGTCCAACTCAGACTCTAAATTATAACAATATCTCACCAAACAAAGACCGACTGCTACCGTTTACTCCTTCCTTGTGTTGTATCCGATAACATTACCAATCTGGAACTCACTCCCACCACAAGTTAAATCAGCCCCTGACGCCTATAATTTTAAAACCCTCCTTGAAAACATAACAATTTGAGAAGGAGCATGCATGAGAGTCTGCACGTTTCCAGTGGCGGCGGTTTGTGCAGTACAGACAAGTCAAGTCAAGACAGTGTCATTTATTTGGTAAAAAATAGCCAGGGGAAGGCCTAAAACATTGTATATAATAGGGTTGTGAAACAAAGCTCTGAAACTTGGGAGAGGGTGGGGGGGGGGAGGTGGTTGAAAGAATGTTCAAAGAAAATGTCAAATAGCTTCATGTATGAAACATTGCACTTAAAATGTTGTTTAATAACACTTAATTTCAAACACCAGTACCATGGTACCTCAATAACAGTTATTGTATCATTATTCAGCTCAGCCTATAAGATCATTAATGCATTATTAATTCCCTAGTCAAAAGGTCTTTGTATAAAAAAATTCCTATATATTTACAAATAAATAAATCAAATTCCACAAGCAAACGTGAACTAAAGTGAACGTTTTTTTACACAATTACTTTTGAGACCACTCTTGATCAGTAAAAATAATAAATAAAAAATACACTAAAACACCAATTACACGTTCAAAAATAATAACTTAGTCAACACGTTCAAATAGTTGGTGTTATTATTTTTGAACGTTTAGCTGGTGTCATTATTTTTTAATGTGTGAAAAGCCCCTTAAAAGGGCATTTGTCACGTTTTTTGAGAAAAAAGTCTAGTTTTGAGGCAGTACTGTCACAACAGGATACAATTGCCCAAGTTTTTCTCACCAGATATGACAAGACCAATTTTGGCCCTAATCACAACCGAAAGGAAAATTGTCTTAGATTCCTGGCAAGTTTATATTTTGGGGTCAAAAAATAGGGTAAAAATGTTGATTTTGCAACTCTCATGCATGAGGCGAAAATAGCACAAGGGTGAAATTTAAATCAATAAATTGTTTTCTCAAGGAAAACCAAGGATGATACTTTGTAGTTACATAAAAGGTTTTTTGAAATAATTTTGCATTAAGGTGGGGTGGAGCTGTAAACATGAGCTAAAAAACAGTTTTCAGACCCCAAAATAGGCCTAACTTTGTTGTGGCAAAAAAAACCCACAAAGTATAAACAAAATTAATTTGTTTCACCGTGAGCACATACTGTCAAATATTTACCCAAACTGACTCTAAATTACGCATTTGTAAAGCAAACTACTTTGAACAGCTGCTGTTTTTGTAAAATCTTTGCTCTTAAGTTTCAAGCTAAGCATATAATGACAAGAAGTACTTAACTTTTTTTCCACAGAAACTTTCCTTTAATGCAGTCATTAATGTTGCAAAGCCAAATACTAGATATTTCAAATTCTTCAACTAGAAATGATTATGTCTTCAATTCACGAAATCTTGATTTTGTTCCTGCTTTTTGTCGACAGTCAACTGAATTGGCTAGCATCTGCTTAGAGCAAAAGCATCACCTTGTTTTGAGTATTAAAACAAACGTATGAACAGCATGGCTTTTTAAGCTCAGTGTAACCATTTAAAATAGTTATAAACAATAATTTAAAGGTAATGCTTTAAATAATGTAATTTGGCATGTCAAAATGGCATAAGCTTGCTCTATGACTGCCATTTCATACAAATGTTCATTTAAACAGCCGCAAGTGGCTTTGCTTAAAATATTCAAAGTGATATAGTATTCAAGTATTGTATGCAATCGAGGACAATAATAGCAGAATAGAATCATAAGGTGAAATGGAACATTCCAGATTTCAATAAGTGATTATGGCCTGCATATTGTATGAATTAAATGCATCTTATACTTTTGGTATATACATGTGCCTTACAAGTAGATCCTTGTCCTTAAATATTTTTCATATTTTGCATAAATGTTTAAAGGATTTGGGTACTTTTTGTTACACAAAACACAATGCCCACAGATTTACCTTAAAGTTACATCGTTTGAAGATAATGATACTTGCTGAGGTGCTTTAATTTGAAACAATGTCACGAAAATACGTTTTACATGCTAAAATAATATTCGCAAATGTCCATTAAACTGTGTCCGGACAACCGATCTCTTAAAAAGTTTTGTATCCATTAATTACAAGCAGCTTTGTGTATCTTTACACAATAGAAAATAAGATACAGAAATGATGAGACGGGTTTGCTTGATTGTTTAGACGATCTTCCCATCAAGGGAACTCAACAAACTCCCATAAGGTCTATGAATATGAATTTCACAAATCGAGAAATTGTGATTCAGTAACTACACAACAATATTTATTCCAGTCATTATAAAATCAGCGGTTAGCTGGGGATTCGAACCCACGACCTTTTGATTGCAAGGCCTGCAGTCTGACCACTTGACCACGGTGGGTTTGTACATTGGTTACAGAGGAGATCCAATGTCAAATTGAGTTTTTGTGGTGCACTCATTTTCCAATAGATAGAGTCCTCATAAACAATGGAGGGAAAAAATTACAGCCTTTGGCTCAATCCTTTTAGACACGTTGTTTGGTTGAACAGGGCCCAATTTCATAGAGCTGCTAAGCACAAAATTTGCTTAGCATGAAATTTCTTCCTTGATAAAAACAGGATCACCAACCAAACTCTATTTGTTGCATGTTGCTTCTTACTGGTATTCAGCTGTTGTTTGCTTGTCCTGAAAATCACATGTAAATTTGGTTGGTATTCCTGTTTTTTAAGGGAGAAATTTAATGCTAAGCAATTTTTGTGCTTAGCAGCGCTATGAAATTGGGCCCTGATGTGTGACCTGTTTTACATGAAGGGTATTAAAGTACCATTCTGTCAATGGGAAAGAGGGCTTCTTGTCTCGCCATATACCTTATCACAATACTCAGTACACGCGCGTCAGGCGTGGAAATGAGGTGCATGCTGGTCTAGCTAGCGATCCAGGTAGACCAGCATGCTGGTCTAGCTAGCGATCAAGGTAGACCAGCATGCACCTCATTCAACAGTTAGCACTTGCGCTAGGGGTATTTGAGAAAAGGTTTATAATAGGTAGATGGTTTTATGCTCTCTACTTTTCATATATAACTCTATGGCTGCTAACGATCATCTCCAAATCTATATCTATGTTTACTCATTGATACCTCTACTCATGGCTCAGCTTTCCTCCTCTGTGCTCTCACTGCTAGAGCCCGACTCACGCGAACGTCTTCGCTCTGAAATCAAGACAACAGTCACAATATTAATCAAAATGAAAACAAACACAAGTTTTCCCGTAATTACAAGCTCTCTTTAGATGTCTATTTTCAAACAGTTCGTTGGACTGTTACAGACAGGGACAAAGATCGCTGGAATCAACATTCAAAGTCAATCTTACTATGAGGGATTATTGTCTAATTCCATATCCAAACCCATTTCCATTTGCTGACAAACATTCACTTCATTGGACTGAATGGCTGCCACAATTGGCGGCCACATTGTTCTAATCATCGAACTAAGCTCGAGATTCCTGGCTTACGGCCTAGGGGACAGCCAGGGCCTAATTTCACAGAGCTGTTTAACAGGAAAATATTGCTAAAACAATTTCAGCTTAGCCAAATAAGCAGGGAACCAGTCACAAACTGTGCAAACAACTTGATACTTAGCTGGTAACCCTTTTACAGTAAGCAAAATTGTTTGACGTCTAGTAAATTTGTGTACTTAAAGGCACTAGACATGTTTGGTAATTGTCAAAGACCAGTATTCTAACTTGGTGTATCTCAACATATGCATAAAATAACAAATCTGTGAAAATTTGGGTTCAAGTGGTCATCGATGTTGCAAGAAAATAATGTCAGAAAAAAATACCCTTATTGTAAAATCGTGTGTGGGGTGAACTGGTCAAGAGAGGGCCACAGTGATTCCCTCCCAGCCTCACTTTGGTTTGGTTACATTGATATCAAACAAGATGACTAAATAAAAGGTTAGGATGAGGTTTGCAGCACCATGTTGATTCTCTTTTGAGTGGTGGTTGACAACTCAGAGCAAACTGATTGAAATGTCGAGTTGTGAACCACTGGTTCTTTTCAGAACCAACACTACTCAAAGAGATTCACACATAGTACTACCCAAATCTCACCCAGTTATACTCCTACCAAGTTTCAAAACCTACTGAAAAATAACAGGGTTTTTTTGTACGGTAAACAGCGCCATGTACATCATGCCTGGCAGACCTGAGCGCTCTATAAGAGGCCACTATTATTATTTTGCGTATAATACATACCAGCCCTGAGATGGTTTAGAGATGCTAGCATTCTCAGCATAAATGACGGTGGTACAGTGATGGTATCTCTAGTTTCATCTAACATCAACTCATTGATTCTCATAACCTGTGATGAGAGAGAACACACAATGGGATTAAGCCTACAGGGCTTGAAATAACCCACAGCACCCACAGCTATTGTTGTGGTGCCCCCTGTGCTTTTGCTGTGGTGCCCTCTGAAAGGTTCCAATACAACCTTCTCTGTTCCCCCTAGAAGTAACCCTTACCAGAGGGAAAAATGCTGCCCCCTTCAACAGCAAAGTTCCCCAAGGACCACTCCCAAAGGTCCACCTCGAAACCCCACCATCTTCCACTGTACGCTCACTTAGAGCAATTGCTGTTGGTCCTACAGTCCTCAATCAGTCCTCAACCATACAACTTCCTGAATAGAATATGTAAGGGTTGGGGTTTTAAGTACAATACAACATTTCGACAATATCAACTTGCGAGTAACGTACATGTCTTAGTGCTATTTTAGGAGATCCAGCATTTGTTGCACTGACACAACGGTTTCAATCCTGAAGCCAATGACTGCTGTGATGGAGTAGAGAGGCAACAAATCCCACTGTGAACGGCCTGGGCCCAATTTCATAGAGCTGCTAAGCACAAAAATTTGCTTAGCATGACATTTCTTCCTTGATAAAAACAGGATTTCCAACCAAATTTCCACAAGATTTTCAGGATAAGCAAATAACAGCTGAATACCAGTGACCAGCAATGCAACAAACAAAAACATTTGGTCGGTAATCCTTTTTTTAACAAGGAATAAATTTCATGCTAAGCAAATTTTGGTGCTTAGCAGCTCTATGAAATTGGGCCCTGGATGTGATTTCTCTACAAAAATTGGTTAGGTGGCTCACTTGAATGTGATATTGGTAGGGATATCCAAGTCAGTCACCTTACCCTTTTTTTTTCTTCGAGAAATCACATCCAGGTCGTTCAGTGTCCATCTCCTACTCTGTACATGTACACTGTATAGATACATACCTCAGCCGCATCGTCTGGCAAGTGAGCCATCTCTGCTGTAGGTGACCATAACTTGACATCGTAGTCTATTCCACTGGTTGCCAGTACTATTCACAGTAACACACAATGAAAACAAATAAATAAACACTTGTCAACATCACATCTGGATAGGCAACCAGAGACCTAAATCCCACAAAAAAAGTAATCTGCTTACCAGATTAAGAAACCCAGCCAAAGTAACAGTTTTAATGTATCATTTGTAACTGGTAAAGCTGTTAAGATGAAAATAATGCTTAGCAAATTTCTTTACTACGCAAAAAATTAGTGGGGCACCAGTTGCAACAATGTTAACTTTAAGGAATTTTGGCTATTAAATAGTTTCTGTTAAACAATATTTTTCTGTGCTTAGCAAGTTTTTATGCTTACAGGCATAAAATCTGTTATGGTGAAACGTTCACTGAGTGGTCTAGTGCGCCTTGACTCAAATTCTATTAGCTTACTTCATCAGAGTGTGGGTTCCAATCCCTGTAATGACACTTGTGTCATATTGTTTAACCTCAATGAGATATCAAATATGAGTTATTCTTAGCAAAACAGAATAACAAATCTTGTGAAGTATGGTTTCATTTATGTATAGCTAGAGAAATTTCTCCTGCTTTGGCTCTGATATTTTTTAAAATTCTAAAATGCAAACAGCTCCCCAATTGTGCTTTTTCCACTATGCGGTTTTTAAAACTGTACAAAACAAACAAGCAACATGCCCGAAATTCACTCACAATGGTCAAATGGATGAGGCTGTACGCAATTAACAACGTGTTTGTCGCCCTCGAGCAGCATAACTAGCTCAGTGGTGTGACGATCCCAAATAAAGATATGGCCACAGTCAGAGCCACTCAGCACGTAGTCACTGCCCCAGAAGTTAGCTTGCTTGATCTATTTGGTAATAATAATAATAATAAAGAACACTTAATAGAGCGCCGGTATCCGCCTCAGGAAGGCGCTCATGGCGCTTGAGGAGAGAAAGACAAATTAGGACTGAGGATTGTGCGAGTATGCTTGTTTGAACAGGTGAGATTTTAAGTTTGTCTTGAATGTTGTGAGGGATGGAGATGATTTGACAGTCAGTGGGAGTTGGTTCCACACCCGGGCTGATGCCACAGAAAATGACCTAGTGGAAGTCTGATGAGCTCATTAGAACCGGTCTGGTGTGTGCTGAGGTGTATGGGTGGATGAGGTTGATGAGGTATTCAATTGTAGACAATGATAGGGGATTGTTAGTGTTTCTTTCAACATGTACATGTCCATGCAGAGTGGTCAAGTTCACCACACCCAAGCTCTGGTCAGCAGCAGAGTGTTTGAATCCTGGTCATGAAAGTTGTGCCCTTGAGCAAGCCATCTAGACTGTTTTTGAATGTAGAACATTCTGCTCTTTCAGCCAGGCTCCTAGTGGATGGTACCCATACCTTCATCCCTATGGACTGTGAAGGGGGTAACCCTGTTTCAGCCCCAGGAGTAGCTGACAATGTGCCCTTGGTGACCCCTTCACAGTCCATAAGGATGTAGGCATGAATATCATCCACTAGCAGCCTTGCTGGTAGAGCAGAATACACCACCAACTTACATGTATGGTCAACTTATGATCTACCCAGATATGGAATCAATTTGTAACTCACCATAGTTCTGGAGTTCCTATGACCTTTGTAGACCATCTTGAACTCTGGGGTCATGACGTTACTCAATTGTAACTCCTCTCTCTCTTTGGCTTCTCGCTTAGCTCGGATCAGCTCTCGGAATCGAAACTCGCTCACGCTCGGTGTGCGGGGCCTCCGAACCTCTTCCTCGTTACTGCAAATAAGAATTTGTCAAAATCCTCAGAGGCAGGCATAACCTTGTCTTACAGGGTTGTCCACAGTTTTTGAAGGAGCAGGTGAAAAAATTTAAGTAGCCGGTTTTGTCAAAGGACTGAGCAAGCACGAAGTGCATTGCCCTATGGCGTGAGATGCTCTGTGGTGAGATTTGAGCAATTTCTGGCTTCATCCATTGAATAAATTTTTTCTTTGAAGGTCACCACTTTTTTTGTTCCATTTGACTTGTTAATCTGCCAAAGCATGTTGCCCTTATGGCATGGGGTGCAGGGCTCGCAAAGGGCCCCGGAAAAAGTTGGATTCCAGATGCTCTGTGGTGCAATCTGAGCAATTTCTGGCTTAATCTTCTCAATTTGTTTCTTGTTACATGAACTCCTGAACCTGCCATAGATTTTGATTTCATTCAAGTATTTTAATGTTTTTCATGTCAATTTGGTAGGTTTGTTGAACACATGAAAATTGTTCCCATTGGATGGATGGGGTAACTTGATGCCAGCGATTCCTTTCACTGGCTAATTATCTTTTCCAATTTTATTTTGATCTATAATCTAAAGTAGTAGTCACAGCCTACATGTATTTTCTATACCCTCCGCCAGGGTAATAGTTCAATAGCAGGGCAGTTCTTTTCAGAACTGAGAAGTCTCCCGAACACCCGAACATCTACTCCGCGGTAGTAGAAAAAAGCAAGACATTTCTCTAAGAACAAACTCTACCTGGCAAGTAGATACACACATGGTGTTACCGCAAACCAAATATATATATAGATTAAAGCCCACACATAGTCACACACTCTCACGCACACAGCATCACATACCTCTCATGACGTGTATGTCTTCTACGTCGTGTTGGTCTTAGGACAAAGTCATCGTCACTATCGCTCTCACTACAAGTGATAGATCGACTCTCAGGCTCTCTATCAATACAAATCACCACAATAGAACAGCTGTCAATCTATATTACAGGGGATCTGTGGAAGTGTCGTGGCCGAGCGGTTAAGAGCACCGAAATCAAACACTGGTGTTTCTGATCAGCATAGTTTGGGTGCGAATCCTCAGCCGTGACACTTGTGACCTTAAGCAAGACACTAAACCATGGCTTTGTCCTTCGCGGATGGGATGTAAAGCCGTTGGTCCCATGTGTTGTGTAACGCATGTTAAAGAACCCAGTACACTTATCGAAAAGAGAAGGGGTTTGCCCCGGTGTTCCTGGCTGTGGCTGCTGTATGCGCCGTAGCACCTTGTAAACCCTTATAATGTGCTAAATAACAGGGTCTCAGAATTCATCACTGCATTAACCTATCTTTCTGAAAGTTTGTATATACTCAGCGCCTTGAGTACCTTGTTTGGTAGATACGTGTGCTATATAAGACTTTGATATATTATTACATTATCTGTCCATTATATGTTTTCCTTCATTCGCTGGCCAGACGCCAGACTAGTACTTCCGCTTCTTAAGCCTTGGCGAATAGTGATATTTACTACTCGAGCCTCAAAAAGTTGTGTCTTCGACACTAGTGGCGACAAATTTTTAGTTACCAAGGTACATTGCGGCATATTGTTTGCCGCAGGCGCAATATAATAAAATTCACACTGAAAGAATTGAAGGATTGTGTCACTGATGTTCGATTGTGTTTCGTAAGTGAATTATGTTGTCATGAATAGTCGTGAGTGATACAATTGGTTCACCAAGCAGGAAGTTGCGACTACTTTTGTAGTAGTCGTGGCAGCATGACTAACAAGGTAGTTGAAAAACGGTAGTCGCGACTCGGCTAAGCAATAAATAGTCGCGACTTTGGCACTAGTCGCAATAGTCGCCCAGGCTTACCTGTTATTGAGTAGTGCACTAGATTTTTACTGGTCAGCATGTATTTGCAAGAACGTTTTAACCAGATCTCTCCTTTTATCCAATCAAGCTTTCCATTTTGTTCTTCTAACAGTAGTTCTACCTAGCTAGTAAACCACGTTTGGAGCTTCCAAATTTGTTGATTACAATGTGGAAAGATTTCTGCAGAATCAGGGAGAGTTGGCGGTTCTGCACATTGTAAAACCACAATGGAGGGTTACTGTTATAATATTATCCCCCCCCCCCACAAAAAAAACCCATGCTGGTATACTGGTATACACAGAACACAAACCTGAACGTGAAAAAAATCCCTCTTTCTGGCCAAGATTACTGTGGACTTACTGTGCGGTAGACGCTGATGCTCCAGCACCTCGTGTCGAATCTAACCGATCCTCGGGGACAGCTTGAGACGCAAGATCCTGACAGGAACTGCTTGTTGGGAGATGTGCTGGTGGCGGGGTTCCTGCAGGACCACTCACACTCACACGGCGCTGGCGTTGGTTCGCTGTGGTGAACTGACCAGTATGTCTCTCCTGCGTTTATCAGACAAGGTAGAGAGTGCATTTTCAAATCGTTGGACTTTTCCATTGGCAACTCTTAAGGGTCATCGATACAAGCCCCATGGGTTTCTAGATGGCCCTCCGCTCAATATGTATTATTTTCTTCAAGGCCAATGTTTTACGACATAAGTTAATAATAAAATAAAAAATTAAATTTATTTTGCTCCAGAAATCGATCAGAGAGGATTAGAGTTGAAACCTATGGTTCTTTTCATAACCACCCCAGCTCAATTAGAGACTATCATTACAGTGTACATGATGGTGTTACCGGAAACCTTACATCAAATTTCCACCATGCAGAGTTTCAAATCCTACTTAAAAAATAAATACAAAAAATTCCCAGGTGTCCTTTTAATTTTCAAAATTTTGACACCCTGCTTTATCATTCATTTACTGGCCGCAGTATTAGAAGTAAGGGAGCGTATATTTATAATTGATAAAAAAAAAAAGGCAATCGATTACACATGATTATGACTCAAAATTTACACTGGACCACAGGTCTGTGGCCAGTGATTTCCATGTTGGTCCAGTAAACCACTGACAACCAAATCCAGCAAACTCGTGTTGTTCGGTTGAATTACTGACCTGAGGGTTAGTATCTTCCATTCTTTCTCTCAGAGCAAATATCTCCGACTGTCTCCTGACAGGATGATTCTGATTTCCCTGATCTTGTTCCTGCTGCTGTGCTACTCTTCCCCCACCATGGCTTCTACTCGTGCTTGCCTCTAAACAAGCACCTTCTCCAGTTTTAGGAAGAAGCTTAAGAGTTCCATCCTTTGGTTCTGAGACCTGACTCTTGCTCTTATCCAGTGTCTTTTCTTCTGAAGTTTTGTCCAATTCTAGTTTGGGGTACTTCTCACTGCTGGGTCTTGCCTCTGAGCAATCGGTGGTATCACGTTCTGGTGGTGGGCTGATGTTTTGTGGTTGACGACTCTGCTTGTGTGCCAGATTCTCTGCACCACTGGATTTCCTGTTGGCGAGTTCATCACCATCTGAATCACTTGAGCTGGAGCCGTCTTCAGATCCATCCTCGGTGACTCTCCTTTGTGTTTTGCTGTTGCGCTTGCCACGTAGCTTCCCAAGCCCATCCGGAGCAACCGTATCTAAAGCAGGGTCATCCGTCAGGCTGCTCGAGGACAACGAACTATGCGTGCTCCTCTTCCTTTTCTTAGAGTCAGAATTTCCATCACTAGTGTCCATAATTTCACCGTCAGCATCTTGTGCTGCTGGACAGCTGTCAGTTTGTGAGTCTCTTATCTGCATACATGATTGCACACTGCTTGATATTGCACTGATTCCCTCTGTTGATGATGAGCCTTCTTGGAGGATCTCTCTGTCGCCAAGTATCAGTCTTTCCGATTCCGTTTCATTCTCAGGCAATCCTGGCGAGGAGATGCACATCTCTGACGATTCCCCCTGCACAGCCGGGGCAGCATCGCTGCCGACAAGTTGCGAGGAGGTCGTGACTTGGTCAACTTGAGTAGGGCTGATCAATGGGTTGGGGCTCTCATCGGGGCCTGGCTCCTCAAGGCCTGGCTCCTCCGAACTGGCGGAGCTAGGTTTCTTGTTCATCATTCTGGACGTCATGCTGTCCTTCAGACGTTTCTGCATGGTTTGACTGGCTGATTGCTCTTCAGTTGATGTACTCTGAAGAGAACTGAACCGGGAACTCTGAATATGACAAAATTAAAATGACTGAATTTAGAGCTAAATACATTTGGTTAAAATACACATCGTTATTTAGCACCCTTCCCTTCTCAAAAACAAACATGTTTTTCTAAATGCTGAGACAGGAGAGACAAAAAAAGGGATCCTGGGCTATATGGCAGTAACAGATTGAATGGCTTCTGACTGGCTCCCCTGAACAAAGAATCTTTGTGATTTGTGATAACAGCCCCAGATACCACTCCCAGGCCTGGTGCACTTACTGTAGGTTGTGCTGTGGCTGTTCCAGGCTCACTGGCTGAAGCTGCAGCTGCTACCTCTTGGTTACTGCCCTCTGTTGAAGCAGTCGCAATACGCCTGGCATGTGAGGATGTAGAATCGTCCAACCAACGTGTCAACATCTCAGACATCCGCTGAATGATGGTCAGACGAGGCTGGGACTCCGCTGAAATATACAAACAGTTAAGAAAATGTTACAGATAAGCAACCGATTAGGTTTTAGTCCCGCCCAAGCCTGCATGCTTCAACGACCCAAGCTCAGCTTATCCAGTTCTTGCCTTCGCGCACCACCAAGCCCAGAACTTAAGCAGCATCCAGCAACAGAGTCTAGCATTCTCATGAAGACGATCAGAGCATACTGATCGAAACGTTGAGTTGTAACCACCAACACTACTCAAAGGAGATTCACATGGTGTTACCGCAAATACTTCCACCTTGTACTAATCATACAGACACCAACCTTGTTCTCCTCTCGGTCTGGCTTTGGGTCCGGTATCGGACCAGTCTCCGCGTAGACGCAGCCTCTTGATTGGATTCACCACAGGATTCTATCAGCAAATAGTCATTGCATATCATTAATTTCATCCATAAATTTGATCTTGTAAAAATAACTACTAACTGATAAAGGTGATTGCTATCAGACACCCATAAAGGCACCTGGGTGAAGAAAAGCCAATTAGGGTTATTGTCTTGCTCAAGAACACATTCATCATGTCCACCCTTCACTATGATTCAACTTACTCAAGAACTCAAGGTTGTTCTTTCGAAATGTCATATAAATGTTCATTGCTTACTATCGAGAAAATGCACAGAAAACTTTCCAGTGTGTTTTTCTATGGAACTGTTAAATTTAAAAATGGAGCTGATCAACTGAAAAGTTTCATGGCTGTTCTCTTAAGCATCATACACTTGACCCTCAAGGTCTGTATAAATACCTCATCGTCAGCGAATGAGGCGGCCCCGCTGGCATCTCCCCTCGCCTCAGACGCCCCTTCCTGTCTGGCGAACGCAATCTCCTTCTTGTAGGCATCGGTACCGAAGAGATAGATGTAGTCTGAGGAGTAGCTGACTAGGAGCTCGTTGCCGCTGGCCGAGTACTGCAGAGAGGTCGGACGATTGTACTTGTTCTGGAGATGTGGCGGGCAGAACCGGCAGAACATGCCCTGGATACCGCGGCCGCTGTAGTTGCCTGATGAGTAACCAATTAAAAGTAAGTAACATGTCAATCAAAAATAATCATAAATAACTTGTATAGCGCCTAAATCAAAGGTTTGCTCAAAGGCGCTGAGGCACAGAAGAAATAAAAAGTCATTGATGGTAGGCCTCCTGAAACAAGTGGGCTTTAAGAAGTGCCTTGAATGTGTTGAAGAATGTTGTGTCCCTGATGTGATGTGGAAGTTTATTCCAGAGTTTGGGTCCATATACCGTTAAGGCTCTATCAGCAAAAGTGATGTGACTTGTTCTTGGCACTACAAAGTATGGTGAACAGGAGCTGTTTGAACGAAGGAGTCTCCGTTCAGTGCCAATTTGCAGAATGTTCATGATGTAATGAGGGGCTTGTTGACGTGAAGGCCTTGAACATGAGAACGATGACCTTGAAGTTGATCCTTTGTTGGATTGGGAGCCAGTGTAGTTTGACGAGTTCCGGGGCGATAGAGCCGTACTCGCGAAATAAAAATGGTTATAGTTAAGGGAGCATCTCAAAAAGTGGAGAATGTTCTAGGTGTGCGGGAACAATCCTGTAGGCTTACACTGTACATGTTTGCCCACAATCAAGTGGACCCCCAGAACATTCTGCTGGACTCTGTGAATGCCACAATTTATAGGAACATTCATAGATCAGGAGTTCGTTCCACTCGCGCAAACGTTGCCAACAGTTGCGCACGTTCGCCAATAATTTTAAGTGGAACGAGTTGTGTGCCGCCACCGTTGCCGAACGTTGGCAACTTTACGTGAACATACTTCTGAGGTGTTGGCGGACAAGCATACGGTATTATTTAGTTGTCACAAACATAATTACATTGTATTTTCGGTGGATGATAATGCAGGTTTAAAATAACAAAGTTAAGAGGACTATTACAGCAAAAACAAAGTTAAAAAAAAACTATGTACGGTGCGCACCATCTTCATTTCAGGGTGCGCCATATTGATATCGCGTAATGCGCACCAATCGTTCCAAAGACAAACAACAATTGCTTGAACAGTTGCGATTCGTTTGCGCGAGTGGAACGCACCCCAGGCGTGACATTTCATCTTTGAGAGGGCAATCTTTGTGGATAATAAGGGTTTTTATGGTGATGGCAATTATGCATTTTACCTGTGGACCTAGTTCCCAGCATCCTGCGATCGAAGACCCGTACTGAGCTATCAGAGCACCCGACTCCAAGCTGGTAAGGCATGATTGGATTGACGGCTAAGGAAGTAACAGCACGACGACAGTTGATCAAAACATCCTATACAATGGAGAATTCAAATCATTATATGAATCTCATACTATTCTTTAACTGACTGGCATGTAATGTGCCGTATCTTATATTTGAATAATAAAACTGGGTGACCACAACACAAGCAATGGAAGGCCCTTTTCATTTTACTTAGGGCTCTTTCATTGGAAAATCTTGAAGTGTATGGGAAACTTTTGAAGGAGCACCAAGGCCAAGGGGCACCAAGGCCAAGACAGGGGCAACGAAGGCCATGGTCTTTGTGTCCTCTGTGAAACTCCAGGCCTGACATCATAATTTAAATTGTATTGTAAGTGCATAGTGGGATTTGTGATCCAGAATGCACTATGAAAATGTTGTTATTATAACTGTACCTCTCTGCATTCATCCTTTAAACATCTACTCTTTGTGCGCAGATCAAACCAACGAACTGTCCCGTCTTCTCCACACGACAGAAATGTGTTTGGATCATTTGGTATCGTCACTACCTGTAGTGTGGGATAATATTATAAGTCTTGAATCTTTATTCAATTCTTATCCAATATGTGTGGTGTTCACATGTTGAAACAGTAAATTTACAGTATGCAGTAGGGCTCAATACACAATTCAAAAACTGCCCTTTAAAGTTTGAACAGAAGAGACCAGTTAAAAAGATACACAAAGTTTTGCACAGCCAAGCGACTACCGGGTTGTTTATGTTTGTTTGTGTTGTGACAAAGCAATAATAATGTATCAATGTATCAAGGACACATGTGTAATGAAATACTTGATTCTTGGCAATGCAAGTCTAAGTCCTGTGGTCTAACCACAGTGACAGTATTCAGTGCCAGTGTTGCAAGAGATTATGCCCCCACCTGCTCCTGTTCGACGAATTGTGTAGATATTTCGTCTGATATCACCCTCTTTTGCATAAACTTCATCCAGCCCATGATAAGTTTACACCATTAATTAGTCTTCCCTGGTGATGAAACCTACCATACCTCATAGGCAGTGCCATAATGACAGTTAAATATATTCTGTCCATGCTGTGCTGTATTCTCCACATTGTTAAACGAGATCTGACCATCGCCGGAGCAAGAAATAATCTGAAACAAACATAACATGCCGTTCTTTACTAAGTGCTTTACCTCACCCAGTTGACATTTATATTTTGCAGTCTACAGGAATGTACATGTAGAGCTATGTTTTGAGACGCCCTTCCGGTGTACACTATACAAGTGCTATTATTATTATTATTATTATTGTTATTATTATTATTATTATTGTTATTATTATGGCTGCAATATGAGACCCTCACCTTAAAAAGGGCTTGAAAGGTGATCGACACAAACTGTCAATCTGCAGCAATTACTAAAAAATGAGTGACCATAAAAACTTGCTCGGCATGCTTGGTAAAGCACTGCAGCTGTTGATAACGTATTACATTTTGAGAAACAATTCTCTTTAAAGGAACGTGGTTTTAGACAGAGGGATTACAAAAAGAAACAAATCATAAGGCCACATAAAAAAAATGTAGCCCAAGTAAATATTTGAAGAATTGTTCTTGCTTTGCCAACATGAATAAAAACTTCTTTAAACATCTTTTCAAACCTGTACATTTTGAAAATATCAGCTGAAAAGGTTGTTTTTTATGATCGGGGTTTTGACTGGTCGGGCGGGGACGATCAACAATTTTCTTTTATGGCCTAATGAACATTTCTCATTATTGTAGGCCCCTATTGCCGATTATTCTTCCTGTGTGAATTGTGCTTATTAGCTACCTCTACATGTACTGTATAGTACTTTAGCAGCTCTATAAAAATTGTGTAATGTACCTGACTATCATTGCAACACGGCATAAACTTAGCACTGAAGATGTTAGCTCGGTGTCCAGAGGCAATGGTAGCAAGTTTCTTGCGAAGGTAAGGGTCGGTGATACAGAGCTGTTTATCATCAGAGCCAGACAAGATTCTATAGCCGCTGTCATTCCAGCATATGGTATTCACCTGAACACAAAGTATAACAAATAAAAAGTAAATGTTTACTGTCAATAATGTAAAATAAAAAATAAATATTTTAGTTTGGGTAAAATTCCAGCAAGTTTTAGTGACCACTTAAACCATTCAATAGACCCCTTGCATTGGCCGCCCACGCTGAAGTAGATCAGTGGAAATGTGTAAGCGTGAACACTAGTGCAGTCATTGAGTCACTACTATTTTATTCCCTTATTCAAAACCACAGTTGATGATAATGAAAGGTCACACAGTAGGAGGGTTGAAAACATGAAGAATTTCATAATCCATACTTACACAACCTCGATGAATATCAAGTTTGGCTTCGATCCTCAACCGCTGCATAAAGTTTGGACTCCCTTTAGAATTAGGGGGGAAAAAAAATCAGAAAATATATCAGACTTAAAACGAAACGTAAAAAGTAGGTCCGATACTTTGACAGACATGATTGGGGCACGAGACTTCGCAGAGGAAATTGCCTTAATTGTATGTCTACATGTATGCCTTGGTGCCCCTTGAAATTTAAAAATAAAATCCCCTAAGTCTCTTTGTAGAAAGTGTAGGCAAGTAGAATACAACATATTTGCCAGGGAATGTACTGTAACGGCGCCCCACACTCCGAAAATTGTGGCCACCGCCAGTTATGAAATGCCACTAAATAAATATAGTTGTCTTACGACACAAACAACTTAAATGAATGCACACGCAAAGTTTATAGCATTCCACGGTAATTTAAATGATTTTAATAAATGTTTGCACTATCATTGTGGTCGCCCATGGGAGGCAGTTTACTTGTAACTCTCTGTGGCAAAGTATGACCAGACAATCTTCCCAAAAGCAATATCATGAATTTGAAGTTGAAGCAATCTATAGGCTAGCACAACATGTTGGTAAGTTTATATTTGCGTTGATTACTCGGTAGGATCCCTAAGTGAGGATGTCAGGCCAAGGGTGCTTGATTGTTGGTGTAGTAGTGCAGATCAGACACAAAAGAGCTATCAGAAAAACAAAACTGAAAAAACTGAAGGGGTTTGGTGCTGAAGACAAAACTGGAACTCAACTGGTGCTGGACAAAGTGCAAGTAAAACCTGGGCTGAGCACTGCTTATATAGACTTGATGCAACTCCTCCCCTGATGATCAAGTAATAAACACTACACAGTGTGAGCGTGCACTGGTGTGGCTGTGACTGTGTGACTGTATTGTAGGCTACCGTCTCTGTTTATATAGCATGTTTTTTTTACACTCATTACAAACAATTTTACACGAAATTGAGGCTGAGGATTAATTATTTAGTTAATTAATTAATTAATTAATTAAACACCAATTCGTGTACATCACCCCACCACAACAATAAATAGTAATACTATACTCTATAGTAAATGTAGTGTCAATGATCCCAGTCCAACAAGCAACACGAGTGTCAGTGAGTGGAGGTATGAAAAGGCACTGTGAAAGGGTATTCCTGTGAAACCCCAATATGTGTCATGACACTAACAGTACACATACAAGTCACAGCACTCTACTCTACTCACTCTAGCTAGGCTAGGCCTAGGCCTAGTAAACCATTGACAGTAAACATGGTAAACACTGACCCCCCCCCCCCCCAAACACCGTAAAATAGTACAGACAGTAGATTACTCTGCTCTTATTTACTATCACTTCCATTTTTCACCAGGGGCAGGATACATGTACTATGTTGTTGGCTCCATAATTAACCTAGTAGTAGGTAATAGTAAATTAATTGAATTGACAATTAGGCCCTAATGGTTATTTGTTGAATCTTTACCGAGTATTGCCTCTCTCGTCGTTCGCTCATCGTTACAACCCAACTCTCGTCGCCTGTTGATACGGAATAACTTTCTTCTACCATCCATGATGTCAAAATCAATGACGTTTCACAACATCGTCAGGTAAATTCCATGTATGGCTAGAAACTACAAAGTGCAAATTGCAGCTGTCTGAATGTCCGACACAACCAAATGACATTGGATGTGTTGATGACTGAGGAAAGTTCTGACAGTGACAGTGACATTACCTTCTATTCAAGAAGAAGAAGACGGGTGCGACTTCATTCACTTTTTCTGTTTTCGTTCTGATCTTAGTCGGGTTACAAAGGTTAGACTTCACAATGTCCTTAGGTTAGTTGATAGACACGTCTATGTGCAAGACTGATCTGAAGTGTGCCATTTGTGGAAAGTCAGCCCAACTTCGGATAAAAAATAAAGGCGACGCCAGAACGTATACAACAAAAGGAGTTTATTTTGACTGTGCCCGTCGGGCGCTTGTATTGCGGAAGCCAAGAAGCGTATTGATTTAATAATGACTGTCACGGGTAAGCAGGGAATTTTGGCTTGACCCAATTGCATAAAGCTGTTTATTTACATTTGTGTGCTTACTGTTTCAGAACAAATCTGCTAAGCATAAACGTATTATTATTCACCTTGATTTTTCAAGATAGAGCAGGGCCCAATTTCATGGCTCTGCTTACCGTAGCACAGAATCGGCGCTTACGGAAGCAGGGAATTCTGTGCTTACGGCAAGCGTATTTCACGGGTTAGCAGCGAATTTTGGGTTCTGCGCGTGCGTACTCCGCGTTACTAGGCATTCTACGCTTACAAGGCTATCGCAGAAATTCGGCGCTTGCATAATAAGCGCCTAATCGTGATCGTCGGCGCAGAATTCGGCGGTAAGCAGAGCCATGAAATTGGGCCATGAACAGTTTCAAGGCGCAAGCATCTTCGCCATGGACTACTAGCTTTGTACACATCACTCAAAATCAAAACAGCAGTTCAAAGAATCTACACTGATCCATGGAATCAGGCGCGGATCACGGGGGGCAGGGGGCACGTGCCCCCCCCCCCCCCGGGTACAAACAAAAGGAAGGGGAAAAAAGGCGAGAGGAAAGATGCCTCTTCATTTAAATTTTCTGTATCAGAATTATGCACAAGCCCCCAACAATATTTTGTGGACAAACTTTTCTGCATTATTTGTATTACTTTTAAGTCATTTCAGATGAAGTTAAAGGGTCCAAGAAATGTCTCTGAGAAGGCCTTAGATTGCACCTGAGAGCATCTACGACATAAAAATTTCCCGGGCCCTAAATTGCGGGCCCGGACCCCACACCGTAATGGCGTCACGCTTCGCGCTCGCAATTTCAGATTTGATAATGCCCCTGCCATATAATTTTATCTGGCAATAACCCTGCTTGCAACACACGATTATCGGTCGGATGGGTTAGCCGCCCACTTATATTCATGGAACAACATATTTTTTAGGCATTTCATCGCCCATCACGAATGTTATTTAACGTCAGCGGTAGGCTTATTATTATCTTTTAACAAAAACGCTTGCCGATGATGTACAGCATAAATTCAGTTTATTGTCAACAAGAAGGAGAAGCATCTCACTGATAGACTCAAGAGATGTGTGTGATTAAAACTTTCTAGGTAGGAGTCCCCTTTTACTGTACATAAATTTTCCAGTAAAGTTAGACGACTGATATTGATCAAAAAGTACTATTTCTTGAACTCTGTATTTAGGCACACGGAGGCTTGATTTTTCGGCACAAAAACCACGTGCAGCCGGCCCCTGGACCCCCACCTATGGTTAAAACACAGTTATTATCCTAGATTTACTTTTTTCAAAGCATGTTGTCCTCGATCGGCCTTTGAAACGGCGAAGAATGATCGTCGGTGTTAGCCCCGTCTTCCAATGTGGCGGACATTGCAACAAGAAAAGAAGATTGTTGATAGCATCTCACTCATTTTCCATTTCATCGAAACACACAAACCATTTTCTTAATAAATGATTTTGCTAAGGGAAACATGCTGATGACAAAGTCAATACCTACACAGTCGCCCCCTACACAGGAGGCATCTGGCAATAAATTTTGTAAAATATAAACTTTACGAGATCCACTCTGTATGTTAAATTTTCTTTTTTCCAATCAGTCAGCCCATTCATGTAAAACCAATATTAAATTGTCTTTCCTTGAGGATAACGACAAACATGCCTCTACTACGAGTTACTACGAGTCACAACGTGATTATTATCCTACACAAGTCACACTATTGGTGGCGCTCTTTATTGTTGTATTTTATGAGCTCAGAAAGTTTTGCCACAGTAAAATTTTGCGAGGGTAATGTTGCCAGCCTCCAAAAGTAAAAAAACCAAAAAAAAAACCAGGCGAAACACAAACATTTTACCAGAGAGTGTTTGTTTCTTACACTCGCGCTCAAGGAGGAAGGAAATTAGAATCTCACTGCAGTGTATGTGATTTAGCGCAGACTGGGGTTGTTCAGAGTTGGGCAGTTCGTGATTCGTAGTTGGGCAAAGCTTCAAATCGCTGTTCTTCCTTGTCTACCTACTTGCTGACCGGTACCGGGGTTCAGTCGTCGTAAGTATTGTGTTGCAAGACGAAGACGTCAAACATTTAGGGATTTTCCCTACATAATAGGTAGGCAATTGTTTCCGACAATGGTTTAGAATGAGATTTTGCTTTTTGGTTACAATCAGTGAAAAACTGACAACCGAATACGGACATTTCCCCGTCCCGGTGTATGCATTGTTGGCATGGCATTGATGATTGCTTGCTCTGCAGTCTGCTGTATTTTCAATTTCAATTTGCATGATTTATCATGTTTATTTATGATGTGCTTGGTGTGGGTATGGGCTTGGTGTTTGGGATTGAGGGTGGTCATAAAAATAGAGTGTCATTTCTTCATTATGCGTGATAACGTACCCTCCTCCCGACGGCCGCCAGGAGGAGGGTTACGTTATCGCCTACAGGCTACAGTCATGTGCAGTACTGTGATGTGTACATACATGGGATGGGTGGTGGGTTGCACCTAGACCCAGTAACTGGGGCGCTGTACTCTCCTTTTCAAAATTTTGTCATTATCGAATATCGGTCGTATCATGGTCGTACTCCTCCTAGAACTATTTTGGTTTCGTTCTGCTATGGTCTCCCGTTAAGGAACCAAAATAGTTCTAGGAGTACCACCATGGTCGAACCATGGTCGTACTGTGATTATGACAAAATTTCAAAAAAGGAGTACAGCGCCCCAGTTACTTGGTCTAGGTTGCACCAGAGATTGCACGTAAGATTCATGATATTCACAATAATTACAAGACTCCAGATGAATAATATTAATATTAAAAAAAAAGTATTGGAAAAGTTTCCGTATGGCGCCACCACTTTTTCATTCGATATGAAATAATATAGAATCTAATTAACCTCAATGAGATATCCCTTTTTGTAAAATTGAGTGAAAATGTGGTGGCGTCATACGGAAAGTTATCCAAAGTATTAATAATAAAAAAGAGGAAAAAATGGGAGTAGTTTCGAGGTTAGTGCTGTTTCTGTTAGTGGTGGTACTCTGTGTGTGTCTATTAAAATGTCGGTTCTAATTTTGGTCATTTGCTTACTCTGTACCGAGCAACAACTATTTTTGTATTTCAGAAATGTACTTTTCTTCTTTATCACAAGTAACTACTTTTGACGTTTTCAGATAATGGCGGTCAGTAGACAGAGCTCACTGCTCTTCCGCAGGTTTTTGTTCGGTCAGAGAGGATTTACGAGTGCAGCGCCCTCCGAGGCAAAAGCCATCACTCGATTCAGTCAACTAGATGCCAAGATTGAGAAAGCATTACCAGCTAAATGGCAACCAATATGGAACCATCCCGCAGGTCGGTGGTAGGCCTAGTCTGTGGTTAATATTCTGCATTCATAAATACCCCAGACAGTTTCTCTACTCCTATTTGTGGAGAGCGCATCACGTGGGGGTGTTTAAACCTTTGATAAGTTGGAGCTAGCTGTTTATAACAAGTTGGGCGCACAATATTATCACGCGTAACGAAATTCATAGCTATAGTAACAGCGCGTAATCTAAGCGCGCACGCGCGTAATCTAAAAGCACACGCGTACACACAACCCATGCGCATCGAACAGATTCTGCACACAAAGTTTTGAAAAAAAATATTTCAAACCTTGAACTTTCAATTGTTAAAGTGTCTATAACTGTATTTTTTAACGTTTTTTAACAAAAGGGCATTTATGAATGGGAATAAAAGAGTAGTGACTCATTCTTAAACGTCCGTTTAAAACCTTGCAGGGTCGTTGCCGCACGAAAAAGGCCCTTCACACGGCCACCGACCCTGCCGGCTTTAAACGGCTGTTGAAGAACTCGTCGCTACTAAGCTTAGTCGCTACCCCTGTTTTCCCTTAGTAACGGATCTGTTTTATGCCATCACATTTACCTTTACACAGAATACACTAACTCAATAGCCAGGGCAATGATATTATATCTCAGTCCCAGGCATACACTAACCAGACATTTCCTTTTTGTATGGGGGGGGAGGGGGACACGCATAATTGGGTAGGTGGCTATTGATTGTATCATTCAAACTATTCATTTGTGCATTTTTTTTCTGATTAAGCAGACTAAACAGGGTCACCGTCGGCTAATTACCCATCATAGCACAAAATGCTAAAAATTAACTGCTTTTAATTGCACGTGTACATGTCAGGTACAAGTATACATGTATACAGGTTTTGTTATGCCTTGAGTTTTGTCTGCGCCTGCTAGTTTGCACTTCAACTACTGTACAAGAATACTCAACAGGAGTTTTCTGCACAGTAAGAAGATGATGTTGGTCGGGGGGATGGGGTTGGGGGTAAGAGTTGTTGGCCAAAATCCAACAACCACACTGGGGCTGCATCATGTAGGTACATTTACTTAATAGATGTATAAGCCATAGCCTGTACAGACTTGTAAAACCAATAGGATACATTTTTAAAGAATTTGGGCTCGACTAGAATTTTGAATAAAGAAACAGATTTTGAGCAGATAAACACAAGTGTGAATCCTTTGTTGTTTGTTACAGGACTAAAAACAATTCATTTCTGGGCACCGATGTTTAAATGGGTAAGTGTTGGAAATTTTATGTCAGATTGTGTATTCCTCTTTTAGGGTTTGTTCTTCCTGCATGGACATAACCGCTCCAGATTTTCTCAAAGGGCGACTTCAATTTGGAATGGAATTTTCACATGTTAGTTTTATTTGATTACATCTACATTTATATGGAATTAAAACAATCAAACAGTTCCAAAACCCAAGTGGAAGACAAGGGTAACATCCTCTAAGGAGTCAACACTAATTATTTTTATTGTTAGTTTTAGAGTGACAGCCTTTTGAATTCTCATATCAACCATGATGTGTTGTGTTTATTTTGTTTGTCTCATGGTTCTTGTTTCAGTGTTTAGTCATAGCAGGATTAGCGGACTATGCCAGACCAGCAGAGAAGCTCAGTGTGTCTCAGTCAGGAGCTCTAGCAGCCACAGGTACGTGTCTCCAGATGTAGCTAAAGACAAAACACAAAATCTGTTGGCGCGCGCACGCCCTATACAAACAGACCAGGCCTGAGATCTATCACTTTATCAGCACTTAAATACGCTTCTTTGAACACGTTTGGCCAGTAACAGGGACAGGGCCTTTTCCAACATAGCACCAAGACTCTGGAGATCATTTCCTGAAGGCCTCAGACAAATGCACAGCATCACTCTCTTCCAGCAGAAACTTAGACACAACTGTCATGCTTGCTTTCCCAACAATTTGACGTGTTTTTGTAATGCTGCATGATAAATATATTATGTTAAACACTTAAATGGGTATTATAATTGCAAACATAGCTCTACACACCTGTTAACAAGTATAATGAGTGCATCGGGACGCCCTTCAGAGGTAAAAAGCACTACATATAAGAAACAAGCAATATCTGTAAAGACAGTTACTAGTCGAGCACTCCAAATTCTAAAAGATCTTTAACAATATATATAATTTCTTTTTACAGGTGTGATCTGGTCCAGGTACTCTATGGTAGTCATCCCTAAAAACTGGAATCTGTTTAGCGTTAACATCTTCTTAGCTATGACAGGGATAATGCAATTAGCAAGAATTTATAGGTAAGTGGAAATCTAGTTCCCGGCAATCTTGGTGGTCTGGTTGGTACAAGACAGCTGCTCTACATTGGCAGAAACCGTGGATTCAAATCCCACTCAATTAATATGCCTACGTGATTTTTTTCACAGAAATTAGGAAAGTACCGAGTATACAGTGCTTACACACACATTGTTCCTGTACCTGTCCTGTTTTTAAATGGTGTTATTATTATCGTTTGTTTAGCGTTCACTGGATATGCACATGTATTTTTGTGTTTACATTGTCTCTGCTTGCGCCTTGAACATCTGTAAAGATTGATTTGGCGCATTACAAATACCTACTATTATTATTATTATTTATTATTACCACTTTGTAAACCCTTACAAAATGGCCGAGCAGGTTAGTGCACTCAAGTCATCAACTGTGTGTTTGATTCTCGCTCATGACACTTGTGACATTGGGCAAGACACTTACCTATAATTGCTTCTCTTCACCCAGGATTAAATGGGTACCTGTGAGATGGGCAGAGATTCGTATGTAGTTCTTGTGATTGATTTAGCTTGGTGTGCCACATATATTGGCTGCATACTCCCTAGGGAGCTGAGATGGTTTAAGGAATGAAAGAAAATAGCTGTGACCAGGGGGTAATACTGTTGGAGCGCCATGAGCATCACTGAGTGACGGATGCGAGCACTGTAGAAGAAGTCACTGTTATTATATATGGGTCACATAATTCACATGTAGCTCTGCATTAGTGACCAATTTATCCAGGCAACTTATATGCAAAGTGATGAATTTTGTCTGTTTTTCTTGTTAACTTCTCAGGCACCATCAAAAGGAAAAAGAGAGAGTTGGCGACCATCCCTGCCCCAGAATCAACAAGAAGTGACTTTCTTCAAATATTTAGGGGATAATGTAGTACAAAAACGGTTAATTTTACTTGGAAATTATATTTATCATTAATATCGAGTGAACCAGAACTATGGATTTGATTGGTTTGGAATGGTGAAGGTTTTATGGGTTTTGTTTTCTAAAGCTATCGAAAATCAGATTTAGGTGTGTATATTATGTTTGTATTGTTTGATTGTAATGTATGTTTGTTAACCCTCTACTCTTTGTAACATGTTAGCGTGCCGTGGCTTAAAGGCACTGAACAATTGTTAGCATAAAAACTTACTTGGTTACAAGCAATGGAGAGCTGTTGATAGTATAAAACATTGTGAGAAGTAACGTAGATTTTGAGAAAGAAGTAATTTCTCACTAACATATTTGAATTGAGTTCAAGACCTCAGCCGAGGTCTCGAATTCAAGGCATCTAAAACACACAACTTGTGCGAAAAGTTCAAATTTTCACAGGTTTGTTATTTTATGCATTTGTTGAGATACACCAACTGTGAAGGCTAGTCTTTGACAATTACCAACAGTGTCCAGCCGTCGATTTCACAAAGAGTTAGGACTCGTCTTATCTCGAGTTAGGATGAGTAACTCGTCCTAACTTAGGATTAATCTTAAGGTCTGCATGCTACAGTGCAGGGTTGGGACTCGTCCTAAGTCATAAGATTAATCCTAAGTTAGGAAGAGTTTTGTGAAATCAACGGCAGTGCCTTTAAAGCATCGAACTCAAGTTCTAATGGCCGAGTCATCAGTCTGTGCGTTCCAATCCCGGTTGTGAGACTTGTGTTCTAAGGCAAGACACTTCACCATAATTGCTTCTCATCGCCCAGGAGTAAAGGGATATCTATGAGGGCACAGAACAGTGATGTGTATGATGCTGATAAGCAACCTGTGCGCCATATTGGTTGCCGGTGCTGCATACTCCAAAGGAGTTGAGATGGTTTATCATGAACATCATGCATTGCTAATTAGTTGAACCACAGGGTCACTTTGAACAATGCTGCCTATACATTTCTAGTAGAGCCTAGCTTGAAAATTTAACAGCAATATATCGTACAAAGTATTTTTTACGTATTTCACATACGCCTATTCAGTATCTAAACTTTATACAGTTTTTTTTACGTGAAAGTTTTCATTTCTATGTTTTGAAAAATAATGTTGTTGGAATGTATAAAATACTTCCGATATAGGTAATTTTTAAGTTTCAGAATGTGATAATTTATGATTGCTGTGAGTTTATGCATAAGCAGCCCACCTGTAATCAAAGTGCATAATGTCTAGTTCCTTCATACTGTTCTTTCTATAGTCATGATGCCAGTTACAAATTCAGGTACCACACTACATGTAGATGGCGGTAGACTTTTTCTTAAGCAAGGGGAATCTGAATATATTTATGTCAAAGTCTATGAAAGTAACTGATACCATGAACTGGGTGTTGGGGGAGGGGAGGGGAGGGGAGGGGGGGGAGGGGAGGGGAGGGGAGGGGAAGGGAGGGGCGGGGAGGGGAGGGGAGGGGGGCGGGGTGTACGACCCGTGTAAGGGTCTGACACACCTCACCCTACAAATAATCTTTCTCAGTTAGCATTTTTAGCCTTGAAGTAGGACGAGGATGTTCAGACTAAAATTCAATCATTTTGCAAAAGTCATTAATATATTTTTTTGGGGGGCAGTCTTTTTTCTTTTCTTTTGGTGGGGAGCCTTCCGAGCTACGGCCTGGTGTCACCCTTGCAAAGCAATTCCTGTGAACAAGAACGGTTATTTTAATAAGCCTTTTAGAAATATGGTGGAAACAATGCAACAAGGTTTGGGCATATGTGTCTGTATACACCCAAACCAAATAGTACACTCCTATCGCGTCCGCCATACCTCAACAAGGCTTAAGAGATTCTTACCATATTTGCCAAGAGGAAAAATCCAGAGCTTTACCATCTTTTAAGAAAAATGGTTTACTTTGTAGAGGGACTGTAGTCCTTGGACTGTTAAATAAAGTAGAGGAATTATATTTTTAATAACTCTAAATAAACTGAGCGTAAACAAAGAGAAAATGTGTTTTTCTTGTGTTATTATTTCAGATTAGAAACGACAATTGTGAAGAATACATTTCGGGTGGAATAATTATGCAGTGCATGATACATCAGATAGAAAGTGGTACAATATCTCCTTCCCTTTTCAATATGAGGAACAAGTTCTAACAAGGGGCCCGCTTTGTGGCTCAAAATTTTGGAAGCTCAAACTGGCAAGAGGTCCGCTGCATCAAATGCTTTTTTTGATTAAACATATAAGCTAGGCCTAATTTCATCAAGGTGTAGCCTACAACCTTTAATACATCTATATAAATACGAAAACACAACAGCTTGAGCAATTTGACATAAGTTTCTAAAAAAGCAATATTTTTAAAAAGTACTGTGTGACATTCTACTACAAAAGCATGTGGCGTAATGCGGCTGAGTCGTTACAGGCAGTGGACACTATTGGTAATTGTCAAAGACTAGCATTCGCAGTTGGTGTATCTCAACATTATGCATAAAATAATAAACATGTGAAAATTTGAGCTCAACCGGTCATCGAAGTTGAGAGATAATAATGAAAGAAAAATATCCTTTGTCACACGAAGTTGTGTTCGTTTAGATGGTTGATTTCGAGACCTCAAATTTGCTTTGACCTTCGGATGGTACATCCAGCTGTAAGTCTTACGACTAGGATGTGTAGTGTTCGTAAAAGAGAACACTGATCGTGGAAGGGTAGGGTTAACCCATAGAGCTATATATATTGACTTAAACGCTAACTTGCTTCGCGTTTTGAAGCCACCCTGAGCGCAGACATGTTTGATGTGTTGTGGACTACAGAACGATTTGCGTTTTAAGAGAACACACATTGCCGCGATTTTTTTTAATTCGTCATGTGCGCTTTCGTACGCGACTGCACATCCGCGCTACGAAAAAAAGTAAGTTCGACTTGATTGACGTACTATAAAAGTACACGCGCCTTGACGCACATGACACTCGCAGTTTTGTACGCCCATCAGCAGATTGTGCGTTCACATTTGCTGCATTTTTTGGTTCTATGACACATACAAAAGAACAAACGCACTATCATGCAAATGGCCGTACAATTGGCGTACAAATTTCAAGCTTTTGTATTGGTTTGTACATAAACATGGCTGCGCCCACACTGCTTCAAAACCTTAGTGCGTGTATAACGGGGTGTTAGCGCTCTAGTCAATGTAATAGCTCTATGGGTTAACCCCAGTGTTTCTGGTACATATAGCCCCGGCTTGTTACAGATTTCCTCAGGCTTATGAGCTACAGTGATTAAGTTCAGTGATTAGGCATCCTTTCTTATCAGATACATGTAACAATAAAACAAAGTAAATATTTCAGGACTGCCAACACAAAAAGTACTGGCTGGCGAAAACATAAGTAAAGTAGTACTATTTACTACCAGTGTAACAAACTAGTAAGAAGTTTCTATCAGGTCTAAAAGCTCAATGGAAGCCTCTCTTGCCCTTAGCTTTGGTTTCGTGTCTCTTCCAATACTGAATACATTAATGCTTCTTCAATCGGTTCAATCAACACAATAACTACACATGCACCTTTGAAACTTTGAACCTTTGAACCGAGATGTCACAAATATATATCTAGTTATATAAATGTTGAGCTGACTTCAATTTTGGCATGATTGAATGATCTCAACTTTTACGCTAACTATTATACTAGTCCATTCACCATAGCAGTACCCTGTATTACAAACATTATTAATTATTTGTTAAATAGCTCAGTTGGTTAGAGTGGCTAGCACGTTAATCTGGAGATGGCAAGTTCAAAGTTAGTATTAAATTTGTCTTTGTTCAATCCAACTTTAACGCTAATTTCAGTATAGTTTTTTTTTCAGACAGGTAGGCTGAAAATTGCAAAAGAGGTTTATAGTTTTACTAGTTGAGACAAATAAAGTAATATTCAACTGCAATTACAGATAATGATCTCTGATCCAATGAGACATTCCAGCGCAAAAATATACATTTATTATTTGAAAGAATAAAATTGCTGAAGAATTGCAATTTTCAGCCGTGTTGGACACAGCCCAGGGATACTGACCAATTAGAGACATACCCTGTCTTGTCCTTAGAAAGATGGTTTAGGAGTCGAGGGAGTGTGATCCTTCAGCAGGGAAAGTAGAACAGCCTGGGTAGAAATCAAATAATTATAAAAATGTTAAGTTATAAGAAAACCTTATGTTGCAGTTCAAGACATCAATCAATCATCAGATGTTTTGTATAGCGCAATCATTTTAAACCAACGGTTCTTTTCAGAACCACCCCAACTCATTTAGAGATCATTACATGGTGTTACCGCAAACTCTTCTATATCTTATCTCCACCATGCAATTTTTCAAATCCTACTTAGCAATCATTTTAGCTGCATTTTTAAAGGCACTAAGCACAGTGGAAGAACAATAAGTACAAAAGAGTTCTCAGAATTTCATGTGGAGATGACAAGTGCAATGGACTTATTGTAAGGAGATTCAAAGAGATGATTCTTAAAATGGACTTTTGAATATCATTAAGGGGTCAGGTGTACAGAGTTGATCATTCCATAACTTTGGTGCACATACAATATTACTTAAAGGCAGTGGACACTATTGGTAATTGTCAAAGACTAGCCTTCACAGTTGGTGTATCTCAACATATGCATAAATAACAAACCTGTGAAAATTTGAGCTCAATCGGTCATCAAAGTTGCGAGATAATAATGAAAGAAGAAGATACCCTTGTCACACGTAGTTGTGTGCGTTTAGATGGTTGGTTTCGAGACCTCAAGTTCTAAACTTGAGGTCTCGAAATCAAATTCGTGGAAAATTACTTCTTTCTCCAAAACTATGGCACTTCAGAGGGAGCTGTTTCTCACAATGTTTTATACCACCAACCTCTCCCCATTACTTGTCACCAAGAAAGGTTTTATGCTAATAATTATTTTGAGTAATTACCAATAGTGTCCACTGCCTTTAAAACAATAGTATACCTTTTCTTTCATGTAATCATGTCTGTCATAAATGATACTCCTGGTGATGAATTATCAAAAAGAAGTGGAAGTGTGGAACTTATTGGTAAGAGCGATGTTATACGGCAAACAAACTATAAAAATTACACCTCACACATATTCAAAAGGTAAGGTGGAACAGAGAGCTTCCCCACCACATCACAATCACTGTAGCAAGACCCTTCTCTTTTTTTGTACACAAGCGTTAGGGTGTTTTGGCATTTCAGATCTTTCCAGTCCTCTTTGAAAGGGTTGAATAATAACACCCTTATTTTGATTTATATTAGAAAGATCTTTTGTGTGATATGATCGTAACAGGTCTTACCATGACAGTCCACTTCCTGTTTTCCGCCTCTGGCCACACAAGGGAGTTTTTACTATAAAACACCTCATCGTCAACCTCTTCCGGTTTTCTTGGCAGGCAATGGAGAAAGGTCCAATCCTTCACCATCACATCCGTCATCTGAAAAAAAAAAAAAAAACTCAGTCGTTACAACACACTGAAGCTAGTCCTCATACAAGTATGTATATCATTATTTTAAGTCTTTCTATTCTTATTGCCAGCATTTTCCATCGAGCTGATCAAACATTCATCTGCAAAAGTCATTATTGAATGGTCAAAGAGTAGGAGGGTTGACTTTGTACTGTTTAATGCATATTATATTTCGAGGTGGTTTAGTTTGCCATTAATGGTGTCATCACAAACCTTACTCACTTAACATTGGTAGCTCTAAAGGCAGTGGACACTATCGGTAATTGTCAAAGACTAGCCTCCACAGTTGGTGTATCTCAACATATGCATAAAATAACTAACCTGTGAAAATTTTAGCTCAATCGGTCATCAAAGTTGCGAGATAATAATGAAAGAAGAAAACACCCTTGTCACACGAAGTTGTGTGCGTTTAGATGGTTGATTTCGAGACCTCAAGTTCTAAATCTGAGGTCTCGAAATCAAATTGGTGGGAAATTACTTCTTTCTCAAAACTATGGCACTTCGGAGGTTTCTCACACTGTTTTATACCATCAACCTCTCCCCATTACTCGTCACCAACAAAGGTTTTATGCTAATAATAATTTTGAGTAATTACCAATAGTGTCCACTACCTTTAAAAGCTCCTCAAAACAACAATATCTGAAGTACGGCATCCTACCTTCTTTGTGACTTGATAACCTTTGAAAGCCTTCAAGCGCTCAACCTTCTCTTCTTCCTGGCCCATGCTAATCCAAGTGTCAGTAACAACGATGTCTGCGTTGTGACAGGCTTCCATTGGGTCATTGGTGACAAAAACCTCAGTGTTTGCCTGCAAAATAGAAAGGGGTGCTCTGTCAAATACATGTTGAGAAATATTCCTGGAGGGCTAAGCAATAAGCAACGGACTAGCTCATAAGCAATAATTATGGACAACTGACTAGTGTTAAAAATACATGGTGTGGAACCATAGAGTTATATATACGAACTAGAGGGCGCACTGGCCTATATACGTGCTCCGGCATGCGCGCAGGCGGCCATTTTCTAAGTTGACAAAACTGGCATGCCACAGCGTGTGATTGTGCGGCCATTTTGTCAGTTGAACAAAACAGCATCGCGTAGCGTTCAAAAAACACAAACTCCAACGTGTGTTTCATATTCAACACGCGTACAGAATGGTGCGTGCGTGTCTCGTTGCGGTCCCGTCGCGTTTGTGCAAGAAGCATCACCCGTGCGCTCTGTAATTCTTATATATAACTCTATGTGTGGAACATAACTGCAGGTCTAAGCAGTAAGTATACCGGTACTAGCTCTGTGAAATACATGTAGTGGAATATTTTTACAGGACCAAGGAATGTATAACTGAAGTGAATTATGGTGTGGAATCTTTCTCTAGGGTCAAGCAGTACAAAATAATAGATTGAAAACAATTATACAGACTAAATAATAGGATCAAGATAGCATATTATATCATTAACAATATTAATATAAAAAATATTGACAGTTACAGCAAAACTCAAAGCGAAACAATCCACATATGAAAGTGCTGAAGAGCCTGAAGTAAGAAATATAAGTATGCAAAATAAAAAATATTTAAAACATAATTATCAACTGCAATGAAATGTGTAACAAGAACTTCATACATGTATGAAACAATGACACCAATGCAGTTAACCAAAGACTTCAGACACATGTACAAGAAGCTATAATGATAACACAGCGTTATGTGTGAAATGATTTACCTCCTTGGCGAACTTGACTGTATCTGCCATCACCTCAGGAAAGATTTCATAGCCCTGTAAAAAAAGAGTGAAAGCAAAATCAATTTAAGACTCCGATTAAACCCTACATCAACTCTACAAGTTGGTTCTACCTTTTCAGGATGCCGCAAGCAGTGCCATTAAGCAGAAAATACCGCTTAACAAATTTCTTTGCAAAGCAAAAACTGAGTAGGGCACCACTCACAACAACGTATTATGATGTCATTTTGACTGGTAACCTGTTTCTGTTAAGCAATACTTTTCTGTGCTCAGCAAGTTTTCGTGCTTACCGGGTTTATGAAATTGGGCAGAGGTCATGTCCTGAACACTTTCCACTTTTCAAGCTTGTGTCAACCCCGGTCAGTGACCCCATAGCACCCCTAGATTTAACAGTTTTGCAACTCACCTTAGGCGTGGCCAACTTGAGGTTGATTCCTAGGCGTGGTGCTGCCATCATGATAGAATGGATGATATTGTTTCCATCACCAACCCAGGCTAACGTCAGCCCACTCAGTGACCCATAATGCTCCTAAAGTCATTGTGGAAGAAAAAGAGTTAAGATTTTTGTTTATAATTTCATTTTTTCTGTAGTAGGACTACAAGAAATGTACATTTCATTCCTTCATCAATGATTCATTATACAGATTTACAAATTCGCGGCATAAACCGAATCGCAAGTAAATTTACAAAATGGATATTGTTTTGTCCATAACCAACCCAGACTAACGTCAGCCCACTCAGTGACCCAAAATGCTCATTGGGGAAGAAAATGAGCTCACCTTTTTTAGGAATACAAGACAAAGTACAGGTTGGCTTCATTGTGCCATTTGCAAACTTTTTAATGCGATTAAAAAAATTGAGAAGTTTGGGATTGTCTCCTCATTAAGCCCTGACTTCATAGGTCCTCCTGATGAATCTGCCAATATCCTCCACTCTTTGGCAACTCAACACCGCAATGTTTGGACTTGCTGACAACGATTGGTATGCCTGGCCCAGTGTTGCTTGGCAATACTTCTACTACTGCAGGACTACAAATACTCTGCAAGTAGTTGTAGGATGTAAACAATTAATCTTGAAGGTAAGTTGACTGCAGTTTTATTACTGAATCTCTTACCTGTAATGTTAACATATCAGCTAATGACTGCAATGGATGATAGATTTCTGACAAGCCGTTAACTATTGGCACAGAGCCCTCCTCTGTTAATGTAATCAGGTCCTCATGACGATAGACCCTGGCGAATATCAGATCTACAAAGCCTGACAGGACTCTACAAAACAAACAATCACAAACAAAAGTGAGTTACATCCTTTATCATTTCAAGAGACAACTTACTTTAAACGGGGGACTGAAGTAATGATCAGGTCCACATTTCATAAAGATGTTCGAAAGGCAGGAAATACTGCTTGAAAAATTTCTTTGCTAAGCAAAAATGTAGTGGGGCGACAGTCACAACATTGTTAACCTTATGTAAATTGGCTGGTAACATGTTTCTGTTAAACAATACTTTTCTGTGCCTAGCAAGTTTTTGTTCTTACAGGCTTTATGAAGTTGGGCCCATGGCAGGGCCAAAATTCATGGAGCTGCTTAAGCACAAAAAGTAGCTACGTGTATGTATTACAAAATGACCCTTAAGTATACCAGATTAATTTACCAGCCAAACTACAAAGGCCCAATTTCATGAAGCTGTTTAGCAGAAAATGCTGCTCGTTGCTGAGCAAGAAATGAGTCGGGCACCGGTGGCAACAGTATAAACTTCATGCAATGTTGGCTGGTAGCCTGTTTCTGCTAAGTTTTCTGTTCTAAGAAAGATTTTGTGCTAACAGGCTTTATGAAATTGCGCTCAGGACACAAGTAAAATTTTATGACTGGTATCATGCTCATTAGCAGAAAATTGTTAAGCAATAATTTGCTTCAGACCTAAGGGGCCTTCAATACCACTGACTGGACACAAGGGAACTAAATTGAGGAGGACAAATCTAGATAGTGGCATCAAAGGTCTTAACTTACCTGGCTGTGTCTCTCAGTGACTCATTGACTCCAAGGTGTATATCATTCTGAGTAAGAAAAGATGGATGGCCTCCCAGGGCTGCAAAACCTACATCAAATCATATAAACAAAATCACAAGTTATAATCTAGTATTCAAGATACAACCAGGGAAAAGAAAACATAGCTCTTTTTATTTTAATGTGGTTACAGTTTTGCAGTCGAGAGGAGCAAATAAGCCTAAGCTCTAAGTCTCTTCATCAAGGTAAATCTAGGTAAATCCAGGTAAAACAAAACAAAAAACAAAACAAATAGTAGCCTTGCGGGAACAACCGTGTGTAAAATCTCTTTTGAGGGAGTGTTGGCTCTGAAAAGAGCCGGTGTGGTCTTGCTGTTTCGAACAGAAGTCAGTATACTCTGCTCGTCTTTAGGAAAAAATGAAATAAAATAAAGTATACCCGTCTCTGATGACATCCTCGTCCTTGTACTTCTCTTCTCAAAGATCAAGGCGGCTGCTTTACCCACAAGAGGCTGGTAAATCTCCCCACCCATCTTGATCCTCTCCTTCAGGTCCGCTGCCGTCCACAGTAGCTGCTCGATGTCATGTTTGTTGAAATCTCGGAGGGTCAAGAAGTGTTTGCCGACAAAGGAGGTCTGCTTAGGGTCTGATCTGGATTGAGTAGAATTAACGATGAAACTGATTGATAGAAGTTCTGTAAACTCTTTTGTCTTAAATTTTTCCTTCACTTTGCGAAGCGCCTCAGAATAGACAAGAATGAGGGTACTCTACCAAATAATTTCTGATGACTGATTGATTATTATTATTATTTATTTGGCATTAAAACTCATACAAAATAAAAACATTTATTGATTGATTGATTGATTGATTGAATGATTGATTGGTTGATAATGGAAATTGTTAAATGTTTCTACTTTTAAACGTTTAATCCCTGCAGTCAGCACATGCTGATATATTTTAATAAAGTCCATTTTAAGCACACGACTGGTCAATGCCATGTTATCCTTAAATCAGGACAATGTCACACGCCCTATAGACAGAGCGAGTGTCAGTTAACAGGGGTCAGTAGTTTATCATAAATATGTACAATTATTATAGTTATTAAAAATGTTCTTTATTTAATTATTTGTGTTGTTAATTTATTTTGTGTTTTTAAACCTGAGTATTAAACAAAAAAGTCTAGATTCCAGTAAAAGTCTAACAAGATTTAAAACAAATTCAAACAATTATTACACACTCAAGTCATAACAACATTGTAAAATGCAAGAAAGAACAAAAATCATGGTTATTTTCCCCATAGAAAAATGACAAATACGAAATAGGGGTAAGGACAAACATTTAAATTTAATATGTTTTCAAACAAGACGGACTCCTGGTCTAGTCATATGTAAAGTACATGAACATGAAAAAGCGTCTAACTGCATGCCAAGCAATTTCTTGCACTTTTTGTTTGACTGCCATACTTACTGTCCAGCAATATTTCCATGCATTGCCGCAACACAAACTCGTTTCTTCCCCAGTCCAAGAACACCACTCGCTTTGCAACCAGACTGTAACACAGCAGAGGTTAGCCGAGAAAATGTTCCAGCTGCCATTATTTGTTGAATTCCTCTTCTTCGCAAAAAATAAAGAATGTTTTTAGACAACCAAACACAACAACCACTCTGTAGTTTTTTGACAACCAGCCAGCTAGACAGTGCATGTGTGTGTGCGCGCGTGCGCGTGTGTACAACGTTATTGCATGCAGAAGACGACGATTGATGAATGCCAGTCAACTCGTCCCACCCCATCAAAGTCGCCCACTTCAAAGTCGCTCCGTGTGCGTGTAAATATAGGTTTAACGGGGGCGACTCTGTCAGGGCCGACTTTGGTCGAGGCGAGTTTTAGGAGAGATGACTTTGTTTGGGGCGACTTTGGTCGGGGCGAGTTTTAGTAGGGGCGACTTTGCCAGGGGCGACTTTGAGAGGCGTGAGTTAAACTTTTAGGAGAGGCGACTTTGTGGTGACCGGATTTTGATAAAGGCGAGTTGACTAGTTTCCGTTAGTAATTAATTAGTCAGCACCCATCGGAGTTATCTGATATCTTTCACCGGTGAAGAAGTCTGGGTATAGTGCAGAGAGGAGCATTATGCAAAATGGCGACTGACGACTCGGACGTGCCAGGTAAACAAGGTTATATTTTACTTAGTTACCGCATCTCATGGTTTGTCTTTTGTACCAGAAATTGTGTCGATTTAATGCTGTATGGTGTGGCATCATAGTAATTGTTTATTTAAGGAGTAGATTTGGTCAGATCCTTGTAAAAACTGAAATGAAATGAAAAAAAAAAAAGTGCTAAAAAAATTACTCACTAATCTGATTCACAACTGCATTGTTAATGTTGTATGTATGTATGTAGCTAAATTGCACTGGACACAGTACACACAAATATTGACTGACACAACATCAGGCAACAGGGCCAGGCGGGATGTAAAAAAGAACAATTTTAATTTTAATTTATAACCTTGTAAATAAGAACCTTTTTAATTTTAAGGCATATCAACGATGTTTGTAGTACTAGTAGTAGGTGTATGCAGTATTCAGTAATCCAGCATTTCATTTTTCAATCATTACAACGAGGGACATGAATTGTGTCCGTGATGATTTAAATTGTAAAAGACATTGTCAGATTGTTATTATTTGAATGTAATTTATGAATAATTGCCATTTTTAGAACTCAATTATTAAAGCTAGAGCTGGAAATATTTTTGTGTTTTTCAGTGCACAATAAATGAATTTAATTTCAATACAATATTTAATAACATATACCTCATTGTGATGATATTTTCTTTCGTTCGCCTAGCAACTGGCGCTGTCTTCACCTTTGGTAAGAGCCGTTTTGCTGACAATACTGCCAATAAGTTTTGGATTCGCAATGACAAAGTAATCCAGGTATCATGTGGTGATGACCATACCTCATTTGTTACTGGTAAGTTTCAGGTTATTATTGTAAGCATTGCACTATACTATTTGGTCAGCCCTGGTATACACTGATCCATCAGGCTCCGCCCATGGCGCATGTGTGAGCAAAAACATGTGAGCCTCTCCAGTGATCAGTAAAAAGTGTTGAAACATGGGCGTGACACGCGAGCTTGCACCTGTTCTTATAAGACAGTTTCTTCATTCCTATTGGTCGAGAGCAACGGCTGAAACAGTTGTGCCACATCACACGATACGCGCGACGCGCACAGCACTCCCTTATAAGGAGTTGTTTACCCGATGGCCTTACCATTTCATAGCTGGAGGGGTGTTGTGTTGAAAGTAATCATTGAACAATTATAATTTTTGCATTTATTTTACTTTTTGACCAAAAAGTGTTGATGTTTTTGACCGAAAAGGTATTTATGAATGGGAATCAAAGTGTTTTGAATCGGTTTCCTCTTCACCACACATTGATTCCCTTAATTAATAGTCTTTAGTCTTTAGTCATAAGGAGAGAGGTGTTCAAGAACAAAGGAAAATGTTTTAATCTATTCATACGTTTAGTTTAATATTTGAAAGTAAATAAAGAGATTAGCAAAGCGTAGCGTTACAAGACTAATGCAAGAGATGTTAAGAATAATGCAGCAAACAATTTCCCTTGCATAGCAGAGCAAAATGCTTCGCCAAATGTATTAGTTGCTTCAAAAAAAAATCATGATTTGCTACTCAATATTGGCATTTTAGTGTGCACACAAAAGTTAAGTTTAGTTTTGTTGCTATGCCACTTGAACACGCATCAGGGTGGATATGTGCGCATTACAAGTCTTATTATTGATTTTTGGGGTTGAACAAAGAATTGACTAGAGTGGGATTCGAACCAACGACCTCCGGATTAACGTGCCGGCGCTCTACCAACTGAGCTATCTAGCCCTATATTGGCGGTGTCCCTATTTTGTCAATATCTTTGTTCGGGGGTGCCAGTCAGAAGCCATACAACCGTTAACTGCCGTGTAGCCAGGGATCACACCCAAATTACGATACAACCTGGGAAGCGGCAGCTAGGGGATCACCTTAAGGGGATGCGACTTTTTGTTTCAGATATCAATATAAACCACAAGGGAAACTGACTGGGTAAATTTGTAAATGATTTTTGGGGTTGAACAAAGAATTGACTAGAGTGGGATTCGAACCAACGACCTCCGGATTAACGTGCCGGCGCTCTACCAACTGAGCTATCTAGCCCTATATTGGCGGTGTCCCTATTTTGTCAATATCTTTGTTCGGGGGTGCCAGTCAGAAGCCATACAACCGTTAACTGCCGTGTAGCCAGGGATCACACCCAAATTACGATACAACCTGGGAAGCGGCAGCTAGGGGATCACCTTAAGGGGATGCGACTTTTTGTTTCAGATATCAATATAAACCACAAGGGAAACTGACTGGGTAAATTTGTAAATGATCCCTGGCTACACGGCAGTTAACGGTTGTATGGCTTCTGACTGGCACCCCCGAACAAAGATATTGACAAAATAGGGACACCGCCAATATAGGGCTAGATAGCTCAGTTGGTAGAGCGCCGGCACGTTAATCCGGAGGTCGTTGGTTCGAATCCCACTCTAGTCAATTCTTTGCTCAACCCCAAAAATCATTTACAAATTTACCCAGTCAGTTTCCCTTGTGGTTTATATTGATATCTGAAACAAAAAGTCGCATCCCCTTAAGGTGATCCCCTAGCTGCCGCTTCCCAGGTTGTATCGTAATTTGGGTGTGATCCCTGGCTACACGGCAGTTAACGGTTGTATGGCTTCTGACTGGCACCCCCGAACAAAGATATTGACAAAATAGGGACACCGCCAATATAGGGCTAGATAGCTCAGTTGGTAGAGCGCCGGCACGTTAATCCGGAGGTCGTTGGTTCGAATCCCACTCTAGTCAATTCTTTGTTCAACCCCAAAAATCATTTACAAATTTACCCAGTCAGTTTCCCTTGTGGTTTATATTGATATCTGAAACAAAAAGTCGCATCCCCTTAAGGTGATCCCCTAGCTGCCGCTTCCCAGGTTGTATCGTAATTTGGGTGTGATCCCTGGCTACACGGCAGTTAACGGTTGTATGGCTTCTGACTGGCACCCCCGAACAAAGATATTGACAAAATAGGGACACCGCCAATATAGGGCTAGATAGCTCAGTTGGTAGAGCGCCGGCACGTTAATCCGGAGGTCGTTGGTTCGAATCCCACTCTAGTCAATTCTTTGTTCAACCCCAAAAATCATTTACAAATTTACCCAGTCAGTTTCCCTTGTGGTTTATATTGAAGTCTTATTATTGTTATTATTATTATTATGCAAAATTGCTCAACAAAACAGTTCCCTAGATACGTAGCATAGACAAACAACTTTTTCTATGAACTCAAATAGATTACATTGATCTACTCAAATAGATTACATTGATCTATTTGATGTGTAGTGAGTTTTGTATATTTTAGTTTTAATTGTATGGTCTCTATTTGAGTGTTGCTCTCTTGTATCAAAGTTGCATTGTCTTTACAGCCTTTATTGTTTTATGGTGTTAAAGGCAGTGGACACTATTGGTAATTACTCAAAATAATTATTGGCATAAAACCTTTCTTGGTGACAAGTAATGGGGAGAGGTTGATGGTATAAAACATTGTGAGAAACGGCTCCCTCTGAAGTGCCATAGTTTTAAAGAAAGACGTAATATTCCACGAATTTGATTTCGAGACCTCAGATTTAGAACTTGAGGTCTCGAAATCAACCATCTAAACGCACACAACTTCGTGTGACAAGGGTGTTTTTTTCTTTCATTATTATCTCGCAAGTTCGATGACCGATTGAGCTCAAATTTTCACAGGTTTGTTATTTTATGCTTATGTTGAGATACACCAACTGTGAAGGCTAGTCTTTGACAATTACCAATAGTGTCCACTGCCTTTAACGCACCTTTTTTTGCTTGTAAACTTGTATATATCTACTTTGCTTATATATTTTTACGGGTGTACCGTTGCAATTTTTACTGTCATGGGCCCTCGAACAGGCTGGTCCTGGAGAGAGCGCAATATAAGATCAATAAATTATTATTATTATTGATCAAAATGCCTGGTTTGTCCATGTGATTGTAATATTTAATAATGAATTGGTTTTGTATCATTGCAGAGAGTGGCCGTATCTTTACATTCGGTGCTAACGAGTGGGGACAGCTTGGTCTGGGCCATACAAAATCAACAAATAAACCTGGAAGCATCAAAGGTATGTTTACTTCATGTCTCACAGGGCTCAATTTCAAGGGGGGGTGGGAGGAGACATGATATCAAAGTCGGTCAAAGTCGGTAAGATGGTCATCATTGGAAACTTCATTTGAAATAATTTAAGAAATGAGTAAAGCTTAGTTTTTTGAGAAATGAGTAAAACATAGAGAAAGGACTCTATGGAAAAACAATAGGTTTTGAGATGAGTAAAACAGTTCGATTTCAAGATATGAGTAATTAAAACTATTAATTGTTATCAATAAAAACTCTTAGGTTTTCAAAAATGAGAAAACAATTATTTTTTGAGAAATGAGTAAAACAATTTATTTTTGAGATATGAGTAAAACAATGAGTTTGAACAAAAAATCTACTGTTTTCTTGTGACTGTTGGCCAATTGAGCATAAATGTTGTTGAGTCACATAGAGTAGGGATACTTGTCTTTGACAATTTGCATGTTGGCCGCGCGCTTTAACATGTTCAATGGCAACGCACTGTGTTAAGTCAATAACGCTGCCCACTTAACTACTGTTAGATTAAAGTCCAAAGTGCTAATGACAACATGCTATTCACACATTAGGCCTATTACCTGGTAATCATAGACAGTATGTACATAATGTGTATTGTGTTTAATCTTCTTGCGTTTAAAACAGAATTGCATTGCTTTTAGATCGATGGACTTTACCTTACAGACACGACACTAAAGTATTGATTAAGCGTACAACATTCAAGTGACTGCATACAATTTTGACAAACAATCAAATGAGGAACTTTTTCTCTGTCATTTTAAAAGTTTGTTGACTTTGTGCCAGGTAGTTTTTTTTTCAAAACCTTGTTAGAAGAGTTTTATACTAAGCAACAAATATTGGGGAGCCGGTCACAAACAGCACAGGATACATGGTGTTTTGGCTGGTAGCATTTTTCTGCTAAGCAAGATTGCTCTTGTGCTAAGCAGCTTTTTTATTTTGGGCCCTGGGTTTTGGGTTAGCTTGTAGCTCAACTGTCATTGTTGAACCAATTTTTGCCCAGTTTGCAGTTTGTTTTTCTGTAGCATATTTTTAATTTATTTGAATTTATGTTGCATTTTTTTTTATTGGCCATGCAACTTTTCAGCTGATAAGCCAATGTTCCGTCCTTTTCTTTAATTTAAAAAAAACTATTATTATTTAATAATAAAAATGCCTATTAAGAACTTTTTTTCTTGGTTTTAACAATACACCATTTACCACCTTAATGGTCCAGTAACCATCCCTTTTTCCTTACCACTTTGCTCTAATTGGAGCGTAGCCACCCTGTGTTTGTAAAATGATAACTTTTTTTATCCCTTGCTCCTGGTTTTGGCTATACAGTACATGTACATGATTTTGTTTGTGCTTGTTTATGCTTAGACAAAAGTCCAGTTTGGATCGAAAGCTAAGGCCATCTTCCCCACTAGTTTTATACACAAAGTTAGTAGGGGAGATGGCCTTAGCTTCTGATCCAAACTGGACCTTCGTCAGAAGCATGTAAACAAATACAAACAAAAACATATCCATTTATTGCAACAGGTGGGGAGTTGGAAAAGATAAAATGAATATGGTTAGAACAAATGAAAGCAAAATACATACAAACTCAAAGGGATCACCATGAAGGGATACCGCAACGGAGAAATACATAAGTTTCTTTGTCAAGCCTCTTTCGTTTCTATGTCAGGTTTAAAGCATGAAGGAGTTGTATTGGTCGGGTGTGGTCGTCTTCATACCATAGTATGCACCAGGAACCACACCCTGTACAGCTTTGGAGCTGGAGGGGAGGGGCAGCTTGGCTTGGCCGGGTCTAGGAGCTACGAAACACCACAGCTGGTTCAAGAGCTAGCGGATGTTCAAGTGAAGCAGATTTCATGTGGGACCGAACACTCTGCCATACTCACTGGTAACATTGATGATGTTTTTTATTGTGTTTACACTTTTAAATCAAACAGATGTCATTGTTATATTATTACGTATATAAACACTGGTACTTAGTCAAAATAAGCAGGATCCAGTCACAGATGTGGTATGGTATTTTGGCTGGTAACCTTATTATGGTAAGCAAATTTTGTTGTGTTTAGCTACTTTTTGAGCTAAAGCAGCTGTGTGAACTTTGGCCCTGATCATTTCTGCTTAGCAAAATGATGTCCAAGAATTGTTCCTGCTTAAGCAGCCCTACCAAATTGTTCCCTGGATTTGGATGTCGGACCTTTTTTCCCTCATCCCTCATAACTATTTTTCAAAAATATTCTAAAAAATACTTCATAGTGTTGTTTACTTTTGATCCTCAGTTGATGGCAGTCTGTACATGTTTGGGAGTGGTTCCGAGGGCCAGATGGGACTGGATGATGTGACAGAGACTGAGGTCCCTACACCGCTATCCGTGGGAGTACCCATCAAGCAGGTGTCATGTGGTTACTACCACACTGCGTTAGTCACAGGTGGGTTTGCGGATTGAACAGAGACTAGTTTGTTTGTCCGTTAGGGTTTGTGTTCATTTGTTTGTTTGTGTGTTTCTCAGGACAACCATGTGGTTAAGTACAGCATAGAGCCATTGCCTAAACGGTTTCAATTAAAGTGGTAAACTGTGAGGTTGGTTTGGGTCATTTATTGCAGACAATACTAACATGATTTGGGCAGGGCTTCTGTGATACATTGTACTGTAAGTTTAAAAATGAAATTAAATGATAAGTGGAAACACTCATAAATGTGATGTATGTATCAGGCCTTAAACTTCGCTCTTGGAGGGGCACAGCAATTTTCCTCTCTATGAAGAAAACATAAATTTTTATATCTGTGCTAAGGGCACCACAGCAAAAGCACAGGGCACTACAACAAATGTAGTCTTGGTTCAGGACTCTCCTGGATATGTAACAAGAAAGCGCGCTATCACCCCCAACGCGCTATCAACCACGAATTCGAACCGCTATCACAGGAGAGTCTTGAACCAAGACTACAACAAATGCTGTGGGTGGGTACCGTGCGTTGTTTCGAGGCCAGATGTATCCACAGCGCCAGGTATTTTGTCACAAATATTTTTATTTTTTATTCTCCCTCCAGATGATGGGAAACTTTACACCTTTGGTGAGAACGAGTTTGGTAAACTGGGTCTGAGTGACACAAACTCGGCTAGCGTTCCACAGCATGTTAGCTTAATCAAGGACAGAGTACGACGAGTGTCGTGTGGGAATAGCCATACTGCTGCAGTCACAGGTAAGCTTACGTACATGTTTATGGAATACTACCATTACTACTAATAGATCAGTTCTTATATAAACATGTAGGCCAAGCACTTTATCTATGTCTTAAAGCACTTTACTCAAAATACCTATTTACATAGCACCTTGTAAAGGTTTACAAGGTGATGCTGCTTAATCTTCTGATTGATTGATTGATTGAATTTATTCGGATAAAAATACAGCAAGAACATACTCAAAATACAAACATGTACTTAACAACAGGAGAAAAGACAAAAAAACAAGATAGAAATACTGCAGAAAATTATCCAAGGATAGCCCAAAAAAGCCAATAACTTAGACTTATTTCCATTGGGGTCCTTGCATACCATGCCAGAAATACCAGGGCAAACCCCCTTCTCTTAGCAATAAGTGCAACTGGATTCTTTGACATGCATTTACATGTACACAAGACAAAAGATTTTTCGGCTTTACGTCTCGTCCGAAGGATGAAGCAATAATGGTTACGTTTCTTGCTTTACAATATATTTGCCAAGACTGAGGCTGGAACCCACCCTCTGCTGATCCGAAACAACGGATGTACATGTAATATTCAATGCGCTTCACCGCTCGATGTTTGTTCACCACACCACCCACTTTAACATTGTGGAATACTTGTTTTCTCTAATACTTCAAAAATAAGTTTTTGAGGCAGACTATGCTAGGATCATTAACTTGTTTTGCACTTGTTAAAATGACAGCTTCACACAAATTCTTTTGGTTGTTTTTCTCCCCCCATTGCAGATAGTGGTCACGTGTATACGTGGGGTGATGGGAGCAACGGTCAGCTCGGACACGGTCCGTCCATTCTAGAACTTAATGTACCTCAGAGGATAATGAAATTACGGGGAAAGAAATGTCGGGACGTTGTGTGCGGGGAGAACCACACAGCGCTCATAACTGGTAAGCAGCATAATTATATGTAGTAATGGGTTTTATGCATACACAGATGTTTGTAACTGTAAAACCGTGTATACTCCAAGTCCCGTGTAAAGAAATACACAGGCATATTACTTGTGTGGGATTAAAACCCATAACCTTCGCAGATGTCTTAACAACTAGACCACCAAGACAGCCGGTAACCCATAATCTTCACTGATGTCTCAACAACTAGACCACCAAGACAGCCGGTAGCTAGAGGCAGTACAAATCCTATATTTTGACAGCGGGTATGGAAACAATTCATTATTTGTGTTAGCTGTCTGACTTACAGGAACAAATTGATGGTTCTTAGAAGTTGTTCCTGGCATTACAAAAAAGTCTGCCGTATGCCAGATCAAACAAAAAATGGGCTTGTTAAAACGTCATCAGGGCACAATGTCATAGAGCTGCTAAAGTAGAAACTATTGCTTAACCACACATTCCTGCTACACAGAATGAGCAGTACACCAGTCGCAAATTGTACATGGTAGTTTGGCTGGTAACCTTATTCTGGTAAGCATACTTTTGTTGTGCTAAGCTACTATTACTGCCTTAAGCAGCTCAATAAAACTGGGCCCTGATGTGAAGTGGTTAACCGTGATAAAAAAATGAAGATCTTTTTTACATAGCGATTGGTATTAACTTTCTTGTTGCAGAGCATGGGTCTTTGTACATGTTTGGTGACGGTAGACACGGCAAGCTGTGTCAAGGAGATGAAAGCTTTAGTAACCTCTTCCAGCCAACTAAAGTCAAGAGATTCAAGGGCTTCCATGTAGAGCAGGTAGGTCCTCACAATAAAGCCCTTCTCACACTACTCAATTCCCCTGGGGCAACCCTGGGGCAACCCTGGGGAGTATCTGCCAGCTCTTTCACACTTAAATAACTTTACCCTAGATCTACACCAGCAAATGGGCATACCCCTGGGAATAGCTACCCCTGCTCTGGTGTAGGGGTACACGGTAAAACCCTGGGGCCGGGTATTCTTGAAATGTGCAGCCAGACCCAGTTGAATAGGGACCTAGGCCGGTACAGTGTGACAGTGCCAAGGAGGAACCATGAGGTAAACAAAATTCCTGGGGGCCTCACATAGGCTTTGTTTCAATTATTATGCTTTCAAAAACCATACTGCAAGGTATTGTTAGAGGAGGAAGGAAAAGAAGAAGACAAAAACAAAAAGGTGGGAAGATTATCAGAAGTGGCATACTTGGACTGTGGGCTTTTGGAGGATAGGAGTACGTTTTGTTGAAAGAGTTGGTTGCAAAGTCATGTGTCCAATGCCCATCATGGGATAGGCAAGCCCGAGGGTTTTTTATCAAACGGCTCACCAAAACCTCCTCAACTCCTTGGGAGTGGAACCAGCAACCAGAAGTGCGCACAGTCTGTTAACATTCAACATCCACACCAACAAACTTTTGGCTTTGCTAGCGGCTGGTACCCATTTACTCCTGGGTGATGGAAAGACACTTCCTTGCTTGTCTTCTCCCCATTGGGTTCTTTGCTAGTACAGTGATTAAGTTCACTTTTTCTTAGAGTCCTTGGCACCACAACCAGAACAAATGACATTAAACAGCTACTTGAGCGGAATGTTTTTAACGTACATGGTATTTAACTTGTTTATAATGCACTTGTTCACCATTTTAATGTAATTTTGATATGTGTACACTTCTGAATTTTTCGTAATTATCGATTAAAAAATCAGGCCCCAACCGAAAGGCTTTGAAAAACTAAAAACACTTCTGCCGTTGAGAGCGCGCGTCAAAGGACAATGCCGCTGACGTCATCTCTGGGAGCTAGCTTTGTTATGCCTCCACGCTGCAACAAAGCGGCTTTACAAATTGGAGGTCCCAGAGATGACGTTTTGAGAGTTATTACGTAACAGGGCTTTTCGCAAATCTCTTAGAAAAGCCCTGGATAAGGGCATTCAAAATGATTGTTTTTTTACACAATTGAAATCTTGTTATAGTCATATGACTCGATTTCCCTATTCTTTGAAAACATTTTAAGTGAATTTCAGCAAAGTTTACGACTTGACATATTCGTTCAAGCAGGTCTATAAATGATTCTTTTTATTGTGTTTGTTATTGTCGCTCTGTAGGTCTCATGCGGAGGATGTCATACAATCGTCAGAGCACGATGGAAAGACAAATCCAAAGGAGAAACTTCCTCGGATTCTGAAGATGAAGCGGACCCTCTCCGGTCCTCGGGTCATATGAAGAAAGGCTCGTTAGCGGCTACATTAGCTGGGATGGACTCAGTGGATCTTGGAGGGTCGCTGGACGGCTCAGCGAGGGGACGCAGGAGACAGAGAGAGGTAGGTCGCTCTAACAGATCACAACAGATTAAAAAAGGTCCTGATTCTTTACGCAGCAAGGTGTTTTATTAAAATTTTGTAGATTGTAGGTTGGTAAAGAGTCACTCACAGTTTACAGTTTCTAACATCAGGTGTTCAAGACATAAAGCTGCTGTTTTTAGACATGTTGAAAACATCTCTCGCCTACCACGCTGGCTCGGGCCTCGCCTCTTCTTTCTTCATCCTAGTTCTTGCCCCAATCCCATCTCAACTTTTCCTTGGAGCTAAATCAAAGGCTCCACACTTTTATCTTCCATTTGCAGATGTTTGCCTTGCCCCCTCTGGTTTGAACGCTCCCTCCACTTGCTTCCTCGAAGGCCTTTCTAAACCTGACACACAATTCTTCCCTTGCTAAATCAATAAGAATCTATCAAACTTTATCTTCACTTTGCAGACATCTCCGTTACCCCCACTGGCTCGGACTTTACCTCCACTTGGTTCTTCTAAGGCCTTGCCAACCCTCAACTCCTATGGTGGACACGGACGTAAGCTGGACCAAAGCTTAATACCAAATATCAAATATGATGAGAATGGTAGGTAGCACTGTTTAACATCTGTTTATTCATGATTGAAAGTTTCACTAACGTTCGGTCGACCATGCCAACCAGAGCGATTTCTTTATCAACAATGCTCTGCCTCTAGCTACTGGGCAATCTCGGAGGTCAACAGGGTAAGACATCTGCACTAGAATTGCAGAGGTCATGGGGTCAAAGAATTACTCATGGTTTAGTTGAATTACTTGTAACTTTTCTGTTCATTTTCCTCACCCATGACAGATGTCCAAGAGGAAATTATTAAGAAGACCGAGTTGAAGATAGTGGAAGCGTCACCGCGTATCACAAGAATCAAAGATGTTGACCCTCTAGAGTCTGTGAGTAGTCAAGTCACTGTCTATAATATATTAAGGCATTTACATTGGTATTAAATTTCGCTAACATGCTTTTAAAGCTTTCTTTTAACCATTTCAATCTTTCAAATAATACACCGCATGGTTTTTACAAAGTTTAATGAGTGTGGTAATATTACACATAGCCAAGCCATCCAAGCTGTACATGGGGAGAGACCTGCCAATAATAACAAGTGAAATGTGTAACATAAAAATTTGTTACATTTTGGACACATTTTGGTACATTTTGGACAGTCCGTGGCTAGAATACCTACCAAGTTTAACCTTTTACATGTTTTAGAGGCTGCAAGCAGCTTGTCCCAAACTTGACCTACTCGTTCTCAAACAAGAGCAAAGGTCATCGCAAGAGCGTATGTATCGCATAAACATTTCCCAATGTTTTAAATACATGTAGTAACAAAAAAGGCTATAATTCAAAGACGAACCCTAATTATAATATATATTTCTGTTTCTTAATAAATTTCCTGAAATTTTTTCTCAAAAACAGCCGAGCCAGAAAATCAACAAGATTAGAAATGTCTGGGCATTTGGTACAGAAATTAATAGTCTCTAGAAAGGGGTTGCAATTTACTAACAAATACATCATCACAGTGTCTGCTAATTTAAAATTGCCTTCATATTGGAGGCAGTTCACAGTGTTTGTATGTATAATATTAACTTCACCTCACATTCCCCAAGATGTTTTTTTAGTGCTACCAAACCTAGGTGTGTTACTGGCAGTACAGTAACCTGCAGCTGAAAACTCTAACTTTCAAACTCCCTGTCTTATCTATTTAAAATCATTTTTTTATTTTTGTCCTCTTTGATCGTAAACAGAGGCATTTCTCAGCAAGTAAATCCGTACGTGAACTCAAACCATTATTAGATGAGGCAAACGCTAACCACAAAGACACACAGGTAAAGCAATGTGTGAAAGATTGAGTTTACTTTAATGTTTTTTGCACTATTAGATCTATAGAAAAATCTTGTATAGTGACTGGTATCAAAGCACTCAAATTGGCCGCAAAACACCCGCACAATTTCATCTTCATTTACATGTACAAGAAAACTCCATAAAATAAATGCGAGTTTGGCAAGTCTGAACTGTACTTTTCTAGTGAGTGAGTGTGTTTACATTGTCATAATATGTGTCATTAAACTTAATGGATGAGCAATTAGCCTGCCTGGGCAGTAAGCAGCCCTATTGGCTTGTGCATGATCCAATCAAGTCCACTGTTCGGAAAAGGAATTACATGGAGATAACAGGTGTGAGTTGCTAGAAGAAAAATGATTTGTGCTTCTTGCCTCTTTCATTCTTTGCGCTTTACCAGAATGATCAAGCCGCAGATGCAGCCGCAAAATCAAACACTGCAGAAAAACTACCAAAAGGAAAAACTATGCTACATGTACATGTACATATTGGGAGACTCTTTGAAATGGTTCAACAAAGATTGCGGGCCCGTGGCTTAGGGATCGGTCTTTTGTTGCCAGAACATGCCTGATTGTTTTAGGCGCTCAAAAGCTTGCCTTGTACTGTGTGGCATAGGTACTCTCTCAAGTCTGAGTAGTTTGGTTTTTAGTTTCATTCATGATCAACTACGTGTAGCACTGAGGTATATGCATGTGGCCATCATGCCTTTGTCCATGGAATCATGCAATTTTGATAAGTTCTACTTTCTGTGTGACACAAAAAATTTGTCTTGTGATATTTTAGAAATGTTATATTTATACATTTGGGATTGATCTGCATTTGTTTGTTTTTTCATCTTTCATTTTAGGGCGGAGTAGATGAAGTGGACTCAGGACCACGAACGATAACCAAGGTAACTTGACAGAATATTGGCGATATTTTTGTCTATTTGCAAATATTTCAAATATGCCATTGAATAAATAAGTATGTTGTGCAATCTCAATGTAGCATGTCGTGGCAAAGCCGTACAGTTTGCCCACGCTCTGGTGTTTTTTCAGGAGCAGAGTGTGGGTTAGAAACCCAGTCTTGACATTTGAGCAAGGCACCTAACCATAACTGCTTCGTAAAAAGTTGGGAATGTAGTGCGATTGGCTCTATCAGCCATGCTTCTTGTGGATAATACCCATGCCTAAATCCTTTCTGACTTTAAAGGGGGTAATCCTGTTTCCGCACGAAATCTCATCACTTCAAGTTCCCCAGACATAAAAGGAAAATACTGACTGTTGGGAAGCGCCTAGAGCATCACTGAGTGATGGTAATGAGCGCTGTGTAAGAAGCTGTGCTCCGACATTGAAGTGACCATTTTAGAAATGGCTGTTAATGTTGGGACCCATCCATTCTACCATTATTGATTAATGCCTACATCTTTCAACAGGAGGGTATGGAGGTCACTGATCTCAAATCTACAGACAATGTGTCAAATAAGGGCGTAATAAATACCAAATTATCTCCGTTAAATATGGCAAAGAAACCAGAAAGTCATGATTCAGGAGCTGATTCTGAAGAAGACGATGATGATGATGATGATGATGATGATAGTGACGATGATTTGCCAGTAAAGCCATCAGTCAAAAGAAAAAACAGATTTGACGCACTACTTGAGGTAGAGTAAAGCAATGTGCCTCACTGGTGTGTGGAAGAACTAACAACTGAAGCGCTAAATTGGTTTGCGGTGGCACCATGTGATAATATTGTTGCAGTGAGAACTTGTTCTTGTGAGAACTTGTCCTGTTGTCGTGTCGTAGATTTGGAAAGTTTGATCAGAAATAGTTCATATCCAAGGTTCCTAGTCTACTCTGTGGCAGTAGATAAATAACAGTGTGTACACTTGTTTTAGTATTCGCTACCTTATGGAGAACGACGACAAAACGAAAATGGAAAACCAAAAGGTTCGCTGTAGGTGCTTTCTAAAGACTGGGGTTCTGCACAAGAAATTTTGTGTCCGAAGTTATAGGGGACAAGGGAAAGAAGAAAACAAATCTCCACTGGGATGTTGAATGGTTCAAAATGATTGCTGGAAAGTGTAGGAGGGTTGCAATAGCAAAAACTTCTAAAAATGACAAGTACATGTACACCGTTTTGTTGTGTGTGGTTGACACGTTGGTTATTAACTATATGTTAACCCTGCTAATCTGACCTTAATCCCTATAGTCATGGCAGTGAGAATGAGCTAACAGTTTTAACCCTAACAGTCACTTATACTTTAAAACTTATGCTTGGGTTAAACTTAATGCTCTGGTGTGAAGGGTTACCCTGTGACATAATTATCATCTCAGCTTGTCAGTGGCGTGTCATGTGTGTTGGCCGAGCAGTCTAGCACACCAAACTCATGTTCTGATCAGCAGAGAACGAGTCTGGGTCCTAGTCGTGTTAGTTGTGTGCTTAAGCAAGACACTTAACATGTAATCCATATTAGCAAACCCAGTGCACTTATGCGCGAGTGCACGAGAAAGGGTTTATCCCACTATTCCTGGTTTACTAATTGGCAACACACTGCGCCAGAGTGCCTTGTAAACTATTACACATTTGCTATCTTAAAAATGTTTCCGGCCTTAACACTTTTGTTGCTTTGTCCTATGGAATGGATGTACAGCTGTTTGTCCTGTGTGTTTAAAAATATGCACACTAACAAACCCAGTGCACTTATATCACAGCGAGAAGGGGGTTGCCCCCAATTGTCTTTGTACAAATGCCTAATTGGCAACAAATTGCGCCATTGTAAACCTTAACAAGTTGCTTTAAAAAGGATCTCACAATTCAAACCACAGCGTATCTGGCAGTATCACACACTGTGAGTTCTTTTGGCAAAGGCGCTATATGAATGATACTGATATTTGATTGAGGTTTGCGGTAGTACCATGTGTAAATCTCTGTGAGTAGTGTCGATTCTGAAAAGAACCGGTGGTTGACAACTGATCGTCTTCAGGTTGCTACCACAAACCTCAACAGGGCCCATTTTCATGGCTCTGCTTACCGCCGAATTCCGCGCTTACAATCACGATTCCCCGCTTACGTGCAAGCGCCAAATTTCTGCGCTAGCCTTGTAAGCGTAGAATGCCTAGTAACGTTGAGTACGCACGCGCAGAAGCCAAAATTCACCGCTAACCCGTGAAATACGCTTGCCGTAAGCAAAGAATTCCCTGCTTCCGTAAGCGCCGATTCTGTGCTTACGGTTAGCATGGTTAGCAGAGCCATGAAATTGGGCCCTGATCAACTACCTCCATGCAAAGTTTCCAATCCTACTTGTTATTGAGACTGATATTATTATAATCACAGCCATCAAGACCTGTCCCAGCGCCGCGGTCGAGGGCTCAAGCAAAGACAGTCTTAGATGATGAAGATGATGATTCAGAGGAAGATGAAGATGATGACGACGAAGATGACGAAGATGAGGATGATGATGAAGATGAGGTACCAGTCAAGAAAACAGAGAGTAAGGATTCTAATGTTTCGTTCCAAATTATCTTTCGCTCAAAATTATCTGTCAGTGATGAGAAATTTTGTACTACACTGTACTGCCTAAATTAAAAATTTTGCCTGGTGAAAGAATTGGCTGTTATTTTGTTCAGATGTCAAACAATTCTGCTCCTTGATCTACTTATCTAACGCTTTGGATAATGTTCAGAAGAGCTCCTTGAAATTTTGACTTCCAGCTGTTACATAAAAGATTTAAATCCTTCTAAAATGTACGTGTGGAATCCCCTTTCAGACCGTCTTGTCAACAATGACTCTGATCTTTAGAATCAAAATTGACCACCTACTTTGGCAAATGGCCAGTTTCATGCTGTAATCAGCAGCAACACCACAACCATACTTGATGTAATCATTTCATTTTATGAAATTCTACCTCAATGATACTTGAATTATGTTATTCCCATTGTTTATCTCTCTATTTGAATTGATCTTTCACCGTACAGCTAAAAAGAGTAACAGTCGCTCTGTTACGGGCTCTGATGACACAAGAGAAAACCAGACAAAAACGACAAAATCCAACAAGGAGAAAATCACGCAAGAAAACAGTAAAAAGAAGACACAAGCATCCGAGGATGAAGACGATGAAGAAGACGAAGACGATGAAGATGATGATGATGAAGATGATGATGAAAATGAAGGTATATCTTGCTAAACTATTTGCAAGACTGACTGCTCATAAAGCGTGGTGTGATGTTGCCTACGTTTGCTTGTTTGTTTGTTTGACGGGGTGTTTGTTTGTTTGTTTGTTAGATGCTCTTTCCGTCAAAGAAATTGGGCAAAGCTCCGACAAGGGGATATAAATACCAAGCTGGCAACAGCCAGACTCTCATACAAATATTGGTTAAACGTTTATGATTATGAATTGAAGTTCTGGTGCTGCAGGGTGGGGGAGTTATGTCCCAGTCATGGCACTGATGTCCCAGTCATGGCACTGATGTCCCAGTCATGGCACTGATGTCCCAGTCATGGCACTGATGTCCCAGTCATGGCACTGATGTCCCAGTCATGGCACTGATGTCCCAGTCATGGCACTGATGTCCCAGTCATGGCACTGATGTCCCAGTCATGGCACTGATGTCCTTGAGCAAGACACAGAAATATGTACATTTGCAATTGCCTTGTCCTTCTGATGCGGTCAGAATCTGTAGTGCACGGCTGTTGTGTACTGCACATCAAAGACCCCAGTACACTTTACATATAGAGGGTGTTTGAACCAGTGTTTCTGCGGGGAATCACTGCCTTGCAAGGTGCTACTTAAATGGGTCTCATGATTGTACCTGTTGTAAAAAGCAATGTGCACTTTGAGATGATTGTTGGGTGTGATCAAGTGCTCCGTATAAAAACGGGGTATTAGAGTTTCTTAAGTGCAGTAGTCAGATTGAGATGACAAAAATCTAGTCAAATTGAATCTCCGATGTTTGACTTGCTATTTGCCCATTCAGAAGATGATCAGACGTCAAAGGGAAAAGGGGACAAGTCTTCCAAGAAAGCGCCCAAGGACGATGAGGATGATGTAAGCGAAGAGGGCAAGACGGACGACAAGAAGCAGAAAGGAAAGAAGACAAAGAAGACGAAAGGAGAAGAGCAAGATGATGAGATTAAAGAAGAGGACAGTAAGGAGAATGAGGATGGGGAAGACGGAAAAACAACCGATGAGCCAAAGGTAAGGAAGGAAAAAAGCTTTGATTTGGGTAATGTTGCTTCCGGATCTAATGTACCAAGTAACTTATTTTTTTATTTTTTTAGTGAAGAATTCATCATTAAAAAAAATGAAATTTAGTTTCCATTGGCACATAAGAATGTAGCACTCATTATATAAAAAAAAATAGTTTATCGCCTACATACTCAAATAAAAAATCCACTCAAGTTTCTACGAGCCATTTTACAAAATATTCCAGTGAAAGGGAAAACCAGCAGTTAAACCTACAAACAGTTACTCCTATTTACGTACAGCTGATGTGATGGAGTTGGGGACAAAGGATTGCCTGTATTGAGTAAGGTTTGTAAGAGGAACACAAAATCTAAGACCGGGTGTATTAAAATCAAAGTGATTTAAAAAGGGATGTCATGAGATAAAATCATATATGTACTGTTCCTTTATTCAGAGCTGGCAGTTTTGGAAGAAGAAAGCCCCCGCCGGCAAAGTGGAAAAGTCCTCGAGCAGTGTCTCCAGTGAGGAGAAACCAACAAATCAGAACAAATCCAAGACCTGTTCCATTTTATAGCAGGTAGTCACTCAAAAGTACTGTACAGCAAAGTGTGGAGGAAGAAGAAAACCCCTAAAACAAACAGGAGTCTCCACATGTTCCACTAAAATAATAACAACACTGAAAGAAGAAGAAGACGGTATAACTACAACACTCCATTTGCTTGTTTTGCGTTACGTGATTTCTGTTCTCATAAGCACTCGCGCGGTCCGAAATTCGACAAATTCACCTGACATTACAATAATTTTGGATGCGCAATTTTGGGAGTCTATGTCCCTGAATTATAAAGTGTAGTGCGTATTAAAAGTGACGCGGCGCTTACACATAGTTATGAGTGGTACGCTGTGTGTGACGATGTTTCAAGGGGGCCAATTGATCACTGATGTCTTGGTACAAGACTAATGCTGACGTGACAAATATGTGTTACTACTAAAATAATGCCAAAGGTTTTTTTAAAATGTGTTTATGATATTTTGCATTTACATGTAGATAAGTTTAGCAAAGAATATGAAGGAAAATGTTATATGGGTGCAGATGCACAAACTAATTGTATAATAATAATATATAAATAGTTCAATTTTAAGGAGAGGTCGGGGCTTACTAAGAGGTCAAAGTTGAACAATTTCATACCCTTCTGTGGTATAGACCTTGTACATTTGACTTTGTTTTGGTGATCGCCTGTACATGTTTAATTTATACGCAAGTTGCAACACCTTGGTGGGGAGTGTTGGGGGGGGGGGGGTTGATTGCAGAATGCACCAAGGCTCTTATTCACGAAGAGCTAAGATTGATCTCAATTGTAATAGTCTCAATTGCTAAGCAAAGTGTCATGTCACGTAAATCACATGGTAATACTGACAACTCATCCTATGACGAGTCTTGGTGCTTTGTGAAATCGACCGCAGTTACATTGATGAAATCTGAAATCTATGTTTGTATCTGCCTTTTGAGTACATGTATGATAGAAAAAAAGAAAAAAAAGGGAATTTTAACAAGTTTTTACACAAAATACCAAAACCCTGAAAGGTAAACATAATACACTGTATGGTTGAAAATATGGTTTTAAAATAGAATATAGTGATCCACACAAATATACATTGTAATACCTCGAAGTTGTGTGTTTTGTAAACTTCGTTAACTACATGGCATCTGTTCCAATTTGATCAGGGTCATCTCAAAGAAGTTGCACAAAATAACGTTTTCTGAAAACTTCGGTTTAGATGCAAATTTCCTGAGAGTGGCTCTTGTTTTTTTTACATGTAACATGTACAACTGCATCACAAATCCAATGTGTATACTTATATTTGAGGGGATTTTTTTTTCTTCCAGCAGTGCACTTTTTTTGTCCCACGCCTTTGCTCCCATGTAGGCTACAACTTCATGTAAGTGTTCAAAGTAGTTGAGGTTTTGACGATGGCACTTTATAATGGAACAATTATCTGCTCATGTAGTTATAGTTTGTTCATGACTGACAAAATGTTAATAATGTGTGAGCATTATTGGAAGCAGTTTTTTTCATGGGTCACATTCCTGATTGGGAATTGTCAAAGACCAGTATCCATACTTGTTTTGACCCAATATACATGTATATATGAAATAACAAACCTGTAAAAGTAAAAGCTCAATTGGTCATTGTAGTAAAAACTATTATTTTATTTATTTACTTATTTTAATTCTTCGGACAAACAATAAAACAAGCACAGGCCGTCCAGGGAAAGGAAAAAGTAAAAAAAAAAAACTGTCATCAAAAAAAATGTGCCCTCCAAGACTTTTCAAGTAAAAGTATTTCTCGAGAAGTTTTTCACCAAGACCAACTTTCTACTATGTACATGTATGTCATGTATGTATGCTAGTCTGTGAACAGTTATATTTGCACTGTAACCAATGTCAGGCACACCCTGTAAGGGCAATAACTTTTGATGTTGTTCCAAGCAAATGTACAAGGTCTATACGTGTTTAAGGTTTTTTTTTTAACAGGCTGCATTTATGTTTTTGTTAGTTAATAAGAACTTTGTGTTATGTACATTTTTGCATTCTTTATAGTGAGTATTCACTTTTTAAAGGTGTTACTTTTTACTCAGAGCCTGCATTTGGGAACTTTAGAGATCATTTATTTAATTTTCCAAGCACATAATGACATAATGGAGGGGAGGGGGCGCACCCTGTCCATCTGGAGCACAAAATGTACAGCTGGTAAACTCCAGTGTACTTATATAATGTCACAGGGTTACATGATTTAGATCAGGGTTGTTTTTGGCCTTCATTGTAGTGTTGTACATTGTAATTGACATTTGGCAAACTCAAAATATTGGGTCACTCAAAAATTGTAATGTCATGTGATGTTGGTCAAAGGTCAGAATTTGTTGTTTGGGGGAAAGTGTGATTAATGCGTAGAGTTATATATAAGAACTATATGCACCCCGGCATGCGCGCAGGCGGCCATTTTCTAAGTTGACAAAACAGCCATCTCACAGCGTGTGTTTGTGCGGCCATTTTGTATATTGAACAAACAGCATCGTGTGAGCGTTCAATAAAAAAAACTCAAATGGTATTTCATATTAAACGCGCGTACAGAATGGCGCGCTTATCATCTTGCGGTCCCGTCGTGTTTGTGCAAGCAGCATCACCAGTGCGCCCTCCAGTTCTTATATATAACTCTATGGATAAGTGTGACCTTTAAGTTTTTGTAAAGTTTGTTTTCACCGTTATACTTTCTGTTTTTAAACATAAAAATCATTTTTATGTTTAATACTAACATTGCAATTTGTAAAATTATGTACATATAGACAAATCTGTACATGGTCTAATTTATTTTTTATGAACAAACATTTCATATTATGTAAATATAAAGTTTGATATGTTGTGAATCCGTTGTAGTCAATTTAACAGTAAGTGTAGTGATTATACATGTACACTAGTAATTGAATGTACATGTACATTGTCAACAATAACCCAGATTATCCCTAGACAATCCCTTGTCTATAGTAGCGCTTCGCTTGCACAAAGTGCTTACACGTTCCCCTTTTAAAAGTTGTGTCACTGTTTGGTTTTTGTCAATGTAATACTGACTTGTAAGGCAAAATTATCAAGAAAGATACAATAAACATCACTTGTGAAAGTTTCAGATGAATACAGTGTCTATGTATTTCCTTTTGTGAGAAACTGGAAAAATTGTCATAGTATTTTCATAAGAAAGTAAAATCCATCAACATTTAACCGAACCTCTGGCCAAAGCCTTCGGAAACGAACACCAAACCTCAGATATTATTTTCAGATCCAAATGTTTTCTATTGATTTCAACATTTCGCAGGACCAACTTTTTATCAAATAAGTTTTCTGATAGTAAATGAACACGGTCAACGAACAGAATGAAAATTAGAATCAGACTGAAGGCTCTTTAAAAGAAAGAACTCTGATCAAATGGTTCACCTGCAGCAGAGTTGCTACACAAGTATATTAACAAAAAACTAAGTGTCGTGGCCGAGCGGTTAAGAGCACCGAATTCAAACTCTGGTGTTTCTGATCAGCAGAGTGTGGGTTCGAATCCCCAGCCGTGACACTTGTGTCCTGAAGCAGGACACATAACCATTGCTTCGTCCTTCGGATGGGACGTAAAGCCGTTGGTCCCATGTGTTGTGTAAACGCATGTAAAAGAACCCGGCCAGTGCACTTATCGAAAAGAGAAGGGGTTCACCCCGGTGTTCCTGGCTTGATTGGCAGCATATTGCGCCATAGCACCTTGTAAACCATTACATGGTGCTTAAGGATGAGGTCTTATATCTCAAAAATTCGCCCCACTCCTTGCAGTAATAATACCTGGCGCTTTGTATCCTTTGGCAAAAGGCGCATTATAAATACGGTTATTATTATTATTATTATTATATGGTATAATGTATAAAGGAAACACTGATTAAAATAAGGTGCTCGTGCACTTAATCCATTCCTCAGTAATGTTGCCAACAACAGAGACTGAAAGACTGTTGCATATGGGGAAGGCGGTATCGGTATGGATGGAACTTCTGTCCAAGGAAGCACTCCTTTGGAGTATGCAGCACCACAGCCAAAATGGCACACAGGTGGACATGTGTGTCATAGTCGCCTAGTCTTCCGAACAGATTCAAGTTCTGGTATTGTCAGGGTGTGGGTTTGGGGCCTCAGGTCATGGCATTCATGCACTCAAACAAAGACACTTGACCCTAATTGCTTCAACCTTTGGTAGGGACATTCACACAAGCTGAAGGTCCTGTTTGATTGTAATGAAACTGAAGTACACATATCATTAAGAGAAGGGGTTCGCCCCAGTGTTTCTGATGACAGGTTGACTGCAGATTGCACTGATCACCTTGTAAAGCCTTACAAGGTGCTTTGTAAAACCATAGAAAACATGAGCAGGGTTTCAACTGGCATACATAAAACGCCAGCTGCGCATACATAACAAGAGCCCATTCACTCAAACAAAAGAAACTTGAAAGACAAAATTTACTTTCTACTTTTTATTACAAAAAGGCAGAATTATTTATATCCAATTAACAAAGAAAAATGTTCATTGTCAGATTGTGCCAAATAAGAACGAAAATTTTATGGGAACAAAAAAGTGTGAAATATATTACCTCATACATATTCATACAAAAGTAACCCATTGTGATTGGTCAATGAGTGTCACATTAATGGTTTACAAGCGCTTCGCACTTGCATCATACACAAGAAATGCAAATGATTTTTTTTTTCCCCTGCGAAAAAGTATGTCACTACTTTAGTTTGCACACCATGCCATTCTGGCAACATACATGTATGACGGCCGCCATGGACCATGTCAGAATTTACAGCTACAGCTAATGCTATAACGAATGCTCAATTAACGAATTTCCGAGTTTGGCCACAAAAACTCAGAAAGTATCCTTTTCAATGCAAGAGTGTACTATTTACATTGAATTTCTTTGAATTTGCCCGAGGAGTCATTACCCCTATTGGTGTGCCCAATTTAACTCCAGTTTGGAAAAGGAATCATATTGAGATAACAGGTGCGAGTTGCTAGAGGAAATAGATATCTTTTTCTGGCCTCTTTCTTTCTTGTCGCTTTCCCGTAATTGATCAAGCAGCAGATGTATCAGCAAAGTCGGACAGCAAAGTCCTTTTCATAAAGCTGGTTTCCAAGCAAAACAATGCTGCAGATGTACCAGTCGCAGCAATTTAAAGCTGGTAACCCGTTTCTGCTAAGCATGATTTTTCTGTGGTTAGCAGATTTGTGGCTTTTACAAAGTCTGGACTTGATCTTTACATGATGAGGTACAATCAAGAAAACATACATGTAAAATGATGTGGGTTAGGAAAGGCAATGTTGGTACTTGGAAGTGAATTGCCTATTGTAGTCGAAGGAAACAATGCTGTCCTTACCAATCCTGATAATGCTTTTAACGACAAGTTATTATCAACAAAATCTCTCTCGACAGTAAAACAAAAAGTTTAATCTTCTCAAACACAAGTTTGATATAAAAAAATTCATGACATGTTATTTTACTTCGTGATCAGTACTTAAAATGTTGTAAAGTGTGGGACAAGTCTGAACTATCACCGACATATTTTAGTAAACATTGTTTTTCTTTTTCAATAATTAACTTGCCAAATAATATTGCCTTGTATTGGGCACTTTGGGCTTCAACAATAGTTTGGGTTGGAAAGATGTTTGAAGAGTAAAATTGAATGATGCACACAATTATCATACGCCTCAAAATTGTGTGTTTTTTGTTTTATTTTCGTGAACTAACACTGCCAACCTTTTTGTTGAACCAAATCGCTGTGTTAGTTTAAAATGTAACAAACAAGAGTGGATCATTATATTCTACTTAAAACATATTTTGCAACCAAACTTTTTTCAAACTCATTTAATAACAAACAATTTCAATATCCCAAATCGCCCAATCCAAAGTAATGTACGTGTCCCTTTAATGTTTTATGTCTTTAACTCTGGGTATGGGTTATGTACATTATAGGTGTAAAAAATATTTTTCACTCATCATGACAACGATTGAACTTTTTCAAAATAAATCACTTTTTGTGAAAGTGATGCTCTGTTTGAGCCTTTCCAGATACACTGCAAGATTCCACAACAAGAGTCAAGATATAAAAAGTGCATTAATAACATGTGGTTTTTAGTTATGGTAATATTGCGCCCTGACTCTACTATGTGGATGGTACTCCTTATTGGTGCAAGGGAGAAATATTATTCCATTATTTATCACAGGATAGTTCTACAAGCTTGAAGGTCGAGTATACCTTTGGTTTTTACTCCGAAAGTTTACGACCATAAAAGCTGACTTAGTAAGAAGCACTGCAGCTGTTCATAATGTATAACATTTTGAGAAACGATTCCAAACTAAGGAGTGTTGTTTGAAAGAGAGGCAGTTTGAAAGAGAGAGAGATTGAATAAAAAACATTTCAATCTGAGAAGCGTTACTGTCAGAACCTTTCTCAGACTGAGTATTCCAAATACGGATGATTCTTCCGTCATGGATATAACCGCTCCCAGATTTTTGGCGATATCTCAAAAACGCTACTATCTTTAGAAATGAAGTTTCTGCAGTATAGTTTTATTGAATATAATTGAAAGGATCCAAAAACCAAAGGTATGCTTTGCTTTTCAATTCCTTCTTTCTATATCAAAAAAAGAAGAAGTGCATGTATATCTCACAACTTGCCGGCAAAGCTATAATCATAGGTTATTTAAGCTCTCTACTTCCATGATATTATTATTGTTTCAGATTTCCATATCATATCAACAATGAAACTCCAGTCTCATTATTTTGTTAATAGTAAATTGCACATTTAATGAAAGTAAAACACAAGCAGTAGAGATAGACCAACATGTACATGTCACAGGCCCATAAATGTGACAAAAGAGGGCCACAAAAATCTGAGTGCAAATTAAAACAGCTCTTTGGCAGAAAATATCGTTTGAAGAATGTCCAAACCAAATCAAATAGAGCAGGGAACCAGTCATCGACAGTACAAACCGCATGACATTTTGGTTGGTAACCCAGGTTCTCCTTCTCTGTGCTGAGCAAGCTTTGTTGCAAAGCAATTCAGAGTGATATGAACCTCCATTTTGCGCCCGAAAATGTAACAGATAATCAAGTTACTTTTTTTATTTAATTACTAAAAATTATAAAAAAATATTTGGAAAAAAATCAAAACGGCACTTTAAGAATCATGCCTATTTATCTTTTCATACATTATGCACAGTCTTTATCCAGTGCCTCGTTGTCTGTCAAATTTAATACATCTGTATTGTACACAATCACAACTAAACTCTCACTACATGTACTCTTATTTGCACAACATTATTTATTTACTCTTTCATGTTTTTTTTATTAAAAATATCATTTGGTTTGCTACGGGCTCAATAATTTGTGCGAGTGTCATGGATTTCATTTTGTTTGAAGATGAAAACACCAAGACATAATACGAAAAATTCCCATGAAATGTGCACAATGCGCACATCACCCCCCCCCCCCCCCAAGTGCTACTGGTTGGTAAAAATGAGGGAACATCGCGCCATTTTGTAAGGGGCTGATGTTGGCAGTGACGCAAACCCTTTTGCGTCTCTGCCTAGGCCACATGTTTATAGCTTTTGCCCACCAATAGCATCTAGTACGTATGATTGAATGTTTTTAGCCTATTTCGTGGGAAAGGTTAACTCTCAAAGCTTCGCAAAATATTTTAATTCCCCATTAACAAACCTATCTATTCACACTGTGACTACATTTATTTACACACTCTTTTGTAAACGACAGACCACACAAAAACAGAACTTAATCTTTCAGTTTAATTACGGTTCATTTACAAATTAACAAAATCTGTCCTTGAAATTGTGTTTTTTTCAAATCATTGCATACACTAGGCCTACTATATGATGAAAGGCAATGCATAACCAAGTTAACACAAACACTTATAGTTGTTTGGGAAGATAATAATTTTTGTATGGGTACGTTCGTTCAGCTTCCCTGGGTCACCCCGGTCTGCCCCGGTACGTTCGAATAGCTTTGACGGGGCTCAGCCGGGTAAGCCCCCAGTGCCCTGCTTTCGGAGTGGGTCACTTGGGGGTGACTTGAGGTGCATGCCGTCACCACGAGAGGGCGAGTGTGATCGTTCGATTAGCTCTTGTCAGGGGCTCTTCCGAGTGAGCACCGCGGGGTAGACCCAGGGAAGCTAAACGAATGCACCCTATGATGCATTGCATTGCGGAGAATCAACATGATTTGCAGTGAAAAAGATCCTGAGTAACATCTATTTGCTGTGTACAAGTAGATTGTTTTTGTGAGAAGTTGACATGTGTATCTTATGCTGCAAAAGTAAACTCACAGGCAGTGGCCCCTAAACCCCTTGTTCACGCCTTATGAACTTTTAATCAGAAAAAGAAAGATCCTGTTGAAAAATGCTTTATCCCAACCATTGAGTACATGTACATGTACCAGCGAAAATGTTTTGGATTGAAAAACAAAATAAATTACAGAAAAAAACACATCAGAAGTTCTTCTCCCAAATTTAAAAGCAAAGAAAAAACATGCATAATCAAAAGAGTGTCGGAATTTTTCGATAACTTGTCTGCCCGACACGCTATTTAATGGGGACACTTAGTAAAACTAAATCCATCTCTGTGTATTTGCCGACATTTCTGAAGAGTTGATTGACATCTCTTGATCCTTTACCGTGTTCTAAAAGGAAATGTATCAATTGCACCATGGTTCTAAAGGAAAGATCAACAGATTCAGAACAGAATCTGAAGATTACAAGATTAGTTCTCAATAGTTAGTTTCACTAGCAAACTCGAGTCTGCTTTTAATGGGCGATCCACACAATGCATTCTACCTCTAACATTAAGCATGTTAGGCTTAGAGCTAACCAGATGTCAGAAGTGCCAGGACAACCCACTACACGCACAAGTGGTAATCCACCAAGTCTCCTGAATGTGTCCCTGTGGTGGACACAAAGAGTCTTTGTGTCCAGACCAAACAGGACTGCATAAGGTACAGGACCGTCAGCTTGAGGAGCTTCCAGGACGAGTCCCCTCCCCCCTAAGAGCTACATGAAGTTACTGACAGAACCCTCATGTGGCTTACTGAACTTGATACAAAACTATACTACATGTATCTACAATGACTAGTGTGTCACACAAAGAAAGGACCATTTCCTCATATCATAATAAGTGCAGCATTTCAAATTTACGCCAGTGCTAAATTCGAATCTCCAATTACAAAAATAATCATATTCATTGCAGGTGAGCTCCGTTGAAGAACTTCCGAGTTTGACCACAACAAAATCAGAAAGCTTACATCCTTTTCACTGAGCGAGTGTGTTACCATTGAATCACTTTGCTCATTAAACTTAATGGGTGAGCAGTTAATCTGCCTTTGGCAGTCAGCAGCCCAACTGGTTTGTGGATATCCATTTTTATGGATTTAAAAGGTGTTAGTTGCCAGACAAAAAGGGATGTCTTTTTGGCTTCTTTAGGTAATTTTTAAGGAATGTTATGGCTCCTGCATTGTATTTTGGGCAATTTTTGGGAGGAGTTTGCATTTTCAAAAGTTACACAATGTAGTATCCACACCACAAATAAACGTTCACAATGGACAAATGTGAAACAAAAACATAAATGATCGTATACAAATACTCACTATCAATTCTAAATCAATTAAAACATGGCCTACAGTAAGAGTGTTATTTACTAACAACATGCATAAAGGGACCCCCTAGTTTCCCTAAAAACCTAAACCTATTGTAAGTCACCCTGCATCTGTGTGTGTGACCTGCTTTCTGTTAAAGACATGGACACCTTCGGTAATTGTCAAAGACCAGTCTTCTCACTTAGTGTATCTCAACATATGCATAAAATAACAAACCTGTGAACATTTGAGCTCGATTGGTCATCAGAGTTGCGAGTTAACTATGCAAGAAAAAAAACACCCTTGCCACATGAAATTGTGTGCTTTCAGATGCTTGATTTCGAGACCTCAAATTCTAAACTCGAGGTCTCGAAATCAAATTCGTGGAAAATTACCCCTTTCTCAAAAACTACGTCACTTTAGAGGGAGCCGTTTCTCACAATGTTTTATACTAAATCTCTCCCCACTACTTGTTACCAAGTGAGGTTTCATGCAGATAATTATTTTGAGTAATTACCAATAGTGTCCACTGCCTTTAATTGCAAAAAGTTACCACAACTGAGGTTCTTTAAACACATTTGAAACTAAATAGCCTTTGATGAAAAAGATATTTCTTCATGATACTTTTGTCCATGTATTTATGCTTGCAGGCCTGTATGCTAACAGCAATACAATACAATGGTTTTTTTTATATAGCGCCATTTCATTTAGACCACCATGACCACAGCGCTTTAAACGAACAACAGCAATGCAGATAATACAACAAATGAACAATAAAGCAATAAACAGACACTAAGGAAAAAGATGTTTTTTAAGTGCTTTCTTGAAAACAGGCAGCAAGGCATTTATTGTTTTCGTTGTAAAGGGCACCCTATGAGGAAATTGTAAATTTCTACTTGAGCATTTCAAGGGCCAGGGGGCATGAAGGCAACCGCAATTGTTGCCTCTGTGAGTTATCAGGCCTGTGCTTGTTAACCCTTTTGCGATAGTGGCAGCAAAAAGCAGCAGACAACAAAAGGCCGTACATGTAGTTCGCATGAACCATCCAAATCTGCTCCAAAGAAAAATGTACATGTACATGTAAGTAGGTGTTCATGTACGGGTACATGTACGGGTACATGTACGGGTACATGTACGGGTACATGTACGGGTACATGTACGTGTACATGTACGTCACAGGTCATGTACTTGACAGACAATCTCTCATGGTTTCTTACTGGGAGTTGAAGAAACTACCGATCTACATGTACATGTAGAGCAGCTGTAGTAGAGAGACGTTGCAGGCTTTCTGTGTTTGTTTTCTATTCATCCCTTGTCTTAAATTATTCTCATTAAAAAAAGTGGGGTTAACCACACAATATCAAAAGAGAACCCATAAGTGAAGGTTGTACTTAAAAAACACCCACAATGTCTATCTTGTAAGGGCAGATTAAGTAGTTTCTTTTAAAAAAAAGACAATTTTCGGCCAGAGCAGGGCAGAAAACAAGTTTACAAAAAAAATGTAATCATTAGTACATAATGAGGTTTGCAATAACAAGTCAACAAATATTCCCTTAGTGAAGTTCTACATCGAGCGGAAATCATTCAGGGACCAAGTCGCAAATAGCATTTTTCATCAAATTGTGTGGCTAGAAGCTTCAACAAAAATTGCTCCAATGCAATGGGGGCTTGGACCATTGCATGCTTTTAGTCTATCCCATGAAACCATTTGGTTTGTAAGAACCGCATCCGTCTTTATACTCGAGGATAAAGACTGGAAGGATTCAGACTGGACACCAGTCTATCTTTTTGTCTGTTCTACATGTATGTAATTTTTCTGCACTCAGTACATTTGAGTGCTTTCCACCGCTGTATAATATTTACCGACAAATCTATGCAAACGGAAATGGTTTTCTGCACTACCGATCTATGTGAACCTACACTGAATGCTGTAAATGTGTGGTGCTTGTTGTACATTTTGCCTACAAATCCTACGTGTACATCTACCTAAAATGAAAACAGAGAGCTGCGATAAAGGCTTCATTGCATTATTTGATGTAAGCATTAATATAAAGACAGTTTCAATAATGTATAATATCCTATATGAATACAGACAGATATTTTGTTTATGTATTTTATATATAAAAAACTCAAACTGAGCTGAGCTTAACCAGTCCCCAATTACTCATCCCTTGGAGTGAGTCTCCGCCCTCCTCCGTACTCCTAGGGGTCACCGTTTGGTGACCCTGTTTGTCGATGTCGCCCATTGTCATCTCTGAGCCAAGCAACGGCTGGGTTTCCCTTGGCGTCGTCGGCGACGGGTGCACCGAGTTGACCTGCCCTAGATGCAGGACTTTGCCGTTGGACGTGGGCCCTGAGCGTTGACCCATCACCTCATTGGCCACTTTGAAAGGTGACGGCTCTGCCGATTGGTCCGTTAATGTGCTCGTCATGGTGACGGAGAGACCAGCCTTGTTGTCCTGATGTTCGGAGTCACTACTCGAAGAGAGGCGCGAGTTGGAATCCTCACTATCTGAAAAATTCTTTGATCACCAAAGTGAAGATTTGATTAATTTTATATCTTAAAAATATATAACCAAGTAAATGAAGTATACAAATTACAGACAAACAATCATTAGGTATATAAGCCAGTACTGAACACTTAAGTTAAAGCAGTAAGAACCAACAGAAAAGGTACTTGTGTGTACTTTATAACTTAACCTGTTAACTATAGTGATAAACTGTATCTGTTAACTCTCCTGCCGAACTAACCCTTACCATTAAATACCACAGGAGACTGTCAAACTGTTAGTCCACAGTCATATATACATGTAGTACATAAACCTGAGGCCTGATTGTCCTTGCCACAAAATCCCGCAAGAGACTGCGGAGACTAAGTCTAGAGTACATATGTACATAATAGGCCTTTGGATTTCCTGATATTACCACCAGGCAAATTATCCTTGCCACAAAATACCACAGAAGACTGTGGAGATAATTCTGCAATTATAAACCAAAGATTCACAAGTTTTACAGTGCGCTGTAAGCGTACAACTGCGTGGTAAGCAGTGCTGTGGAATTGGCCCCTTTACAAACAGAAGCACACAATGCTGCGATACTTTGGGGCAGCCTGTGGTATAGGAAGGGTCAAAAGAATGAACTTCTGCCACTTGCTCAAGGTATACATGTACACCTCAATTAAAGGGTGTATGTACTTTTTGTAGGAAAAAAAAAAACAATGTCCCCAGATTTACACTAAACTTACACAGTTTGAAGATAATGATAGTAGAAAGCTTCCCTTAAAATATTACGTGCTGAGGTGCTGTAGTTTTTGGGAAATGAGTAAAACAATGTAATGAAAATTATTTTAATCATTTACAAACGTATTTTCATGACATTGTTTTACTCATTTCTCAAAAACTACCGCACCTCAGTAAGTAATATTTGAAGGGAAGCTTTCCACTATCATTATCTTCAAACCCTGTAAGTTTAATGTAAATCTATGGACATTTTGAAAAAGTACCCAAATCCTTAAATGTCAATTAGAAATATGTACAAGTTATTTGTGAATATTTTGAGGAACGCCAAGGCCAAGACCAGGGCGTAGGAGGTCATGAAATTTTTCCAATTTTCTTATTTTCTTCCAGAAACATAAAACTTTGAAAATGGAAACCTCTTTCCAAATTACAAAAGCATTAATTTCCCACACATGTACCAGGTCTGCAATAGTACATTTTGAACTAGAACAGTCTAACTACGCAATAATATTAAATATCATATTTATCAGCATTTACATACCTGACATACTGGACGTAGCATTTACAAAGCTTAAGATGATAGTAGTGTTCTCTACAACGTAGTCTGCAAACTTTACATTTAGGCCTGCTATCATATTACATTAAGTTATCATACACTAAGCCTGCTATCCTATAAGTTTTCGTACACTTTTGGTTTTGAAGCAATTAGTGTACACATTATTGAATGCAAAGGGGTACATGTGTAGCAGAATAAATTCACATGGTGAAATCATTAAATGAAAAGCAAATGGGTTACATCAATACATGTACATGTCAAAGAAAACAAAGAAAATAGTTCACGATATGTTCTCATTTCCATCATGCTAAATTAATTCATTGTGGATACTAAATAATATGATCTGAAACATATGGTGGCAACTTAAAATTGATAAAGAGGAAAACAGTTTTGTTACCCCCAAAAATGAAGAACTGAATAAAAGTAAAAATAACGAGCAAGCATGCATACATACATGAGCAAGCGGGGTTAAGCAGCAGGCAGGCAGTCTGTCGTCAGTTTCGGTTGTTTATCTGGATAAAGGGTGCTATGCCCAGGGGCTGGGAAGGAGGTGGTGGGTCTGTAGTTACTTGAGCCTACAGGAGACGAACGGGTGCAGAACAAAAAAAAAATACAAAGACAGGAGCGGGTTAGGTATCTCTCTCGCTGGACTGTTACAAGAAGATGCAGCTCGAACCACAGGATGACCGAGAGTGTTTGAAAAAAAAACTGAAATTTAAAATGACTTGTACATGTACATGTACACGTACACTGTACATCCCTAGCTGTTTTTAATCAAAATCCTTGCGCTACCCGCTGCTAACACATACATTATAGGATTTGAATTGTCTCTAGCCACCAAGCTAGCTTAGTGATCTAGTGTTGAGACATCTCGGCCCCGTTTTGGCAAAAGGGTGTATCTCAAAAACTTCACCTTTTGAGATTAACAACACTGACAAATCGACCACTGTGCAAAGCCAAACACGACTCTCTGCCAATGAAATACCTTGAGTGTCTCATATATTCAGTAATAAATGGTAAGATTGTTCTTTAAAAACAAAATGTGTAACATACATGTAAAGATAAATAACAAAACAATTTTGTTTTTCGTCTGAACAACAACTTGTGGCTTGAGGGTTTTAACTATTTCTAATTATAGGCAAAGAGATCAAAGAAGAATAGCAGGCTACCAGTTGCTCTATCGGAATACCAGTGCGATGATTGGATTTTTTGCCAAAGGCCCAATTAACCAGTCCCATATACTGGCACATTCCAGTTAACCATTGCTAGGGGTTATGAGCTAGCAGTGCATGCTGGGAGAAAATGTTGGCCGAGATCGGTCACCCTGGCAACGAGGCTGCAATTGGAGTTCCACAAACGAAATCCAGCATCACCACATTGCATAGCTCTATAAGGGACGGCAAAAACCCATTACCAACGAATTGCCACAACGGATACTGGGGTCTGTAGCTGTACACAAGAAAAGCTTGCGTGGACTGGACACTGCACATAATCAATAACTGGTGGCTTGATGGTCAAAGCAGGTGAGAAACAATGTGCAAGGCAAGTATCCATATTCTATGGACTGTTTTGTAAGTATAAACATAGACCTCTCTATAAGCCTTTTTGAGGTATGGCTGACACAATGCTACAACACTGTAAAGTTGTGGTAAATTTGTGCGTATTGACCATAGAAATAGAACGCATGTTATTCAGTTGAGTGCGCATTTTAGGCGACGCGGCATTTACACGTAAACCTAATGACCACCAACATGGTGAGCGTGGCATCAGTCGCGGCGTGTGACGTGCGCGTATCACGTCCGCCATACAATGTACCTCAAAAAGGTTTATTGTGTTGTTGACAAACAAACAACACTGGTTGGCATGGATGGCCTAGTGTTAACTATGTTAACAGATGTTGTGACCAAATTCTAATTTCTGTATCTTCAATTAAAAATGAATAGATCTAATTATTGGTTGTTTTGTTTCCAACAAATTAAACACCATTTTGTAATATTTGTGGGGTAATTATTACAAACTGTGGTTATTTATTTTTGCTATGCATTTGTGGCTTCCCATAAAAAGGTCTATAATCTTGAACCATTTGTGATCAAACAACATTGTAAGACTATGTGGTTCCTTGTCCGGCCGCCCCAACTAAAAGTTCTCCAGATCAGACAAAAAACAAGGGACCAATTTCATCACAGTTTCAAACCTAAAGCGAATGCAACACTGTACTCCCCTGCGGATGCGCATGCGAATGAGAGTTTTGAAGTCACACGGCTGTTTTCGAAGCGAATGTTTCGCACGAGTTGAACACAGCTCAATTGTTGGGAATTATTCAATTCAAATTTGAGACATTAAAATAAGTATAAACCGGCCGCTATTCATACAAGTCACCTACACTTCCTATGATGTTGGAATTTTTTTGTTTGAGTGAGGACGGATCCCAGTAAACCATCCAGAGAGCTAAAGGGTTTAAACATTACTATAATATTGATGTATTCTTATTAGTAAATGTAATGGGTTTGGTTTGAATGCACTCAGACATCATTCATGCAAATTAAACCATGTTATTAGTCACTAGGATTTACAGGATGCAAAGAAATGTTACCAGCGACTATAAGTACTTACAACTGCATGTGTAGGTGCTGCACTACCGTATGAGTGTAATGGCCTGGTAGGGCTGGAGGAGGAGACTACAGATGGTTCAGCGGGGACCACAAACCCTCTACGATCAATCAGGCTGACAGAGAAATAAAACGGAACTCTGTATTAAAATATGCTTAAATACAGACAGTGAATAAATATGTCTCATTATGCAGATATATGTTAATGGCTGATTCAGTTTAGCAACTAATATTACATGTAGCATTCATAATGACGGCATGAAAATACACAAATCTTATGTTTATTATGTAAATACCTTTAAATATTCAATTCAACTCAATTCAAATCAAATAGCATTCATCCCGACCAGTATATAATACATACATGTATAATATCATATGTACACACATAAAATGGTACAGTAAAATTATATTCAATTCAAATTAGCATTTATCTTGACCAGCAAGAAAATAAGTGAATATAATACATGTACATGTAGGCCTACATGTACAGTGTAAATAGTCTTAAATAATAAGGTGCAATTCAATTCAATTCAATTCAATTCATTTCAATACAATTCAATTCAATTCATAGTATTCATCCTGTCCAGCAAGCTACATTGCTATACATGAATATGTATAATGGGGAAACAAGTGTTAAATGATATCGTTCAATTCATTTCAATTCAATACAATACAATACAATTAAGTTCAATTCATATAGTTTTCATCCTGACCAGCATGAAAACAAATGCTGTCTTGCTCCTCACCTAACAAGTCATGAAAATAAAACATCCATCAAAACTATCAGACAACATACAGATTACACAAATACAAATAAAGTACACAGTAAATTTACTAAAAATAATAAATCAAAATTTTTTTGATAACGGCAGCAGTTACCAATGTACATTGTACTTTCATTTAAATAGCATACAGTAAGCAGATACAATCATTCAAGCCAGTTAAGCTCGAGTTGGAGAGTAGACAAGGTACTTTTCTGTAAAGGGGGGGGGGGGGGGGGGATGGGCAATGAATGAATCCTGTATGATCAACCGAGGCTGGGGAAGAAATGAAAGTCAGTATTTGTGGACATCACACAAGTACAGGTTCAAGTACATAATACATGTACAAACTGACGTCATTTGCGGTTTGTACAAGAAGACACCGATTATAACATATAAATGCAAATATGTAATCCCCCATTCATATCCTGTTAGGCTTGGGTTGAAGACTACACAAGGCACTTTAGGGATAACAGGCTGTGGAAGAATAAAACTCAATATTATATGGCTTCAAATAAGTACATGTAGACACAATTTACATCAAGTATGCAAATCAAATCGTGTTTGAGCCTGGTTAGACTCACGGGATGAGACTTGAATACTTTAGGCATAGAACAACAAAAATGCAATATTAAGACATCATCAAGTAAGACACATATAAATGCAAATGTAATCAGTTTTAAGCCTATTAAGGCTTGAGGAGGAGGCTACACAAATTACTTTAAGGATGAAGAGATTGTTCTACATCATTGTACATGTACATGCACATGAATCTTGTCGGTAAGTCTTGGCACCTACAATGTGTCATCTACATGCACAAAGTTTTCTCCAATTCCAGCTCCAAAGCTGGCATACATGTACATGTACATGTGTAGTTTTACCAAGAAACCTAAAACTCGTTTGTTTGAAAGCATTTCTTATGACAGAAACTTATAATTCAGAGAAGAACTTAAGCCTCTACAGTACGTACAAAAGCCAAGTCAAATTATTAAATTTAACTTGCATAAATCATCAAATAAAATTTAGCTCACTGCAACTCCTTTGAGCTTCTGGGATTCAGTGGAGCCAGTTTGTGAGCGGTATAGTGGGCTTGGCTTACAGTGGAATAAGCCTTTTTGAGGTATGGCGGACGTGATGGGTGTACATGTAATGTAATACACACAGTTTTACCTAAACATTAAGGTGCTGTAGCATTGTGTCCGCCATATCACAAACAGGCTTATGGTGTTACGCTACAGGACAGTCAAATAGTCTAGGAAAGAATGAAATTCAGTATTAAGAAATCATACAAGTGGATGCAGTTATAGTTGACGTCATTTTATGTTTACCTTGGTGAGAAAGGCCCACATATAGCCATGCAGCAGTTACTGACGACAGAACCGTGACTGTAAGGATTAAATATATCTTGAGATCTCTTGGACGACCAGGTGCCTTTTATCTGCAGAACACAGACAGATAAAAAAGAAAACAATCACGATCAACCTTTCATCTTCATTTTTAGATTAGTTATAGGCGTTCGCCCGTGGTTCCCTCACATTGTACCCCACAGGAGTCACTGGTTGCACTCTCACCACAGACTGGGTACCCCACAGGAGTCACTGGTTGCACTCTCACCACAGACTGTCTTTCCAGCGCTGCTGCTTTGAGTCGGTCGGCCGAAAATATATACACACTGCAGGCGTTTGATGTCAGCTGCCTTCAGCGACAGGGTGGTAACAACAGTTCATTAATGGAGTAAATACACAATGTAAACTCAGGATGCATATGAATAAGATAAATGGGGACAGGTTAAAAACATGAATAGATCTGTAGAGCAATAGACGGATAAAGAGAAAGCGAGATACATTAGATCAACCATTCATTCCTATAAATGTAAAATCAGAAATACATGGTACAATAATATTATGAAAGAGGTAATATTTAAAAGAAGAAGATGGCAAAGAGAAAAAAAAAAATAACAAAATATCAACAACTGATTATATGTACACAATGATGTAATCATAACTAATAACAAATAAAAGCGCTCAAATCCGTCACTCAATGACGCTCATGGCACTCATACCTCATTACCCCTGGTCACTGGGCCGATCAATTTCATTCCTTAACTATCTCAGCTCCCTTATGAGTATACAGCCTGTGCTGCCAAATATGTTACACACCAAGCTAAATCAATCACAAGAGCCATCTCTACCCCCACGAGGGACCCATTTACCCCTGGGTGGAGAGAAGCAATCACAGTCAAGTGTCTTGCTCAACGACTCAAGTGTCATGACTGGGATTCAAATCCACTCCCTGAAGACTTAGCCATGACTAGGGCTTGAGTTTGAAGCACTAAACCGCTCAGCCATGACACGACACAAAATGAAAAATAAATATTCAATTGGGATGCAAGGGGATAGAAAATACATTCTCAAGAATATGGACAGATAAAAAGCAAACAATAAAGATCAATAATTAATTCCTGTAATATGTACACAATGCAAAATCACAAAAAAACATTTTATAAATACAATCAAATACAATCATAACAATAGACCTTTATCATAGGGCTGCCATCTTGATTTTCTTCAATTCAAATCAATATAACCAAACCGAGGCTGGAAGGACAAAAAGCCTGGTTTCTTTTTGTATAATGAATGATTTGCCTTCATTGCTTCCGTTATTGGATACAAGGAAGATGACCAAGATGGTGACAGCTCATGATAATCGTCTATTGACGATGTGGAACGCACCTCCACACAGACTACCATTTCCGCCATTTTTTGGGAGTCAATTTATTTGTGTATGTTTTGACTCCCAAAATGGCGGCCAGGATAGGAGCGTGTTAGCGCGCTGCGTGTCATAAAATGGTTCAATAGGAGATTTTGGAATGCTAGGTGGACAGCAGACATACAGCGTAAATTTCCATTGTTTCCGTAGTTCTGAGCATCCGCACATTACCGAGAACAATGGATTTATCTTGTTCATATAAGTCTGCTGCCACCTAGCGTCCCAAAAGTCCCTCAATAAAGAGATGCCAAGAACCCGAGTGGTTCAGTGCATCGGACCAAATCCTGATCATGACACTTGTGTCCTTGAGCAAGACACTTAACTACATTTACTTCTCTTCAACCAGGGGTAAATGGGTACCTGTGAGGGTAGAGATGGTTCTTGTGATTGATTTAGCTTAGTGTGCTACATATTTGGCAGCACATGCAGTATATTTTCCAGTGAGCCTAGATTGGTTTAAGAGAAATAATAAATTGCCCAGTGACCAGGGAAAATGATACTGGACCGCCAGATAAGAGCGCGATTTACCTGCAAGAAGCCACTAGTACTGTTATAATGAGAAAACAAAGATTATCAATAATTCATTTGTGAAAAACATGTATACAAGAGAAAAGTATGAATGTAAAAGATACAAGGAGCAGAACACATCTACAGAACACAGGCAGATCAAACGATAACAATAAAAACACATGTTCAAACAATCATGTTCATACGGAATTTTTTCTACGATTTTGCAAGCGCAAAAGCTGCCTAGAAAGCTTCTGCTTCTGACGATATTTGACATACAATTAATTTATGTAATTTATGCATTTCTACAAAAGTAAAAGTTACAAAATGCATTCAATGCAGTAAACAAAAGTACGAATCCCGGTATTAGGCTGGGAAAAAAAAGTCTCTGCAAAGCAAGATTTTCACAGGAGACAAGAACGTCCGTCATACTTACATCTTCATTTGTAGTTTGACTGGATGCCACCAGGTACGTATGGAAGCCAGCCAGTCCTAGTACGGACCATATAGATATGAAGCATATCAAGGCCTCAATGATAGTACAGGGAAGTCAAGGAAACACCAACAAATAATAATGAGCAATGAATAAACAAACAACAAAATAACTACAAAATACTCTAAGCCTGGTTATAGCCAGGTCTAGATGCCCGCACCAGACCCATCCAGCACTTGTTAAGGCCCAGTCACACTGCAGCGATAACAATAACAGTAACGATCACGGCTCAAAGAAAACCCATTCTATTGGTTGTAAGCGTGTGAGTGTTCTGCGTGGAGCAATTTAACCTATAGAATGTGTTCTTTGCGTCAGTATCGTTATCGTTTTGGTTGTCGCTGCAGTGTGACTCGGCCTTTACCCTTGGTTAGAGACAAGGGCAATGGATAATCTGGGGTGCCCCTTAAAATGTTCCAATAGAAATTACTGCGGTAACTCTTCTCAGATGCAAATGTTCGGGCATAAAAACTGTTTCTTTTTTCATACCCACATTTCTCCAGATGTTTCTCAAAATGAATTATGCAATCGAAACCTGCTGTAGGCTTCTAATCAATAGTTTTGATTGCCATTAATGGGAGACTTTCTGGGACGATAGAGGGCAGCAGACTTACCGGGTAAATCCATTGTTCTCAGAATTATGCGCATGTTCAGAACTACGTAAACAATGGACATTTACCCGGTATGTCTGCTGCCACCTAGCGTTGGAAAGTCTCCTATTTAACAAGAGTGATAACAAAATGTGTGCCTTCCCTTTAAATGTCATTATACGTCTATTGACAAACAGTCTCTGCATGTCAGAGACATTACCTTTAAAGGCACTGGACACTATTGGTAATTATCAAAGACCAGTATTCTCACTTCGTGTATCTCAACATATACACAAAATAACGAACCTGTGAAAATTTGAGCTCAATTGGTCATCGAAGTTGCGAGATAATAATGATAGAAAAAAACACCCTTGTCACACGAAGTTGTGTGCGTTTAGATGGTTGATTTCGGGACCTCAAAATCTAATTCTGAGGTCTCGAAATCAAATTCGTGGAAAACTACTTCTTTCTCAAAAAATATGTTACTTCAGAGGGAGTCGTTTCTCACAATGTTTAATACTGTCAACAGCTCCATTGCTTGTTTTCAAGTAAGTTTTCATGCTAACAATTATTTTGAGTACATGTAATTACCAATAGTGTCCACTGCCTTTAAGTTTTCAATAACATCCCCAGCTCATTATATTTGCAAAGTGCCTCTCCAAGACAGATTGACGTCAGAGAAGAGCACAATTATTCCTGCCTATCAGAGTGGGGACTTCAATAAAGACTCTACTTGAAGTTGTCACTTTAGGAAGAAATATGTAGATTCATAATGCTGTGATATTTAAAAAAGGACATATTATGACGGCAATTATCTTCGGCCTGATCTAAAACTATTGTCCACAATTCTGAATAATATGATGGAGATCTACATGGGTTACATTAGACCATGTAGACACAATGCGCCTTATTTTTGACCGCGCGAGGGCGCTATAAATAGTACTTTTATCACTTCCGGGGGTATACGCGATTCGCCCTGCACAGATTAATAGGCGTTCTGTCACTAGTGTTGCGCCGTAGTTTCAATTTGTTTTAGAGGTGGATTATAACGGCTCCTTTAAAAGTCTTATTGTCCGTGATGGATTAGATGTCTGTGGTGGTTATGTGTTCCAATCTTTAATAACTGTTTTGGGTATGAATGAATATACCCCCGGAAGTGATTGAGAGCGCCCTCACGCGGTCAAAAATATGGCCCATTAGTGGTGAAATTGTGTGTACATACATGTATGACATCATGTTGTAAATGTACAAAGAGTACCAGTTTGTAGGCCGGCATTTACTTGGCATGATAAATAATAGCAATAATATACATGTAGCGCACGTATCTACCAACAAGGCACTCAAGGCGCTTATTCATGATTGATTTGCTCGGTTTATTTTCACAATTTTTGTGTATATTTTTCGTAATGATTTCATTGTAAAGCGCTTAAATCATGCTCTTTGGAACTAAGCTTGAGCGATATCGATTTTTTTTATGCTTGATATATCGCCGACAATATATCGCAATATTTTATATAATCGCGATTAATTAAATTTGACATCATCAGTCTTCAAACTCCCAGTGAAAGTTGTAGAAGAGACAGTCCTAGCATAAGAGAGGTGTTCTAATGACCTATTCTTCGGGTTTTACTCCAAACCTATGGGGTGCAAGTGGTCTCAGCTAGGAAATACATCGCGTTATTGCGATACTTAATCGGTCGCGATATATCGCGACATATCGATGTTTCGATTAAAACCAAATCGATCTATATCAAAATCGTTTCCAAATTAGTATCGCGGTATTCGATAATATCGTGGTATCGCCCAAGCTTATTTGGAACAGTGCTATACAAGCACTGTTTATTATTATACACATGCAAGCATATAAACTGTACGAGCAAAAGCTATACAAAACTTTCACAAAATTACACATGATATTTATAGATAAAGGATATCAGACTATAGGAGTCACGTAAATGGGCAAAGGATATCTGGCTGGGGTCCTCTTCAACGCTTCTAAGAATCCACCAGCATCGTTGCTCACTGTGGGCAAAAAAAAAATAAAAAAAAAAAATGCAATAATTCATGTATATTTGGTTTGCGGTAACACCATGTGTGTATCTACTTGCCAGGTAGAGTTTGTTCTTGGAGAACTGTCTTGCTTTATTCTACTGCCTCGGAGTAGATAATCGGAGGTTCGGGAGACTTCTCAGTTCTGAAAAGAACTGTCCTGCTTTTTAACTATTACCGGGGCGGATGGTATAGAAAATAGACTGGACTACTACTTTAGCTTATAGGACCGTAATTAACTGTACTGCCGCGGAGTCAGTTCTGAATTGGTCTCAACGTTTCGACTAGCTTGCTCTAGTCATCGTCGCAAGAATGACTTTGAGTTCTATGAATGACTTTTAGTTATGTGGAGTGCCACCATCAGCCCTTTTACAGACGCGATATCCCCTCATTTCATCCACCACCAGCCATGGGATTGAGCCAGGCCTAATGCTTCACGTACATGTAGGCAACAAAGCAAATGCCTCCATGCCCCCTGGTCATTGCATACATGTATGTGCCCTTGAAATGCTCTGTAGAATTTTACATTACCCTAATAGGGTGCCCTTTACCAACATGCCCTTGCCCTTTCAATAACAAGGCATACAGGACTGTAAAGCCATCAAAAAAAGGGGTGATTTGCAAACCAAACTTACGCAGCACGATCGTAGTAATATTACATGCAAAGACATAGATAGCAAGTAAACATGTGGAGACGATAAACAAGTAGAAAAAGCGATAGTTCCTCTTCCCCACACAGTTGCCCACCCATGGGCAGTGGTGATCAAATTGTTCTGCAGACAAAATAGGAAGAAAAATAAAGAAAAATAATTAAATGGTTTCAAAAACAGATAAATGTTTAAAAAATAAAAACAGACATGCCAAAATTGCAATAAAGAGGAAATGGCTGATCACGCTTTGTACAATTTTCCCCCGTTTTCTATGACACTGTTTAGAAAAGAAAAAAACAAAAATCAGCTGATCAGCTGAAAAGTTGCATGAATGTTAGTTGGTTCTCATACATCAGGGCTCAAAATTTACATTGGACCACAGGCCCGAGGCCGGTGAATTTAGTGTCAAGCCAGTGGTGTCCCGCGTTGTGGACCCAAGGCCAGACCCAAGCTCTGGTGTTGTCAACAGCAAAGTGTGGGTTCAATACCTGGTCATGACACTTGTGGCCTTGAGCAAGACACTTATAATTGCACCTTAAGTGCTTTGTAAAAAGTTGAGAAAGTAGTGGATTAAGGGGAAAAAATCCCTGAAAAACTTCCCTTTTTTACCCATCCAATTGCCAATAACAGGATGAATGGGAGACAGTGCGGAAATGTTCAGTTCTATCCGTAAAGCTGGAACAAGTGTACAAGTTGAAAGAAACACCCTAATACAAGTAATAGGGGAAAACCCATGCAATATTGGCTCAGTTCCAAGGCACTACTTACTGCAGTACCAGTTTCAGACCTGAAACCTTTTTCAGACATGCTGAAAGACACACAATTGTGCCACAATCCTGTTTCTTATTTCACCAATTGAGCACAAATCTTTACAGATTTGAAATTATGTTGAGATGCACCAAGTGAGAATACCTGGTCCTTGACAATTACAAAATGTGTCTAGTGCCTTTAAACCGTAAATGACAGCACTTCGAAAACCGAACGTCATCTTAAATTCACACAGAATTGAAGAAGAAAAAGTGGTTCTTACCGACACAGTTATCGCAGAGGCTACAGTGGGATGCCCGAGGGGGTCTGAATATCTTACAAGTGAAGCAGTACTTGAGCTTGATGGTCTGACCATTTATCACCACCTCTTTGATCCGGGGAGGCGGCCGATATGTCGGATTATCGGGATTGGGTACCTCTGCAAAAATGAAATGAAGAAGAATAAATATTAATTTGGGCTTTAGGCTACCCTTTCACCGGTGTGTGTTAGCACTGTATACATGTGTAGTGAGTACTTTCCCGAGTTCTGTGAAAACATTTTCGGGGGCATATTACTTGGGTGGGATTTGAACCCACGACCGTTGCCATTCTAGAGCAGTGTTTTACCAACTAGACCACCAAGATTGCCCGGTAGCTACACAATGTACATAGAGGCAGTTTGAATCCTATATTTTGTATAAACTTTTCCTTATCACTGGCTTTTTTCAAAACTTCCCTCAAGACATGTTAGTGTACATAAGCCTTTTTGAGGTATCTCGCGCGTCACACGCCGCGACTGATGCCACGCTCACTATGTTGGTGGTCATTAGGTACACACGTACAAACACATCGGTGTTTACCAAGGTAAAAAACAATTATATTTGATTATTAATACTTGATTTAGGGTCTGACTAATGTGTACATGTACATGAATGTACTTCTGTACAGCAAGCCGCACAGTGTACTTTCTAACTGTATTTTTTATTATATATGTACATGTGTATATGTACAGTGTACAGGTTTGCCATTCATTGTCATACACTAATACATGTACCTTCAGCAAGTTGAAGGTCCATGGATTACGCACTGTTGCTTAGTTATGGATACACACAATGTACACAGACATTAGGTGTACACTGAGCAATGCGTTCAACTTTTCTCTCACGATCAGTAACTGTCACGGTCAGTGAACAATTTTACTTAAAATATATTGTATGGTGTAGCAAAATGCTAATGTGGATTGATCACCAATTGCTACTTAAATGGCATTTATTGCCATTCAGAATTCAGTATGCAAAAAGCATGACTAGACATGCTAGTGTGTAAATATTTTGCTATGCAAGATTGCTGGGCCAATTTACAAACTCGATTGCCCATTTGCGATTCATGCCTGGAACTACATGCAGGCCATGAAGGCAATGGCCCCTTTTACCCTAGTCTTTACATTGGTGCCCATTCCATAGCTTCTAGGAATTGCCAATGTCCAATGGAAGCGCCCTCTGCAAAAATGAAAATGGTCTTGCCCTCTCAAGCCTTGAACTTCACTCTCGAAGGGGCACAGCAGTTTTACTCTGATAAGGGCACCTCTACGTACATTTACATCATTGTGTACAACATGTACTGTATGAATGAGGAAAAATGTTAACTTGTATTGAAACTTTGCAAAGGGCACCACGGCAAAAGCGCAAGGCATCACAGCAATTGATGTGTGTGTTGTTGGTTATTTTGAGGACTGTGTAACATTGAGCAATGTGTGCGATCTATGTACAATTGTACATTGTGTACATAAATGCAGATTTTAAAAACATGACTCATACATAGTATACAATGTTTCTAAAAATAAAAAGAGCCTTCCACAGTATTGTCTAGGTGCATCTTACACTGTCTTGACCATATACTCATGTAAATGCCAACCCACCCAATGAGAACGTGTTCCTGATATATCCCATTACATTTATTGTCCTCAACCAGCGCTGTGTATGGATAAGCCCACAGCATGTTGTCTTGCTTCGGGGGACGTTTACCTACGTTGAGACTGGATTAACACGGCAGGTTAGGGAATTCTGTACTCTGCGCCCTTAAAACATGTCGTGCCCTACAATAAATTTCATGGGACTTGCGCGTCGTTTTGTAGTAGTTAAAGTAAAGAGGTTGTGAATCCCTGGCCAGCAGTGCTTTGTGGTGACGTCTTAGAGGAGCACCTACAGACATCAGAGACGAGGTTCGCCGTCACAGGGAAAATATCATCTCCCATTGGGTTTTTATAATGATTGTCTTGTTGCCACTCTGTCACAATTTTATCTTTGAAGGGAAACTCACCAAGAGTGATTTTTGTGTTTTGAATGTGTGCCCTTGCGATCATACATGGCTCAATTTTAAGAGCTGCTTAGAGGCAAGGTACAACTTTGGTGTTTTGAATGTTTTATTTTAATCCTAGCACGTACAAATACAATATTTAAACATTTAAATTTCAAAAGGTGTTAGCGTTTTTCAGATCGCAGAATATGTGGAGCGGTAATGCTCACGTAAAACAAAATTATGCTGTCCAGAATATGGTAACCAGTCAAAATACTAATCATATCTGTGACTGCACCCTGCCATTGCTAAAAGCAGGAACAATTACAGCACTCTTTTCTGCTTTTAAAAGCAGCTCTATAAAATTGGGTCAAGGTGTGGAGAAAATTTCCTTCCTCTATAAACAAGATGAATACAGGTCATCAAGATCAAATCAATGTGAAGGTTTTTGCATCCCGCATGTCCACATTTCATCAAGGTCTAAGTTCTGACTTTCTCCATGGTTGTGAAGCCACTTTCTTCCCTCGACTACCCTGCACTGATTGTTAGAGGGTGACAGACAGACAGGGGAGCTGTTTATAATCAGTAGGGATTCTACGCTGTGGGAGGTGGGGCAGCAGTAATGTTGTTGACATTACTGCCCCTGGCCGATCAGTCTGAATGCTTGTTCTGTGCCTTGGTATTATTGCCTTAGTGTATTTCATGCATCTTGAACAGTTGATGAAAAGGCAAATGACATTGGCAGCCACAATCAAGGGCAAGGCGTGCGCATATATCCACACATTGTGAAATGCAGATTATGTTCAGAGGTCCAGCCAGGGGCACAAACTGAAATGGCAAGTGTAGGGCCTACGCATCAAACCAGTGTGCGCATAAAGACATGTGACATGGGCCAAATTCACAAAGCCTGTAAGCACAAAAACTTGCTAAGCAAACTTGCTAAGCACAGAATAGTATTGCTTAGCAAAAAAAAAGGTTACACCCTGAAGCCCCAACATTTTTTTGCTTAGCAAAGAAATTTGCCATTAAGCAGTATTTTTTTTAACTCGGCACTAGTATCAGTGCAGAGTATATATATATTTTAAAGCCATTGGACACTTTCGGTAAACAATATTGTCCAAGGCTCACACTTTGTCTACCACAACTTATATATAAAATAACAAACCTGTGAAAATTTAGGCTCAATCAGTCACTGGAGTCGGGACACGTTTCGCCGTGTCATGACATGTGTTTAAAAAATAAATCCGTAATTCTTGCTATCGAGAATTGCTATTGTTATAATGTTTTCTCAAAAAGTAAAGCATTTCATGGAATAATATTTCAAGATAAGTCTTTCACCATTACCTTCTGTAAACCCTGTAAATTATTTGTAAATCTGTGAACTTTTTTTTTTTTCTGTACCGAAAGTGTATAATGGCTTAAAAGGGTTCCCGCCAATCTGAGCTACATGTATTTGTCAAGCAATTAATGTTTCAATTTGGTATTTTTTAAATAGCTTCATACGACATTGGGCCCCATTTGAGACATTTATGACGTCCTCTTTCGCCCGCGCAATCAATACCCAACAAATCTCCTAAAGTACAATTTAAATTGATCGACTCATCAAGTATGCTTTCAATAATCCCATCCCGTGCATGGCTTCATCCAGTAGATCTCTGCATGCGCATGAACGCTTCTGCCCCCAGTCGTAAATATGACCATCAATATTTTATGTTTTTGCAGTTCAAGCCAACAAAGTGCAGTGTCAATCACGCACGTGTACATATGTTGTACATGATGTACATTGTATCTCAAAGCCAGCCTAGACACGGAGGCCACGAAGGCCATGACCTCTGTTGCCCTGGTCTTGGTGCCCCTGCAAAAGTTTCCCACTGAAAGGCACTGGACACTATTGGTAATTACGCAAAATAATTGTTAGCATAAAAACTTACTTGTTAACGATAAATGGAGAGCTGTTGATAGTATATAACATTGTGAGAAACGGCTCCCTCTAAAGTAACGTACGTAGTTTTCGAGAAAGAAGTAATTTATCACTAAAATATTTAAATTTGATATCGAGACCTCAGAATTAGATTTTTGAGGTCTAGAAATCAAGCATCTGAAAGCACACAACTTCGTGTGACAAGGGTGTTTTTTCTTCCATTGTTATATCGCAACTTCGATGTCGAATAGTTCAAATTTTCACAGGTTTGTTGTTTTGTGCATTTGATGAGATACACCAAGTGAGAAGACTGGTCTTTGACAATTACCAAAGGTATCCAGTGTCTGTAAGATATTCCAACAGAAGTGCCCTTGGTCTTGCAGTCGCACTATGAAATTCCTTTCTCGATGAGAAGCGCTTGTAACATGCCCCCTCCCATTTTAAATTATTGTTAAGAGTTCTTTGCACTCCTCAAAACACATTTTTGTTTCAAAATTTATGTCCATGATGTTTACTATTACATTGTACAAATCTCTGACAATTCATGCGCATATTGAACTTGCGCATTGTATAACTTACCCATTTGGCGTTCTATATCAGCTGCTTCATCAGGCGTGGCACGTGGAATGATCCCGGGATCGCTGAAGCTGGTGCGCAGTAACGCAGAAAGGCAGAAGATGGTGATGAGGGCACCCACGACGGGAATGGCAAAGGACAGACGCGTGGCCAGGAACGGACAGCTGATGATGAGAGAAAAAAGCAAAACAAATCAATTATAAAATCAATGACATTTACAATGGTGTGTGGTCACATGCACTGTTTAGTGAATGACTTTCCTTGTATGGTGGTGAACAATGCTACAGGCCTGTATGCTTCATTTTTGAAAGGGCAAGGGCACCAAATCATTTGTCTCATTGGTAAGGGGCACCCTTTAGAGACAATTTAGAGATTATATTAAATTAAAGCCAATGCCTGTTGCTATGCAAGCTGACGCAATGAGGGTAACTTTATGTTTTATAAGTTGAGTAACTATCAATGTACATGTACGTCAGTTGCACTGTATGTCAATCCATGGGCTTCTACAAACACTTCCTGGAGGCCAGTGTACTTGTACAGGTAAAAAAACTAGTTGACTAGCTTAGTAATGGTGGGGGTACTTTACAAAAAGCTTAAAGGCATTAGGCCTTCATTTTTACATGTAATTATTAGACAAGTAGTGTGTAGTACAGACATGTATACTAGACAGCATTGGAGCGAATTTACCAACACACGTGTTCTCAGTTTCAAGCCCCCTATTAGAAACACGACAACACACTGTGAGTGGCAGGAAGATCTCCTGTTTCTACATGTATGTCGTTGCCCCCCTTTTACCGGACAGTATCGCCGATGTACATGGTACATGTATGCTGTCAGATACTGTTGGTAACACTATACCCGGTTTGTTATTCCTGTGTATGATTCCTAACAGATTCAAACCAAACAAATTAAGTTGTCCTGGAGTGTATTGCACAATACACCGAGTACACCGAGTACATGGAAGATTATGCCAGTGATTGAGCAGTGATAGTGATACTGTTGGTTCAGATAAGGTGTCGGGACCGCTTACAAGATGAACTCAAAGATGTCATCTCACAAATGCCTTTGCTTGCACATGTTTTAACGCCAAGACTGCTTGCCTCGTTACCTTTTGGCGACTGCCCCTGATTGTTTTGTCAGACGGTTTTCCATAAGGGAACTACAACTTGTAAAGTCCATGTTCAATGTAATTGAAAATATACCTCCAGTGACGTTGTACAATGTACCTGCACGCTAAGCTAAATGAACTTTATTTTCTTACAAAAGACATTGAAGTCTTGTGGCTTTTTCAAAACCTTCGGTTAGCCTCTGTCTGCCGCTCTAGGCTCCGTTTGATGTTAAAAACACTGTACAATGCACTGCTTCAAAAATGATGAAAGTGTTTAGGCTAGAGCTGCAGCTAAAGCCTAAATAAATAAAAATCCAAAGAAGCCGAAAAAAAGTCCCAGGAACGCTTCAATGCAAGTAAGCAACTTATTGTATTATCCACTGCCAAAATCGACAGACAATTTCACACCATCATAACTGACATTGTGTACTTGTACATTGTGTGAAACTTCATTGGATCAAATCAGCATCTACCCGGTAAATCGACTCCAAACTGACGTGGTGCAATTCGTTCAAACTAAAGCCAACATAAGCAAGTGGAAAACACTATGTACCTGTGAAAGTGGAACTGTAGAACAACCGCAGACCACATCCCCTATCTATCAAGTTACCACACGGAACACCATGCACTACTGAACTTGTACTGTAGGTTGTGTTTAGGTCGATGTAACCATGACAATACGGTGTAGTTTATCCATCGCAATCAGAAAAATTACTTTGAAATGACACGCGAAAGAAGAAGATTTTGCTCGTACTTAGTGTTTTCGGTTTGCCTAGTGTCGTGGATGAAAATCGTTAAAAATGACTGGCTGGCCAGGGTTCTTGATAAAGTGTAGTATTACAAATGTACTTAAAGTCAAATAACACAAGACTTCCATTTGATGTACTGTACACTGCACACATGGTAACTTTCTCAGTGTTAAAAAAAACAAGCCCGAAGGACGTGTCAACAAGGTAAACTTGCCATTTCCCTAGTCAGTTAGAATGTCGATCCGATAAATTCACTTTCAATTCCAAACTGTCATTTGTATGCAAATTGAATTGAAAGCCCTAGCAGCTACACAGAAATCAATCTGTCTTCCAATTAACGAGGTTGTAAAAGAAATCTTCTCACCAAATGAACACAACACTATTTCTCAACCTTTCACAGGCTTTCCTGTTTATGGCACTTGAACTACGTCATCGCTGCACGTACGTATGATGTACTGTACATGTGGCAACAGATCTACGGATCATAGTATGTATTTGCTTTTGTTGTCCCTTGCCCATCTTGGGGTATAATGTTGTCAATGTATTTTGTTTTGTACTGTTATGGCGAATAAAATAATAATAATAATAATAATAATAATAATAATAATAATAATAATAATAATAATAATAATAAAGACCAACCAAATTAATCCTTGAAAACCTGTGACATAAGATAAGTTTTGGGAAGAGATTTGATTTGTTCTGGTACAAAGACAAGATCTAAGATTATGTGGTATAAAGTTTCAGCTGGTGAAAAATAACTGTCACCCCAGGAGTGTCGAGACTTGGGTTCAATGAGGAGAAGCATGGAACTTGATCAAAGATTCCTTAATGAGTTCTGAGATATAGTTGATTATTTACAAGAAAATAACAATAAAAACGAAGAAGATATATTTAAAAGTATATTGCTGGAAGAAAGAAATAATATCAATACAAATATTGGAGTCTAACATGTGTAAAGCACATGTTTATAAAAAAAAATAAAAGTTAGAAGAATAAAAAATTCCTGGGCTGCAAATTTAACATCCATGACATAAATAAATAAAGGTTTACAGTAACACCATGTAATGAAAATCTCGAGTTGGGATGGTTCTGAAAACAACTGTTGGTTTCAACTCTACGGCATTGTTGCAGTACCCACTGGTGACTGTTTTAATGATCACACTTGTGGATAATATTTTTGGCCTTGATTTTACTTTTTGTGGTTCAATGTTATATACTTTTCTTGTTGTCAAGTGTCTTGGAGCATTTTTGTATGGATAAGGAGATATATAAAAGTGCTTTATTATTATTATATTTGGTGTGATTTCTGGCTACAAGGCAGTTAATGGTTGTGTGGCTTCTCACTGGCGACCCCGAACAAAGTTATTGACAAAATAGGGAGACCGCCAACATAGGGCTGACAGACCAGTTGGCAGAGTGCTGGCACGTTAATCTGTGGGTCGTTGGTTGGAATCCCACTCTAGTCAGTTCTTTGTTCAACCTCCAAAATTACTATTATTATTATATGGCACAATCCTTGACCCGTTCCTTTGAAAGTTATTGGAACTTACCTCATCTAGTTTTTCTTGTGTGTTAAAATCCGATGTGACGGCCGATATGATGCTCGAATACTGGGAAACACTGTCGCCATATCTGAAACACAAACACAAACATTAATGAAACCAAAAGGTTACCTAGAATGCAAGCCTAATACAAGGGCGTCAGAACTAGGGGCCAGGAAGGGGCGGGAGGAGGACAAATGTTGTCATCAAAGCAGTGACAAGTAACAAAAGAATTAGTTAAGCACTTAACAAAATAAACAGTCATAAAAATTGTGAGATATATTAAAAAGTGAAGAAGCGTAACAAAACCAGGAATAGGAAACAAAAAAGTTGCAGTTATTCATTCATTCATTCATTCATTCAATGGTTTATTAAAATTCTATTCAATTCGCTGCCAGCAGCAGAATTACATAAACAGTTACAAAGTTAAATAATTGGGAGTAAAACATTACATTACTATTTAAAAGTGCCTAAATCTTACACAGAAAAACTGAGAGGGAGAAGTACTTTACACTCCTATAGGGAGGAGAACAGTTACTTAAAATTAATTAATTAAACATATGAGTAAAACATTACAATCAAAATTAAAATGGCGAATAAACAATTACACTCTAAAACGGAGATTATTTAGAAAATGGGAGGGATTTAAAGTCAATCCAAAGCACCGTTTATGTCAAACTAAAGTGTTTTTTTGTGCACAAATTATCAGGGAGATACTTAGAACTACACTCAACAAAATAAGATCCTGCCCTTCTTCGGATCGACCCAAAAGTTTTGAAATCCATGCTTTTTTCCCCGTTTTTTATATATTGGCGAAAAGGGATTATTTAAAAAAAAAACTTATTGGCTTTTCCCAACCAAAAGAAATAAATTGTAAATCCATATGATCGTTTTTTTTGTTCTTTTTTTTCTTTTCTTTATATGGCAATTTAGGACTTAGATGAAAAAAAAAAAAAAAAAAAAAATATCCAAAGCTGAAATATTTCATTCTGTCAGAGTACTGTCAGAAATCAAGATACTTTGTGTAGTTTTTATTTGGAGGAAGGGAAAAGCTGCGCCTGTACAGCTATGGAGAATATATAACGGAAACAGTATTTGATATACATATTAAAGAGTTTTGATATGCCTACGTATGACTTGTGTGTAGATCAAGTTTTTGCACGTTTTTGAGAGAAAAAAGTGAACATCACTGAGCAATGTTTTCATAGGACAGTCACGTAACTACGTTGTAAATACAAACAAAATGTTCGTCTCCTGAGTCGGAAAATATTTTCGTACATTCAATGACTCATTAGCTTTCTACCATCATCATATCCAGAAACCGTGCGACCGTTAGTTTGACGTAAATCGTGAAATGGTGTTTTGTGTCCTACAAAAAGTAGCCAAACCCTCCGTAAATGCATCTTTAAAAATCAAATACAATTTTGTAGTATTCCAAAAAAATGTTGCTTAAAACAATGTTTAAAAAAATGATGAATTTATTAAACGAAATGCCAGGCCTCGAACTTCGTGTTCTAGAGGGCACGGCCATTATCGCCGTGCTTTTGCAAGAATTTGAAGGGCAGCGCAGCAATTTGTAAAAAAATAATTAAAAAAAGGTCACGGGCAAATCACACAATTCTTTTCGAATTTGAGGGGCATCATGGCAAATTTTTTTTTGATAACATTCCGTATGGCGCCACCACTTTTTCACTAATTTTTACAAAAAAGGATATCTCATTGAGGTAAATTAGATACTATATTATTTCATATCGAATGAAAAAGTGCTGGCGCACTACGGAAACTTTTCCACTTTTTTAACAAGACAGGAGACAGTTTTGGCAACAGTCGGTTAAAAATATCCGTTTCAGAAGAAAACAAAAACGGAGCTTTACAGAAAACAAAATTTACGCAATCGCGCACGGGTGGTAAAAAAACAATGCGTCTTCGTATCACATCACAGCATTTTGACAAAAATTTCCCAAAATATCTAAACGAAAAACAAAGGAAAAATTTTCCGTTTCTGACCGACACCAATTTTCCAACAATTTTTACCAATTGGAATATCTCATTTTGAGTCAAATTAGATGCGATATTATATTTCATAACGACCGAAACGGTGGTGGTAGGATATATCAAGATGAAGATCAAGATCTGGGTAAGTTTTCGAATCCTGGAATCCGTGTAATTTTACACCAGAACAAATTCAAAACGAAGAAGAAACAAATCTTACGTTATACAATAGAATAGTCCTATCACCAGTGTCGACCAAATACATCTTAAACTCGGTGACATTTTCGGTAAAATAAAGCCAAAAATGTGTTGTGTAGTTTTCGTCGATGTTGTTCACTCCCACTGCTCCGTGTCCTTTTCGTACCAAACAGTGAGTTTACAATCAGCATACTTTCGTGGCTCCATGGCTAAACACTATTCAACTCTTCCCCCTCAAACCAATTTGTAAAAGATAGAGGCAGGAGCGAAGATTGGGAGGCAATGAACCATGGAGAAATGCGTTCAACCACTCTTTATGATGAATGTTCAATTGAACTAAAATAGGTCGGACCAGAGAGGGTTAAACATATGCATTCAACGTGTGAGTTCGCTACCACTTCGACCTACTCTAGAAATTGAAAATATAATTCATGTAAAGGAACACGTTGCCTTGGATCGGACGAGTTGGTTTATAAAAAACGTGTGTAACCGTTTGTTATAAAATGCGTTTGTGGTTGGAAAGTAGTTTAAAAAGTGGAATCCAATGATCCACACAAATTTGCCTCGAAATTGCGTGGTTTTCCTTTTACTTTGCAAACTAACACGGTCGGCCATTTATAGTGACTCCCATAAATAGCCGACCGTGTTAGTCGACGAGGTAAAAGGAAAACCGTCCAATTTCAAGGCATGTTTGTGTGGATCATTGTATTCTACTTTAACAACATCTTTCTACTCATATGCATTTTATAACAAACAGTTACAAACGCTGTTCAAAGACCAACTCAACCTATCCAATGCATCGTGTTCCTTTAATTAAATAAAGAAACCAATGCAAATTAGTACACAATATGTACCGCAGATAGTTTTGTTTCATTCGTCAAAATCCCTCTATCGATAAACGAGGTAAAAAATAGTGGATAGGGCCACCTTTACCGACACCACCAATACGGCTATAGAGAGAGGTACCTGGGGATTGTGAACAATCAATAGTGTGGACATTTCAATCCAAGAGAGGGGGTAAAAGAAATTCTATTAAATACACGAACAGGGGGTCATTGTGAGCAGTTATTTGTGTGTGAGTTCGAAGGACGAGGATTGTAAAAAGTAATAGGCTTGGAAGCCGTATGGCCAAAAGAAAAAAAATACCAGTTGATCGTCCGCTCCCTCATCCTTTTTAGAGGCCGCATCCTTATTTTTATTTTTTTACTATTTTTATTTTCCTTTTTTTTTTCCTTTCAAGAAGACAAATTTGGGTAATTATTTATTTTGGTTAGTCTGGTCCAGTATCATTTTTTTTTTTTTTTTTTTTTTTGGGGGGGGGGGGTCCTTGTCTGTCTTAGGGATATAGGCCTATGTACAAAACATATTGCTTAACCTTTCCCCCTGCATGTTGGTTAGCACGTTAATTACACTAAATCTTGGACTATCTTTGATATTCCAAACAAGTATACTGTTAAATTATGTGGCACCCTTCTTTCATTACTATACTCATTGTTATTTGTATTCAACTGTATAATCGTTTATGCTTAAACAGCTACCTGAGCGGAATGTTTTCAACCGAAATTGTATTTTTACTTGTTTATAATGCACTTGTTCACCATTTTAATGTAATTTTGATATGTGTACACTTCTGAACTTTTCGTAATTATGGAGGTAAAAATCAGGCCCCTACCTAAAGGTTTTTTGAAAAACTAAAAACACTTCTGCCGTTGAGAGCGGGTGTCAAAGGACAATGCCGCTGACGTCATTTGTTGGAGTTTGCTTTGTTATACATCCACGCTGCAACAAAGCTGCTTTATCTACTTATGACGTTTTGAGAGTGATTACGTAACGGGGCTTTTCGCAAATCTCGCTGAAAAGCTCTGGACAAGGGCATACAAAATGATTGTTTTTTTACACAATTGAAACCTATTTATAATCATATGACTCGATTTCCTTATTCATCGAAAACATCTTAAGTGGAATTCAGCAAAGTTCACGACTTGATTTTCGTTCAAGCAGGTCTTTAATTGTCAATGTCGACATGAAAAATAAATATCAAGTGAATTGTGAAAATCAAGCAACTCGGGAGGACGAGCAAAGAAATGCCAAGCACAAAGCCAGGACTCTTCGGGAAAACCACGCATGGAAGAAAAGCAGTACCGGTAGTTAGTTTTAAAACAAACAACAGCATCCACAAAATGGTGATCTTGAGCATTCTACACTCTTTCTTCCTCCAGAACTGTCCTTTTTCGAAGCTTTTCTGGAAAGAATCATGCAATTTCACCAACCACCAATTTCAAAATTAAACCCCCCACAATTGAAAACCAGTATTGTAATTTGCTAAGTATATACTCTGCTCAAACTTACGTTAGACTTTAAAGCGCGATAAATAAATTATGTCATCCACAAGACAAGGGACAAGGTCCAAAGATAATACTACAATTGGACTGATCTGACGAAGATTTCAACTGCAACTTGGAATAATATTTCAAGAGAAGTCTTTCACCTTTACCTTCTGTAAACCCTGTTAGTTATTTGTAAATTTGTCAACTTTTAATTTGTTTTCTGTTCCGAAAGTGTCCAATGGCTTTAAAGAAAGCTTGGGTGATACCGGAATAGGCCTACTACTTATCATTTTTGTATTTATTCTGTTCAGAAAGAAACCTCACATGCTTTCATTTTTTTGTTGCTAATATATTGTTTATCATAAAATCAAGATCTGTTGTAGTTTTGTATTACTTGTATTTGCCATATGAATGTGTAATAGTTTGCGAACATTAAATTTTTTGAAAACATAAATTTGTAACCATGGTGTTTTTTTCTCCTCTGGCATATTCCTCTTAAACAAAAAAGAAAAAAAGGGACCGACCGATCCTTCCGACTTTTGAGCGAAAAAGGCATTTTTTTTAAGGCCAAAATGGAAAAGAATTCCAGAATCAGGGAGATTTCGCAATCGTTTGGCAGCTCTGCAACTTCTACATAGCTATTAAAACATTTCACATATATGCAATGGACATCTCTGGCTATTGTCAAAGACCAGTATTCTCACTCAGTTGGTGACATATCCAATCATATGCGTAAAAAAAACAAAGCTGTACAAAAAAATTGCTAAATTAGTTATCGAGGTCTGAAAGGAAAAACACCCTCATACATGTAAAAGGCTTCAGGTCTAAAGTATTTTATTCAAGTGAGAAATTACCTCTTTCTCAAAAACGGTGTTTCTCACAATAGTGTACAAAAATCCATTCAAGATGAATGTTTTCCCACTTAAATAAAGGTTGCCCCCGCTCCAATATTAACATCAGTTTACTTACCTATCCTGTCCACCTTATAGAGAATAAAAACTGTACATAAAATGTGACCTCAAAAATAGTGAACATAGTGCGGGGAAGTGCGTTCTGCGTCGTGCAAAGGGTCAATCATTCCCTGGTGAAAATTCCAGTTGAAACCAGTTCAACAGTCAACTTGTTTCAAAAACTAAATTACTTGTCTAGTTGGTATGACCTTGCTCTATGTTAACTGCAAAGGTCGTTGGTTCGAATCCCACCTGAGTTATAAATGCCTGGTTTTTTTTTTCACAGATCTCAGAGAAAGTATACAGTGCTAACATACATCTGTGAATATGGGTAAAACCAAAATGAATATTTGTTGAACTAGTTTCAACTATTTTCGACTGGAAATTAGCTGGTGTCCAACCAGTACATGTTAGGTTCGACGGGTAGTAGTTGCCAACTGCCAATTATTGTGCCGTCAACACGAACCAGTTCAATCCAGTTACCAATTCCCAGTTCAACTGTACCAGTTGGGATCAGTTAACACCAGTTGAAACTGGTTCTAACTGGAATTTTCACCCTGAGATTCAAACTTACGTCTTAATGAAGTACTCCAAGTTAGACGTGTAGAAGTCCCATGCCAGTTCTCTCCCGGCGGGTTTGCTAGCGACGGTAGTTAGAACACTCCTACCATCTGATTCACTGATGACACTGGTGTTCAGAATCTCATTCAAATACCTAGATTAGCGGAGATACTCATAAATCAGGTAATGGTAATGAAAACAATGGAGACTCAAAATACCCCACGTCTGTCACATAGTGCAAAGAATATGTTAACTAAACTGACATCTAAGAACCATCTACAAATAGGTGAAATAACTTATTAAAAGAGAAGGATTTTGTTTGTTTCTGAATGCGAGGTAGGAAGTTTCTTTTCTCAGTTTGGTGAGTAGTGGTCGTTTGCCCAAAAACTTGGCAACATGTGAAATTATTCTGTGTGATGAAATTGCCTCCGACCTGCTTTATAAACAACCGGGATCAAGACCTCCCTAAAAATCAATCCCGGTTTTAGAATCACCAAGATGAGTCATATGGAACAGCGCACGGCATGATACCAATGTCCCAACCCATCGCACAACCATCACGGATGCACAATCTATTAAGCAGTAGGCCTACAAGTCATCACCTCCTGAGTTTAGCAGCACTACTGGTCAGTGCATGGTTGAATTAAAGGATTTGGGTACCTTTTCAAAATGTCCATAGATTTACATTAAACTTACAGGGTTTGAAGATAATGATAGTAGAAAGTTTCCCTTCAAATATTACTTACTGAGGTGCTGTAGTTTTTGAGAAATGAGTAAAACAATGTCATGAAAATACCTTTGTAAATAATTAAAATAATTTTCGTCTCATGAGACGAAATTTATTTTCATTATATTGTTTTACTCATTACCCCAAAAATACAGCACCTCAGCACGTAATATTTTCAGGGAAGCTTTCTACTATCATTATCTTCAAACTGTGTAAATTTAGTGAAAATTTGTGGACATTGTGTTTTTTGTCCTGCAAAAGTTACATAGACCCTGTAAGTCCATGGTATGGGAAAGCAACAAGCCTTTTTGAGATATATGGCGGACACAATGCTACAACACTATAAGGTTTGTGAAAATTTGTGTGTGTACACCCAAACCAAACAGTACACGCCTATCACGTCCACAATACCTCAAAAAGGCTTATTACATAGAGATAACAGGTGTGAGGTGCCAGACGAAAAGGATGCATATTTTTAGCATCTTTCTTTAAGGGAGCATTCCCATAAAAGTGATGGCTATGTGCAACACAACTTAGACATCACCATGATGATGATGATGACTGACAGAAGAAAGAAACGGAAAAACAATAAATCACAAACTCATACTAGGCTTATAGTGCATACAAAAACTGGTTGAGGTGTGAGTTGCCAGACTTCTATTCAGCCTCTTTCTTTAACAGGACAGTCAGATAATGAGGCAAATTACTGATGGAAGAAAACTTTGTGCACATACATGCTAAGGGTTGCTTGATCCCTGCTACAGGCAAGAGCCGATCGGATGTCCGACTTGAGCGTGGAATCCGTGTCAGGATCTTTGAATACTTCAAAGGCGTAATCCCATTGTGCCTGGTTGCCTTCAGCGATACCTGTGCAGAGTACAGTAGGCTGCAGATCTGGGTATAAACTGCGGCAGAAAAATAAAGGTGAAATGTTTTATTTGCTTGATTGGTTACCTTCAGATATACATGTACCTGACTGACTGGCTGGCTGGTTACAGGGAGATGAAATTGACATCAGAAACAGAATGAATGAACTGGTTACTTAAAGGCAGTGGACACTATTGGTAAATACTCAAAATAATTATTAGCATAAAACCTTTCTTGGTGATGAGTAATGGGGAGAGGTTGATGGTATAAAACATTGTGAGAAACGGCTCCCTCTGAAGTGCCATAGTTTTTGAGAAAGAAGTAATTTTCCACGAATTTGATTTCGAGACCTCAGATTTAGAACTTGAGGTCTCGAAATCAACCATCCAAATGCACACAACTTCGTGTGACAAGAATGTCTTTTTTCTTTCATTATTATCTCGCAAGTTTGATGACCGATTGAGCGCAAATTTTCACAGGTTTGATATTTTATGCATATGTTGAGATACAGCAACTGTGAAGACTAGTCTTTGACAATTACCAATAGTGTCCAGTGTCTTTAAAGGCTTTGGACATGTTTGGTAATGGGCCATATTTTTGACCGTGTGAGGGCGCTCTCAATCACTTCCGGGGGTATATTCATTCATACCCAAAACAGTTTTTAAAGATTGGAACACATTACCACCACAGACATCTAATCCATCACAGACAATAAGACTTTTAAAGGAGCCGTTATAATCCACCTCTAAAGCAAATTGAAACTACGGCGCAACAAAAGTGACAGAACGCCTATTAATTTGTGCAGGGCGAATCGCGTGTACCCCCGGAAGTGATAAAAATACTATTTATAGCGCCCTCGCGCTGTCAAAAATAAGGGGCATTGTCAAAGACCAGTCTTCTCCCTTGGTGTAATCCCAAGACATGCATAACATAACAAAAATGCAAAATGATTTGCTCAATTGGTCATCGAAGTTGCAAGAGAATAATTAAAGAAAAAACACCCTTGTTGCACAAACTTGTGTGCTATCAGATTATTTGAGTGAGAAATTAACCTCTTTCTCAAAAACTGATTACTTCAGCCAATGTGTAATACTATCAATAGCTCTCCGTTGCTCGTTACCAAGTAAGTTCTTATGCTAATAGTTATTTTGAGTAATCACCAATAGTACTTAGTGCAACAGAATATAAAAAAATCCAGATGTAAAGAGTTTGACAGACTATGCATGAAATATGTAATATAATTTGTTTTAAAATGTTTTAAAGGGAAGGTGTACATTTGGTAGTAACAACAATAAAAAACTTTGGATAGTATAAGGCATTTTGAGAGTCATTTCACTTCGAAGTAATGTGGTCATGGAAAAAGATTTCAGTTTTTATCCCACAAATTTTGAACCTGAGAAGCGTTACTTACTAATAAGTTGTTATTGCCATTCATTTTAAGAGTGATAAGGAAATGTATACCTCCTCAGGAGTTTTACATTCAAATGTAAAACTTCAACTCCTCTCCATTATTCAAATATGAGGCCGTGTCCGAAACGACGACTTCGGCTACAGCTACGTCTAGATCAGCGCGTCTACCAGTGTTGAAGAATAGCAGACGCGCGCGATCTAGCCGTAGCTGTAGCCGAAGTCGCCGTTTCGGACACGGCCTTATTGTCAAACACTTTTCTACCTGCATAGCCTCTCTCAATGCATTTAATAATGTATCAATAACTGAAATAAAATTTGTTAATATAAAAAAAAAAACCACTTGTTCATCAAAAAGAAAGAAAAAAAAAGAAAGATTAAAACCTTATAGTAACTTACTAAAATGAAGAGTCCGCCATCCATTGTTGATATTGATTGCGAGCTGTCGTGGTGCAGTTCTCGATGCGATATTGGCATGCCATTCTGACAATACGAGTACGACTCAACCTTATCGCAAAACCAAAAAGACATTGTACTTTAATAAACGAGCATTCACTATAATAATAATAACAATAATAATGATAATCTGTTTTTATATCGCGCTTTCACACCCAAAGGGCTTCTCAAAGCACTCCAATATTATTGGTACCCCTGGTCTTTGGGCCATTTAATTCATTCCTTAAACCATCTCAGCTCCCTGGGGAATATACAGCCTGTGCAAAAAATATGCACTACTCAGCTAAATTAATCACAAGAGCCATCTCTGCGCTCACAGGTACACATTTACATTGTAACCCTGGTTGGAGATACGCAACTATAGTTAAAGACACTGGACACTATTGGTAATTGTCAAAGACCAGTCTTCTTACTTTGTGTATCTCAACATATGCATAAAATAACAAACCTGTGAAAATTTCAGCTCAACTGGTCGTTGGAGCTGCTAGATAATTATGAAAGAAAAAACACCCTTGTCACACGAAATTGTGTGCTTTCAAATGCTTGATTTCGTGACCTCAAATTCTAAATCTGAGGTCTCGAATTCAAATTCGTGGAAAACTACTTCTTTCTTGAAAACTACATCGCTTCAGAGGGAGCCGTTTCTCACAATGTTCATACTATCATCGTCTCCCCATTACTTGTTACCAAGTGAGGTTTTATGCTAATAGTTTTTTTGAGTAACTACCAATAGTGTCCACTGCCTTTAAATATCTTAAATTTCTCAAATTTTTCTCAGGAGTTTCCAAGGAATTTTCCCAGGGATTTCCCAGGAGTATTCTAGACCAAGTAGAGGTGACTTCCACTGCATCATAGTTACCCACCTCCTAAGGTTGCCACCTCCGTCTCCCCAGCCGATGTACTTGTACATTGGTTCAACCTGCCCTTTTATATAGGCCTGAAAGGAAATTGTCCAAAACATGTTAACATTAATTAAAAGATACAAACAAACACAACTTTGTTTCCTCAGTCGAGCAATAAATTTACATTAACCGGTACGCCATTATTTTAGAACAAAATCTTGCTGACACTGACTGTCGCATCCAAGCTTTTGTGATGATAATGCCAGGTGAATTGAGTGAGTGGTGTTAGAAGCTTTGCACGGTGTGAATGAAAAGAGTAAACCATAAATAATAGTAACCTTGTGGGTACAACCATGTTTTAATTCTCTTTTGAGGGAGTGTTGGCTCTTTTGAGGGAGTGTTGGCTCTTAAAGGCAGTGGACACTATTGGTAATTCATCAAAATAATTATTAGCATAAAACTTACTTGATTACGAGTAATGGGGAGCTGTGGATAGTATAGCATTGTGAGAAACGGCTCCCTCTGAAGTAACTTAGTTTTCGAGAAAGAAGTATTTTTCCATAAATTTGATTTTGAGACCTCAGAATTAGATTTTGAGGTCTCGAAATCAAGCATCTGATATCACACAACTTTGTGTGACAAGGGTGTGTTTTCTTTCATTATTATCTCACAACTTCGACGACCAATTTAACTAAAAATTTCACAGGTTTGTTATTTTCTGCACATGTTGAGATACACCAAGAGAGAAGACTGGTCTTTGACAACTACCAAATTAAGTGTCTTTAATTAAGTCGGCTTTAATTAAGTCGTTTCGAACAGTATACTCTGCTCGTCTTCCAGGAGAATTTTTTTCAGATTGCTCTAATATCAATTTTATACTGAGGAAAATGGATGTTCTGAGGCTGGTGGTAAAATCTAATTTTAATTACTTTGATTTTATTCAGCATCCAAACAGCGCAAATGTAACAATCTAATGTCAGTCTCTAGACGCTTGTGTTTTGTGTCATACATAAAGTACAGAAACCCTTTAAAATAGAATAAGAATTACTCGCTGTATCATAAAAACAAAACAAAAGTGTCCTCATTTGGTAAAAAAAATTCAGTCAAATGGCTTCCATTTCTTACCTCAAACGTAGCATTAGCTTCAGTTAGGGCCAGTTGATCATAGTCATATCCTACATTGGTGTCCACCATGTACCAAGGAACGTAGTCTCTTTCTTCTTTAAGGTAAGAAGTCATTTCCAGAGCGATGACTTCATCCAGATCATCGGAACTGGCCAGGAAAAATGCATCATTGATAAGAGCCGCACGACTGGCTGGCGAAATTACCTGCCAAAGGGGATATTAATAATGTTACTATATTTCTGGTAATAAAACCAAGGATGGATGCCTCATAAGTGAACTTTTAATCACTGTAGCTTGCAAGCCTGATCAGGACAGCTGTAAACAAGAGTGCTTTCTATGCGAACCAGAAACCAGAGGGGTTTGTGTGGTACTGAATATTCCCGTTATATTTTGTGTGGTAACATTAGGTACCACGGGAAATATCAACTGACCACAGCCAGCCTGTTGACATTACCGCACTATGGTATTTTGTGTGGTAACATCAGGTACCACGGGAAATACCAACTTACCACAGCTAGCTTTTTGACATTACCGCACTAGTTCCTGTGGTACTTAATACTCCTATGGTATTTTTTACTGATGAGAAAAAGGACAGTGGTCAAAAGTACGCTGAGAAAAAATGAGCACAAAGACATTCTCATTCATACCTGATGGTCATTCCTGAGTTGTGTAGCGAGAAGTTTCCAGTTTGCATCATCATAGTTCACGCGGTACACACCTTGCTGATCAATATTCATCAGGAGCCAGTCGGTGTCTCCACCAATATCGCTTCTCTCTATCATTGTCACTATAGCAACAAACCATAACAAAACCATGCAAAAGAAGCGCTACACACTTTCCATCCCTTACTGTTGCTACGTTGACATTCAATCAATCAATCAATTAATCAATCAGAAATAAATTACAAGCACCAAAATCAATAAGTTTGCGAAAAAATAGTCAGTATTAAAAAAGTTCAAAATTGTCAGTGGCTTGGTCAGAAGAAAGAATTGAAAGACAAAATTGAACTTTTAAATAAACAACTATTTATACATATAAATATCAAAGGGAGATGGCCTAAGCTTTCGATACAAACCGGACCTTCGCCAGTATACAAAAGTACAAACGAAAACATCAAAACATTTATAGCAAAAAAGAGGAGCAAAGGATTAAGGAAAAAGTATCCGGAAAAAGCGGGAAACTTATAGCCAATCAAAGTTACCAATTTATAACAGCTGGGTGGCTAAGGACCAATAAGAGTAAAGTGGTGAGGACAAAGGATGGTCAGTATGAAAGTATCCAAATGTCTTACCATCTTCCATGGGCACCATCCATTTATAGTCCGGCTGGTTAAAAGACGGGTTGGCTGATGTAATGTATGTTAGAGGCACGTACCACTCGTATCTGTTGGTGATAATTACACACAACGATTTGATAGCTTTGTCGCTTTAATTGGAGCTCAGGTTTAAAGGCAATGGATACTGTTGGCCATTATTCAAAATAATTGTTAGCTTAAAAAACTTATAATAGGTAATGAGCAATGGAGAGCTGTTGATAGTATAAAACAGTGGAAGAAACGGCTCCCTCTGAAATAACATATTTTTTTAGGAAGAAGCATTTTCAATAAATTATTTCAATTGAATTTGAGACCTCAGTTTAGGTCTCGAATTCAAGGCGATTAAAAAAATTATTTCAATTGAATTTGATACCTCAGTTTAGGTCTCGAATTCAAGGCGAATGAAAGCACACAACTTGTGCAAAAAGAGTGTTTTTTTCTTTAGTTATTCGCTCGCAACTGAACCAATTGAGCTCAAATTTTCACAGATTTGTTATTTTATGCATACGCTGGGATACACCAAATGAGAAGACTGGTCTTTGACAACAACCAAAGGTGTCCAGTGCCTTTAAATGCGGTATTTATCTTATTACAATAAAATACAGTGAGTATTTAACCTGGGTTGGCAAGTAGGTTGCAACAGCTTTTCAGGTTGCAACACTTCCCCCCCAAATCCAATTAAACTCACCCGAAATCTTCATATTTTGAGGACGGGGTATCTAATGCAGGATCTGCAAGGAATCTCTTCTGGGAGGCCAAGATGGTGATCTTCTCCTCACCGGTGTAGCGTCTTGTCACCGTGACGACAGGGAAACCCGACTGACGCACCCATGGTTTCATAATGGTTTCCATGGTAATGCCATCCCCGAAATCAATGCCATCCTCATCGGCTGCCTGTAGGAAGGGAGAGCAGCATACCAGGATTTTAAAGGGAAGGTTTACCTTTGGTTATCACTCTTAAAACTTATGGCAATAAAAACTATTGGTTAGAAGCCTACAGCAGGTTTCGAAAGCATTTAAAGAAACACTTCACCTCAAAGTAGTAGGGCTATTTAAAAATTTATCAATTTTTATGCCCCAAAATTTGAATCTGAGATGTAGTACGCTTCTTATAGATTGTACAAATTTAAAAAAACAAAAATATATAACAAATATTATAAAACAGAATTGTTGTTTTGTTTTAGAAGTAGAGATTGTTTTTGACTTGCTCACGCACCCCAAAATTTCTATTTGTCAATTTTGAAGAACAAAAAAAAGGTAATGCCTCAAATGAACCAGGTACTTTAGATCAAAGGTCTCCATCATCAGTTGTTTTAAATGGCTTTTCCGGGCTTAAAAGAACTTTTAGTTTAATCAAGAACAAAATTGTTGATCTTGGCCAAATGGTTTTTTTCTTCTTCCTTCTTGTTTGTTAACATAACATCTAATATACATATAATAAATTAAAAAAAACACCCACCAAAAATTTAGAGAAAGGCAAAAAGTGAAGTTAAATAATTATTGACTATTCTAAGTGGCCAGTTACAAATACAACTCCAGGCAAGCAATTTGGTGATTAGAATCTTACCGCTTGTAAGTGGAACCATAGATCACTGTTCTCTGCTGTGTCGTATTGTCTCGCTACCAAATAATTCTAAAAGGTTGTAAACAAACCAATCTAAAAGTAAATAGTGTGAAGTTGTGATTTTTTAGATGCTAAGTGGTAGCAATCTTGTCACAATTAATCCGACGTTCCATAAATTATTCGCTTATATTTTATGCTTAACAGTTTTAAGAAATTTAGCCATCAGGTTAGTAAGTTTTCAGCCATCTAGTGTCTCCCATTGGTTAAACCTAGACACTGTTAATGATATTTTTTGATATTTTTTTATTCCAAACCTAAAAGGTGTTTTACAAAACTCAGCTATTGGCACCTGTGCATATACATATTATACAAATATTGCTAACATTTGAGTGCATGATTGCAAATCTTTTTTCTTACTTTTTAAATTTTTTGTTATTTAAGTCACCTGAGGCTATTGTCAAGGGGGCCGTTGCCACCTACTCCTGGGGCTGAAACAGGTTTACCCTCTTTACAGTCCATACGGATATGCAGAATATTAAATCAACAGGTAAAATCTGGACTACTCCATTTTACGAAACAAAGCCGAGTACAAATCCAGATTTCACTGAGTGATTTTATCATGCGATAATGCACGCACGAAGTGCATTCAACATCTCAAAGGTTATTACTATTGTTTCTTTACCTTAATTCCTTTTAAAAATGTGCTTTCACCGAGGAAGTTGTTCATCATGCGGGTAACAGATGCACCCTGGGTATAAAGAGTTAATGCAAAGGGTTATTGGGAAGGTGTAGAATTGAATCAGCAGAAATTGGAAATCTGCTAAGCAGAAATTGGAAATCTGCTAAGCAGAAATTGAAAATCTGCTAAGCAGAAATTTGAAATCTGCGCTAAGCAGATTTGAAATCTGCTAAGCAGAAATTGGAAATCTGCTAAGCAGAAATAGTAAATCTGCTAAGCAGAAACTGGAAATCTGCTAAGCAGAAATAGGAAATCTTCTAAATTGGTGATCACTCTTAAAATTACTGGCAATAAAAAGCAGGACAGTCCATTTCAGTGCTGAGAAGTCTCCCAAAAATCCGAAAACTGACTCCCATGATGACAGTTCTCTAAAGAAAAAAAAATCTACCTGGCAAGTATGGTGTTACCGCAAACCAATGTTGATACCTCACATGCAATGCCTCAAATCCCATGTAATAAAAAAATACTTGGTTAGAAGTATAGCAGTTTTCCATAGTATTGAAGAATTTTTTAAGAATCATTTCTACACTTCCAAGCCTATGTAACGTGGTACATGTAATGCAAATGGGTTGTATGTTATGTACAATTATTTTGTGAAAACGGTGTGTAGTGTACTTTTGAGAGCATACTAAATATAACTGTTGTTATTATGGCTGCTTCCCACCTTACGGCAGAAGTAACCATGCATTTCATGCATACAAACTGGAATCAGTTCAGAACTGCCTGAAAACCTACATATTTGAGAGCAATTTCCAAAAGACTGCTCTTTCATCACACACTACAGACTGTTGTTTATAAACTGATTTGTTAAGCACTTTGAGAGCTCCTTCGGTCCTGAAATGCGCTAAATAAGAACATTTTGTTATTTTAACACACACTGCGCGCTGCTTGCTTGGTTTTTTCGAGTTAAGTGACTCCGCTCGATGATTGTGTGTATAATTACCTTTTGGTACGTGATGGTGTCAAACATGCCGTCAATCTCCTCTGGTGTGTTTGCCGGAGAAACGATAGGTCTGGATCCCACCTCGTCATCAACCCCCATTGCACTCTTCAGATCATACACAACAAACTTGTCCCACTTCATAATTAAAAAATTTAACAAAATTGATTAGATTTCACTGTCTAGCGAATCATCACCCTGTATATGAAATCACTTTCTGTGTTGTGGCCCATACAAAAGTTAAACAGGCAGTGCACCAACGGTCAATTATTGCCACCATGCAAAATTATGAATCCGACTTAAACTCACTGCTTAAATAAACCTTAATACCCAGTCTCCTCCCCCCAGAAGTTTTTTAAAAGTAGAATAGAATAAGAATACAAAACCAGTCTGATGTTTTCACCACAAATTAAGAAATACAAAGAATTAAAGAGACAAGAATGGAAAAAAAATGCGAGACTAAAATTAGCATAAAAACATTTGAAAAAAAAAAACCTGAAACACATGACCTGGAAATTAAAAACGATTTTTTAAAACAAATTTGTTTAAACCTAAGGAAACCCAACTTGAAAAGAAAACATTCTCAAATTGCGTTTTGGGAAAGCTCCATTAATGACACTGGACACCTTTGGTAATTGTCATAGACCAGTCTTCTCACTTGGTGTATCTCAACACATGCATAAAATAACAAACCTGTGAAAATTTGAGCTTAATCGTTGGTCGAAGTTGCGAGATATTAATGAAAGAAAAAAGCACCCTTGTCGCACCATGGTCACACGAGGTTGTGTGCTTTCAGATGCTTGATTTCGAGACCTCAAATTCTAAATCTGAGGTCTTGAAATCAAATTTGTGGAAAATTACTTTTTTCTCAAAAACTACATTACTTCAGAGGGAGCCGTTTCTCACAATGTTTTATACTATCAACCTCTCCCCATTACTCAATACCAAGAAAGGTGTTATGCTAATAATTATTTTGAGTAATTACAATAGTGTCCACTGCCTTTAAAGAACTTTTGGTTACAACAACTCACATCCTGTAGAGTGAGTTATATTACTTGGATCATTAAACTTTAAACTTAACAGATAAGCAGTAAATCTGCCTGGGGCGGTCAGTGGCCCTACTGGCTTATACATGATCCAATTCAAAGAATAGGGATTACATGGAAAGGGGAATACATGTTGATAACAGGTGTGAGTTGGTAATGATGAAAGGATGTATTAATTTTGAGCTTTCCTGTAATATGTTTGTCTTACCATTGCCCAGTCCTGTTCAACTTCAGCCGTGCCGACGTATTCCATGTAGCTTGTAATTCCCTCATTCAACCAGAGTTGGTCCCACCACTTCATCGTAACAAGATTACCAAACCACTGCAAGGGCGTAATTGTTCATGATCAATTTACAAAAAAGAACAAAAATTACGTGATCCTAAAGTGATCCTCAACTAAACTGCTGGTGTCAAATAACACAAATGCTGAAGAGCAGGGAGAAAGACCTACAGTTTCTGACATTATTTCTCAGATATACTTTGTTGATTTTTATGCTTTAAAGTTACTTTAATAATATGTTTCAGCCTTATTCTTAACAATGTTTTAAGTCTCTGTAAAAAATTCATCTGTTTGAAGCTGCTCATTTTTAATTTGCTTGCTTGAAATTCATCTTTCACTTATTGTTTTTCTGTACAGGTCCTCAAACAATCATCAAGAGCCTGAGGCAGACTGAGTCCAAACAAAAAGCCATGGTTTCCGAAAGAGGATGTCCTACTCCTTCGACACTCACCTGATGTGCTAGCTCGTGAGCAATAATAGTACACACTCGCTGTTGCCGACTGGCAGTTGATACGCCTTCTTCATACAAGAGGGTGCTTTCCCGGTACGTGACGAGACCCCAGTTTTCCATGGCACCAGCAGAAAAAGCCGGCAGAGCAACCATGTCTAGGAAAATAAAATAAAATAAAACAGTTATCTTTGGGTACTTTTTTTACAACACAAAACAGAAGCGTCCACAGATTTACACAGTTGAAAGATAAGAATTGTAGAATGGTAGAGTCTGCTGTTTCAAAAGGAATTACATGGAGATAACAGGTGTGAGCTAAAGATGAAATGGATGTATTATTCAGGACTCTTACTTTATTGGAGCTTTTCCATAATTCTCTCTTAAAATAAGACAGAAACCTACCCAGTTTAGCCAATGGATACTTAATGTCCAACCCGTACAGGTTGTCAAAGTAATCCAAGATGGCCGCTCCCTTCTCCAATGCATAGTCAGTCTGGTTGATGAAATCTTCTTGAGCCCATACACCAAACTGTAGTTATATAATAATAACAATAATAATAATTATTATAATTTTGAAGGCTAAGGTGCAAAGGACGCAGCTACATGTACAACATGTTTGAGCCACAGGCATGACAGGCATGACAGGCACAAAGGCCACTTTTGGCAGCCACTCACATCGACCCATGCACATGTATGACCGCGGAGCACAACCTGAGATCAAAAGTGTTTAATTTTTCTGGCGGGAGGAAAAACTGTAGGACCCAGAGATGAAGTTGCGAAACCAAAAAGTTCTGGCATGGTCTTTCACTCACCTTAACACCATTTGCTGTGGTTGTAAACTTGGCCTTGAAATCACTGATGACATAGCACACGAGGTACGTCGGCATCTTGACGGTTTCTTCAAACGTAGCTCTGATCCATCCATCACTGAGTACTTCATCGTCTCCGACCTGGGGAGTGTTGGCGAGGGCGTGGTACATGGGCTCATTCTCCAGGGTGATGGTGAATGTTGCTTTCATGTCCGGTTCGTCAAAACAAGGGAAGGCAAAACGAGCGTAGATCGGGTCAAAGAAGGTGTTTGCCAAGTGTCTGCAATTAAAACCCATCATTTTGTCACAATAATTCATATACTCGGCACATTACTCCCTCATAAAAATGGGTCCTGGATTAGCTCCTGTGAGTCAAGGGAAGCCTAGTTATCTAGTCTAGGTTTTTCCACTAAGACTTTTACACTTTTGTGTGTTGTGTATGTTACAGTTCACATTGATGAGTGGTCCGTGAAGCTAAGGATATTCAGGCATCCAATGAGAGCAAGGCTTACTTAAGTTTGTTTTGGCTTGAGTAACAAGGCTGACCAATAAGGATTGGTCTTGCAAATGAGTGGTTTCTGTCTATTTGATAAATATATTTACGATTCTCTAAAAACAGAACGGCTGCATAATAGAGAAATCCTAACCAGAAGCTTCTCTACTAAAGTACAAGAGAAAAAAACCTGACAATCTTAGTAGTTCAGCGTCATCTTTCATATAAATACAAATATGCATCTATTTGACATGTTTTCCTAGATCTTGATCAGCCCAAACCAATAAAATGTTGAAATAAATTGTGTAAAAATCTCACCTTTCCTCCCCCAGTTTTGTAGTGTATGAACTTCGGTAGAAGCCAGACAAGCGTTCATCTAGCGGACCGACAAACTCCAAATACAGATTGTACTTCTCCCCAGGAGTCAAGTAAGAATTAAGCTCAACCACCAGAAATTCATTCTCCTTGTAGAGCCAGGGTTCCTTGGATATTGTGGGGGCCTTACCGCCGTCAGCGTGCACTAACGTCGTCACACCCTCGGTGATGTTGAGGTATTTACTGTGGACCAAGATGACGTCCGTCTTCATGTCGCAATGGATGAGAATTTTGATGGAGCCACTGAAGACAAAGTTTGTTAGGTCGGTTCTGACCATCAGGTCGTAGTGTTCGGGCATCAAGGTGTGTGGGAGACGAATGTCCATCCAGGCCTTCGTCTCAGTCCTGCAAAAATATAAAAAATAAATACAAAATGAGAAGCTTGCCTCTCTTGAAGTTACCTTTGAAGCGCCGTCAACGCCGCCTCAAGCTGCATCCTCAAAACGGACAAGAGCAGGATTTGAACCAAAGACTTCAGGATTAACGCATTGGCCCTCGACAAACAAAGCTATCTAGCCCTTTGTTGGTGGTATCACCCTAACTACTGTACCCCACTCCTGGAACCTTTAGCAGCTTCTTAAAGATAAGTAGTAAAGGGGAAATACTGAAATGTGTGATACTTACACAGCAGCCTGGAGCCATTGATCAACATCTTCATAGTTCTGTTCAATCCATCGGATGTTACCCTTGACCACCGCAACGGCTTCAGTAAAAGCTCTCGCCCCGGTCCCTTGATCGGGGTTGTCTGCCATGAACCTCTCCAACTGTCAAAGCAAGAGACAGATATTTGTGGCTAACCATTGAATTTAACTACTTCAAAGATTTTAATTCATAAAATTCATTTAATTCTTTTGAGTCATTTTCTCGTTTTCGATACAGGCGACTTGTTTCTTACTAACTTTGTCAGATGGTCCATGTGGATTGGTACTTTTGACTTGTATTATTCTGGCCAAGCATAATTTTATTCAGTTAATTGCTCATTTTGTGCCTTAAGCATCTGTGAAATTGGTCCCATGTATAACATTACCTAAGTGCATATGATATTTCCCAATGGCTTACTGTTATTTTTTTAATGACATGGAGAAAGATTGTTCTCAATAAACCCTTTAAATCTTTGATACCCTACCCAAAAATGGCAAATTTTGTGTTGACTTTTGAAAAAGTTTGTTTGAACTGATTTAAAATCTACAATACACACATAAAAACATTCTTACCGATTCCAGCTCAAATGGTGTATTAAAATAAGATGTGATTCCGCTGATGATACTATCAAGAAGGAAAACGGTATCACCATACCTGCAGAGAAGAATGACAGAAAGAAAGTGATGACGTGATTTTAAAGGGAGGCTATACTTTTGGTAATTACTCCGAAAATCGACGAGCACAAAAAGTTACTTGGTAAGACAACTGGAGAGCTGTTGATATTAAAAATTATTATTAGAAACGACCCCTTTGAAGTATTGAAGTTTCATTTAAGAGAAAGATGTAATTTTCACCAACAGTTTAAATCTGAGAATTGAGCCCAAATTTTCACAGGTTTGTTATTTTATGCATATGTAGGAACACAGCAAGCGAGAATACTGGTCTTTGGCAGCTCCCTCCGTTAAAAATCTTAATCATAGTTGACTTCCAATGTGGAAACACAAAAAAAAACTTCGTTGGCATGCGTTATAAACTTGTGGATGGTCAATGATCAAGCGGCGATTCGAGACTCGTGAATAATGGCAGACCAGCCTATGAACACCTGGAAGGAACCTGACAGGGGAATGTTTGACCTCTCATCCATTCATACGTGTACACACATTGCATTGGATACGTAAAAATATTATGCACATGCAACAGCAGACGATAAAGAGTACAGTTAACTGCTGTCGTTGTAGCTGACAAATTGCGTCCTTTTCGGACCAGACCGACATAACGCAGACATTGGAAGCTAACTTCACTGCAAGATTATCCACTAAAATTTTATTTATTTATTTTAGTTAACATCCATACAGAGCTAGCGCCAATAACAGGATAGATAAACATATTTAACTTTATAAACAGAGGAACATGTTAGACCAGTGCCCGTCTTTATCCTTTATCCTTGCGGACAACGAGAGGGGACGAGTCCATCGGCAAACCTACCCTGTTCTGAAGAATTCCCAATTGCCCCTGAAGAAGTCCCATGCTAGAGGGAGCCCTACCGGGTTACCAGCCACGGCTGTAATAACATCCGCTGCATCCTGAGCCCGGATGATGCTGGTGTCAAGGATGTAACTCAGATACCTGAAAGAGAAACAACAAGAAACCTTGTGTCATGATTCATGGAATTTGCTGCTTCAGAGTATGCACACTTGCTAAAGCATAGACAAATCTTAATATTAGATAGTGGGAACAGGGATCAATTTCATTCAGCTACTTCAAAAACTTCCATCACCTTTTTCATAAGTCAATATTCCGAATGAAGTATGTAGGTATGCTTTCCGACACTAAAACTTGCCAGCAGGATCACCTAGAGAGAAGCTTGATTGGTCATCAGGTGTTATAGCTGGCATTTTGCCAGCATGTCACTAGTGTTACAGAGCTGGCAACATAGCCAGGGAGACACTTCGTTATCAGAAAATTTACACCCTTTTTTCAGAGACATTTCTGCTGATGGGGGAGAGTTTACCAAGATGACTAAACCACCATGTCTACTGTCTGGTGGTAAATCTCTGGTTTTATTTCTTGTTATATTTTTACTCTTACGTGTTGAGTATCCATGGTTTTTTACTGCATGCCATGGCCGTAAGCAACCTGGCCTTGACTGATGCCGGGGTATTGGCACCTGTGTAGACATCAAAAGCAAAGTTCCATTCGTCCTGTCCACCTGCTGCGATAGCTGAGCAGTATGCGGTAGCTTGCATATCTGGATGCACACTGGAGAAGAAGAGGAAGAAGAGGAAGAATTTGTTTTAATGAGACTGCTGAAAAAAAAAGAGGAGAAAAAAAATCATATCTTCCTGAGAAGCAAGTACCAATTAAACGAGGGTTAAAACCAGGACTCAAACTGAAATTAGGCCCTGAGCTCAAGTCTGGTGCTCTTATCCTCTTGGCCAAGAGTACACGCAATTAGCTTTTTACGGGTGAGTTCGACATGCAACCATCTGAACCCTTTCGACAGGTTGAAAGCCTGCGCTGCACCTACATATCACTGGTTATAGACGACCTCAACGCCATCAACCTACAACATGATCAGGCTGTTCGTGCTGCCTAGGATTGCCCTAAATGGTACAAACAATTCCTAGCATTGCACAAACCCACGTTCACAACTTCTTGAGTCGACTTTGGCTTGAGTAGCTTCAACTATATAAATGCAAGTGTATGTGTTAATGACATGATACTTACACAATTTCATCTTGATTTGTCATCCACTGGGAGTAATAATTGACAGATGTCTCGATGCAATCCTCGTTACCATAGCGACAAGCCATACTGACTGCACCTCCACGACTCATCCTGAGAAGTAAGCAAGACAGCATAAGCATTAGGTTTTTTTTAGCTCAGAGAATTTCAAAATGTGAATTTCCCATATGTACTTTTTCCTAACAAAAAAACAATGTCCACAGATGTACATTAAACTTACACAGTTTGAAGATTATGATAGTAGAAAGCTTCCCTTGAAATTTTACTTACTGAGGTGCTGTAGTTTTTGAGAAATGAATAAAAGTAATAATTTCCGTCTCAGTTTTAGCATGTAAAAACGTATTAACCAGTATGCTATGGTTTTGGTAGAATATCATAACTGGTTAAGGGGATTTTACATGCTAAAATAATTTTGGTCTCATAACTATTTTGTGACTTGTGTTACTCATTTCTCAAAACACACAACCTTAGTTGGTAATATTTGAAGGGAAGCTTTCCACTATCATTATCTTCAAACCCTGTAAGTTTAATGTAAATCTGTGGACATTTTGAAATAGTACCCAGATCCTTTAAACAAAGACTCTGAAGTCTACTCATTGGTTTTACTGTAATCCTTACCAGCTGTTATCAGTAAAATAGAAGTGTTTTATAAATATTCACCCTGGAACCCAATTCCCCAAGACCAGTGATATTGACCCACTAGCCTACTCCGGGGCCCAATTTCATAAAGCTGCTTAAGCATATAATTTGCTTAAGCAAAAAAATCCTTGCTTAGTAAATCAACTCCACTCAATTGTTATGCTAAGTAAACAATAGCTAAATACCAGTCCCAAGCAATGTATATGGCATTGAATTTTGGCTATCAGTAACGTGTGTAAAATAAGCATGCTGTTTTCGTGCTTAAGAATTTGTTTTGCTTAAGCAGCTCTATGAAATTGATCCCTGGTGTCAGAGAAAAAGTATGATTCGATTTCTCAAGATAAATTTGGCCGATTTTCATGACACAAAAATGTATCTATGTCATCATCTAACACTGTTTCCCAAAACTTCGCATTTTGAACAAGAACCTCAGAAATGTTGCCAATAATATTTGTGTCGGCAAACTCCCAGGTAGTGACACTCTAAACCACATCATATCCCAGGAACATTTGATCTGATGTGAAACATCTTTGTGAAAACTGCTCATTCCCAAACGATTACGAACCCAAGGTTCATCATAGGCAAACTAGGGTTTGCTTGTAATGGGTGATTCATGTACAATTTTATTTCATAGGACCATTTGGTTTTTCCGCTGTTTGATAATTTTTAGGAAAACATGAGGGAGTATACGGCTGTGCCTCATAGAGCAGTTGGTAGAGCATCAGGGGTCATGGGTTCAAATCCAAATGAGGACCATTTTTATTGTTATCTCATCCAACGCCTGATAGAAAAATATAGACAACCTTTGAGACTTTACCGGGTACTAACCTTGTGAGATGGTCCCCAGTGTTTTCCCATCCAACAAACTCGTACATAGGAGTAACCTGGCCCCTCATATATTTCTGAAATGAATTACAGAATTGAAATAATGTTATGTTCCGGGAAACTCTAGAGGGAAAATAACCAACACTAGCCGACCCAGTTCTGTCATGAAATAAAAAAATATATATTTCCAGGCATACTTATGTGACTTTGAGAATAACTTCCCAACCACAAATTAAAAAAACACTGCTTTCTACTATATCCAAAAGTGCCCAGACCAAAGGAAACGTACCAACCTTCCAGCACAGGTTAAAACAAAAACAATTATGTTTGATCCCGATGCAAAATGAAAATCATCGCCTGGGGAAGATAATTTAACATAAGATTCTCTTAAAGTTTTTAAAATGAAAAGTTTGTAGATTGTTGCTTTTTGTCTGACCTGGAAGTTGCCAAATGCCCCTTTTCGTTGCAAGTTTTTCTCAGTGTTACTCAGGGCACCGTCTACAGCATACCAGGGCACAAAGTCTCTCTCTTCCTTCAGGTAGGTGGTCATGTCAAAGGCTTTACTTTGACTGATCTCAGAGGCTTCAGCCAAACTGAAGGCATCGCTGATCAGAGACGCTCGACTAGCTGTGGATATTGCCTTAAAAACAGTAGGGAAAAAAAACATTACAGGAAAGCTCCATCAAAATGAATGAAACATCCTTTTTCATACAACAGATCACAGCCTGTTATCTCCATGTAACTCCCTATAATGGGGGGCCAGAATTAAACATCCTTTTTCATACAGCAACTCACACCTGTTATTTACATGTAATTCCTTATAAAGGAAAGAGGACAGAATAACACATCCTTTTTCCTGCAGCAACTCACACCTTATATCTTTGTTAAATTCCTTTTCCAAACAATGGGCTTATTAGATTATGCACAAACCAGAGAGGCTGCTGATTGCCCCAGGCAACCTAATTTAACATAATAAAACATCCTTTTTCATACAGCAACTCATACCTGTTATGTCCATGTAAATCCCTATCCAGACAGTGGGCTCACTTTCATGCTGACTGCCCAGGCAAATTAATTGAAAAATGACAACTGGAATAAAGGGATGGCGGAGCTGACTTGTTTTGGAAACTCACCTTGTGATTTGATTCGAGCTGAGCTTTAATCAACTCCCAATTCTGATCATCGTAGTTGACTCTGTAGATTCCTTTCTGATCGATGTTCAGCAGCAACCAATCAGTGTTGCTCCCGGGTGTCTCTATGGAAACTGTTGGAAAGAAGTTTTTACACAGATTCGTGGATAACTTTAAAGCACACACAACTAAAACATGTTTATTATAAAAGAAGCCTTAAAGACAGACACTGGACACCATTGGTAATTGTCAAAGACCAGTCTTCTCACTTTGTGTATAATGTAACAAACCTGTGAAAGTTTGAGCTCAATTGGTCGTCAAAGTTGCGAGATAATACTGAATGAAAAAAACACCCTAGTACTACCAAGAGGTTGTGTGCTTTCAGATGCTTGATTTTGAGACCTCAAAATCTAGTTCTGAGGTCTCAAAATCAAATTCGTTGAAAATTACTTCTTTCTCAAAAACTTTGTTACTTCAGAGGGAGCCGGTTCTCACATTGTTTTATACTATCAACCTCTCCCCATTACCTGTACCAAGTAAGGTTTTAAGCTAATAATTATTTTGAGTAATTACCAATAGTGTCCACTGCCTTTAAGATCAGCCCATGCCTTTAAGATCAGCCAGTTTTGATTTTAAATACCATTTTTCCCTTCTAAATCTGAGAGTAAGTAACAAATGCTTTGACCACTTTTTATTTGCCCATTACCAGCATTAACAGAGTTCCAATCTTGACACAGATGTCTTTAAGCAAGACACCTAACCTTTATAGCTCCATAGAATAGGACATAAAGTGTTGGTCCTGAGTTTTGTGTAATGCACCTAAAAAACATAGTCACACTTATCGCTAAGAGAAGGGGTTTGCTCTGGTGTCTGGCATTGACTGTCAGGTGCACTGCTGAACCTTGTAAGCCCTAGGGTGTTTACATGGATAGTGCTCATAATGCGTAAACACCAAAACTTGTCCTAAAAGTGTTTATTTTTGTTCCAGCAGCTTATTGGGGGAGTGTGCTTTATAAGATTTCATTACCATTATCACCAAACAGATCAGAAGGTCAAAGGAGCTTTGGATTGTCCTACATTAAATATCCTTATTTCAAACTTACCAAATTCATCTTCTGGTCTGATCCATTTTGAGTCTGGCGACTCAAATTCAGGACTATTGCTGGTTGTGTAAGTCAAGGGCACATACCACACATAGCTACATATAAAAACACAAAACAACTTACTATACAAAAGTGAATGTCTACGAAAGCATATATGTAGAATTATACAACATACCTCTAGCTGGTTCAAGCACAGTTGTGCGAAGTTTAAAAGTAAAGACCTTGCTTGAATTTTGTACCACCATGATCTAGACACGCCTTAAAGGCAATGGACACTATTGGTAAATACTCAAAATAATTATCAGCATAAAAACTCAATTGGTAGCGAGTAATGGGGAGAGGTTGATAACATAACACACTGTGAGAAATGGCTGCCTCGGAAGTGATGTAGTTTTCGAGAAAGAAGTAATTTTCCACAAATTTGATTTCGAGACCTCAGATTTAGAATTTTGAGGTCTCGAAATCAAGCATCTGAAAGCACACAACTTCGTGTGACAAGGGTGTATTTTTCTTTCATAGTTGTCTCGCAACTCCGACTACCAGTTGAGGTCAAATTTTCCCAGGTTTGTTATTTTATGCAGATATGTTTAGATACACCAAGTGAGAAGACTGGTCTTTGACGATTACCAATAGTGTCCAGTGTCTTTAAGACACTGATATCAAATATGAGGTAATAAACAGCAAGGGGGGCCGACTGGGTAATTTTTAATTTAAGTTTGGTTGAACACATTGATTTGGAGGTTTATCCGGAGGTTATTATCCTTACCCTAAGTCATCATAGTCAGTTTTGGTGTCAGCGGTGGGATCAGACAGGAAGCGTTTCTGCTCCACTCTGGCCGTAATCTGACCATTGCCAGTGTAGTCTCGCTCCACTTTGATGACGGGAAAACCCATCTGATGCATCCAGGTTTTCATAACTGTCGCTATGTCCATCCCATCTCCAAGATTGATATTGTCTTCCTTCATTGCCTGTGAAGAAACAAAAAGAGACATCATCATCAATACCACTCGATAACAGGCCCATATTTAAATACCTTGAAATTCCCAGATCATGGCTCATCCCTTACAGCAAGCCTGGCATACATTGTCTAGGAAAAACTTCTACAGGCTATCTAACACAAATTCTCAACCTGCCTTGTTGGCTGCTAAAAAATTGTTTTAAACATGCGTAAATTTATTTGTGGTCACTGAAATGATTGTGATCGCTTCCACTAATACACCAGGAAGATACGATTTTGACTGCATCTTATTTACAGAGAGTACCGGACAATGATGACACTGGCAAAAAAATGGACTGAGGCCCTATCTGAAGTTGCGGCTATCCAGCCATGACTACGACTGTTGCTAAGGGTGTTGTTGAGGACGTCCTATACTTCATTGCATGATGGTGCAGTGATCCAGTCGTAGCCGTAGCCCTAGCCGCCAATTCAGACATGTCTGAAACATACCGTGTCTATATGCAACCAGAGATCACTATTGACTGCATTACCGTACTGCTTGGCATCCAGATAGTACTGCATTAAGAAATACAAAATAGTATGTGGTTAATACAATAGGCTTTTAATACCCTTACACCGATGTGTATGAGTAGGTATACACATTCAAACCGGGGCCCTACAACAAAAGAGGACATTAGGGTCCCTGGTTTGGGAAAAGTCCACAGTTTGAAAACGTGTACAAATTCAACGGGAGCTATTGCAAAAAAGTTTGAGTATAAACAAAAGAGGGACAATAGGAGGTCCTCGGTTGCAGGCGTATGTAAGCTTGGGTTGGTTTGACTCAAGGGGTACATGTGAATGTAGGTCTGAACTCCACCCCAAAACATTCCCACACTCTACCCTCCTTTACAGAGGAGAACCCCCGTCCCCGAAAATCCTGTCAAGAATTCCTAAGATTCTCAGAACACAAATAAGGACATAATGAGAGAGGTGTGGGGTTCATACTTCCTGCCAAGGCAAAAGCGACACAAATTTTGATGTCACAGGGCTGTTTTCACAGCGAATGTTTCGCAGGAGCTCAGCACAAGTCAACTGTGCGAATTATTCATTGCGATTTTGTGATGTAAAAATTCTACTAATAGTTCCTCTCTCTGGTCTTTTATAGTTAAAATGACGGAGACAAAACACTCGTTTAACACTGTTTTTATCTGTTATGTTCAAAGCTGCACTAGTATCCATCACAAGAGGGCATAATATCTGAACACTCCCAGCAAAATCAATCATTCTTTCCACACATTTATATTTGTTAATCAAGAAAATAATATCATTGTGCCCTACCTTCAGACCCTTCACAAATGTTTCATCTCCCAAGAAGGTACTCATCATGCGGAGAACAGACGAACCCTGTCAGGAGAACAAAAACAATCAAAACAACAAAGTCAGGTACCTCCCTTGATCATGATTGCTGTTTCAAAGTGTGGTAATATTAAGTTATTATTGTTTTAAAGGTAGTGGACACTAATGGTACATGTAGTTACTCAGAATAATTAGCATAAAACCTTACTTGGTAACGAGTAATGGAGAGTTGATAGTATGAAATATTGTGAGAAACATCTCCCCCTGCTTCAGGGGGACCTGCCTGAAGGGACGTAGTTTTCGAGAAAGAAGTAATTTTCCAAGAATTTGATTTCGAGACATCAGAATTAAATTTTGAGGTTTCGAAATCAAGCATCCCAAAGCACACAACTCCGTGTGACAAGGGTGTTCCTCTTTCATTGTTATCTAGCAACTTCGACGACCGATTGAGCTCAAATTTTCTCAGATTTGTTATTTTATGCACATGTTGAGATACATTAAGTGAGAAGACTGGTGTTTGACAATTACCAAACATATTCAGTGTCTTTACAGGCATCGTAGATACCAGCTCACTCTTTCAGACATAATGGCCCCAATATACAGTGCAAGTTTTTTGCTTTGGCCCCACATGCGTTGCTTTAACACGTGGAGAAAACAAACGTTAACTTTTAGCAGGTCTCAATGTTTGATTATGCACCCTTGTTTCCCCCTAACATTTGACCAAATATTTCTTCGCTGACCTTCTGGTATGATATTCTGTCGAACATGGAGTTGATTTCTGCCGGTGTTTCCACCTCGTTGATGATTGGTCGAGAAGTGACCCGAGCATCCGTTGCCATGGCTCTATGGAGATCGTACAAAATGAACTTATCCCACTGAGATGAAATAAAAAACCAAGCATTAAAAAATGTTGGTAAACAATCCTTGCAAATAGTCAAACAATGATTTAGTTTTAACACGTATTGGAAACGTAAATAGTATGTGGAGCCTTGTATGTTTTTAATAAACGAGAACAATAACAATAATCATATTAACAAAACATGGTCTGATTATTTCAAAACAAACCTGAAACCAGTAGGGTAGGTTTTGTGTGAGATTGTTTGAAAAAGAACATCTTGAAAATTGGAAGGACAAATTGTCCTCTTGGTCTCAGTCTCAGATGATGTTTCTGAGGGCCTTGTCAAGGAAGGCATCTTTTGCAGGCAACTTGGAGGCAACCAACCACAGTGCATGCCACAGGACCACTTTAGTAACACATGAGTAGATTTCTCAAACTACATGATGCACTAGTGTATGTCATCGCTCTCCAAGCAAAAAAATGCAAACATTGAAATTTGAAGGCCTTTCTTCTTGAGATTGCCTTGAACTTGCCGTCTGTATAATTGCCTCGTGTAACATGACCTGGGGTTTACACTTTCAGACTATTTACCACAAATATGTGGGGTGTCGTGGCCGAGCGGTTAAGAGCACCGAATTCAAGCTCTGCTGATTCTGTTCAGCAGTGTGTGGGTTCGAATCCCGGTCGTGACACTTGTGTCCCTGAGCAAGACACTTAACCATTATTGCTTCTCTCGACCCAGGGGTAAATGGGGACCTGTGAGGGCAGAGATGGTTCTTGTGATTGATTTAGCCGAGTAGCGCATTTGTTGCACGAGGCTGTATACTCCCCAGGGAGCTGAGATGGTTTAAGGAGTGAATTAAGGCCCAGTGACCAGGGGTAATAATTTGAAGCGCTTTGAGACACCCATTCGGGAGTGAAAAAGCGCTATATAAACTCAAATATTATTATTAAACAATCTACATGTTGGATCATAACAAAAAATAGAGTCTTTTATTTTTGTGGTGGTTGGGTAGTTTGTCTCTTTCAAGATAATCTGACGGACCAAAGGAGGACGATGAACAATCCTGAAATCCGTACTTTAAACACATGATGGGATAGTCTAGTGCATCCTCTCCTAATCACTAATCCTTACCATTCCCCAGTCTGGTTCTACCTCCACTGTACCGACGTACTCCACGTAGCTTGCGAATCCTTCATTCAACCAGAGATGGTCCCACCACTGCATCGTTACCAGATTACCAAACCACTACAACCAAATAAAAAGGCTGTGTTAGGATGTGGATGTGTCACTTTTACTTTATACAAATTCGGTCTCACATGGTTTCTTACAGATGGATTGCAATACGCGTCATCGGCCGCAATATTTGATGAATTGTGCACGCATGAAGAGCTACCATTGGCTCAGAGTCACGCGCAGCGCGTACACGCATGCACTTTTCCAGTGTTAATTAATCAAAGATGGCGGTCATAGGCGCGTAGGATTGCAACCCATCTGTTGTGAGTACGAAAAAAATGTTACATTGAGTTGACGGCGACATTGGCAGGTTTTGACGCAACTTGACTCGTGTGCGACACAATTGTGCAAGGGGCAAGCCAATAGAGGACTGATGCTATTAACATTGTGTAGGGCCGCTGGTTCAAAGTGTACTCAATTCTGGTTAAAATTAAACGTCTAAATAGACAGATAGAAATTAAAAAGACCCACTCACCTGATGCGCTAACTCATGGGCGACAATAGCACAGACTCTTTGTTTCTGACTCTCTGACGAGACTCCATCCTCGTAAAGAAGGGCGGTATCGCGGTATGTGATCAGACCCCAGTTTTCCATGGCACCAGCGGTGAAGTCTGGCAGGGCTATCATATCTGGGAGGATAAAAAAAAATGAGATGGGGTGAGTGACAGAATCATTGATTGGGCTAGTACATAATAGTAGTACTGCTAGTACATACCATGACACAGTTTTGTTTCAAGAAACTCCTTTGCCTACATTCATTACAAAGAACAAAATAGCCAGCTTAGTGATGGGACTCGGGACTGTGATGTGATGAGCTTGTTAAGTTGTTGCCACTTCTTCCAATTATCCAGAAATCATTTTCGTAGCGAAATAAACCGCTTGGCGGCTAGGCCCGTTCATTCATTCATTTCAACATGTTCAGCTTGGTTATAATATATCGGTATTCGGTTTAAAATAAACACAATATTGAATACAGTTACAATGTTTGTTACTTACCCATTTTCTCCATTGGATAAACCACACCTTCCCCGTACAGCCCATCGAAGTAATCCAACACGGCAGCTCCCTTCTCGAGCGCATAGTCCGTCTGGTTGATGTAGTCCTCACGGGCCCAAACACCGAACTTTAGATCGAGACAAAAAGGTGAACAAAAAGTGTTTGACTTCAAGTAAACAGGAACCGACTTCTTACCCAATAAACCAATAAGTAAAACCTGCCAAACAGCAATCTCATTTTTGAAAGGGTAGACAAAATACTGTTCAATTTGTCAACCGCCATGGTCAACTCAAGAGAAACCCAAAGCAACAACATTGAAAACGTGCGGGGAACTGGATGACAGCCAGCTGTTTTGAGCATAGCGCCCTCTGTTGATATTATCGCTTTACGCAGCTATTGAGAAATAAAATTATGTTTACCCAGTTGATGTGGTTCAAATAAGTGGGGGAACTCGTGAATTTTTTCACCAGAACAAAATAATGCAATATTATTAAAATGAATACCAGTAATTCTGTCATGTATTGTTAATATAGTTACAGTGACCCGTGTTCGTCATCTCATGTTGTTGTTTGTGTAGGGATATTTGAAATAATTGTTCACTTGGAACAAATAATATTTTCATGGCGTTTGCCCTAGGCAAAACATAGGACCTTTTCATCTCTGGTGTAAAAAGAAAGACAATTAATTGTTAATGGGTTAACATTAAGCAACAACTGTCGTAGTACTAAAACAAACTCTATGGTGACCAACAACTGACTAACAACTGTCTTAATACTCAACAAAATATAAAGTGACATGAACCAAAGTATCCATAGAGCAGGTTTTAGAGAGTGCATTATTCACAGTCGCCAAAAAATATAGGACCAGCGTGACTTGGGATTCTTACTATAACACCATTTGCCGTGGTTGTAAACTTGGCCTTGAAGTCACTGACGACATAACACACGAGATACGAAGACATCTTGACGGTTTCCTTGAACGTAGCTCTGATCCATCCATCACTGAGTACTTCATCGTCTCCACTCTTGGCCGAGTTGGCGAGGGCGTGGTACTTGGGCTCATGCTCCAGGGTAATGGTGAATGTTGCTTTCATGGCAGGCTCGTCAAAACACGGGAAGGCTTTGCGGGCGTCGACTGGGTCGAAAAATGTGCTAGCCAGAAACCTATGGATGATAATGGGAGTACATTTCGGGTGAGAACTTTAACTAAAATCAGTCCACACTCGGTCACTGTGTAGGCCTATGTCGTTCATATTGCCCCTTCCAACATGATTATCTGTTTTACTTGTGCTAAAAAAAAATGTATCATTGAATTTTAACAAACCGAAACGTCATCACAGCAGGGTTTGGAATCAAATACTAATTCCAAACTCACCAGGCCCCAAATGCCACACCAGGATTACGCACTGACTTGGTGTGCATTGTAGACGTGTCTTTTAATTTTTGATTTAGGGTTGAATAGAGGAACCATAACTACAGCGGGGATTTGAAAAGAACATTATTTTTCTTAAGCTCATATTATTTGGGTACAAGAGGAGAAAGGGTTAAAAGGTCACCCCCACTAGTTATCCCAAACTGACAAACCCTGACACATTTCGATTATAAACGTTATCGTCAGAACACCTCCAGTAAAAAAAGAAACATATTATTTTCTTTTTTCAACAACAAAAATTCATAAGAATAGAAATACAAAACTATTTTTACAAATCCATTTTTGTATTGCCCGATATTTTGGAGATGCAATTCAACTTATATTATGGACCAAAAGTGAACATGGCAAATCATACAAAATACAATCGAAAAACTCTCGGGTATACGGTTAGAAATGACCCGGGTGGCAGGGACCCCTTTCTGATTTTAGGTTATACCAAAAGTCTTGTGTCAAAAAGAGGGTCTTAGCTCGGATTCTGGTGAGTTTGATCAATCTGAGTATTTTTTTTATTTCGATGGGTAAAGGCCACTGGGACCCGGAGCCGGATCCATACTTAACGCTCAACATGAAACTTCACTAAACTCTCGACGCGTTATTCGGAGGTCTACTGTAATGTCCACACATGAAGCCCGTTTTTAGAATGCGAACTTAAACGCTTCAATATTTTCTAAACAATTAAAAGGTCCAGTAAATCAACATTTTGAGGGCTTGGTGCTTGTGTAGTCATGTACTTCGAAATCACTACACGGAGATTCTTGTTAGTAGATTACACGATGTTCAAACACAAAAACTGCTTGTGTTAGGTGAGTGCTATTGTTTGCAAACAAACCCATGATCATAAAAAAGTACTAAATAATTCCGTATCTGAAGGTAACTGTATATTTAATTATTTTAGAGTTACTATTTTTTGAGAAGTCATATTTACAGGGAAAGATGTGCACCGTGGATGGATCAGCCCGGTCGCAAAAGAAAACCACAGCAGGTATTTTAATGGCTACGGTTTTGTTCAGAGGAACCGTGTTTTATTCAAAGGAGAAGGAGGATGTTAGTTGAATTCAAACTGTTTGTTCAGTTCTGTCTGTACGTTCAAACATAAATATACCCCAGGGGTGTGACGAGCGTGTCAAAATGTTGGATATCTATCACAATGACCTTTACCCAAGATGAACCCACTGTGTTCTCCTATAAGAACGGTCGCTCTTTTAGACGCCGGTGTCGCATGCAATTATTTCCTCTTTGCAATAATGTCCGCCGGACGGTTTTGCATATGCAATCGTGTCCGCCCGGACGCTGCTGCATATCAATTGTGTCCGCCCGGACACATTTGCATATGCAGTTGTGTCCGCTCCCGTGCACAACCGTCCTTGCAGTAAATTAAACGCCCTTGGTCGACGGAACACGTTCGCCATTTGTTTTACAGTGCATGTCATGAATGACATGGGAAATGTTCGGCCGTTGGGTATTCGCTGCAATCATAAAAAATGTGAATATTCATGCTGCATATACGTAGGTTCAGTGCATGCACGCTCGCTTACGCGCGCACGTACATGTACAGCCATGTACATGTCCACCGGGCGGTTTGTGCATAGCCCCGGACACGATTGCATAATGCAAAAGTGTCCGGAGCGGAGAGTATTGCATGGCGGACACAATTGCATCTGACACCGGTCAATCTGTAATAGCGGGCCGCGTTAGTTCACGAAGTAAAAGGAATGATGTCATATTGTGTGAATAACAAGTCTGCTTATAAAACACCTCACTTCTAACCGTATTGACAAACACTTTTTGTAGCCCAACCGCACAAACCAAGACAGTTAGAATCAGGACAGACCAGGGCCAAATTTCATGAAGCTGGTTAGCAGAAATACTGCTTAACAAATTTCTTTGCTAAGCAAACGATTAGCGGAAAAGGTTAACATGAAATGTTGGCTGGTTTACCTGTTTTGCTTATCATTATTTTTCTGTGCTAAGCAGGTTTTTGTGCTCAGTTATGAAATTTGGTACACGGGCCAAAATTAAGCACAAATCATTGTTCCTCAACACAAAACAACGTTGCTGTGAAGCACTGTGTTACTAGCAGCATTGCACAAGGTCTACATTGTAAACTCCTAATATTATTTGCTTAAAAAAGAAATTTGCTGAGCAGCATTTTCTGCAAATTTTGAAATTATATCACTGCAGTGAGGATGGACAATGTTCGGTTTGACTAATCAATGGTACGGGGGTTTATAAACTTCTTGACCCGGACAATTTTAAAGGTAAACATGAAATGGTCGTCAGGATGTCAGACATTGACGTTGACTTTTGAATAACTCATACTCATTAATTCCATTACCTGGTACCAACTCTTCTATTTACTTTGGTCTTCAAATGTTCCCTCGAACAAGTTCGTTACTGTAATTATGTATATATTATTTTCAAACGCAGAATGTGCTATTCCGTAGGCAGTTGAACCACCACTTAGGGAATTTTATCAGAAAGCTATTATAATATACATGATAGGTTATCGCATTATGTGTATTTAACAACCCTAACAATCGACCGAAGTCCAGTGGGCATGGCAGTGAACAAATAGCACTACCACCCAAATTACTATTAGGGGAAAAGATTTAACCAAGAAAATGTAGGGCCTTACGTTACGCAGTTTTTACAGTATTTGTTATACCATTATGAGTGTATTGGTGTCCATACTGTGAACAGAGAATAAATAAATTTGAAGAAGTTTGAAATATTTATTTTGAATGATTGGAATTGTCGCTGTTTGTTCACCAACATACCTAGCTTGTTACTGTGTGACAACTCTTCAATTTGTCGCAATGTCACAGTTTGATAATAATTGCCTAAACAAAACAATGGACGGAGTACACGTCAAACGATTGCATGACTAAAAAGCTATGACAGCATTGAGTTTTCTTTTGGGACACAGCTTGAACGGCAATACATTTTTGTTTGTCACTGGTACTGTGACAGGAGATTCTGTCTACCGGAAATTCTACCCGACAGGGCGAGTTGAAGTATTGGACGTTCCAGCAACACCCTAAGCCGAAACTACTAGATAAAGCTTCCCATACACAAACACCGGGGCAGATTAAAAACAGTCATTGGGTTCATCGGTTGCCCTTTTGAGATATGGGCCCAATTTCATAGAGCTACATAGCACAACAATTTGCTAAGCATGAAATTTCTTTCTTGATAAAAAAAACAGGATTACCAACTAAATTTTCATTTGTTGCATATTGCTTGTTATTGGTATTCAGCTGTTGTTTGCTAATCCTGAAATTCACGTGGAAATTTGGTTGGTAATCCTGTTTTTATCAAGGCAAACATTTCATGCTAAGCAAATTTGTGTGCCTAGCTGCTCTATGAAATTGGGCCATGGTTGACACAGTAGTGTGACATAGATGTTGGGTAAATTTGTCTATAAAATACACCCAAACCATGCAGAACTCCTATCGTGTCCATCATTGTTTCGTTTTTAAAGTAGGCTTATCCCCACCGCTCTGATTTACAGCAAGTGACGAACATGTAAGCTGCAGTGGCTTTATGACTATAGTTCTCATTAAAATACTATTCGAGTATTGACTGATCTACTTATAGCTCATCGTACTAAACAATGATTCAGTTGCACGTCTCCGTTTCATGAAAGGGTTTTATGCAACGAAATAAGTTGCATAATATCGCTTAATCTCACCTCTTCTCGCCAGCTGCCGTAGTGTAAGACATCCTGTAATATCCCAAGAGGTCATCGAGCAGAGGTCCCTCGAACTCAATGTACAATCTGTACATGTCTCCTTTCTTTAGAGTTCCGTCCAGCTCGATCACTATGAACTGGTTCTCCTCGTAAATCCAGGGTTCTTTCAGTAGTTCCGGCGCCGTTCCGCCTCCATCCCGCTTCAGTGTAGTCCGTCCTTCACCGACGACCAAGTTCTTACCGTGGATCAAAATGAGTTCCGTCGAATCCAGACATTCGAACAGGACCTCCACGGAACCACTGAAGACGAAATTGGTCAAGTCTGTCCTGACTAGGAGGTCATAGGAGACGGGGGAGAGGGTCAATGGAAGTCTGGTGTTCTCCCATGCTTGCTTTTGGGGCTCCGGTACGACTGGTTCTCTGAAGAAGAAAACAAATGTAATAATATAAAGTTACCCTCACGTTATCAAGGCTGGTCTTGTCGGTACCCTATTCATCCTTAAAGCCAGTGGACACTATTGGTAATTGTCAAACACCAGTCTTCTCACTTGGTGTATATCAACATATGCATACAATAACAAACCTGTGAAAATTTGAGCTCGATTGGTCGTCGGAGTTGCGAGATAACTATGAAAGAAAAAAACACCCTTGTCACACGAAGTTGTGTGCTTTTAGATGCTTGATTTTAAGACCCGTCTAAACTTGAGGTCTTGAAATCAAATTCGTGGAAAATTACTCCTTTCTCGAAAACTACGTCACTTCAGAGGGAGCCGTTTCTCACACTGTTTTATATTATCAACCTCTCCCCATTACTCGTCACCAAGCAAGGTTTTGTGCTAAACATTATTTTGACTAATTACAAATAGTGTCCACTGCCTTTAAATGCAAAGTATACCTTTGGTTTTTGAAACCGTTCGATTGTTTTAATCCTATAGAAATATAGCAATGTAAATGTGTACAATATAATAACCTGTGGAAATACAATACAACTCTTACCTGTGAAAATTTCGCGTTTTTGAAATATCACCGAAATTCCAAGGCGAATATGTCCACACAGGAAGAATAATTCCTATATGAAGACACAATCTGAGAAGCGTTACCACCATAACGCTTCTTATAATTCAAATTTTTGGGATAAAAAAAGATCTCTTTCCATAACCGAAGGCTAAGTAGGCCTCCTCCGTGAGAAATGTTTCTCAAAATGCATTTATAATTTTTATACAGCTGCTGGTACCGCGTACGTTTCTTTTACCATTAATTTTCAGAGCCATTACCATACGTAGGCATATACAGACGATTTAACGACTAGGCATATAAATATTTAAAGTCATACAACGCCAGCCTGTAAAGGAGCATTACTTGGTTTTTGCAAACAAAACAGTTGCTGGCAGGGTAAGCGCTTGAAGAAATCCACTACAAACTGACAAACCTGCAGTGTATGAAGTTTCAGATCAATCGGTCACAATTCTGTTATCTAAGACGAGTGTTTTCTTCTAACCTGTAATGTTCCTTTAAGTTAATGTACATACACTCGATCAGTTGACCCCGGATCAGAATTGACCCTGCTTCCGGTCGCAGTATAGGCCTTAACCCTATTCGGATCAGCCTCGGTCAGGATTTCGTGCCAAACTGCCCAAGAAGCCATTTGCGTGTTAGATTTGAATACATGTCTGGTACAAAGACGTGTTTGACCACAAGGTAACACTTGAATTTGAAGTCCTCAGACTATGGAGACAGTTGCTATGTCACATGATTATGGGCAAGCTTTTGCCTGGGGCCTTTCTCAAACCACGGCTTGGGCTCCTGCTCAGGCTAAGGCTCCGCGTGCTGTGTACGCAGCTCGGCCTCTATACCTGCATTTTCAGCGCGTACCGATGATTGTACCAGCACGCGGAGCCTGAGCCGGAGCCTAAGCCGAGGTTTGAGAAAGGCCACTAGTTACGTACGAGACGGTGAACACTGGTCATTGGCTCAGAAGTGGGTCAGGTGTGACCAAGACATGGGCCAGTGAGTCTCTTTAATATTCTAAAACTCATTTAATTAAGTCAGAGTTGATTCGGTAATGGTTTCCGGGGTCTGACCAATTTAGGTCACTGTGACCCGAAATTACTCTAAATAACTGTTAGCATAAAACGTATTTAGTAACATGTAAGAAACGGCTCCCTCTGAAGATAACAGAGGTAATTTCTCACCCATATAATAAAAGACCTCAGCTGAAACCTTAATTATGCATCTGAACGCACACAAAGGAAACAAAGAATTTTTTTTCTCTTGCAAATTCTATGACCAATTATTATGAGCCCAAGTTTTCACAGAGTTGTTATTTTATGGGTATGTGTATTAGGGATATACAAAGTAAGAATGGTCTTTGACAAAATTACCAAAAGTGTCCAGTGCCTTTAAAGGAACACGTTGCCTTGGATCGGACGAGTTGGTCAAAACAAATGCGTTTGTAACAGTTTTTTATAAAATGCATATGGTTGGAAAGATGTTTTAAAAGTAGAATACAATGATCCACACAAGTTTGCCTCGAAATTGCGTGGTTTTCCTTCTACTGTGCGAACTAACATGGTCGGCCATTTATGGGAGTCAAAATTTTGACCCCCATAAATGGCCGACGTGTAAGTCGACGAGGTAAAAGGAAAACCACGCAATTTCGAGGCATGTTTGTGTGGATCATCGTATTCTACTTTTACAACATCTTTCTACCCATATGCATTTTATAAAAAACGGTTACAAACGCTTTTCAAAGACCAACTCGACCGATCCAAGGCAACGTGTTCCTTTAAGATCAGCAGAAGTCTTACAACACAACATGTATGCATTACACTTTGTTGTACATTTTGACGCTAGACTCTACATCAAGGACATTAATTACAACTTGTCTGTAAATGTTGCCCCCCGACTGTGCGGTGATCTTCCCTGGACATTAAGTCAGGGTCAGGCGAGAAACAACGGCGGAGTTGGCACTGCCACTGTGTGATGTGTCTGGATTTGTGCTGTTTTTAGGGAAGTAGTCACAGTCCCTATTGGATGGATTTCAAATGCTCGAAGAGTTAAGACTATTTTTTTGTATACAGTCTTATATTGAGTTATAGGTCGCCCTAACTTAGAAGATAACTTAGAAGTTTTTGACAACTCCTAGGACTAGTCTTAAAGGGAGTGGACACTATTGGTAATTACTAAAAATAATTATAAGCATAAAACTTTTCTTGGTGACCAGTAATGGTATAAAACATTGTGAGAAACGGCTCCCTCTGAAGTGCCATAGTTTTTGAGAAAGAAGTAATTTTCCACGAGTTTGATTTCAAGACCTCAGATTTACAACTTGCGTTCTCGAAATCAACCATCTAATTGTTATCTCGCAACTTCGACGCCCAATTGAACCTAAAATTGTCACAGGTTTGTTATTTGATGCATGTTGAGATACACCAAGTGTGAAGACTGGTCTTTGACAGTTACCAATAGTGTCCAGTGTCTTTAATAAATATCATTCTTTTTATCCGATGCAAGGAATCATACTTAGAAGTATACTAAACAACTTTTCCTAAAACTCACATTTCACACGTTGGTAGCAGTCCACACAGGAGTCCAACCAAAGTAGCAGCAAGCAGAAAAGCTATGAAAAGGATTACTGCAGAACGCTTCGTCACATGATACTTCGCCATGTTGATTTGGAGTTATCACTGCATCTGCAGGATTAAAACAACCACATGTTTTTCAATGTCAATGAGAAATAAGTAAATTTCAGTTCTTCCAAGTTACTCGTGCCCCACAAAATAACAGGGACACTTGTACCAAAACGTTCCCATGACAAAATCAGTCAACACTCGGATGCAGGGCTGACACTTTATGGAGATCTCAATGAAGGTGATTGCCTTCATGCCCCCGCCTGGTCATTGCCTCGGTGCCCTTGAACTGCTCCAGTAGAAGCTTAGCCAATTTTCTCATAGGGTGCCCTTTACCAAGGAAAAAAATGCCTTGGTGCCCTTGAAATGCTCCAGTAGAAGCTTAGCTAATTTTCTCATAGGGTGCCCTTTACCAAGGAAAAAAATGCCTTGGTGCCCTTGAAATGCTCCAGTAGAAACTTAGCTAATTTTCTCATAGGGTGCCCTTTACCAAGGAAAAAAATGCCTTGGTGCCCTTGAAATGCTCCAGTAGAAGCTTAGCCAATTTTCTCATAGGGTGCCCTTTACCAAGGAAAAAAATGCCTTGGTGCCCTTGAAATGCTCCAGTAGAAGCTTAGCCAATTTTCTCATAGGGTGCCCTTTACCAAGGGAAAAAATGCCTTGGTGCCCTTGAAATGCTCCAGTAGAAGCTTAGCTAATTTTCTCATAGGGCGCCCTTTACCAAGGCAAACATGCCTCGATCCCCTTGCCCTTTCAAGAACAAGGCTTATACAGGCCTGCGGATATGTACAACCAGCAAGGAATCTTCGCCTGCATGATGCACATGACGTTATTTGAGCACTGTTTACTCAGTACCTTCCCGGGCCCCGTGAACAAGAAATCCACAGGCAAATCACTTTGTTCACAGAACTTTGATAAGTATTTAGTATAATATTTATTTACTTATTTATTTAGAAATTTATTTATTCAAAATCTTTAAACATTTCACACAATGATTACAACTTTGAAAGGGGCTGTCAAAGTTATTAAAAGTATAAACAAACCGCATCGTAAGATGTGTAAAACCAGACCCCTGGTAACGATAAAAATATAATTATGTAATTATGAAAAGAAGATTGCACTCAAATGCTATTAAAATCACATAACAGTATTTACCAACATTAGGAGTAAGGGCTAAAAACCCTAAATACTATATTCGTTATCCCCGATGCAGCAGTAAATATCTATTTATAACAATGCTTTCATTGGAAATTAGCTGCCCTAATCCAATACTCAGCCCCATAGTTCGTAAATAAGAACAGACAATATATAACATATAATTTAATATGTTTTTTTTGCAGTTGAGCATTTTGCAGCTCAAGGCAACAGTCTAAAGTAAGTTCTATTTTTACAAAATAAGTATGTAACTTTATTAATTTTCCACCCGGTTTTCCCTAAACAGTGGAGTCACTTCACGCTGGGAAGAGTTTCGTCTGACTGGGTGGGGAATGTCGACCTATACACGACGTATAGCCACGGTTATCCGTTGTGTTGGCAATGCGCTATTTTTAAAGAGCAACTTCATATGGGTTGCAATTTACAATGTTTGCCAGGAATTTTCCCGCTAGCGAGAACGCGGTATACTACCATTTCGCCAACATTGCCATGGTAAAGGCACTGGATACTATTTGTAATGCCTCTAAATAATTGTTATCTTTAACATTTACTTGGTAACGAGCAATGGAGAGCTGTTGTGAGAAACCGCTCCCTTTGAAGTAACATAGATTTTGGAAAGAGGTAATTTCTCACTCAAGTAATAAAAGGCTTCATCTGTTTTCATTCTGACTGATCTTAAATAAAGCCTTATTCCTAAAAAGTGTGTGTCAATGTGCTCAAGATCGGACAACAGTGATGTATGTGTCCATGACCACGTTGCGCAATGCGGCTTTGCGCAAAACGGCTTTGCGCATTAGGACCAATAGGCAAGCAGTTGTATTTTCGTATGGAGTGTTGATGGGAGATGCATGAGCCAGGTGATGTGTGGACAGGTGTCACACCATTGATTAACCTCACTAAACACCATCGTGACCCCCATAAGGAGTCCGTAACCAGACATGATTGACGCAAGGGGACTACGACAACAACGCATTCGTGTATTTAACCCACATTTAGATATAAGACCACGTTGAAAGATATATGACTTGAATTCTCCGGCAGTACCGTAAACTCCACAGGCGTTTTGAGAAAGAAAACAAAAATTGAATTTGAGCGAGAATTCCCGTCCAAAGATTCTCAGGTGATTATATGGGTTGATTTGTCTTTCTGTATGCATGCGTATAACTGGCCAGGCATCATGTGGTATTAATGGCATAGCAACGGGTGGTTTCGTTTGTTTATTGACCAATCCTGCCACTGACCTCTGGGCCCAATTTCATAGAGCTGCTTAGCGGCCGATTTTGTGCTTACTGCGTGATTTCCATTTCATAGTGCTGCTAAAACTGAATTGAATTGAATTGAGATGAATTAAACTGATTTGAATTTCTCTTTAACCACCGTGTAGTGCCCGCCAGCAGAATAAGTACTTCACGCTGTGTATATCATTGTAACCCGACATATCTGAAATGAAAGAATCATTTTTTATTTGCCAAAAGGGTAGAAGGTTAACGAATACATGGAACATGAGATCCAGAATACACTGACTTTGTAGGAGCTTGGGTGAGGTTCTGTTGAGAGGTTTCTGTCGGGCGCAATATTACGTTTTCCGTGGACACTATTGGTAATTGTCAAAGACTAGCCTTCACAGTTGGTGTATCTCAACATATGCATAAAATAACAAACCTGTGAAATTTTGAGCTCAATCGGTCATCCAACTTGCGAGATAATAATTAAAGAAAAAAACGCCCTTGTTACACGAAGTTGTGTGCGTTTAGATGGTTGATTTCGAGACCTCAAGTTCTAAATCTGAGGACTCGAAATCAAAATTCGTGGAAAATTACTTCTTTCTCGAAAACTATGGCACTTCAGAGGGAGCCGTTTCTCACAATGTTTTATACCACCAACCTCTCTCCATTACTCGTCACCAAGAAAGGTTTTATGCTAATAATTATTTTGAGTAATTACCAATAGTGTCCACTGCCTTTAAATCGAGAGGGAAAACCTAGACTTGGTTCAAGTCGGGTTCCATACCGGCTCGTCAGCAGTTAATAATGTGTTTTTTGTATAACGCGCACCATTTATCTTTAAAATCTCACAACAAAGTGCTGAAAGAGAGCGGACAAATTTTAAACCTGGAGACCACGGTGCGTTCCCGATTGGTAAAGGTCTGTTTGAGTGCTGTGATGACCACCAACTGTCCTTACAGGCAACCATCGTTATATAAAACAGTTTGGTTATAACGAGGCTGCTTGTAAAGAATACATTTTGAACTTAGTCCTAAATCTCATTTCTGCTTTGAGCTTCTTTGTTTAGATGTCCTTTTATAACAACGTTCGTGTTATAGGAAAGTTGACCCGTCCCCAGCGATCTTTTTATAACGAGAGTCGACTGTACTATTTCGATTTGGCGATCGAAATAACAGCTGTGTGTTTGGGGACGACAAGGTTGGATTTTACAGTAGCTCAGGATACTTTTGCTAAAATTTCGGTTTTTAGAATAAGTAGTTATCGTTACGACAACTCTAGGCATAGTCAATAGTTGGACCACAAGTAATCAACATTTCTTTAGTATTGGTAACCAATTAATGGTAAAAGAAGTGGCGTGGCGACGTGATCGAGGTGGGTTGGAAAGTGTGGTCATCATATACTCATACACTGCAATGAACAGGGTGTTCAAATTGACACCAAATGTGTTATTACATTTTGGGTGTAAAAATAACACTAGTTTATGCCAACACGATTAGTCGGTGCTATTTAAAAATCTTATAACGTTAATTTTGATCCTCTGTTCGGTATCTATCATGTGACAAAAACAATGGTGTCAACTTTAATGTATCGGTTGTTGCAGTGTCCATGGCAGTTTGTTTTCGTTAATATTAACCTTTAACTGAAGTTGGGTTGCCAAACCTCTTGGGCAGAAGTATAAAGCAGTCCCTAGGGTTAATCCGTAAATATCAATTGTCAACCAGCAGCAATGATTGTTATTCGAACGTGCGGTAGACCATGGTACACTCGTTTGCAAATCATTTTGGGGCTCAAAATTTCACCGGATGTTAACATTAATGAAACGAGGTCAAATAATCAAACAAGCAGTGATTTTGCAGCAATAGACCTACATACGTAGAGCTTTATAGCTCTATATGCCTACATATGGTTTAATTTCAGTAGGGCGCCCTCGCCTAGATGTCAGAAGGAGGTTGTTCATTGGCCAATCTCGTGCGCCTTATCGTACAAATTTGTGCGTTTCCATGGCTCCATAATCGGTTTACCTCTAAGATGGCGGCTCTATTTATATTGCATAGGGAAGTGATTGCAGAACAATATCCGAAACACAGCGAAAGTTCCCGTAGTTCAGTTTAAGATTGTAGCGTGAAACTACCATTGCAATTAACGTAAACCCTGAAATCCAGGGACATGAAAAGTCAAATTGTGCGACATGTTCGAGGTTGTATGGGGTTGAGATTTACGGTTGTATGTCTCCCCTTGAACTTTGTGTGTTAAAGGCAAGGTTATCGTGTGGTTTCCGTCAAAATAATGCTGATTTATAGGCAAGAGTACGTACAATAAAGTTCACTTTTCATTTGAAAGTTTCAATGTTGAACATTTGCCTGCCGGCAAAAAATAAAGTTTTATAAACTCCAGTACAGATTGCGTTGTATTACTTTTGATTTAAAAAAAGGCCGCACACATCAAAACTTATTCACTATAGGTGTCACTTGTTTTGATTTATGTGGACATTTTTGACACAAAATAAAAAAAATTCCCGTATGACGAATGCGGTGTCGACATGCCTTCAAGAAAGGCACGAATGTATACAAGATCAGTCCTTATGTAATAAAAACAAATGTAACTTGTATCCTGCTCATTGTTGCCGCGCAAAAAGTTGCTGGCAAACTTTCCGTATCCTGCCAACACTTCCCTTTTCACCCTTTTTTACAAACAAAAGTTCTCATTTTAGGTGAAGAGATAATAATTATTGTATTTCATTACCGGAAAAAAAAGTGGTAGCAGGAACTTGTTCAAGTTGCTTAACAAAATTATCTGTTATTAGGTAGCTCTACGAACCAGGGCCCAGGAAGGGGAGTTCCCGACACGGGGGGGGGGGGGGGGACAAAGTCCAAAGCTTTTGCGGCAGTCTGTGTGAACACATTGCTCCCCCTCCACATCCCTACCAGCCCGTTATCTCAAACCTAATCAATGATAATCTAATGAATATGATAAGCAATGCTTTACATCACATAATAAAACCATTCCACCAGAAGTACAGACACCTTTTAGTATTCCACATTCTACATTCTACTAGCGCATACCTTGGGGATTAACAGGCTTTAAGTAAAATGCAACAAGTTAAGCAAAATATGCAAGGTTACACACATGGAGCTACAATCCCGGCCAAAATGCTTGGGCCACCCTTTCCTGAAACAACAGTTCCCTGTAAAAAACCCAACCCAAAACACCACTACCCCCATTGACCCAGCAATAAACACTCTCTGCCAGTCCCTCACCCGCCCCACCCCCCCACCCCACCCCGCCAAAAAACAAAACACCACTACCCCCATAAAATAATCACTGTTAAAATTAGACATTCACTTTGTTTGGACATTCATTATCTTTTCAAAGCGTTCTTTGCATGTAAACATTTTTCCAAAAATCACTCAGACAATCCCGGCCAAAATGCTTGGGCCACCCTTTCCTGAAACAACAGTTCCCTGTGCACTTCCCATTCACATTCACATTAAAAACATTTGCCCGCCCCCGGCCCCCCGCTCAATGTTGACTGAATTCGGAAGACAGTCGGCAAATGGAACCAACATTGAAAGGGGGCAGGGGGGCCCAACGAGATTTGGCCGGGATTGTAGAATGAAATTGGATACTTCGAATTTATTCTTGTCTTCCAGTCTATCATAGACCATGGAGGAATAAATAGAAGCCCATAGAGTAAGGACAGATGAGCAGACCAACCTTGTTCCAATGCTAGTTCGTAAAACTCACAGGTGCCACATGGCAATGCAACTTAGGGCTCAACTCCCGGGGGCCTAGTTATGTACACCTTTTAACCTTGTTCAGAGACGCGTGGCATTGTAAAGCGATACTTGAAACATAATAACAACAACATAGGAGTACGACATAAACTCAGAGGACAACAAAATAGGCATGAAATGTACAAATTACTCACAAGTGCAGATCTTCAAAGAAGTTATTCCAAGCTCTTAACGGTGGCACACTCCAACTCTTTCGGATAGCACTGAAGTTCGGTTCTCCGTTACTTTCGCAGGGCAATAAAGTCCAATCCTTCCCCTGGGTAAATGCGGTGATCTACGGCGATAGTTTGGGCCACCGCTGGGGGAATCACACGGGGGAATTTTGCACCACTGTACCTTCTGCTTCCACGGGTCCCGTGGGCTGGTCTGGCGTACGAATCATTGGTGCAGTGTATGCTTTTATTTTGGGAGATACTACGGAGCCCCAAAGATGACATCGATGGACTCGGTTGTAAATAACATCAAACAAATTCCCACACACAAATCATACGTAACATAATGAATAAACACAAGAATGTATTAAATGGTTGAAAGGAACTTGACTGTATCCGCCACTTTTTTAAATCGCTATGAAGTGAACAGTATATAATTTCTCAAATGAGAGCCTTGTTGCGATGAGTGAAAAATGGTGGCATGTTACGTAAATTTTCCCCCCTTTTGCCACAGAAGAAGGGAGTGGGCATGGACTTGTATTGAGATACTTGCACTGTGCTGGGGGAGGCACGGGTTGACAGTGAGTAAAGCTTCGTACGCCAAGCATCTTGGCATAGTTGGAATGACTGCGGCGTCCTGACCGTAGAGGGCGCACAGTCTACGACCAAACTTCTTTCCTGGTTTTTAAAAGTCACCTTAGGGAATCCGTAGCACATCGTCACTCGACACAGGTTGTAAAATTCATACGGCAAATATTAGCTCTTTTGGGTTATCATTAAAGATGAACTCAAAGTTCAGAAAATGTTTGGTCAAGGTGACGTCGGCAAACCCCATGGATCAGCTATTGTTTGAGTATGTAAGCTGGAATTTGGTTGGTCCAAACCAATTGTCACACAAACAATAGCAATGAGAACAATCTGGGGTGGATTTCACAAAGGTAGTCCTAACTTAGGACCAGTCCTATCTCTTAGCACTGCCTAGGACTAGTCCTAAGTTAGGACTACCTTTGTGAAATCCACCACTGTAGAAGTTGTTGATTGGAACATGGAGAAAGGAAATGTTGGAAGCTCTTCTCGGCCTGATATAAGTAGATACTTTTGTTACCTCTGTGGAAGAAATAATGGGTCTTTGCTCGTCATATTTAGGCATTGGGGCTATAAAAAGGTAACCTACTCTCTTGTCTGGTCCTTGCCATATGAGTTTTCAACCTGTCGATGAACACGCGTACCAGTTTTATTGTAGAATCCAAACAGAGAGTTTCCTGTGTAAAGTTTCGTATGTGAGTTCATGGTCGGTTTTTAAAGCGTAAAGTATAATTATTATGCATAATCTGAAGTATCACTTTGGAGCTTAATATAGAACACTCACCTTTGGACGTAATGACCTTGGAGACAAATTCAATTTCATATAGAGCTCCAATCACCATAAGAATTCGATGAACTTAAAGGCACTGGACATTTTTTTGTTATTGCTAAAAATGCTGGCATAAAAGCTTACTTAAACGAGCAAAGGAGAGCTGTGGATCGTATCAAACATTGTGAGAAACGGCTCCCTCTTGAGTATTTAACGTAGCTTTTGAAAAGGAGGCTGGAGATAATTTCTCACCAAAATATTTGAATATGAAAAGAAGACTCACACATTTGTGCAACAAGGGTGTTTTTCTTATATTCTTTTCAAGCAACTTTGTTGACGATTTCACCCCAAATTGTTGTTATACTATGCATATATTGAGATACACCATGGAGGTAGAATGGATACACCAAGTGAGAATACTGGTCCTTGACATTACCAAACGTGACCAAAGTGCATTGAAAACAATTCGATTAGTCAGATTGTAAGAATTCCATTACAAGCTAATCAAATACCATTTCTTGTATTGTTTTGACCAGTTTCCTTCCGTTTTAAAGTGAAGAACCTACCCAGTTACTCAGTAAGCTGCTAAAGTATAAGACCCCGTCCTGCCCTTTAATATAATTTACAGGTAATAATAACCTGACCTTTGCACCTAATACATGGGAGTTATAATGTGGAGCACGATGAATTGTATAATGTTATAAAATGTGGTATAAGGTTTGTTGTTAAATCAGGTGGAAAAATCATTCATTCGTAATCGTTTCAATGTGATATAAAACGTCTAGCCTAAAAATGCTTTTACATGCCCAAGGGGTCTAGTGGGCCATTTCTGGGTCTGGTTAACCCCCAAACTAGTATAAAATGGGATATTGAACTAAATTGAACTGACACAAAAATTGATACCAGCTAACAGATTATGTGCTAGTTTGACCCATTTCTGCGTTTTTTGACACAGATTCAAGGTCATATTTACCGAGAAGTGGGTCACGCCCCCTGAGGCCGAAACCGTGTCAATTTCTGACCTGGCAGTTTTGAGGGTCATCTATTTTTTTTCTCCAATCACACCCGTTATTACCGTGTTAAAAAAACAACTTATAGACCCGCCATGAAGTTGCACGATGTATGCAAAGATTGGGGTAACCTGCCTGTATATGACGCCATTTAATTGAAGCTCCTATGTGAATACCTCTCCGACTTTTTAAAGAAACTTGCAGATGAGAGTAAAATTGTGTCTGAATCTATGTGACATCATTTATGGGTGATTATCGGCATATTGGTACATTTAAAAAAACCTATAGCTGTAAGGCACTAGCCTACCAGTAATGCCATCGACATTTATTACCAACTCACGGTGCTGAAGAGGAAACCATTTAAAACCATGATACCGTAACACGTTGCAAAACTGCGGTGTTCTAGTTTGATTCTCTGTGTGTATATTTCTATACCTGTGGCATCACCAACAAGTCATTCCCATTACCATGCCGTTGGTGAAATTAAAACACTGTGTTGGAGTTGCCATTTATCAGATTCATAGAGATTCATTTGAAAACCCCAGTTGGCAGAGCAATAAAAACATAAAATTTACAAAAGCATTACGTGTGCCCATTGTTAGACGTTATACAATCTCAAACATGACAACGCAGTATTTCTTATAGGTTGAATCATACATAAGCCAGTCCCAGTGTGTATTATCACAGCTTTCATTTTTAATGGGCCCATATTTTGATTATCTTTTTATGATTGCCTTCAACCACTTAATGTTATCTTTGGAAGCACACATTTGAACCAATAAACAAAGATAAAGAGAGATGATTTCGCTCCTAGAACGGACTGACACAGAAGTATGATAGTTGTACGATACCACTAAACGGCTTATCAGTGAGCGGGTAAATAGTTAGAATTAATTAAAGGGACTGTCCATAGACTCCATATTTGGTGTAGATTTGCGGGAGACTTATGTACATGATGCATGCAGTCTGGTGCTGAGGTGTCGTAGACCTTAACTCAAGCCGTTAAGTGGTGTAATAATCTCCAAGTGAGGTTTTAGCGCGTCCGAGTTCATTGGGCCCTGAACCATTTCTGGGTCACGAAAACATAAGTTAATACGAGTCAGCGAGACCTATTTTGAGTTAGATAAACACAAGATCAGTGTCAAAAGGACCTGGCAATGGGTGAAAACGTACACAAAGTCCAAATTAAATTCAAATCTACTGTATTAATTTATCACCGTTTCCCATTGAAAGAAAAGAAGTAGATATTTCATCAAAGGAAACATTTTTTTTATACAATGAATCAACTTTTGTGTTAATCTAGATGCGAATAAAACCACTTACATGTCTATACTCTGATCATCTGCTAATTGAGTTTCATCATCTAACACTTTACTTCGGGCACAAATGTGTAATAGGAGTAATAACAATGCAATAAAGGTAACACAAAGAGAAAATGATTTCATGATAAAAAATATGAGTTGCACAAGGTATGCTCAATAAAATATTATCTTAAAACTCAAAACTTTATGTTGATATACAGCCACTAAAAGTACGATGGTTCATAAAAAATTTTTTCGAACCATAATCTTTTAAAATCTTTAAAAAGTAGAGAAAGAGTTGAACTTCCCGCATTTTGGGGGTATCTACATATACAGCAAGAGAAGGACATACAATAGCATAAATATCTATCTATTTTAACTCTAACAAATTGATTGTATACATCAATTCTTTGTAGTCACTTTTTGTCACTGCGAAAGGGAAAACAAATGATTGCAGTGTCACAAAGTTTACCCCGCATTTTCTAGCCATTCTGTAACTCCATGTAGGTGTCTGTCCGCCCATTCGATGTTGGACTTTATTTCTACCACTGCCTCATCGAACTGCGTCTTCCAATCCTCTGCATCAGGATGATCTTCAAAAAAGTGCTCCACCTGTTGAATATTCAAACAACGACTGACCTTTGACATTGTCGTACGTACAAGCATTGCGCACATAGTACATGCAGCAGCAGACAAGCCGCGAAAGTACTACAGTCACTGTTTGTTGCTGGAGTATGTAGCCAACAAATTATACGTCACATCATACCAGACCAATCATAACGCAGAAATTGAAAGCTATTATGTGACTGCAAGTTTATTCACTGATGTTTTAGGTCTGTGATGCCAGTGCCAGTGTTTACCCTTTGGGTAGACTGGTCCCCTGTCTGTTCCCTACCTTTTAGGTTTTTTTGTTATGATCCCATTTCCCCTGTTTCACTTTAAATAAGGGCTCGTCTTTAAAAAAAAGACAAGCATATTTTTATGTTTTGATGTGAGCAGTCATCGTCAATTAACCTACCTCCATCAGTTTCTCTCTTGTGGTGAATCCAGAAGTGGTTTTTCCAATAATGTTCGAGTAGGAGTATCTGCTGTGACCAAAACTGCAAGAAACATAAATGCAATCAATTGGACCATATTAATAAGCGTCATCTACCGCAGTTCAACTTTGGAAACCGAGTAGAGTTTACGAAGTCAAGCAAGCTGTCAAGATAGATACCACGATGTACTTTACATTTAACATGCAATACATTTAAGAAATTATTCAATTTGACTTACTTCTCCAAGAAGAAGCCCACGTTAGACTTGTAGAAGTCCCAAGCCAGTTCTCTTCCCAGTGGGTTAGCGGCAACTCCCGCTAAGGCTGTGCCTCCGTGACCTCTACTTGTGATGCTGCTGTTGAGTATCAGCTTCAAGTACCTTCATACCAATAATTGAATAAAAACTGTTAAAAGGGTCTTTATAACTTTTGTAGGACAAAAGACACAATGTCCACAGATTTACACTAAATTTACACAGTTTGAAGATAATGATAGTAGAAAGCTTTCCTGAAAATATTACGTGCTGAGGTGCTGTAGTTTTTGGGAAATGAGTAAAACAATGTCATAAAAATAATTTTCGTCTCATGAGACGAAAATTATTTTAATCATTTACAAACCTATTTTAATGACATTTTTTTACTCATTTCTCAAAAACTACAGCACCTCAGTAAGTAACATTTGAAGGGAAGCTTTCCACTATCATTATCTTTAAACCCTGTAAGTTTAATGTAAATCTATGGACATTTTGAAAACGTACCCAAACCTTTATAGCGATGGGATATCAAATGATGTGTTGTAGCAAATGTTCAGCAAGTTATGTGCACGGAAATTGGGAGTCGGAGTTGTTTGGTATAGCCGAAGTTCGTTTTTCCGGTTTTGGCGGGGTTTTTTTAAGGGGGGGGGTGGCTGGGGGTAAGGGGGGTTAAATTCAGATTCTTATATAAAACGAAAAGGTACTCACCGGCTCAATGTAGCCTCGTCCCTGCTACACGCCAAGGCTTCACTGATTGCATAAGCCCGTGATGAATCAGTGCTGTGGTTTGAATACACCATAAAAGCATCATCCCAGTCGGCCCGGCTGCCCCCAGCAATGCCCGCACAGAGGACGTTGGTTTTCATATAGGGATGTATACTGCAACAGAGTGTATGGCAAAAACTGTATCAGTCACACAAAGTATAACTGGCACGCTCTTAAATGAGATATAAATCAGAATTGTGACCCACCCCGCATCATGACACGCTTTGGCGATGGGGTTTAGGTTTTGTCGGTCATAGATCCAACACTTTGGAACAAGCTATACCTACGTACATTCAGGTGACACCTTCATTGGTCACTTTTAAATCATTCTCTTTTTACAATCTGATAAGTCTGGTTAGAGCCTTGCTCAAGGCAGTCGATTTATTCACTCTGGTTATGTTGCGACTATTTGTGACTATGAAATATTTCATACTTACTAAAAGTAGGCATCCGCGAGCCATTGTCTGAACAGATCGGCAGCTGTTGATGTGCAGGTTTCAACATTGTACAAACATGCAATGGCAGTGATACATGTTCGCATCTGCCTGCATAGGTGAGCAAAAGGTACAATACAACAATGTCAAGTGAGAATTCAAACTCTGGTGAAAATAAAGAGTGATTGTTTGATGAAAAGACACGAATTAATTGCCGAATTGTCTTGAATTTAAAAACTAATGTCTGTCTGAAAAAAATACATACAAACGAATGAGAAGAAAAACAACAGCAACAACAACATAATTGTCTTCCAAATTCCTCCATCATTCAATACTATTACAGTTCATTGCAAAACCTTTAAGTTTACGAATATTTTGCAAACATTTGTTTTTATACCCTTTATAAAGACTACATGTGCGCCGTTAATAAATGTACTTTGTTAAACTTTACAAAAAGGACATTAAAGTTGAACTAACTCCTCAATGATGTCGCCCTCTTCAATCTCCCACCCGGTGACGTCATAAATTGGGGTGACCAGATCTTTTATGTATGCCTGAAAGAACAATTTATAAAGGTTAAAAGAGATGAAACTTCACTTAACTCGGAAAGAAACTTTGAAGTGTTATTCTTCTCTATAAAATTAATGAATTTCTCAAAATACACTCTAAAATCTCCAGAATTGACCAGAGGATTCTAGGGGGCATCCTTTTGTGTCAGCTACAGTTGTTACAAAGTCAAAGTCAGTTTGACCCATTTCCCGGTCACTTTGACCCATATATGAGTCAGGCCCTAAGGAGCTCGGATCCGGTAGTCCGTAGAGTGCACATGTTGAGAAATACTTTCATATTAATTATGTCACAATTGAGGTGTTATTTTTGAAAACCTTTATTCTCATGAATTTGAAGATAAAGTTATGTTTCATATCTCACCTCGAAATTACTGAAACTGTCTGACATAATCAACTGTTCTCTGATGAATCTGAGGTTAACGGTCAGCATAAGCCACGGTACATATTCCCGTTCGTCTCTGAAGTATGAGATCAGCTCTAGCACAATGGCCGTGTTTATCTCTCCAACCTTGGCGAGCTGGAAGGCATCGTTGACAATAGAAGAACGACTATCCGTAGATATTACCTGATATTCAAAGAGGAACATAAAATGTTACATTTTTGTGACTTTTGTGACCAAGAAACACATTGAATGATGTGATCATAAAATATGACAAAATATATATTGACACGCACAAACTAGCATATATACCCAGGTGATACTTGTGTCCTTAAGCAAGACACTTCGGATGGGACGTAAAGCCGTTGGTCCCATGTGTTGTGTAATGCATGTAAAAGAACCCAGTGCACTTATCAAAAAGAGAAGGGGTCCGCCCTGGTGTTATTGGTTGTGACTGCTGTATGCGCTGTAGCACCTTGTAAACATACAAGGTGTTAAATAATTGGGTCTCAGAGTTCATCTCTGCTATAACCTATCTTTCTAAAAGTTTGTATAATTATAGGTTTATAATAAAGTTACTAAATGCTTGCTAATTTTGTATAGCTTGCATAGTGTGTGTGGAAAAATATATTGCAGAACTGAACTGAATTGAAGCCCAAATCGCAGTTTGGAAAGGGGATTATTAAGTCTCACCTGATGATTATCACTGAGCTGCTTAGCAAGAAGTTTCCAGTTTGTTTCGTCATAGTTCACGTGATAGAACCCTCCCTGATCAATATTCATGAGGAGCCAGTCAGTATCTCCACCAATATCGTCTCTCTCTATCGTTACTATACCAACAGATCATTACATAACCGACCATGAGCTTCAATTCTACTAACATCAACTTATTATTAATCAGATGATACTTTTTTTTTTCATTAATTCATTTTAGTTGGCATAATTAAAAGTTAAACAGTTATGTGTAACCATTGGACAAAAGTAAAGTTGTTTTCTAACATTTGTTTTTATAACGGGTATGGGTAAAAGGGTTCGTTCCAGTGGCTGTATCCCCACCCCCCCCCCCCCACCCATGGTAAGTAAATGAAATGAGGTAAATGGAACTCTTATGTATCAAGGAAAGGGCTCAAATGCAAGGCTGCTTTTAACTGTTTATTCTGGACAAAGACAATTAACAGTTACAATGATGTTGACGTTGGCATATGCAGATGTGTATAGAAAATCCTCTCTTTTTATGAAAAGATCGTCGAATGTGTCTAAACCCATCACCTACCGTTTGTTGTTGGTGACAACCATTCTAACTCCGGTGCACTAAAGTTGGGATTGGCTGATGTTACGTATACCAGAGGCACATACCATTGATATCTGTCAAAAAGTACTTAAATTGTGAATGATATAACTGAAACCCTATATTCAAACACCGAGAAGAATTTGTACTACATTTGACAATTGTCCAATTTATATAAAGGAAACAATGACTAGAACTGTCATATACTGGATCACAGTTCATTGAGTGTGCGCAATTCAAATGTTTATTAGAGAATGATAAACTGGCCGTTGCCAGCTTGGTGTTTTTTATCCCCTTGTGAGAGTTTCTCGAGATTCCTTAACGCAAAGATCATCCAGAAAGCCCGACAGCCAGACAGACAAGCACTAAGTTCGAAAAAGTAGGCAAAAATCGAAGCTCTAGATGGAAATAATATGAATACTGAAACTCACCCCAAATCGGGGAAATGCGTGGCTGTGACATCAGTGGTCGGGTCAGTGAGAAATCTTTTCTGAGATGCCGTAGCTGTGATCTTATCGTCACCAGAGTAGCTTCGTGATATCGTGATGACTGGATGACCAATTTGTGACAACCACGACGTCATGACGGTTCCTAGGTCCATATCATCTTCAAACTCAAGGTTGATGTTGTCTTCTATGGCTGCCTGAAATATAAAATAATACTTGTCTACCAAACAGTTATTGGTAACTGTGAACAAGCTAAAAACAGAGTCAAGTCTCTGTACCCGTAAAGTTAGTCTTGAATTATAATCTACATAACAGAAGTGTTTGGTTTTGAAACATTTTGTTGACACAGTACGTGAACATGTCACACTCTGATTAAGGAAGTTCTGGGTACCAGATCATGAAACTCAGACTGATGTCGTCACAATAATATGTTTAAAGGGACTGTGTCGTCGTGATCAAGGGAGGCTTGTATGGCTAGTCATTTTGAATATGCAAAAGTGGGTTGTTTAAAGTCACCTGGAAATAGATTTTTTTTTCTTACAAACATAAGAGTATATGCTTACGAACAATAAAACAATTTTTTTAGTAATTGTTTGTCACGATTTATATGTTTAAAAAATATATAAAGTTGTTTGGGGGGCTGACTCCGCCTACCCCTTTTGTGACGTCAATCGAGGCAGACTTTGCCTGCAATGCGTATAGTAAACACACGTGCAAAGTACATGTACGTCCAAGTCGTGAGTTGGTACATTTCAAAAAGTGTTGTTCTGCATTCAGCAGCAATACACCTGGTCCGGCACTGCCGGAAAAAAACAAAAACAAATTAAACGTACAAACTCACGACTTGGTCCGTACATGTACTTTGCAATTGTGTTTACTCTACGCATTACAGGCAAAGTCTGCCTCGATTGACGTCACGAACAACGCCCTCTCGGGTCGGGGTCAACTCTTAAATTTGTAAATAACATAAGAACTGATTTTTTAAAACCTTAGTTAACTGTTTATTCACATTCCACTCATCAAAACACATATATTAGTGACAAAAGCTTTGTTTTGAAAAAATACCAGTTCCAGGTGACACACAATTTCGATTTTCTTACGTTTTCCAAATGGATCCACAGATCGCTATTCTCTATCGAGTCGTACTGTGCTGCTCGCAATAAACTCTACATGACAAAAATAAAAACACGGGTAATGTAAATAACGACAATTAAATCATTATGTGATGTGCAGTGAGACCATTGCCTGGAAACTGTGTAAATTGTTTAGAGATGTATAAAACCATTTACTCAGCCAGCACCCCAGCAACGGCGGCGCGTCGTTCCGCACATTCGAAGTGCACGAGTTTGTTTCATTCGCAATTGAAATCAATCCCCAATGTGTTTCCCAATATTCAAAACGCAAATGACTTGCAATGTCTAGGTCGTTTATCTGCTGGAGATTGGCACCGCGAGATCGACTATCCCTGGGAACGAAGTTGGTACGAAAAGCGACTCGCATTGTGTGGAGGTGCGTCAATTGCTCAATTGCTGTATTGCATGAAGTCAGTGTACAATAATGTCTTTGTCTTCTATCTGTGCCGTTAACACCCAGCAGGGTGGATACGTGCGCATTACAAGTCTTATTTCTGTTTGTCTAAATTATCTGTTATTCATCTTGTAGCTATCTACTCATCTATCTATCTTCATGTCATGCTGAACAAAAGCACTTCAGAATGTGATTTGTTTATAGTTGCTTTGCTACAAAGCAAGATGAGTGTAATAAACTTCAAAAAAATCAAACATCTTGCTGATATTTACCTTCAGTCCCTTCATGAGAGTGCTTTCTCCAAGAAAATATTTGATCATGCGCAGAAGAGATGCACCCTGCATAAAGGACAAAGAATAAGTAATGGGCGTTGGATGTCTTGAGCGTATTTTTATGCTTTACATTTAAGATTTTAATGTCCCAATTAATGGTAAGTTATCTCATGCTTGAGGACACATGTGCCACAACGGGGACTGGAACACAAACTCTATTGGTCAGAAACTCCAGACCTTGAATCAGATGCTCTAAGCCAGGGTAGACACTCATCCACGACACGCTACCATTCGATTTATCAAAGCACATTTAAGGCACAATATTTTTTACAGATCATGGCAACAACTCCTCAACTTACCTTACTGTACGTGATGGTGTCAAACATGGACATGATCTCTCTTGCTCTTATGACTTCTGCAACGACCGGTCTCGAATCGACGGTACCATCAATGAGCATTGAAGTGCGGATGTCGAACGCAACAAATTTGTCCATCTTTGAAAGTAACAGAGAAGACAATTAGTGTTTGGAAGGTATTTTGTTTTTCATTATCAGCAGGATATTTAGAAGCCTCTTGGCAGCTTAAATATTTAAATATGTGTCTTGACTATTCAAATATGCGTCTGAAATATTCTAAAATGCGTCTGTTATAGTCAAATATGCGCATGGAATATTCAAATGGTGCGACTGGAATATATTCAAATAGGCCTCTGGAATGTTCATACATGCGTCATGAATATGCAAATATACGTCTGGAATATTCAAATAAACGGAAAGGTTTAAGGGAACGTGTACCTCCAACATAATTATATATTTACCGTATAATAATTATATTACTTACCATTACGAAATTGGGTTCAAGTGCAGCTGTAATGGGATACTCAAAGTATCTACTAATCCCTTCATTCAACCAAAGCTCATCCCACCATTCCATGGTAACGAGGTTGCCGAACCACTATAAAGATAAACAACAACAAAATCAGTTTGTTAATTACTTTTAGAACAATAAAAGTATCACAACCTCGTTCCCAGTAGTGTAGGGTCTTGCTAGTGAGCCATAACCAGAGAAAACCTTGCTCGCCGACGATAGGTATCAATACGACGTGCTGCCCATGAAAGCGTGGCTCCCCCATTCCCTCCAAATTCTTAATGTTTTGAGTATTTTATAAAACGCCATTATATGGATGTACATGTATACGTTGTGTCCGATTATGTCGTTGGTTTTGTAAAACCAAAAACAGTCCCCATCCAAAGGGACAGGTTTAAGAACTATGTAGCAAGGGAAAGGAACCAGTTAAGTCTGCTGCCACCTAGCGTTCTAAAAGTCAAATACCACTTGCCTGATGTACCAACTCGTGGGCTATTGTTGTGTACACCATTTGCTTCTCGACAGCCGTTGTCACCCCTTCCCGAACCAGCACAACGTTGCTACGGTACGACACCAAGCCCCAGTGCTCCATTGCAAGTGCAGGAAACCGAGGCAAGGCTACCATATCTAATATATGAAAAAACCGAGTACAAAAGGCACGATGAAACAACAAACTAAAGATTTTTATTTTTCGTTTACGAAAAACTCAATCCTAAGTATATACATTTGCATTCGCGTGGTCAGAGCAGAGTAGAGCAGTGTGGCAACCAGAATAGTTCTACTCGGAACTCTTGCACGCTTGCCCCTTAAACTAACATCGACAAAATGCAGAAATAAAAGGTTCTTGTTACCTCATTTAACCAACTGAAAATTGGTTAAATCAAAAGGCCAGGGCAGTGCATCTGTCGACGGTGGTATATGCTGGATTTATTCTCCAAAGCCCAGTCCATAACGGTCAACAATATTGTACTAATAGAGCAAAAAGTAAAGGCGAAAAAGAGTGAAACCATGGTTCTAAATCAGATACAAATCTTACCAAGTTTCGCCATGGGATATTTAACCTCCATCCCAAAATAGTCATCGAGAAAATCCAGTATGGCCGCTCCCTTCTCAAGAGCGTAGTCAGTTTGGTTGATCAATTCCTCTGGAGCCCAGACACCGAACTGAAAGTAAAACAACAAGTTACCAAACAATTTACGATTACGGCCGACAACAGGCAACGTTGGAAATCAATTTTTCTAAACTAATTTATTAAAGGAATGTTTTTGATTTCCATATTATGTTTTCTTTGTCTTAGCTCTCCATACGCTGGGGATTCAACCTTTCTTCTGTATTTCCCTAAGACTTTTTCAACACTTCTTGCTTTGAGGTGAGTCTCACTTAAATTTGATTTAGAAAGCTTTCTGAAGGTGATGTTGGAACGATTGGCGATTTATTTATTCGTTCAGGCTTCAACAAAATAAAAAAACAGACACATCAACAACACTAGTAATAGGTACTGCATGGTTTACAATCAAACAATCGGACAAATGGAAAGTCGATCAGAGAGCAATCCTAAACGCCTTTCCCCACGTATCAGCATTTCTTTGGAACTCTTGCCTGGTGCATGTTATCATCCATTCTACATTCTAGACCGTTTTAAGTTGAAAATTAAACCTGAGCTCCCTGAGCTATTTGAATTTGTAATGTTTGGTTCTTACAGCTTCTTACCTAGAGTGGCGTTTAGCCTTGTTTGGGTTGAGTTTCATTTTGTTTTAAAGCGTTAATTTTTCGGCAACCAGCATACAATAAAAAACAAAATTCTTATAATAGCACATTTTTACAATAACCGTCTCAATGCGCTCTTTGTGGCCATAAACATCCATTTAATCTTCCTCAGCTCCCTGGGGAGGGTAACCAATCACTCCGGTGGCTTTTTTCAATATCAACCTCTACCCTCGCAAGTACCAATTAATACACCTGGGTGAAGAGTAGCAATTATAGTAAAGTATCTTGTTCAAGGACATAAGTGCCACGACCGGGATTCGAACCAACACTCCGATGACTTAAACTACTCACTTTGATACCGTTTGCTGTGGTTGTAAACTTGGCTTTATAATCACTAATGACAAAACACACGAGATACGTCGACATTTTAACCGTTTCTACAAACGTAGCTCTGATCCATCCATCACTGAGTACTTCATCGTCTCCACTCTTGGCCGAGTTGGCGAGGGCGTGATACTCGGGTTGGTGCTCCAGGGTGATGGTGAATGTGGCTTTCATGGCCGGCTCGTCGAAACACGGGAAGGCTTTACGGGCGTTGTATGCGGCGAATAGTGTGGTTGCCATTATTCTGAAATTAAAAATATCAAAACTAAATCATTACAGAAATCATTACAAATATATATATACTTTTAATTTAAATGTATGTTACACAGCAGTAGCATAATTTTTTTCTTTAAAATAGGGTCATAGATTGGTTGTTGTCAAAGTAACTAAGCGCCAATTATAGGATTTTTTAAAGACAGGTTTTACCATCAACATCTGCAGTGCTTCTTGCTAAGTAAGTTTTTTTTGTTGTGACGAGGTGAGGTTTGCGGTAGCACATGTGTAATTTTCTTTTGAGTAGTGTTGGTTCTTTAAAGAACCGGTGGTTGACAACTCAACGTTTCGATCAGTATCCTCTGATCATCTTTAGGTTTTAAGTTTTTATAGACGTAGTTTTAGAGCACCAATCTGTAGACGATGTGACCTCTGACGTCACACGAAAACCACAACATGATTCGCGCGCCTACCGCCGGGCAAAACCTTTGTGTTTTGGCAGCCAGCTAGAAAGTGTATGCAATCTTAACATGACTACGTGTCTTTTTGCCCGGCGAAACATGACGTATACAGTGTTTTTTCAACAGAGGGCGGTTTGAATGTAAACATAGGTCACATCGTCTATAAGTATCAATCTATATGACCTTTAAGAATCAAAGTACCTTTGCTCCCCATAGTCAGTGCCATGGTATGTCAACCAATAGAGACCTTGTTCGTCGCTAAAGAGCGGGCCATTGAAATCCAGATACAGATTGTACCTCTCACCAGCAACCAAGTACGAGTTTAGTTCCACCACGAGGTACTCGTTCCCAGGATACAGCCACTCCTTGGATATAGTCGGTGAGTGACCCCCGGCAGCGTGGGTCAACACGACACCTTCTGTGATGTTGAGTCTTCTCGTATGGAGTAAAATGACGTCAGTCTTCAGCTGACATTCGATGAGAATGTTGACGGATCCATTAAAGACGAACTTAGTCAGGTCAGTTCGAAGCTTGAGGTCATAGTTCACGGGGGTCACATCTTTGGGGAGACGGAAATTGAGCCAAGGACCGGATTCATCCCTGCGATGTGAAATTTTTTAAAGTATGAAATCTTGACAACTTTATGTTCCAGTTTTTTTACGTATATTATACTGACTAGGATTAGGTTTACACCAACAAGGGCCAAATCTCATAAATCTGTTTAACAGAAAACGATGCATGGCAATTTTCTGGAACTTTAAAAATAGCATTTCGGGCTGGTAGCACGTTTCTGGTCAGCAAGCTTTGTCTGTAATTAACAAATTGTGTGTACTCACAGGCTTTGTGAGGATAAGATCTAAGTGGGCCGATGTCAATTGTATACGCACATAATTTTCAGCACGTCAAAACTAACCTTCACAACTGTGGAACCTGGGATAAATTTCACAAAGAGTTAAAATTGATTTTAATTGCAGATGAATCTTAATTGCTAAGCAAAGTGTGATGTCCCAATACAAATCACTATGGCAATGATAACAACGCATCTTTAAGATCCGAAGTGCTTAGTGAAATCGAGCCCCGACCTCCCTATTTAATAGATGGAGTGGTCCAGTGAAGAGTATCAAGGTGTCCTCCAAGGCACTATACACAAAAGTGAAATAAATAACGTGTGCAATAACAAAGATGTTTAACAGAAGTATGATGAACACATTCAAATTCAATACTTACACAGCAGCCTTGAGCCACCGAGCAACATCTTCGTAGTTCTGTTCAATCCATCGGATGTTACCCTTGACCACCGCAACGGCCCCAGTAAGAGCACTCTGACCAGTCCCTTGATCGGGATGATCTTCTATGAACCTTTCCAGCTGTTAAATAATAATAATAAACATCTTTGTTTAATAAATGCCGATGATGGTCTCTGGAATAGAATTGTTGCATCTATATATAAAATCATGTCTCACCGATTGCAGCTCAAAGGGAGTGTTGAGATGGGACGTTACACCGCCGATTATTCTCTTCAGTAAGAAAACAGTATCGCCGTATCTGCATTAAACAAAATAGTTGATGGAAAGGTATACGTTTGGTGACCACTCTTAAAATTAGTGGCAATGATAATTTTTTGTTAAAAAAGCCTCAGGCAGCGTTTGTATGTAAAAAGCCATTTTGAAAGTATTCACGCCCTAATTACGCCCTAATGTGGTTGTGTAAAAAAATTATATAAATCGGTTTTGATGACTCAAATTTTTAATCTGAGAAGCGTTACTGTCAGTAACATTTCTCAGATTGTGTATTCTAATTTAGAATTATTCTTTCTGCATGACATATTATTCGCTCCGGATTTTCGGCGATATCTACAAAAACGCGACCTCAAAAACAATCGAACAATTCCAAGCAGGTAAATATTTCTAAAATATATGATTTTTTTAATAGAATATTTATAAATTCCATACTAAATCCAATACCCACCACATTGTACTAATTTTTAGCATTCTTTTAAAAATAAGAACAATATCTAACGATCGAAGCCCATCATGCTTGCCAATTTAGGAGGTAACGTATACAAAACAGTTGTTAACTTACACAGTTCTGAAGAAGTCCCAATTGGCCCTAAAGAAGTCCCAGGCTAAAGGGAGCCCCACAGGGTTACCAGCGACGGCAATAATGACATCTACTCCGTCCTGGGATCGAATGGTGCTGTGATCTAGAGTGTAGTGTAGAAACCTACGTAATGAAAAATACATTCCAAATGAAATAATACAGTTGTCGTTTTGAATTCTTCGGAAGCGTATTGCTGCCACATGAATATTTTTTTCCCTCCCTTATCGTGTACGTACACGATAACTTATCGTGTACGTACACGTTTACTTATTGTGTACATACACGAACAATTCACGTTATCGAGTACGTACACAATAACTTATCGTGTACGTACACAATGAGTACCAAAAACGTATTGTGTACGTACTCAATAAGTGAAAACTTATCGTGTACATACACGATAAATTATCATGTATTATCATGAGTTCTACGGAAGCGTATTGCCACCACGTGAATATTTTTGTCCCCTCTCTTATCGTGTACGTACACAATAACTTGTCGTGTACGTACACAATAAATTATCGGTTCATACACGAAAAATCCAATTTTATCGTGTACGTACACGATAAATTATCGTGTACGTACACGATAAATGATCGTGTACGTACACGATAAATTATCATGTACGTACCCTTGGGGCAGAAGAAGTTAGCAAGGTTTCAAACATCATCTCTAGCCCGGTCATGGGGTCTCCAGTAGTTTTTGAATAAATTGTTTAATTAAGACTATGTGCGTCCTGTAGTGCACCAAATATTAAAGAAATATTTGACTGCCCCTTTAAACTATGCTTGACGCCTTGGACTGGGCACCACTATGTCAGAAAATATTAGGGAGGTTCAAAACTTTACAAAATAATTATCTCTAGCCCAGTTATGGGAGAATCCGGTTTATTACAGCACACTTACAATTATTGCAATATTGACTGCCCCTTTAAGTTATGTTTTACGCCTTGGACTAAACGGAAGTAAACCTCGATCTTTTCCTCCATATCACACATTTAGAGAACATTCAATAATTGATGGAGCAATGCGCTCAAAAACGTTACCTGAAAACGGAACGAAGTATGAAACGCAGTATGTGTACATACATGATAAGTTATCGTGTAAGTACACGATAAGTTTTTGGACTTATCAAGTACGTACAGGATAAGTTTGGATTTATCGTGAACGTACACGATAAGCTGTTACTATTGAATTGAATTTGGTCACAAATGTTTTTGCTCTTTGTTTATCAACGATGGAAATCCAAGGTGTAACGCAAATATTGCGATTTGGTCAATGGGATCTATTTCCCTTTGAAACTCCAATGTAAAAATTTACCCGGATTTGGAATCCCAGTGGACCGCTGACCTAGATCAGGGCTTGAACTTTGACCCTCACTTGTACTTTGATCCTAATAATTAAACTTTGACCCTTACGTGTTAAGTATCCATGGTTTATGGCTGCACGCCATTGCCGCCAGCAGCCTGGCCCTTGCAGATGCTGGAGTGTTGGGGTTTCTGTAGACGTCGAAAGCAAAGTCCCACTCGTCTTGTCCACCTGCTGCGATAGCTGAGCAGTACACTGTAGGTTGAATGTCTGGATGAACTCTGAAGTAGTAAAGTTAGAGAAGACAGTGGGGACAAGACAATGTCTTAAGCTACCAAACTGAACAGTACTTCTTAAACGGAACGACGTTTCTATCGAGATTCAGATCATTTCATTTCAGTTGTAAAGTTTAGTTTGGGTTATTTTCCTACTAAATTAGTCAAACTGGTGGAAGAAGTCTGATCAAGTTAAGATGCAAAACCACAATCCCTGATAACAATTCTTATGGTCATGTCACACGAGGCAACTTACAAATAACCAGCTCTTGGCAATCTCAAAGAATTTAAATGTTCACATAATATTCTTGGGGATCATACGGCATCGTTAGACAAAATAATGGCTCATGTGCTACCTAATTGGTCCTGTAGCATGCACTGTAGTTGGTTGCATCGAAGTTGCCTGTAAAAAATGCCTCAGTTGGGTGACAATGCCATTGCATTCCAAATGTCCTAAATTAGCAAACATTGCACTAGTATAGTGTGTTTCTTCCTTGCCAAAATAGGAACTGGCATTGTAAATTATTTTTATTTTTATCAATTATGGTTCGGTCGATTATTCCTTAAAGTGTGCTTAAACTTACACTGTGCGTTCGGGAGTCATCATCCACTGAGCGTAGTGTTTAACAGATATCTCAATACAATCGTCACTTCCATATTTGCAAGCCATACTTATTGCCTCTGCTCGACTCATTCTGCAAAGAAGTATTGGGATTAAATTGTAACCAGTGTGTAATGTGGAATAATATACGCTTCTCTTAATACTTATGCATGAGGTACGTCAGAATGATAACCCAAACACGAGGCTATGGGCACCACTGCAAGTGGTGGTGGACGTGCGCCCATATCAGCCTCATTTTGGGTAAGAATTATGACGTCATGCATAAATATTATGAGAGGCGTAGAGGAGGTGTAAACAACGTATAGTGTTGTGTAATCAAAACGAAGCTTATTGGGTGCAGTTGGGGTGTAATGGAGGACTTTTGGGACAAAAGGTGACAGCAGGGGTCGATTTCAAAAAAGCAACAGGGGTATACATTCCATCGTAAGAAAAATTATCAGTATCACCATAGTGATATGTATTGTGACATCACACATTACTAAGCAACTATGATTGATTTGCATATTAAGATCAACCTTGGCTCTTTGTGAAATCGGCCCCTGACTTACCAGGCAAATTCTTTGCTCTCGGTGCATGTTCGCATACTCAGAACGTCGTAAACAATGAAAAATTACCTGGTCAAAATATCCCATAGACCTTATGCATTGACGTCATCCAGCGGCCATCTTAGTGGAAAAACGGTGACGAAACATTCGAAACGCACAGATTTGTACGCGCAGCGCACAGGAGTGGCCAATGAACAACCTCCTTTTGACCTCTAGGTGAGGGCGCCCTACTGAAATGACGTCATGTGCATAAGGTCTATTACGTACTCTTACGAGGACATTTGATTTTGTTTTATACAATGAAGAAACCAAAACGAGATTGATTCGTTTTCCGATCTGTTTGGCTTTGAAACAAACCGTGTTAGATGGTTCCCTGTGTTGTCCCAACCAACGAACTTGTAAAATGGAGTAACATTTTCTTTCATGTATTTCTAAAATAAAGAAAGAATATACACAAACAAATAATTCAATAACATAAATACATCGTAAAACTCATTCATCGACAATGGTGGTATTTATATATTCAGAGAAACACCAAATTGATCAACATTAACGGGGTGTAGAGATGTCTCGAAGTGACCAATAAACTAAACATTTTTTTCCGGACGTGATCCAATCTTGATTCTTGAAAATCATTAAATGGTTTCTACTGAATTTGAAAGACCTGAAAATTTACAGAAAATAACAACACAGTGATTTTAATTATACCTGAATTACACTAAATGAGGCAACACGTTATATTATAGAGTTACAGAAAAGGTCAGTATTCCTATAGCTTTCTAGTAATTTCTCACCGGCTATCTTTTGGGTGCATCAACAACAATAAAGGAATCTGTTTTGAATCTTACACCCCAAAAATACAAAACACACTTTCTGTTTGTTTCGGGTGCATTATTTTTCCTCACTTCAGAGGTATTATTTTAATACCTTGAAGTTTCCAAATGCTCTTTTCCGCTGTAGGTTTTTCTCGATGCTACTCAGTGCACCTTTTACGGCTTGCCACGGCACGAAGTCTCTCTCTTCCTTCAAGTAGGTGGTCATGTCAAAGGCTTGACTTTGACTGATCTCAGAGGCTTCGGCCAAACTGAAGGCATCACTGATCAGGGACGCTCGACTTGCTGTAGATATTGCCTTAAAAACAGTGGAGAAACAAAACAAATTAAAGGTAGCTCCATCTAAGTGAGTGGCAAGAATAAAACATCATTTTCATATGGAAACTCACACCTGTTATATCCATGTTATTCCTTATAAAGAAAGATGTCATAGTAAAAACACCCTTTTTCCAACAGCAACTCACACGTGTTATCTCCGTAATTACCTAAGAAAAAGAGGCCAGAATCAAACATCCCTTTTCTTGCAGCAACTCACACCTGTTATCTCCAAGCAGTGGGTTCTTTAACCAACCAGTAGGGCTGCTCACTGCCCCAGGCAAATTAATTTGAAACTCACCTCATGATTTGAGTCGAGCTGAGCTTTGATCAACTCCCAATTCTGATCATCGTAGTTGACTCTGTAGATTCCTCTCTGATCGATGTTCAGCAGCAACCAATCAGTGCTGCTCCCAGGTGTCTCTATGGTAACTGTATAAACCAATACACATTAGACTGGTAACTATAGACGCTTCGGAAGCAAAGTCAGTCGTTTGCAGAATATATCATATACTATAATTCATAGTTGACCCGAGTTCCGAGTTCCGGGGACCTGAACCAATTATGTCCCGGAAATCTCGGAAAGTGAGTTTAGATATTGATTGGATTAACACGGCCTCGACATCAGTTTCACCCATTTCTGAAGCATTATGACACGGATTGCAGTCATACTGACCCCCAATTGAGTGAGGCCACACGCGACCCGGATCCGAGTCAAGTCTGACCTGGAAGTTTTGAAGTGTGTTACTGTCTAAAAGTATTTTCTATACAGCTGGTGGCAAAAAGGGGAACGTCTCGTTAAGAAAACCACATGTCCCCACTGAGGAGTACACTCAACGAGTCACTACTCTATCTCAACATGGACACTATTCACGGTTTAAGTCATACTTCTCGGTCCTTGATTAGTTACCAAGCCTGTCTTAGTTACTCTTTATCTCTTAAGCTGTGGGTCTGCTGTTCGCAGACTTACCATATTTATCTTCTGGTCGGATCCATTTGGAGTCTGGCGACTCAAAGTCAGGACTACTGCTGGTTGTGTAAGTTAGAGGCACATACCACACATAACTGAATATCAAAACAAAAAGTACATAATACAGTTTTCAACGTGTCCATTGTGCTTGGCAGATTACAAAGGTTTTGTGGTTTTTAGATCTCATCACCAAACCCCGAACAACTCTCGCATATATTCTACAAACACCAACAACAAAAAGTATGTCCATTGTGTTTGGCAGATATACAAGGAAAACTCGATATTTTGACACGTCATTCAAACCCTGAATAACGTTCCAATAAATTCTACATCACAGAGAAAAAGCCAAACTATAGGGCTGTAGCTCACCCCAAGTCTGAATACTTCGTAGTGGTGTTAGACGTGGGATCAGACAGGAAGCGTTTCTGCTCCACTCTGGCCGTAATCTGACCATTGCCAGTGTAGTCACGCACCACTTTGATGACGGGAAAACCCATCTGATGCATCCAGGTTTTCATGACGGTCGCCAAGTCCATCTCGTCTCCTAAGAAGACGTTGTCTTCCGCCATTGCCTGTAAATCATTTACAGAGAATTCATTTAAGTGGGAACTCCAATGTAATCTTAGGGTCAGGACACTTGATGCTACTTTTACTGGAAAACAACTACGGTGCATGCAAATGGAACACTTTGGTAGCACATGAGTGAGTTTTCAAACCAATTTTTTCCTGCAATCCCCAACAAAAATATGTGAACGTTCAAAAGTGAATGCCTTTTCCTTTTATTAGATATTGCATGGAATTGGTTGCCTGCAAATTGTTTCGCGTGACAAGGCACTTATATAGTCAACAGTTTTTCGAAAGCAAAACCTAACCTTTAACAGAGCTGATACCTTAATCAACCAGCGCTTCTTCGAAGAAGAGAGTGGTGCCTGTAACCTAGATGTCTTCTCATATTCCTCACTATACACCTGTTAATATCTTATTTTGTTTTTCTTTTCTAAATACCTTGTCAAGATGAAACCACAGGTCACTAGTCACGGCTCCACTGTACGCAAAAGAACTGAGATAGTACTGCAAAAGAAACCAAGAAAACTGGCTAAAGTCATCTGAAAACGCCCGGTTCAGAAATGACCAGGATGGGTCCCGGGCTTGGGGCTGATCCATCTGGGTCTTGCTGATATGAAAACTGGTTATAAATGGGGATTTGAGATCGGATTCTGCTTCAGTTTGACCTCATCATTTTGACACAGATTCAGGGTCATACTGATCCTATGGGTGCTTTCGATTATCATCAAATAGCTTTGACTAGCTTTGACGTCATTCCAGGGGCTCACCCGGGTCAGCCCCAAGTGCCCTGTTTGAGGAGTGGGTCACTTTGGGGCTGGCCCAGGTGCATGATTTTGATTTTGCATTAGCCTACCTTCAGACCCTTCAGAAATGTATCATGTCCCACGAAGTGAGTCAACATTCGGAGAACAGATGAACCCTGTCAGGAGAAAAAAAAAACATGAAATCAAACTCTCGAATAGTGTAAAATTGTAGTGCTTTAAAAAACCACATTAAACAATGTCAGCTTACAAAAATAATGATGACAAAAAGTGCAGAGACTTATAATTACCAAGAATTCAACTAATCCTGGTACAACTTCAGGATTTAGTTTGCTCAAAAATTGAAGGAATTTGAAGTGGCATAGCTGAGCGTAAGACTTGGGTTTTGACATGATCAGAACAGAAATTGCCTGGACAAAATTATACATTTTATAAGCTTTGATGTAAGAATTAAATAAAAAAATGATGTTATTTTAGATGCAAACAATGTGTTGAAAAATATTAACTGACAGCTAGGGACTTTTTAATGATAATTTTAATACGACGATAACATCAGTTTCATTTGGACAGAAATTGTGCCCACACCCAAAACAAATTAAGTAAGTATAAGAAGTGGTGCACCCTATATTTCGTCGCTGACCTTCTGATACGAGATTCTGTTAAACATGGAGGAAATTTCTGCCGGTGTTTCCACCTCGTTGATGATTGGTCGAGAGGTGACCCGAGCATCCGTTGCCATGGCTCTATGGAGATCGTACAAAATGAACTTATCCCACTGGAAAAAAAAGAGAAAAAAATGAAACATGAAAAATTTACATTTTCCCAATTCACAGAAAAGCAAATTTGTATCACGTGTTTCTTCTCTTTGGAAATTGATTGAATGTATAACTCTACGGGGTTCACAATATAGCGCGCCACCAATGGTTTTCCCAATATCCACCAATAGTATTTCCCCATCCGGCTGAACATTTGATGCCGTGCTTCAAAGCTCGTGGATTACGTCAGCGATCTGCCTTTTGACCTCGCATTCATTTCACGTGGCCCTAATTGTCCTGGAGATTCGCAGCTAAATCCCATGTACATGTGTATAGATGTATACACAATAAGCCAGCAATTGTCTGTAATCGTGCGGATTAGGACAGGGGAGACCAGACTAATTGCAAATAAAAAGGGCCAAAGAACAGGAGGGGTGGGGTTCATACCACACTATTGTCTGTAAAATAAAAAGATATATTGTGCATTAGCATTATGAACTTGTAATGGTCCTTACCATTCCCCAATCAGGCTCAACTTCAGCCGTGCCGACGTACTCCACGAAACTTGCGAATCCTTCATTTAACCAGAGATGATCCCACCACTTCATTGTGACAAGATTACCAAACCACTGCGTGGAGAGAACATCGCAAAGAATAAACACATTAGGTAAACGTTTTAAAATGATTCTTTCACAGAATTGTCCATGCTTTGTCATTGTCATCTCCGTAGGGTAAGTCAGAACGGCGGATAAAAAAACTTCCGAATTAGATTTGACTCAGCAGTTATTTTTAGTCATTCCCAGGTCAGGCTGGTCCAAGAAAGTTTGTTTTTGAAAGATTAAATAAAACTAAGATTCGGCGTCAGTTTGACCCATTTCCTTGTCATTTTAAAACTATTTCCTGTTCATACTGCTGACCTAGAATGAGTCAACGGCCCAACGGTAACCAAATCCGGGTCAATTCTGGCCCAACGGAACCGTATCCAGGTAAATTCTGATCCGGAGGTGTTTAGAGTGGTACCAACCTGATGAGATAACTCGTGGGCCACAAGGGTGCAAACTCGCTGCTTCTGAGTCTCTGACGACACACGTTCCTCGTACAGGATTCTGGTGTCCCGGTATGTGATCAGACCCCAGTTTTCCATAGCACCAGCAGTGAAGTCCGGCAGGGCTATCATGTCTGCAGGACACAAAAAGTTGAATAAAACCAATCGGTTGAATTGAAAACTATAAAGAGGTGAACTGAACTGATTTATTGCTATTTTTTGGTCAAATGGGAACACAAACCTAACGAATTTTCAACATGTACGGAGAAAGGGTATCCCGGTACGGACAGATAATGAGCAATTGGAAAGTCGTTGACTTGGGTACGATTTCACTTGGGTACGCATGTACAATAGTATTACCAATAGGGTGCACCCTACAACGTACGTTACTAGACGGTACGGGTTGACTTACGAGTTGACTGGGGTACGAGTTGACTTGGGTACGAGTTGACTTGGGTACGAGTTGACTTGGGTACTATGTGATTCGATTCCCTCGAAATAGGTCAACTCGTACCCCAGTCAACTCGTAAGTCAACTCGTACCGTCTAACGTACGTTGTAGGGTAATATTATTGAGAGGCCTTGTTTCAGATTAAACAAATATGAAGCTAAGAAAGTCGCCCTACACAACGAGCTGGCATTTCAAATGCCTGGGGTCGATTTCATAAAGTAGACATTCATCTTAAGATTGAGTTGCCAATATCAACACAGCGATTTGTATTGTTACATCACACTTTGCTAAGCAAATAAGATTGATATACGCTTTAGATCAGTATTAGCTCTTTGTGAAATCAGTCCCTGGGCCGATCAAGCGTGCGTAGCAGTCAAGCGTGATTTGCAGTTGGTAAAGCTCTTTGAGAAATCGAGCCCCTCGGCATGTATTCGTCTACGATTCATTTATAGCTATGACACGCTGCTATTTGGCCTGGTTAAAGATGACTTGATATGGGTGATTTAATGTTAACTAAATCACTAAAACAACGTGTATGCACCTAAAACAGTATCGCCAGATACATGTAAGAAACAATGCTTTTCTTACCAATTTTGGCCATTGGGTACCTGACTTCTTCCCCGTATAAACCATCAAAGTAATCCAGTATGGCGACTCCCTTCTCCAAAGCGTAGTCTGTTTGATTGATGAAATCCGCCTGGGCCCAAACACCGAACTGAAGAACCGACACAAGAGAAAAACACGATATCAGAGTATGCCGATCAGAGCTTTTTAATCGAAACGTCGAGTTGTCAACTACCGGTTCTTCTCAGAACCAACAGTACTCAAAAATAAGGTTAATGCGAGTGGTGCTATCGCAAACCCCACCTAATCACTTTACTCCAACCATGCAAAGTTTCAAATCCTACTAAAAACACAGCCGTTTCTACGGTGAGTTGTCAACCACAGGCTTTTTTTAAAACCACCACTCTACTAATAAAAACAAGATTTACAATCGGTGCTACCGCAAACATCACCTACATTAGTATAGTCCCACCATGCAAACTTTCAACCTACTTAAAAACACACCAATTTCTTCGTTGAGGTGTCAACCAACGGTTCTGTGGAACCAACACGACTCAAACGGCGATTTACAATTGGTGCCACCGCAAACTTCCCCTAATTTAATGTACCCACACCATGCCAAAAAACACAACAACAAAAAACGTTTCGGTTTCGGCACAAAACCGTTTCGGTACAAAACCGTTTCGGCACAAAACCGTTTCGGCACAAAACCGTTTCGGCACAAAACCGTTTCGGCACAAAACCGTTTCGGCACAAAACCGTTTTTCGGCACAAAACCGTTTCTCGGCACAAAACCGTTTCTTGGCACAAAATCGTTTCGGTACAATGAGGAGTTCATTCAATGTCAAGAGTCTTGGCAATCTATTGAGACAATCTCCAGACCGTAACCTCTCTTGAACCAAGTCTTCCGAGCCATTGCTCCACAAATTTGTTTACTCCTACGCTCTGGTTCACAACATCTGGTCAAAATGTTGTCTCCAGGGACAAATTACCCCTTTGGGAAAACTTGGAACCAAAAGATCCACCCCAAAATAATAAAACATTAAGAAAAGGGTTCAATTTTAATAACTCAGATTCAGTAATTTTGGGAGGGCATGTTTTCAAGTGTGACAAGACAGTGACTTTCATCGTAGAAAAGTAGCAGTTCCACTCTATTAAGAATTTCAAGTTGCGGACATTTTTTTCTAGTTAAGTTTAAAAGTTAAGTTTGAGTCTAAGTCAAGTTAAAGGTATAGTCAAAGATTGGTTACTGTCTACGTACTACTGAAAGACAATACAAGTTACCTGATTGTGAAAATTAAGTTTTTTATATGTCTTTTTAGAAAAGATCAAAGACTGTCATGGTATTTTGTTTATCAAGAACGTCAAATCCACCAATTTGGCTAGGGCGGACACAACGGAAAGTTGCATCTCAAAAACTCACCTTGAAGCGATATTCAAATTTGGTGATTTTTATTGATTTCTGATTAACGGGGGGCTGTGATTAATTAAACAATTTCACAAGATGCTCAGTCACGAAGGCTTTCGACTAGAAATTAAACAACTTGTTCAAGGTCACAACCAAAGTATAACCCTAAGCTATAATTTTTGTTTCAATAATATTTCGGAGAGAGTTTTATAATGTCCTATTTCATGGACATTTCATTTACTCTATAATCTGATCTTGGTATATCCGCAGATCATTTGGGAAGAAGGTCACAAGAAGTTGTAAGGCAGCCGGAAGAAAATAAATGAATTCATTGACAATCATTCAAAATGCCACCCTTATACCGGCATATAACCTATACAGGCAACCAATATTAACTGCAAACTATCACAAATATGAAAATATGAAAATAATATAATAAAATATGAAAATAAAATATAACAAAATATGAAAATAAATGATAGTTTAAAGCTTTCTTACCGTGACACCGTTTGCCGTGGTTTTAAACTTGGCCTTGAAATCACTGATGACGTAACACACGAGATACGTCGACAATTTAACAGATTCTTCAAACTTGGTTCTGATCCACCCGTCACGAAGAGTCTTAATTTTTGCTCTTTTCGGAGCATTGGCGAGGGCGTGGTACTCGGGTTGGTGCTCCAGGGTGATGGTGAATGTTGCTTTCATGGCCGGCTCGTCGAAACACGGGAAGGCTTTACGGGCACCGACCGGGGCAAACAATGTGCTGGCAATAAACCTATTTTCAAAAGAACTGGGCATTAGTTTTACCAAAACGAACAAACAAGAAAACAAAAACTAGGGTACACTAATTATGAACCAAACAAAACTGAAGAAAGAAACAAGTTGTTTGGTAGTCACCGAAGTGGCTAATGATGCAGCACTTTCAATACAAGGTTGAATTAGGTTAAAAACCCCAGCTAAAAGCCAATTTCACAATGACTAACATGACTACTCTCGCCTATTTCCTGAATCTAAATTGATCGTTTAGTGCATTCACGCACCTATGTTTGTATATGTGAGAGAGATTTGCTGTTGGAGTTTGCCGATTTCCCATAAAGGGAAGATCATCAACAAACAACAAACAAACACAAACCTGAATTGGAAAATAACTTTCTAAAACTCGCACAATACCTCACCTTTTCTCTCCAGCTTTCGTTGTATAAGACATCCTGTAATATCCTTTAATTTCATCCAGAAGTGGTCCCCGGAACTCTAAAGACAATTTATACTTTTCCCCTTTCTCTAGAGTTCCGTCCAGCTCAATCACTATGAATTGATTCTCTTCGTAAATCCAGGGTTCCTTCAGTAGTTCCGGTGCCGTTCCGGCTCCATCCCGCTTCAGTTTTGTTCGCCCTTCACCGATGGTCAGGTTATTTGCGTGGATCAGAATGAGATCCGTAGGTTCCAGACATTCGAACAGGATCGCCACGGAACCACTGAAGACGAAATTGGTCAAGTCTGTCCTGACCAGGAGGTTGTAAGAGACCGGGGAGAGAGTCAGTGGAAGGCGGGTAGTCTCCCATGGATTCAAAACCTCCGATCTTGCTTTGACTGTATTTCTAGAGAAAATCATAGCAAAACAAAGATTATAACAGTCGTTGACAACCAACGAATAATAACGGGTGCGTTCGATAGCTTTCCTGGGTCGGCCCCGGTCTGCCCGGTACGTTCGAATAGCTTTGACGTCATACCAGGGGCTCACCCGGGTCAGCCCCAAGTGCCCAGCTTGTGGAGTGGGTCACTTGGGGGCTGGCCTCAGGTGCATGACGTCACTACGAGAGCGGTGAGTGATCGTTCGTTTAGCTCTTTTCAGGAGCTCACCCGAGCGAGCACCACGGGGTCGACACGGAGAAGCTAATCGGACGCACCTAAAGTGATAAACACTGAGGAAAACTGGCTGATGGGTAAACTATAATCCGATTTTCGGTTGAACAGAAAAAAGTACTATAGAACGGGATATGAACCTCCGACCTCCGAATGATTATGCGGTGCTCTACCAAATCACAAAGATATTGAAAAAAAATAGGGAGATTCCGACATTGGGATAGATACCTCCGTTCGTAGAGTGCCAACACTTTAATCCAGAGGTAAAGGGTTTGCATCCCATTCTGGCAGTTTTTTATCTGGTTCAATCCATCAAAGACATACACGAACAACAACGTAATACCAATTACAGATAACTAATGTCAGTAAAGATTTAAGCCCGGGTCATACTCCCTGCGAATGCGAATGCGAAGCCAATGTTGACGTCACAAATTAGCAACGAATAGTTCGCAGCAGTTCAACTTTGCTCAACTCACTTGCGAATATCGCTGCGAAAGGAGGGTTATGACATCAAATTTACGTCAAATTCGCTTCGCATTCGCATTCGCAGGAAGTATGAACCGGGCTTTAGTGTTTACTGTCAGTAGAATTTTTCGAAACCGAGGTTGAATGGCAAACAGGTCACTGTTGTTCATACAAATAGCTTCACCCAACCATACAGGGTACCAGACTTACCTCTCATGTTGTGGTAGCAGTCCAAGTAGTAGCCCAATCACGGATATGACGACCAATATCGCAATAGCAAAGACGACTATAGCTCGTCTGCCCACCACACAACTCCCCATGTCGATCGGATCCCGGTATCAAACCAAATGCTGCAGCAAAAGAGAATGTCAAAACAAGGCCATGACTGAAACGGTATACAATTGGCTACGGCTGAAACGCAAAGCCAGCAGCCATAGCCACATTCCCCTCACGGTTAAATGGCTATTATGTCGTCCCGTGGGGGTAATTACCCCCACGGGACGCCTTAGCAGAAATTAGATCAGCGTGACGTGAAATCTGTAATCGCAGTATGGGACACGCACGGTTAAACTTAAAGGTTCCTTTGACAGAAATGGTTTCAAACATTTAAATTTTCTATCCTTCTCTGTCAGTTGGGGTATAATTTATTTTGAAGTTTTAAGTGTTACTGTTGTCTTTCATTATCTTTCTATCTTTAATAAGACTTAACTGATATACAATAAAAAACCAATGCAGCCTTTATTACGAACAATATGGCTGAAAATAGGTCAGTGCATCTACGAAACGTATCACTGAAAGAAGTTAAAGAGCAGAAACTTGTTAATATTTTGCATGAGGTAACAATGTGGCCACTTGGATAAATTAATTTATCAACTATGGTAGGCCTTTACCCTACTAAGTATATTATAGAATGTATCGGTCATTAATTCTACTATATGGACGTTATTATTGTCCACAAAACAAAACACTTTAAAACGCTTTCTCCAGGAGACGATCAGAGCATACTGATCGAAACGTCGAGTTGAAACCACCGGTTCTTTTCAGAACCACCCCAACTCATCCAGAAATAGTCATTACATGGTGTTACCGCATACCTTTCCATAACTCCAATACCATTTATGGTGTTACTCTAAGTTTACTTGCCAGAAATTGCACAGTCGAATAGAATTCCACCTTCTCGCTTGCCCACATTTTCTGCAATTTTCCTGTCATGGAGTAGAAATACAAATAGGCCCCCATGACTGAACCATAATCAACCCATATTATAGTTCTACATCGTTTATAATTGTATTGACATAATAGCTCTCTAATTAAGTCTATACTACACTCACCGTTTGGACCTGGAGTATGATCAAGCCCCTGAACCAGCAAACCAATTCCCGTTCTTGAGCCCTTTTTACCCCGACTGGTGGAGTCCGAGCGTACGCCGAGATCTACGGCGGTAGGTCTCCGCTGGTCACGCTGCGAGGTGTCACTTGCAATAATTATTGCCGCTGTAAACGTGGGCCCCATGAAGCTGTCTGGCCCAGAATTCATGGGGTTTCACTCGGTCACCGTTGGTTGTAAATATCGTACGACAGCTATTAAACTCTCCAGGGGCGAGTTAAACCTACATCCATGGTTAAGAGCTGAGCGTAGGAAAAACAGGTTTCGATGCTTCGTCTTGCTCATGTCAAGATTCATGTCACGAGCAGAGGAGTCTTCAGTGCAAAAAAAGTCACCTGAGTTCGAGCACGATCGGCAGTGAAGGGCGTGATAAATAACACTGCGTTTATAAACTAAAGTGGTTGTTTCTAAACATGCCTTGTTCTCGTGCACTGTGCCTCAAATAACTGACATTTTTGTTTTCAAAGAGATGTTTTAGAACAGCATTCAAGTCTTTTCATTGGAGAAAGTTAGTCCGTCTCTGTGTTGTTATCTGAGGATCAATTTTGTTTCTCGCTTGCCAGCAGCCGAGGGGCTGACTTTGGACTAGCCTGTTTCCATTTGGAGTTCGCTGTTCCAGGAAGGCTTGAGCATAGAGTTTCATTTCATGGACCTTCTGATTAATTGATATGCTATCAGTAATCACAGTTTTTCCCCCAGCCAGGCTTACAATTTCAGTTGTCAAACCTTTCGATCGAACCCGCATTTAACAAATCCACATAGTGTAGATATTCTGATCAAAACAGATTGTTCTGCTTTTCGAAGTTAGCGACAATCTAAAAACCAATCTGACCCATTTTTGGGAACGACTGGTTAAAGACAGTGGACACATTGTCAAAGACTAGTCTTCACAGTTGGTGTATCTCAACATATCCATAAAATAACAAACCTGTGAACATTTGAGCTCAATTGGTCGTCGAAGTTGCGAGATAATAATGAAAGAAAAAAAAACACCCTTGTCACGCGAAGTTGTGTGCTTTCAGATGCTTGATTTCGAGACCTCAAATTCTAAATCTGAGGTCTCGAAATCAAATTCGTGGAAAATTACTTCTTTCTCGAGAACTACATTACTTCAGAGGGAGCCGTTTCTCACAATGTTTTATACTATCAACCTCTCCCCAATGCTTGTAATCAAGTAAGGTTTTATGATAATAATTATTTTGAGTAATTACCAATAGTGTCCACTGCCTTTAAGCAAGGGTATTCATTTTGATTATGCGTAAATGTTGACCCATTTTGAGGTCAATGTGACACAGATTTCAGGCCATACTGACCCAAATGGTCAGGCCCCACACGACCCGGATCCGGCTTTACTTGTACCCAAAAGTTATTAGAGTTGTTGTAAATTCAATGTTGTATGCGTTATGTACATTGTCCATAACCATCACTATAAACAATTTCCAATATCGTGTTTATCACCTTTAACCCAAAATTATCAAGGCAAAATTGTTCTGATTTATAGTTATTAATAAAAAAAACAATCCTCAAACAACTATGACGGTTAGGGTTACCATATATTTCATTTAAACCTAACCCCACACTGTATGGATGCCCCTACTGTTCGTCAATTGTCTTTGGCCTTGTGCCCATCACCTGTTCCCTCCTGTATTCAATTTCATTGCACCTGTAAAGAGGTACCCCAGGGATATAGAATACATTTCCTGTTCTATTATGGGCCGAATTAGTTGTCAGTGCATATGGGAACTTGTGATCTTGTTTAAATTGCCTCAATTTGAACCTGTTTAACTCGTTGACTAAGGAAACAAGCACAGTTAAAGACAGTGGACACTATAGGTAATTGTCAAAGACTAGTCTTCACAGTTTGGTGTATGTCAACATATGCATAAAATAACAAACCTGTGAAAATTTGAGCTCAATCGGTCGGCGAAGTTGAGAGATAATAATGAAAGAACAAAACACACTTATCGTACGAAGTTGTGTGCTTTCTGATGTCGCTAAGGTCTCGAAATCAAATTCATGGAAAATTACTAATTTCTCGAAAAAATACATCACATCAGAGGGAGACGTTTCTCACCATGTGTTATACTATCAACCTCTCCCTATTACTCGTTACCAAGTAAGGTTTTATTCTAATACGTATTTTGAGTAATTACCAATAGTGTCCACTGCCTTTAAACATTCTCAATTGGGCTCAAACGTATATCGTTTAAAAGGAAACAACGTGACCCACAAATGACTGTTCAACACTTTTATTTCTATTTACTTGTATACATTATATTTAACGTTATCAAATTACAAAGTGTAAAGTGGCTCTTTCAAATTACAATTATGCACATACGGTGTGCTGTTGGTTAGAAAACAAAGCATTGACACAAACAATCCAGAAGTCATCTCCTTAAATGATAGTGGGATGCCTGATGTGAAGGAGAATACCCGATTTAAACTGTTAGAAACTTTCAATTATATCACTACGTTTGTGTTTAATGCGTAAAGTTGTCATTTTTACATAGTGAGTTTCAGTTCTTTCCCGTTTAGTGCACGTGTGGCGTATCACTGGCTAAAACATCAGGAAAGAAACACAATTACGTAGGCCTATAGTGTGGTGAATGAAGAGTGGTTTGGCAAGGTCTGGTGTGTCATAGTAGAATGGTGCATTTTGAATGTGTATCTCATAACACTGATTTCACCCGGGTGTCAGAAGGGTGTAACACAAAAATTACTCTCTAAAATGGCTGCGGAAGAGCCATTAAGTCTGAATACCTTAAAAAAGACAATTGTTCTTCAACACGACCGCTGCAGCCAACAGTCACAGTGGTAACCAAATTGGTGTATAGAGTAGGATTGATCAAATAAATGAAAACTTCCTTGAATTTTGACAAGCCGGGCCTACTATTTTGTTTTGATCAAAATTCAGTTAAGATTGCGTCATCTACTTCACCTCTGGCAACTACACTTACAAAACGCCACCAAATAAAAAAATGCATTGATATTAAACCATATTACAACTATTTCCTTCAAATTCAGAGATTAATTATAACATGAGGAACTCCTCATAGACATTACACCTTTCATAACTTTGTAATTTAGGTTTAATAAGTGGCGAGGGTTTGAAGTTTTTTGTTGTCAAACAATTAGATCCTAATACCCAGCTTTTAGATTATTCCTCAGCTCCTCGTCGAATAAAGCAAACCAAATAAAAACTTAATCCTCCAAAACGTTTTGGTCCCGCAACAAACAATACTATCAATTAAATGTCAACAATTATTTACAACAAATGTTGGCTTGGTGCAGAAGGGGAAACACTCGAATTAACCCGGATATATAATTCGCATTAAAATCCCCGTTTTAACCGCTTTTAGGGTCAGGCTGACCCGGTTATGGGTCAGACACCCTGGGACCTGGGATCTGGGTCAAGGAGACCCGGAATTTGAGTGATCTGAGAAACCTGAAGTCATTTCCAAGAGGGATCAATCATTTCCTCAAGTCCTACGACCCCTGAAACGATCATTGCTTTATAAAATAAACTAGAAATCTCTTTCTTTACTTAGATTTGATATGGTTTTACCTCCCTGACATCTTTCATGTTGCCAATCGTCAAAATCCATTCCGAAATTAGATACCTCCACCATTAAAAAAGATCCGAAAACGCTACTTAAGAGCGCCCTCTATCGTTCGAAATCCTCTTTTTTTTTTTAAAGCTCATTCCGATTGTCTATGTCCACTTAAACAATGTTATAGTATAATATAGAAAAACTAATCTATATATAATACATGGTTACTATATGCAACATTTATACACATTTTGTAGTTTAAACATTAACACAATAATTATAGAAATACTGATCGATTACAAAGATTCTAAGACTCAATCAAACCATGCCATGGTCTTGAATCGATTAACAAATTATTATTTTTCCAAAGCTAAAACTTTAGTCACAGCTTTGCTTGGAAACCTCAACGATGACCGTGACAGTCTGACAACACATTATTAATAATACGATGTTGTCCTAAAAAATGTTGTCACTTATGAAAGAATGGCTGTATGTCGTGATTCATTTATGGGAGTGCAGGAAGTTTTTGTTCCAGTTAGAAACAACTATGGAGACTGTCAACATATGGTTGGATAGCTCATGTGGTAGACCGGAGGTCGGTGGTTCGAGTCCTGCTCCAGTCAATGTTTCTTTGTTCAACTCAAACTATTTTAAAACTTACCAAGTCAGTGTCCCTTATCGTGTATTACTTGATTATTACCAACAATAAAAGTAACATATGAAACTACCAATACATAAAATAACGCCAGCTAGCTTCCAACATTTCGTGTTGTTCAAAACATTTCGTCAACAACTTGCAACAAGTTTACCTACACCCACAAACGTCAAAAGTTACAACAAAATGTCTACTTATATGCCTACACAACGTTGAAGGTTATAATTTATAATAAGAACGGTTTACAATAACATATATTTATTTCATTTTACTTTAATATAAAATTGACAATTTGTTTAAATATTAACATTTTCACAAACTGGCAAGTGTAAAAATCGTATACTACATGTACTTACAATTTCAAACATAATACCAATCTGGGAACATTTTTTAATACTCAATAAATAAAAATGTTAGAAAGTGCAACATCTGGTCAGCTGAGATCAGTCTAAAACACGTACCGTTCAGGAAGCTAAGACTGTTAAACGCTCGTTAAACTTTGTCCATATGTTGTGTCATGTTTCTCCACACAATGTCCATTTTGGAATAAGCCACTTCGGAGTTCCAGCTGCGCATGTCTGTTAATACTGCTGACAACGGACTCTGTCTATCTCCCGTAACCTTTTGACAATACCAGCGGGTATTGTCAAAAGGTTACGGGAGATAGACAAAGTCCGTTGTCAGCAGTAACAGACGTGCGCCACTGACATTCCGAAGTGGCTTATTCATTCTAGTCATCACAGGTGAACCCGACTAAATTCCACTCCAGCTATTAAAGCACATTGGTTCTCTATATGGGGTACGGTGTGCCCCTGCCCTATTATGTCTTCAATGTGTGCATTCTCAGGATTTTGTTTTAGAAGGATTTTGGGTGAACCCTACTTCTGTACAAGAGGAAAATAGCGTTTAAAGTATATATGGGAACTTTTTGGAGATACCATCTGCTCCATTTTTAGGGGTTCCTCATGTAGGGTCTGAAAGAGTTTGAAAGGTGGTTATTTGTTCGTGTGCGCCGCGCTATACCACTGTTTCATGTTCGTTTTATATCCAAGATGGCGGCGTCATGACGTCACTGCATAATGTTCGTATCAACACGACGTCGTACATGTCTATAGCAGTGTGTGGAGACACTCAACAAGTATTAATTTTAGTGTAGTCTTGTTTTTTGACGATCATAAAAATCGACAATAAAGCAGTAACTATAATTCAATCGTACAGGAAACCTAAGATATCGTTGGACGACAGTGTCATTGGGATGATATCGTTTTCCGAACTGTGTTAGCATTCTCACACTGTGGTTGCTACGTCAAAACAATCATTTCGTTCAAAGACCATGGTTCTTAAAACTCATAAACATAAAAAAAGCATATCCGACTAGTCTACTCCTTATTTTGATCATCGATCTTGAATCGTCAAACTGTTCTACAACCTCGCTCCTTCAAGCTGTTCTACAACCTCGTTCCTTCAATCTGTCTTTAACTTCGCTCTTTCAAGCCGTTCTACAACCTCGCTCCTTCAATCAGTTTTACTACAACCTCGCTCCTTTAAAGCGCTTGGGTTAATCCATATATTGTTTTAAACCATAAACCAAAAGTCAGCCTGACACAGAACTTGTCTTAGTCTTCTCGCATCATTCACGAATTATACTTGTCATTTACAACTAACATTTCAAAATGATGTGCAACATTAACAATAACTTTATCTTATCACACAAATTAACAACAAAATCAGTAACCAAAAATTCAACAACCATGATATTAATTTCGTAAAAACAAATCTATCAAATATATATATGTATAATATATCTAAGCTCCCGCAATGCATTGGCGGGCTCTGTTTGTTTTACCCATAATGCATCAGTCACCGGAAACAGCTTCTTCTAGCCACTGTTTGATGTCTTCGTAGTTAGTCTCCATCCAATGAACGTTGACTGCCGTAGTCTCCTCAGCCTGGCGGAAGTTCTTCATCCCTGCTTTGCCGATCAAGGAGAGCTCATTACCGGCTATGAACTCTCGCAGCTGTGTAATGATAATACAAATCAAATAAATGTGCACATAAATTTAAAGGCATCTGGTACTGTTGGCAATTACTCAAAATAAACGTTAGCATAAAAAGTTTCTTGTAAGAAAAGGCTTCCTCTGAAGTAACATTTTTTTTTAAAGAGGTAAATTCTCACTCAAATAATAAAAAACTTCAGGCCTACAGCTTATTATTAGGCACACGTGCCACAATTTTTTTTTCTTTCAATATTCTCTTGCAACTTCGATGACCAATTAAGTCAAAATTTACACATAATATTTGTTAGTTTATGCAAAAAATTATGTTGGGATACACCAAGTAAGAATACTGGTCTTTGACAATAATTAACAAAGGTGTCCACTGCCTTTATAGGGTATGTATCGGGCAGGCCCTACACTTGGTAATGACTCTATCAATTAATGGCAAAAGAAGTTACTTGGTAAGAAGTAAAGCATATTTGGATAGTATAATGCATACCAAAAAAATTCACTTAACTCCGAAGCACTGCGGTATGAAAACAATGTATCACTTTTTATCCTCAAAATTATGTTGAACTTGAGAAGCGTTATTGACAGTAACGTTTCTCAGATTGTGTACTCCAATGCAGATTTGTCTTCCTGCTTGGACAAATCGCTCCAGATTTTCAGCAACAATTATCTCACAAACGCTACCCGATTTTCAAATGAATCTTGCACAGGTTTGTGTTTAGGTATATCTTATCTAAAACCTATTTCAGGATTGAACATTATCTAAGATGTTCCATAGAGCCTGTATGGGGAGTTTCTGACCTCTTTAAGGTGGAAGTCCGTGCTGAACCACTTGGTGACTGTGTCAATCAAACCGTTCATCAAGAAGATTCCACCGCTGTACCTGTATCAAGAAGAACCACAAAAGAAATAATTACACTTTACCAAATGAAAAATACATCTACAATATTGGCATGCTGTAGGCCTGGGCCCTGCTTTCACAGCATAGTTTCGTGTCATGGCCTAGCGGTTAATAAGAGAAACGGATTCAAGCTCTGGGCCCAATTTCATAGAGCTGCTTAAGCAAAACATTTTGCTCAAGCAAACAAACCTTTGCTTTGTAAAATCAGATTACCGGCTAAGACTCCACTCAATTGTTATGCTAAGTAAACAACAGCTAAATATTAGTCACAAGCAATGTACATGGTATGAAATTTTTGCCAGTAACATGTGTAAAATAAGCAAGCTATTTTCGTGCTTAAGCAAATTTTTTGCTTAAGCAGCTCTATGAAATTGGGCCCTGGTGTTTGATCAGCAGTGGTTCATACCTCTCTACAAAGATGTCCCAGTGTTGACGGAAGAAGTTCCAGGCGAGGTATCCGCCGATTGGATTATTGACGACGTGTTTGAAGACTTCCACAGTATCGACCACGGGCACCAGACTGGGATCCAGGGATCGCTCCATGAATCTGGAAAATTTATAAAAATATTGTTTGTCTTAAAAACGTATTTCTTAACAGCATTTTTGTCGCAACTTCTGCCTATCATTTTTCTTTACTAGATACTATAGTGCAGATTTTCGAAAGGGATTCAGCTTTTGGGTTTTCACGTGTGGATTTGGATATGTCTTTATTGTGTTTGGAGGGGAAAAGGTAGAGAACACTTTGGGGGTATAGCAGATGCGCACGCATCCAACGCCATGTGACGCGCGAGCTTAAATTGGAAAATGTCAATTTCGCGCCTTATCGTGAGCGCATTTTCAAACGCGCGCGTAAAAAACCGCGGAAAAGATCCATTCACAGAATTAACACAACAACAACTGCATCAAATAAAGCGAGAATTTTTCGTCAAGACGGACGTGTCTACAAATGTCCGTAACATCGGACTTTAGGGTTAGGTGAAAGCTGGATACTATACTCCAGCTAGATTCATCGTCATTAGTCAACTCTCAAACACAGTAAACAAAGCATATAGTAATGATTGGGTCTTTGATGGTAGCGATTGGATACTTTTCGTCCAATTTTGAGCTGGAGAAGGAACTAGACGAAATGGCAACTGAGCAAATGAAGCAAAACCAAGGGTAAGCTCTTCGGCATAATTTCATGTTAAAAAAGCTTCCATAACAATAACGATAAGCTGAGTTTTGATTTGGACCGAGATCATGATATCCTCGAGCAAGATACTTTTCCATCATTGTCCATAGTTAAGTGTTTTGGCCATCACATGGGACATTTTAAAACCGTAGGTCTCGTGTACTAGAGTACAGCAGAGGATTGTAAGTGAAAATAACGTATAATCGGTGTTTCTGGTTGACGTGGCATGCGTCCTTGATTACACTCACTTACAATTTATGTTTCCTCAGCTCGGGACTGCGAGGAGCTACAGTGGTTAAGTTCACTTTGAGTGAAGCATCATTGGTGTTATTTAATACCAGAAATACATATCAAAGCGCCATCTTGTTTTAATTTAAGGGATAGTTTCAGAGAGATTTGTTTATGTCTGTAAATACTCGACCCTTGACTTCCAGTGCACGCAAGAATCAGGAACATTATTGAAGGTTCGAGAGCCGAGTCACATACGCCATTGAGTGTTCGAAATAACATTGCCCCCTTGATCAATATGGCGCTTGTTATTGTGAAAGCACATCTACCAAATTCAATTACATTACATTACACTTTACCATTCAAGCAATGTACTATACCAAAAGAGCAGTGACGTTTGGTGCGTTGTGTTTCTATTCTTAATCTCGAGAATTTCACAAGTATTTTTGTCGGAATTGTTTGTTTTGTTGACGATAACCCAAACCAGACTCTTAACGTATTTATTGTACAGGCCTTGGCCGCGACTGCAACTTCAATAAGTTTATTTGAAGTTTCGGAAGTTCAAAGTTAAACTTACGGAATTTCAGGTAGCATAATATTAAAAATACTAAACAATATATTGAACTGGGCAGGGGAAGAACATCCTTGGTTGTCTATAAAGGGTCACTCACTAGCTCTTTCTTTACTTTAAATTTATGCAGCAAACATAATCGTTCAATTGACACCACATTCGCAAAGACAATGTCTCCCAAAGAAGAAAGCCGCATCCGCACTTTCGTCCTGGAGAAACTAACCGCCTTCAGACCGGGGTATCTGCATGGCAACTGCCGCAGGCAGCTACACATTGCCAAGCAGCACATCTTGACCCTGACCAATCACTACGAGGCACTCAAAGAATGGTCCCAATCAGCTGCCGAGGCCGCGATGAAGAAGAACCAATCACACGAGGCTAAGTTCAGCGCGATGTCTGCCGAGCACAAGGCCCATCTCAAGGTCCTGGACGAGGAGAAAATCAGGCTGGAGAAGAATCTTGAGAATCTCCAGAACACCTACAGAGCTCTGAGCGAGAAGGCAGAGAAGACATCTAAGCAGTTGAAGAATGCCCAAGGTAACATGAACAAGCAAGTGGACCTCAACACCACGTTGGCAGAAAAGCTGAAGGGGTCTCTGCTGAAGGAGGTCGCCCTCAAGAAAGACTACGACGTCAAGCGAGCTGAACAGCAGGCAACATTTAACGCAAGGTATGACAAACTGGAAGCCACCTTTAAGTCAACGAACAAAAAGCAAGAAGCTTGGTTCAGCCAGAAGTTGGCCGAACAAGAAACCAAGATCAAGTGTCAGGATAGGATGGAGGCTAGGTACGGGGACCAATTTGTTGAGTCAAGGCTCCGGGAACAGGAGGCTTCATACCAGAACAAGCTTGCCGAGCAGGAGGCAACCTTCACCGCCAAGAGCCAGGAGCAACTGGATGCCATGAACGACAAACTGACGGCACAGCAGGCGAAGTTCGATGCCGATTACAAGACACAGGGGGACACCTACAACACCAAGTGTGCCGAGCAGCAAGCGGCTTTCGACAGGAGATACAAAGACCTGGAGGACATGCTGGACCTGAAGTATAACAAGCAGAAGGTGGCGTTCAACAAGATGCTGCAAGGAGAGAGACGTAAGATGGAGCTCCTGGGGAAGGAGAAGCAGGCTTTGGGCAACAGGCTTCAGACCACTGAGATCGCTCTGCTAAAGTCTAGACAGGTGATTACAGAATGTTACCTCAAAATACAAATACAGACGACCAAAGAGGCAACCTTTTAAAGAATTTTGGGCCAAGTACCATCTTTTCATCTAATTTCAGCGATTATATATTTGATACTTGACCACAATGAAAACTGGAGGGATTTATTTTTTAATGATTCGGCGTTAAACAAAGATGGAGAAAGCTTGAATTGGACTAAACTAGGGCAGAAGCCAAGTATTTTTCGGGAAAATTTAATAACAGAATTGAAGGTTGAAACAGTCTGGTACTTTTTGTAATGTTTTTTTTATTCGAAAAATACCATTCGGCAAAGATAAATGATGAAGTTCACTTCCATTCAGTGAAATACACATATTATTTCGCTGAAATAACAAAACTCCACACAAAAACAAAAATGTTTTGACCCTTGCAGAGTCTTTCTCGAAGGCTCCGAGGAAGACACTCTGCGTTTTTTGTTCTATGTATACAACAGGTCATTTTGTTTCGTCAGCAGTTTCTCAAAATATTTCCATTTGACAGATCAAGGTGACCCAGGAGTACCAATTCAAGGACACAATGAACGGCGTAGTGCCCAGAGACGAGCTGAAGACAGCCCATGAGCAGTGCGTACTCTACAAGAAGATCGTGTCTGTAATGGCTGCCCTTGTGCTGGTACTCGTCGCCCTAGTGTTCATTGTATCCAGGTTTCTGCTGTAGGAGGTGGTAGGAAGGATTTGGGGGCTACTTACTAAGGGGGAACAGCACGTGGGGGTGTACAGCACAAGAACCAAAAGCACCGGGGAAACAGTCTACCCGTTCGCGAATGGGCAGCGGGAGGGGAGATCTGTTTGCCATAGATCGATGAAGTCTACATTTAAGCCGTGGGACAGAAACAAATTGGATTAAAACTTTGGGATTGTGTACACGATACTTTTATGACGGGAAGGCAATGGAAACCAAATAATGTAGAGTCTGTTCAGACAAAGAAAAAAGGTAATTTGGAAAATAACCTACGCGTTTGGGGGGTATAGTTTGCTAAATTAAATGAAAGTTCATTTTAGGAACTCGCTGACAAAAAAACGTGTACTTGACACTAAAATGCAACAAATTACCAACATTTAAGCAATGCAGACTCTGACTTGAAAAAAAACAAGTATTGGCTAAAAGAACTTAATTAACAGTAATATGTTTCTTTTGAGTTGTAACAAGAATTGCCTAGTATAAAGACGATAGAGGGAGCTATATTGTTCATGCACATGTAATAACAGACTTCTTGTAGAAAAAAATCATGAATAGAGTACAATTGAAGATCAATATCTTTAAACAGCTTAAAAAACATAATCAAGTTGATATAATAATTGTATTGAATACTTTTAGGACACGGACAATTGATTTTAGCTCATCGGAAATTGAAATATAAAATCATAAAGTAAATTACTCGTAGGGCGACCTCTACGGTTCATCATAAAACATTAAAATTGTCACCGAGGGTCAACTGAATCAATTCAATTGGCATGGACTTAGCCTACATAATAGATGATTCCTCCTTTAACAAAAAACACTCTTACAAGTAAGTATCCTGATGAAGTCATGAATTTGTATGAATTTGCATGATATCATTGGTGAAAAGATTTCAAAAACTAAGCACTTGCCATAAGTTTTGCCGTATAGTATGTAACAAGGATCAAGAGAGTGACATAATAAAAAGAATCATGTGAAAATACGTAAGCTTTCAGAGTGTTTATTTGTGTGTGGAAAGCGGTTACTAGAAGGGTTGTGAAATCAGGCCAAGCTTAAAGGGGAAATAACTTGGGTGAAATACCTGCAGAGTAGCCATGGTTCTGTGGTCCCGGCGAGCGAGGCCAGCCAAAGTAGGTTCTCGCCGGTTGTATCTGAACGGTACTGTTCCCAGGCGTACTCCCTGGTTGAACTATTGCCGTTTGCCACACCGACCTGGTACACACACGGCTTCAAATCGGGTGGTATTCTACGAACATAACAGCATTTCCAAGGTAAAACTTTGTATCAAGCACAGAACTTCCGTGGAATAAATATGGCTTTAGAAATGTAATAGTGTATTTTTTTTTTGCGGAGAATTTATACAAGCTTTCCATGCACTAAATTGCACTTTCGCAGGTAATCTGCTCAGCATATAATGCTTTGAGGCCTAAGGTCGTAAAGTTTGGGTGAGAAACTAAGCGAAAACCAGTCAAAGGCTTTTGGGTGATAATGTGTTGGCTGATACCCCGATTCAGGATTGCTTTGTGCCCAGCTACACTTTTGCCAAGCACAACCGAATTATGCTTACCAGAATAATGATATCAGCTTGTTGTAAATAAAGCACATTAGAACGTTTGTTTTTTTGCAGATTTAGGCAAACTCATAAAAACCAGTTAAAGCCATCTTCACCATAAACATCTTTGTAACATAGGCTTTCAGATTAAAATTGAACAATTTCTTGTTGTGGTCATTACCAAAGTATGACGCTAACTTAAAGTGAAGCAGCTACATTCTATCAACATAATGATAACAATGTGTTCATTATTAATAATAACCTTTGTCCATGTTCTACGTGATTCTTGAAGAGACTATTGGCTTTAGAGATGCAATCTTCGTTTCCATAACTACAGAGAGCCTTTAAGACTTCTCCCTGCAATAACCTGACATAAAGAAAAAAAAAAAGAAAAAAAATCATTACAAATCTTGTTTTTGAGTTGTTGTTTTTGACAGAGACAGAAATAAAAAGCAGTAGAATACAGTCTTCTCAAGAATGTGTACAACACAAATAATAGTTATAGTTTCAGGTGTTTGGTCTTACCTTGCACCATGCGAATCGGTGTGATTCCAGCCGATATCTCTGTACACAGGCAGTAACTGTTGTTCAATATATTTCTACAATCAAGAAAAGAAATTGTGAAAAATTAAGGAAACGTGATGTTGACTTGAGATGACGTCCCGGGACAAAAAGCAGTACGCTGAGGAGTTGAGGCTATCCGGGTGGGGTTATTTGTTATGGTGTCTGCTTGTCGATACCGATGATTTAAATAAAAAGGCCCCGGGTGTTTTGACAGATCGAGAACGTTCTCCGTTTGACTTCGCGACGCTGTTTGTTTTATTAGTCACCGGCAGAGGGCGCAACATCGGAGGGACTGGGAAGTCTATAAATTGGATGTTTGTGTAGATACAAATACCTCTTCTCCAGTCGTTCGTGTTGTGACATCAGCAACTATTTCAACAAAATGAACGTCTCAAATCAAGACTAATAAAAAAAACAATGGTTCCCTACAAAAAGCGAAGACGAAACGATGGGAGAAAAGGATAAGACCTTGGTTGAAGATGGTTTGAAAAGATTGGTCTTTCATTATACCTTCAGGTTTCCATATGAAGAAGTGAAGCTCAACATCCGTGCAACATAACCCATGAGTTGCAGCGTTACTTTCCATGGGACGTATTCTCGTTCTTTGTTGAGGTACGTGGTGAGGTTGAGAGCCACAGTGATACTCAGTCGACCTGCAGTGGCAAGATGGAACGCATCATCGATCAACATGGCCCGATTGGACGCACTGATCACCTGTTAAAAAAAATAAATAATATAGATACAATATTTTAATTCAAAGTTGTTCAGATAGAGGAAATATTTTGGGAAAATGTGCATTTGGTGGTACAAGCATGGAATCGGGCACACATAGTATGTCATGAGAAAGATATGTGGCCATAGAGAAATCGCAGATTTGTCTTAAAGTCACCTGGAAGTGGTATTTTTTCAAATTAAAGCTTTTGTCACTAATATATGTGTTTTGATGAGTGGAATGTGAATAAACAGTTAACTAAGGTTTAAAAAAATCAGTTCTTATGTTATTTACAAATTTAAGAGTAGACCCCGACACGAGAGGGCGCTGTTCGTGACGTCAATCGAGGCAGACTTTGCCTGTAATGCGTAGAGTAAACACACTTGCAAAGTACATGTACGGACCAAGTCGTGAGTTTGTACGTTTCAAAAAAAAAAATGTTTTTGTTTTTTTCCGGCAATGCCGACCAGGTGTATTGCTGTAAAAACACTTTTTGAAATGTACCAACTCACGACTTTGACGTACATGTACTTTGCACGTGTGTTTACTATACGCATTGCAGGCAAAGTCTGCCTCGATTGACGTCACAAAAGGGGTAGGTGGAGTCAGCCCCCCAAACAACTTAATATATGTTTTAAACATATAAATCGTGACAAACAATTACTAAAAAAATTGTTTTATTGTTCGTAAGCATATACTCTTATGTTTGAAAGAAAAAAAAATTATATTTCCAGGTGACTTTAAGGGGAAGAACAGAGTAACAAGCAATTTTTTAGATTTTAAATATGGCTGAAATTGCTTTGGTGTGCTATCTACATTTAGCATATGAATACTTGTAAAATTTTTACTTTTTGCTAAGCTTTTGGTTTATTTTAAAGATTTTTTATGTACATTTTGTGTGAATTTGTTTCTTGTTGGAGCGAATAATTCGCACAACAATTTGTTGCACAATGAAGTTTTTGCAGGTACGGATTGGCACTAGTTTTGTTCTGGTTAATACTGGGCTTTTTCTCGAGAAAAGGAGGAAATTACTAGACCTTCCGTAAGTGTAACTCTCGTGTGGAATCCTTGAATTTAATTCGCTTTTTAATAACACTACTCCAGTAGCTTTTCTCCTCGTACTGCATTTCTTTGGAACTCCTTGCCTCCACTGAGTTTCTGCATTTCTATGTTTTTTCCTTGTAGCCCTTTACCTAGAGTGGCTTTTTTAGCCTTGTTTTGGGCGAACTTATATAACACAAGCATGATAAACCAAACACATTAATGGACAGACTGGCAAACACACCATATGGTCTTCCCTCAGCTGTTTTATGAGTAAGTCCCAATTGGCTTCGTCGTAGTTAGTTCGGTAGAACCCGGTGCGTTTCATATTAGCCAAGATCCATTGCTCGGTTCCCATCTCCTGCACAGATAACGATCCTACACAAACAGAAATCAAGACGTGGTGTTTAGGAAAGTAAAGGCCAAGGATCATGAGAAACGGGTACATCATTAACCATTGCTGTTCATTTTGCGGAGCGTGTCCTTACGAAGAAACACAGGACCGATATTATAGAGGTCATATTGTGCTAATTTCGAGTACGAGATGGAGAAAAACAAAAAAAGAGTAAACAAAAGGACTCCATGGGGGAAGTCTAAAGTATAGACGATGTGACCTCTGACGTCACTCGAAAACCATAGTATGATTCGCGCGCATACCGCTGGGCAAAACCTTTGTGTTTTGCCAGCCAGCTAGAAAGTGTATGCAATCTTATCATGACTACGCGTCTTTTTGCCCGGCAAAACATGACGTATACAGTGTTTTGTCAACAGAGGGCGGTTTGATTGTAAACATAGGTCACATCGTCTATAAGGCTACGCTTTGTTGCAATGACTAATACATGTATATATCATTTAAGAGCTAACCTGAGGTACCACGAAGCACATGGATCGGTGGTTGGGCCAGCTGGTCTGCGTATGAATATAGTATTGGGATTCTCCATTGGTATCTGTAGGGGAATACAAAGGTTAATTAATTAATAATTTACAGTTCAATTCCTTAGATAAATTTAGAGTAATTAATGATCAATATAAGTAAATGTGAACTTTCACACTAGGTTCATAAAGTTCTTTAATAAATGATCGGACAACTAAGAAAAATGAAAAACAAGCACCCACCAAAAAAAAATTAAATAAATAAATAAATTTCTACCCATTGTTTTTCTCGATCACCGTGATTAGATCACGCTAAAATGTATATATAAATATTTATGTCTCTTGTTTTTGTATGTTATCAACTTAATTTATATGTATTACAACCCGTAGCTCATTTAATCTGTTATATAATAGCAGTATGTATCAGAGCTTGTTGTATTGATGTATGTTGTTGTTGATAATTGTTGTTGAATAAACGGAGTAGTATAACTCCACATCAAGAGAAAACAAAATAAATAAAATCAGTTTATATAGGATTTGAGGCATTGCATGGTGAGGTATCAATGTATATTTGGTTTGCGGTAACACCATGTGTGTATCTACTTGCCAGGTAGAGTTGTTCTTAGGGAACCGTCTTGCTTTATTATACTGCCGTGGAGTAGATAATCGAAGGTTCGGGAGACTTCTCAGTTCGGGAGACTTCTCAGAACTGAGAAGTCTCCCGAACCTCCGATTATCTACTCCACGGCAGTAGAATAAAGCAAGACAGTTCCATAAGAACAACACTACCTGGCAAGTAGATACACACATGGTGTTACCGCAAACCAAATATACAAAAATCAGTTTAGTCATCTAGTTTTTAAAAAAAATAATATTTGAATAATACTTTATTCAGATATAAGCCCAATACATACAAATAATATGTCTTCCTTTTTATAATAGATACAAAGAACAGTGATATTACGTTAAAAACATGGATAGTTCAAATCTACTCATTTTCAATTTTATAATTTCTTTTAAAGCCAAACTATGTTTGTGTTTATGTGGGACACCATCGGCTTCTTACCCGTACGGCGACGACGGTAGACGGTTAATAGCGTCAGGATGCAGTAGGAATGGCTCTTGCGACATCTCGACAATTCTCGTTTGGTAATCTCGCGTCATCGTGACGACTGGGTATCCCATTTGTAACATCCACGGATCCATGAAGTCGGTAATGTTGATCCTGGTGCCTCGGTCGGTACGTACGGCCTTTAGACAAAAACAAATAGGGATCCCTTAAAGGGTATATCGACTTGTATTCACTCTTAAAAAATAATGACAATACAAACTTACAAGGTCTCAATTTCTTACTGCTAAGCACAAAGAAGCAGGATACCAGTTATATTTTGTACGTGTAAATGTATACCGTAGCATGGTTAGCATTATTAAGTTGGACCAGTTTCCCTGTGACCCGGATCAGAGTGTAAACTTGCTTAAAAGTTCATTTAGTTCTGCTGCTGGCAGCGATTTGAATGTTTTTTTAATAAACCATTGGATGAATGAATGATAAAAAGAGCTATCAGTTCCCATTTGTTTTGGTTAACCTTACGATGCAGCTGCGGATGCTGTGTTAACCTTTAACCTTTAACCTTTATTTATAACCTTTCTGTCTTGTTTATAAATACCTCCGATAGTGCTTCCCACAAATCGGTTGCCTTGGCATTACTGTAGGCATGAGTCTGTAAGAATTTCTGGAAAGTACAAAACAAAAGTAAATTAGAGAACAAACCAAATGGAGGGGGACATAAACTATCATTTATTGATTAGCAAAGTAAACAATTGATGAGATGATACAGTTAAAGACCTATCTTGAACAAAAATGGCAACTACCTTTAGTTTTTTCAAAACCTTGTTGGGGACTTATTATATGATCGATGATAACGCAAAATTTTGACTATTAAAAAAATTACATTATCAACAAACGCAATGTAAAAAAGCATTCCCGTGACGTGACAGATATTGTGTTAATATCAAAGTTCACCAAACTTTAAACATGCAGTCAAGATAATTCGGAAAGGGCTCATAATAAACTCAAAATTACAAACGTTAAAATAACATCAGGGCCAGGGTATTTTGTTTGAATTGTTTGAATTCACCCTACTTTACAAAAATTGTATTATAGGTTACTTACTGTCATTCCGCTCTGGAAGACATCAGATCCAACTAAGTATCTTAACATCCTCACCACAGCTTCGCTCTACAATCGACAAAGACAGTTGTCAAGAAAAGAGAAGATAGAAATAAGAGAGAGAAAAAAAGAAATAAGATAGAAATTGATAGAGTTCAACAATTATTTATGTTTATGAAAACAAAGTTTCGTGATCAAGCTGTCGATGACATAGGGAGAAAAAAAGCAATGTTAAATATCGAGGACTTGAAACTTTTCTATGTGGAAGTATAAATGTTAGGTGTTCATCGCGGTGACCTAAACGGTCATGTATAGATGATATGACCTCTGACGTCACTCGAAAACCATAACATGATTCGCGCGCAAACCGCCGAGCAAAACTATTTTTTTTTTAGCAGCCAGCTAGGAAGTGTGTGCAATCTTACCATGACTACGCCTCTTTTTGCCCGGCGAAACATGACGTATACAGTCTTTTGTCAACAGAGGGCGGTTTGAATGTAACATGGGTCACATCGTCTATATAGAGTGAGTATAGTGTTTGGATACCACAGTCTATGCACAGACTCTCCCTCTCACACTCACTCCAATTGGGCATTTAGGTCTCACACAACATAGATTTCTGTGAACCACTGTCGCATGTCGTTTGGTTCAGCACGAAGCCATCCATTTTCCAACAAATCAGGAGAGCTTTCAATCATTAGAATAATAAAGACTCAAAGTAGTTACTTCTCACCGTTCTTCAAATGACATTATTTGAGAAGAAACCTAAGAATACCTTATAATAGCTAGTGAGGTCAAAGTTATTGAGGATATCACTGATGTCATTGATGGTACCCTGTATGGCGTGGGACGTTGGTAACGCATCTAGTAACATCACTCGCAGGAATTCCTCGGTGGCCAAACTCAGCTCATCCATCTAATATCAACAAATATATATAACAATTGAATGAATGAAACTTCCCTGAGACAGATCGAGTATCTTTTATTTAAAGTGATATAATAACTGTATTAAAGGCAGTGGACACTATTGGTAATTACTAAAAGTAATTATAGCACAAAACCTTGCTTGGTAACGAGTATAATGGAGAGCTGTTGATAGTATAAAACATTGTGAGAAACGGCTCCCTCTGAAGTGATGTAGTTTTCGAGAAATAAGTAATTTTCATTTCGAGACCTCAAATTTAGAATTTGAGGTCTCGAAATCAAGCATCTGAAAGCGCACAACTCTGTGTGACAAGGGTGTTTTTTCTTTCATTATTATCTCGCACCTGTGATGACCGATTTAGCTCAAATTTTCACCGTTTTTTTAATGCACATGTCGAGATACAGCAAGTGAGAAGACTAGTCTTTGACAATTACCAATAGAGTCCCTTGCTTTATAAAGGTGCTCAAAGCGCATGAAAAGAAGGGGGAGAAGCGACAAAGGGAAGAGGGAACAAAGGGAACCAAAGAAAGGAAAAAAAACTACTTAAAAATCTGTATGAAACAAATTGAATTTCAATCTGTTCTTAAATGTCTCCACGCTGCTACTATTCCAAATGTCTGAGGGTAGTGTTAGTGAGCACGCATGATGTGATAACTCATGAGAAGGGTCTACATACAGACCTTATGAAAATGACGCAAGTGAGTAGTGTATATTAAGCATAGATTTCAAAATTTGTGCGTTTCCGGTGTTTTCATAGTAGGTTTACCCACCTTATAGATGGCGGCTGGAATATCTATGGAGAAACGCGTACGTATTTTTTGTGCAATTTCTTATTCATAGCTTTCATAAATCTCTTGTATCATACCATATTACGTTCAGGATGGATGTGATCTAGAGCCAGGTAAGCCAGAAGATTAGCAAAGCATTCCTTCATCCAAAGTTCACCCCAGTACTCCTGCGTGACTAAGTTGCTGTACCACTGCCAAGTAAAACAAAAACAGATTCAATAGAGGGCGGACTTCATCCATAGGCATCATATCATTAAGATGGACTTGCAAGTATAAATATTCAATATTTGGGTTCTCCGTGCATGTTTTGGGGCCTAACCAGACTAAAACTCAGTGTGCATGCGTAATCCCTGGAATGAGTTTTAAATTGGTTTGTACACAGCACAAAATTGGGTGTAGAAATCAACATCTCGTGTGTTGTCGAAATGTACCGAAATCAAAACCCAATTTACACCATTATGGTGCCAGAAATAAAACTAATTTCTGACGAAGAAGGAACTTACATTGGTATTATTTTAACACTCGTTGTCGTTTATTTTTTTTAAGGCAGTGGACACTATTGGTAATACTCAAAATAATTATTAGCACAGAAACTTACTTGGTAAAAGCTAATGGGGAGAGGTTGATAGTATAAAACATTGTGAAAAACGGCTCCCTCTGAGGTGGAGTAGTTTTCGAGAAATAAGTAATTTTCCACGAATTTGGTTTCGAGACCTCAAGTTTAGAATTTGAGGTCTCGAAATCAAGCATCATTCTGAACGCACACAACTTTGTGTGAAAAGGTTTTTTTTTTTCTTTCATTATTATCTCGCAACTTCGACGACCGATTGAGCTCAAATTTTCACAGGTTTGTTATATGTTGAGATACAGCAAGTGCACAGACTGGTCTTTGACAATTACCAATAGTGTCCAATGTCTTTAAGTATATATAATGTGACAACACGTTGCCAATTTTAACTCTGTTTGTCAAAAATGTTTGCAGTGTACTAGACAAGCATGCACCTCATTTCAAGTCAACACTTGCAAACCCAGTACTTGCAGATAGTATAAGAAACTTGCAGTGAACATTTTAAAAGACATATCAGATGTTGCGATTGCTAAAACAAGGTTGACGTTTTTTAAAGTAAGGCCTTGATTTCCGATTAGGCTTTTGCTGATTTGGCTTTTGCTGCAGATTAATTTACAGAATAAGCCCCCATCCATCAAATTGGCTCTGGGTAAGGTCAAAGGTCAGGCAGACCCTGTGCAAGAACTGGAAACAGTGCATAAGACAAAGCCTATAGAAGGCATAATCTGAATTGGCGGCTACAGCTACGGCTACGGCTGTTGCTAAGGGTTTTGCTAAGGACGTCCTATACCTCAACGCACGGTGACGAGGAGATCAAGCCGTAGCCGTAGCTGTAGCCGCTAATTTGGACACGGCCTAAGCCAGAAGCAGAGCCAGTCACTATTCCTACCTGGTGTGCGATTTCATGACCTATGATCGTGGCGATTTCTTGACTGGTATCGCTTGAAGCTTCATTGGGGTCCAGTAGCATGTGAGACTCCTTGAAGGTCAGTAACCCCCAATTCTCCATTCCGGCGGCAATACTTTGCGGCAACGCTATCAGATCTTCAATAACACGAATAAGGAAATAGGCAATCAAACGAAGATGTTTTTCTGATACGACAAGTTCTCAAAACGACAAATAATCGTGAGCACCCCCCGGTCTGTTTTTTAAGGTAAGGGCAGCCTTAAAATTGCCAAGGGTGGATCAAGACAGAATCAAAGCGGAATACACCAAAGTCAAATAAGTACCATCACAAACACGTGCAGATTGGTGGCTAGGGTTTTACACAATTTGCATCCGTGCAGGAATGGATATGGGTTTATAAGGAATTATAATAATTACTTTGTGAAATATCTTGACTATATATAGCTTGTCCGAGGCATGTTTTTCCATAGTATCAAGCCAGGTACGCAAAATACATTGTTTAACTTAAACATGCACATTTAAAAAAGAATTACTGTTTGCCTTTATCTTTTGTCAGTTTGCAGCAAGATTGATGAAAGTCGCTACTTTGCAACCATGAACCACTTTTTACACTTTCTTTCAAGAGTATCCCATAATCTCATAAGAACGTAAAAGCCTTCATGGGAAATCCCCCCTCAATTGACTGACCTATTTTTGGCAGAGGGTATTCCAATTCACTGTAGTCCTCCAGGAACGTGAAAGCCCTGGTGCCGTACTCCAGAGCGAAGAGCGTGTCGTTGAATACCTCCTCTCGTGCCCAAACGCTGAACTGCAGAACAAAGCGGGAACCAGTGGGAAAACATGATTTTGTGATGTATAATAATTAGAATTTTCTACTATTGTCGTTTTAAAACAGTGGACACTATTGGTAATTGTCAAAGACCAGTCTTCTCACTTGGAGTATATTAACATAAATAACAAACCCGGTGAAACTTTGAGCTCAATTGGTCGTCGAAGTTGCGAGATAATATAAAAAGAAAAAAACACCCTTGTCACACGAAGTTGGGTGCGTTTGATGGTTGATTTCGACACCTCAAAATTCTAAATCTGAGGTCCCGAAATCAAGTTCGTGGAAAATTACTTCTTTCTCGAAAACTATGTCACTTCAGAGGGAGCCGTTTCTCAGAATGTTTTATACTATCAACCTCTCCCCATTACTCGTCAACAAGTAAGTTTTTATGCTTAGTAATTATTTTGAGCAATTACCGATAGTGTCCACTGCCTTTAAGTTAGCCTGGTATTTTATTCTTTATATTTTGTTTGTTTGTATGTTTGTTTGTTGGTCTGTCTGTATAAAGCTGTTTTCTACAGGCATCGGTTTACTCTAACAGCCTCACGTCTCGCTCCTCTCTTGTACATAGTTAATTCCTAGTTGTTTTTTGTATTGTTTGCTTTAAAGGCAGTGGACACTATTGGTAATTACTCAAAATAATTATTAGCATAAAACCTTTCTTGGTGACGAGTAATGGGGAGAGGTTGATGGTATAAAACATTGTGAGAAACGGCTCCCTCTGAAGTGCCATAGTTTTCGAGAAAGAAGTTATTTTCCATTAATTTGATTTCGAGACCTCAGATTTAGAACTTGAGGTCTCGAAATCAACCATCTAAAAGCACACAACTTCGTGTGACAAGGGTTTTTTCTTCTTTCATTATTATCTCGCAACTTCGATGACCAATTGAGCTCAAATTTTCACAGGTTCTTTATTTGATGCATATGTTGAGATACACCAAGTGAGAAGACTAGTCTTTGACAATTACCAATAGTGTCCACTGCCTTTAACTTCACATTAATCTTGTATACTTATATGCGCTTTTGCTTTTGTTACCTTTCCTTGTACTGTACTGATCAAATCTCATATTGTACTATTTTCGAACAAGAGTTTGGTTGTACCATACTAAATGTTTGTATGTCCATATGGTAGGGAACACAAGCATCTCACTTAACCTTATACCTAAATGTTGTCTTTAAATTGCTGCTTATTGAAACAAGTTGTAGTACCTAATATATCATACCTCATACTATTGCTTTTGTAATTTCGCAATAAATGTGCGTTATTGTATTACACTGTATTGTGACAACATTGAAATAATTATTACTGAAAAAATAAACGTCTTATTGAATTGAATTGAATTGAATTGGAAAGAACCCTGCATTGGTCGCCCATCGCTGAGGTCAAACGTTGGTGCGAACCACTTTTGAATCAACCGAACGGTTAACGAGGCAAATGCCTGCCTATCATTGGCTGAGATGCCTGCCTATCATTGGCTGAGATTCTCAGCCAATGATAGGCAGGCATTTGCCTCGTTAACCGTTCGGTTGATATAATCCTATAGATACATTATGCAATAAAACGCACTTGTGAAATTTTAATGTCAAAAGGTGGAAGCGTTTTTCAGATATTGAAAAAAATCCGGAGCGGTTACGTCCACGCAGGAAGAATAATCTGCAATAGGAGACTTTGGAACGCTAGGTGGCAGCAGACTTACCAGGTAAATTTCCATTGTTTACATAGTTCTGAGCATGCGTACAGGACCGAGAACAATGGATTTTACCTGGTAAGTCTGCTGCCACCAAGAGTCCCAAAAGTCTCCAATTGGAATACACAATCTGAGAGAAAGTTTCCGAGAGTGATGTTTTGCAGGATAAAAACTGACATCTTTTTCCATAACCACATACTTCGAAGTTAAGACTCTCAGAATGCTTTTCATTATCAAAAGCTGCTGTACTTCTCATGAAGGAAGTTTTTGATTGCCTTTGCCAAATGTCTACCTTCCCGCTAAATCAACACAAAACAAGCTCAAATCTTATTTACATACTCTCGTGTTGTCGACCGTGCGGCTCTCCTGCCAGAAATCGCACACAATAAATGCAACAAGATACGTAGACATTTTGGGCGTTGTCATGAAGTGGGTGGCAACCAGTCCGTCCTTGGTAGGCACTCTCTTCTCTTCTGGCATGTTCGAGAGGGCGGTATAACCCTGCTCGTGGACGATGGTGATGGTGTAGTTGGCTTTAAAAGATGGTTCATCGAAGCAGGGGAACACAAGCCGGGCCCCGTTGGGTGACAAGAAGGACGCCACGACGTACCTGGAAGGGGAAATAAAGGGAGATTCTGAAAGAGGTCTTCACCGACGTGATAGAAGTTTATGGTAATAATGTCAAAGACCAGTATCCTCACTTGGTGATGATGCATACAATACAAAATCCGTAAAAATTTGGCTCAGGTTATAAGAAAGTTATGAAAGAAATAAACACCCTTGTTGAATGTACCTTGAAAAGGAAACCAAAAAGGCAAATTGTGAAACATGTGTCCACCGACGTGATAGACGTTTTGGTGTATCTCAACATTATGTATACATTTAATCATCTGTGCAAATTTTTCCTCAATATCAACGGCACATCCAGTGCATTTCTAAGTAAGTTTTTATTGACAGTAAATTTTCGGAAGAATTTCCGGAGGTGTACCCTCCCTTTAAAACTGATTAAAAGTTTCATATAAAATCCTTTAGGAAAATGGAGGTGCCCCTTTGCAAAATGAAAACGGCCTTTCCATCTCAAAAACAAGATTCCAAGCCTGTGTCGGAAAGTTCCGATGGATTCCTGACCCGGACTAATCCCTCTTCCGAGTCATTCAGAGCCCAGAATCCGGATCGCACTGACCAAGAAGTGGGACAAGCCCCATGGAAACCGGGGTCTAGTCTTATCTCGAGTTAGGACGATTTACTCTTCCTAACTTAGGACTACCCTTAAAGGAACACGTTGCCTTGGATCGTTCGAGTTGGTCTTTGAAAAGCGTTTTGTGACCGTTTGTTATAAAATGCATATGGTTAGAAAGATGATTTAAAAGTAGAATACAATGATCTACACAAATATGCCTCGAAATTGCGTGGTTTTCTTTTTACCTCGTCCAATAACACGGTCGGCCATGAGTTCGCGACGTAAAACGAAAACCGTGCAATTTTTGAGTGATACTTGTGTGGATCATTATATTCTACTTTTAAAACATCTTTCTAACCGTATACATTTCATAACAAACGGTTTCAAACGCTTTTTATAGACCAACTCGTCCGATCCAAGGCAACGTGTTCCTTTAAGTTTTAGGACTAGGACTAGTCCTTAGTTATAGGACTACAGTCCTACTTTGTGAAATCGACCCCAGCCGGGTCCTGGTAAATTCTGAAAAGGGAGTATTTTAGGGCACGAAGGTGCACAAAACCCAAAATGGATCCATTTTCTCCAAGTAATGTGTGTACAATGAATGAATAATATCACACAGTTCCAGGGGTCGATTTCACAAAGAGTTAGGACTAGTTTTATCTCGAGTTAGGACGAGTTACTCGTCCTAACTTAGGACTTAGGACTACCCATACATTTTGTATATCTCCTAGGACTAGTCCTAAGTTAGGACTAGTCCTAACACTTTGTGAAATCGACCCCAGGAACATTAGCGTTGGAATGTGCCGACACCAATTTAATAAATCGGACGGACATACTCGAGACGCAAAGGTGTCAAAAATTAATCACCGCATACCGAGAAACGCACGTGTTTGCATTTCCTTCTCAGCGAGTGCCAATAATGAGGGAAAATCGCATAGAAACAGCTGACGGGGGAACAATATTTTGTAGAAGTTTACAGCTGTGTTTACAATATTGAATCCTTTGAAGTAATATTCGGCCTGGGTGTGACACTTGCCTTGTTGGGTAACTGTGGCAAATACCCTAAAGGCTGCCTACGTGGCCAAATTATGTTTTTGGAAGTGACGTCAGTTGGGTAAATATTTATCCGGATAATATTTTGTTGTTGTAATATCAGATAACGAAGATTCATAATCACTCTAAATTTTTTTTTTTTAATTCCAGTTCCTAAAGCCCCAGACCCGTTGCTGGGTCAGACTGACCCGCAAACTGGTTAAGAGGTGAGAATTTAAATTGGATTCCGCATCAGTTTGACCAATTTTGACACGAATTCAGGTGTGATGTTATTGACCAGTGAGTCAGGACTGCCGCCGAAATTTATTATGGTTCACAATTGAACCATTATGACATCAAAGGAGTTAAACTTGACTAAAGTTCTGTTCTCGCGTGAGAGGTCCCTTAGCTTATCGCGATAACTACACTTTTTACTAGCAATCAATCCGTATTATAGCAGTGTGCGCTCGCTGTCAAAATGTGGTCCCGAGAACGGGGGAACAGGTTGGGGATACCGGAAAATCACAAAACAAGTTTTTTTTGTGGCGATGGCACGGGATTGGGACTTCAGTCAAGCCTTCAAAGGAGTGACCTAAACAGGAGAAGTGGACTGCATGCAATCTGCTGTACAGACAAATTTCCATATCCTTTACAAAGTGAGCAGGGCTTGACCAATCATGAATTATTTTCAGACTTTTTGGTGTCATATGAAAATAAATTGAGTCAATAAGCTATCCATACATATAAACCTTTCCCCCCAGAATCATATATATTTTTTATTCGGTAGCCATTTCAAAAGTGTATTTTTTTTTAAGACACGATGTAGTGTATCTCTAATGTGATCGTTCCCTTTTAAAAAGCAGCTCGACTGTGGCGTTGTTAGCTTATTTAATACCGATCACGTGCCGTTCAAAATCAAGTGCCATTCAAGATCGATAAAGCGAGTTCCAAGTATTTAGACTACGACGGTTTACACGTGTTTGTACATTTAGCTGCCATAATAATCTAGGTCAAGTTCTTTATGACTTCAATCCCTACAACCCCGTTTATCCCTAGTCCGTATAGCATTGACCTATCTTGCAACCGTTTTTTTTATTTAAATCTTTCTATTTTAATATTTTGCAACGTTTCTGGGACGCAGTGATTGCAGTTCGATTGATTGATATTGAAAGTGACAAGTGGTTTCTGGCAAGAAAACACAACAATTTGCGTCCATAAAGTGGTGCGAGCTGGCATGCACAAGATATAGAAGTGAGTTATTTGATTTGCTGATTGGCCAGTCCTGGCCCTCTATAGGGGAATGTTTTTTTTTATTTTTATGACAGCCATTTTATCTAGCTCCCTGAACCAAGTTACGATTACGACTAGCTCGATTCTACTCATACTGTTCAGGAACCTGGCTGTTTCTAATTTTAAGTTTTTTTTTTTAGATCGATATGGAATTCTGATACATGAAGTCAGTGTTTAGCATGTCAGTGCTTAATTAAATTCCGACTAAGTCGTGCAGACAATCAGGGGCGTCAATCCGTCTTGAAGTGTGGGGGGGGGGGGGATATAACATTTACGGCGTGGGGTCCGGGGCCCGCTGTAGGGCCCCGGAATTTTTTTTAGCCCGTAGATGCTCTCTGGTGCAGTATAGTGAATCTGAGGGGTGATGTTCCCCCCTCTCAGAAGTTGGAATGTAATGCCTATTTCAAGCTATGATGCACCTATTCTTGCTATCATGGTAAATGTACCTAACTCAATTATAGCTTCGTTATATCAATATTGTTTCTGCATTCTAATGCTCAGACGGCGTTTCATCCCTATAATCACCAGACCTAAGACACAAGTCTTATGGGGCAAATCTGTCAGAATGGAACAGAACATCTGTAAAATGTGAGCAGCAGTATAGAACCTTTTTGGTTGACAGCATCTTCAAGTGCGGACCTATGAACCAAGTTTTAGGGGGTAAACCTTTCGAAGAGTGAGCTCACGAGTGCGAAACCTTTATGGCATGGGTCCGGGCCCGCTTAAGGGCCCGGGAAAATTTTGCATTCTAGATGCTCTGTGGTGCCAATAAGAGGCATACAGAACGGAACAGAACATCTGTAAAACTGTGAGCAGCAGTAGAACCTTTTGGGTTGACAGCATCTTCAAGTACGGATCTATGAACCAAGTTTTAGGGGAAAATACTGTCAAAGAGTGAACACGCGAGTGTAGAACCTTTACGGCATGGGTCCGGGCCCGCTTAAGGGCCCTGGAAAAGTGTGCATTCTAGATGCTCTGTCGTGCAATCTAAAAGCCCAATAAGAGGCATACAGAACGGAACAGAACATCTGTAAAAATGTGAGCAGTAGTAGAACCTTTTGGGTTGACAACATCTTCAAGTGCGGATCTATGAACCAAGTTTTAGGGGAAAATACTGTCAAAGAGTGAGCACGCGAGTGTAGAACCTTTACGGCATGGGTCCGGGCCCGCCGAAGGGTCCGGGCCCGCTGAAGGGCCCGGGAAAATTTTGCATTCTAGATGGCTCTGTGGTGCTATCTTAGGCCAATAATGGGCATACAGAACGGAACAGAACATCTGTAAAATGTGAGCAGCAGTAGAACCTTTTGGTTTGACAGCATCTTCAAGTGCGGATCTATGAACCAAGTTTTAGGGGAAAATACTGTCAAATAGTGAGCACGTGAGTGTGATACCTTTACGGCATGGGTCCGGGCCCGCTGAAGGGCCCGGGAAAAATTTGTATTTTTAGATGCTCTGTGGTGCAATCTTTAGGCCATTTAGCGGCCAAATGGCAAACAAAACAGAACAATGGGCTGTGTGAATATTTGTGTTCCAGTGCTCCACAGTTTCACAGTGCAAAACACGATTTTCATAATAAAGGTGGTCAAACGACACGGGGAACATTGATACTGTGTCCCCCACCCTTCGAAAATGGGGTGGGGTTGGGGGATGTACACGTCCCTTCCACTCTTTCAAGGGGGAGGTGCAAATCTGTCAAAGATGGAGGATGCGTGTGAGAAGCCTTTGCGGCTCGGAGTCGGGCCCGATTAAGGGCCCGGGGAAATTTTGCATTTTAGATGCTCTGTGATGCAATCTAGGGCCAATTTAGAGGGGATATTGTGTCATCCTTTGCCCACAGGATTAATGCCCATATAGGGACACAGGGTTTCGTCTTACACAGTGCAAAACTTGGGTTTCATGATAAAGGTGGTCAAAAAGGTGGGGGGACATTTGATATTGTGTCCCCCACCCTCCAAAAGGTGGGGGGGACATGTCCCCCTGCCCCCCCCCCCTGATTGACGCCCATGCAGACAATACCCACCCTTAAAATTGGGTATTCCCTCGAAATTTAGATCAATTAAGTTCAACACTAAAGGCTAAGGGGAAATTACTTTTACATAAAAAAACACCCACACCACCCAAACCAATGATTTACAAATAAATATTGCACATAAATTTTGTTACACTCATAATAATATTGGGTATGGACGCTATTCTGAGGCTCGATAAATCTGTTCATGTTTTCTGAAAGTGAAGACAGTGATGAATGACATGTTTAAGCTGTGATTCACATTCGTCACAAAATGACAACAAAACAATCTTTTTAGCTACAAAACTATCCACTTATCCACTCCATGCATTTCCTCGTTATTAAAGTTCATATTTGTTTCCAGGGGACCACAGGGAATAAATCAGAGTTATTTAGCCGATTGCATCCCTCCTTTTTGATGTCTCTGACTGGCGGCAAATGGCCCAATAATTGGCGGATCACGGGTCTTCCCAAGTGGTCTGTGGCCAAATCTACCGTGAAAAAATCAATGTTCCTATTCGTTGTATACTACCGAAGCGAAGCGCACCACGGCCCTGGAACCCACTCTAAGAGGCGGGACACGCAGGCAAAGTGCAGACACAGCGTTAAAGGGTTAGGGTTTAAGAACCCGGTCCAATTTTATAAAGCTGCTAAGCAGGAATTATTGCTTAAATAGCAATGCCTGAAGCAGAAAATAACAGGATATCAGTTACAAATTATGTTTAATGACATGTTAGTTTATCTGGTAAAATTTTTCTGCTAAGTAAAATGTTGTGATGTTAGCTATCCCTTACGTGCTTAAGCAGCTAAAAGATATTGGGTCATGGTGAGTTCATTCATTATGTCATCTAAATGTCATGAAACATCTTAAAGGTTATGTTGTAAAAACATCACCGACTGAGTTTTATTGCTGTATTCAATTTATAGTTTGTATGCCAAACGGGGAAGTAGTACGTTTGGTGTCACTTTTAAAATTAAAGGCAACACAAACTTACTTCATCAGAAGTACAGCAATTTTCTAGAGTATAAAGCTTTATGGAAATCATTTAACTTCAAAGAAACGTGGTTATGGAAACAAAATAATGTAAGTGTTTATCCCTCAAAATTTGAAACTTAGAAACGTTATTGTCTAATTCGTTTCTAAGAATGTGTATTCTAATGACAGATTATTCTTGAACTCCTGTTTTTTGGAGATTTCTATAAAAACAAAATGCGTCTACCTGCTAAAATTAAATTTTCTAAATTTTCACGGGTTGGTTCTACATTCATATAGGATTAAAACAATCGAATGGTTTCAAAAACCAAAGGTACTTTTAAAGGCAGTGGACACTATTGATAATATTGTCAAAGACTAGCCTTCACAGTTGGTATACCTCAACATATGCATAAAATAAAAAACCTGTGAAAATTTGAGCTCAATCGGTCATCGAACTTGCGAGATAATAATGAAAGAAAAATAACCCTTGTCACACGTAGTTGTGTGCGTTTAGATGGTTGAATTCGAGACCTCAATTTCTAAATCTGAGGTCTCGAACATATTCGTGGAAATTACCTCTTTCTCGAAAACTATGGCACTTCAGAGGGAGGCGTTTCTCACAATATGTTTATACCATCAACCTCTCCCCACTAATTGTCACCAAGAATGGTTCTATGCCAATAACTATTTTGAGTAATTAACAATAGTGTCCACTGCCTTTAAAGCAAAAAGGGCCCTGTAAAAGCCAAAATTATAAATGGTCGTCATACAGTGTTCTCAGTCGTACAAATTTGTTCACGTCTGTGTGTCAGGTATTAACGAAATTATGAGATCTAGACATTTTACGATTAACATAAAATAACATAATTATGTTTACTCTTAGTGATTGTGACATATTATTCCAGCTAAGGGGTCAGCAGTTTATAAAATATAAATTTTCCAAACAGCATTCTGATCATTTTTTTATTTTCCGTAACTTGATTTAGGAAACCTTGACCGTGAATTTGTCATTCTTCCAGTTGGTAACTGCATTCCCTGGACATTTAAGTCCTTTTTATGACTGCCATATCTGTTTTGTATACCAGTAAAACTGGCTCGAGTCATGCCTAGTATCATCTCGGTAGGGGGTGGTCGCAGAAAACAGCTAACTATTCGGAAACTATTTATGGAAACAAAAAAATGTCCTTCCGTTTCAGGACCCTTTGGAATCTGCATTCTTTTTTTATTTGATTTTGTCCCCCACCCGACTCTGCGTAGTTATAAAACGCCCAGTACTGCACGGGGAATAGTTCAACATAGAACGTGTTCAATTATACAATGTTGAAAGCCCCCCCCCCCCCCCATCAAATCAACCCGGCCTTGATAAGTTACATAGTACCCAACTTTCACCTTATTCTATAGTAGATTTACGCAGATAGAAGGGCGTAGGCATTTTATACCCTTCCACTCTGTTACGACTGAGTTTGTTAACATCTATTTGTCGATTACAAAACTTTCTGTATGACTTTATTATTATGTTCCGTTTAAAAAGTTGGTGTGTGGCCGATGGTCTTCATATTATACTATATGAATTTGGAATTGACCCGGATCGGGTCACAGAGGGCCTGACCTATTTCCGGGTCAGGCTGACCCGAAGGGATTTTTTTCTTGTTTTTCCTTTCCTTTTTTAGACATGCTTAAAGGATTATGACAATCATTTCGCTTCGAAGTAAATTGATTATGGAAAAATATATCAGTTTGTCTGAAAAAATAAACAGAACTCGATAATTTCACAAAGTGGAATCGACAGTTATTCCCTCAAATCCTGGATTCTGTTTGAACTTCCTGATTGACCTTGTTTGTTCATTTTTTTTTCTTCAAAAAAGTAGATTACGAAAAGGTTGATTCTGTTATCCAGGTCAGTGTAAGTGCCTGAAGCCTATTTGAGATTTCCAAACACACCAAAATAATCATACAGTGTAGTATACGTAAACAAACCTATTACCGTTCATTACAAACCAGTTGTTAATGTTTTGGGGTGTTTTTCAAATAAACGACCGTAGAGGACAGAACTTTCCTTCTCGTTTTGAAAAACACTTTTTTCTTTTCTTTCTGGGACACTGGCCTAAAGGTGGTGTTTGAACTCGCTTTTGTCATTGCGGGCAGTCGTTACGAAACAGTGGAATGTGTGTGCATAAGGAAAGTAGACCAGATTACCCAACTAACGTCAGAAATTACTACGCTGTAAAAAGTACAGGTCAGGATCAGAAGATGAAAGAGGAACCAGCACGAACTGGTGACGTCAATATGATTTCAAAACTTATTTTGTATCAAGACTTTTGGTATTAAACACCGTGTGTATGACCTTTTCCCCATTGTGTGCGTAAAGCATCATTAACTTGGTACTTTCCCCGAAGTTCGTATTCACAAACGTAGCTAATGGGTTTGATATCAACTTACAAGCGATAGAATAGTTTTGTATCGGGGATAAAGAATATGTTTTTACACGTAAAACGATCTGTATTAAAGGCAGTGGACACTATTGGTAATTACTCAAAATCATTATTAGCATAAAACCTTTCTAGGTGACGAGTAATGGGGAGAGGTTGATGGTATAAAACATTGTGAGAAACGGCTCCCTCTGACGTGCCATAGTTTTCGAGAAAGAAGTAATTTTCCACGAATTTGATTTCGAGACCTCAAATTTAGAACTTGAGGTCTCGAAATCAACCATCTAAACGCACACAACTTCGTGTGACAATGGTTATTTTTCTTTCATCATTATCTCGCAACTTCGATGACCGATTGAGCTCAAATTTTCACATGTTATTATTTGATGCATAATGTTGAGATACACCAACTGTGACTGCTGGTCTTTGACAAGTACCAATAGTGTCCACTGCCTTTAAGCACTGTACCCAGTACTTCCTGAGTTATGTATAAGGGTAACAACAAATTAAACAACTTAGGTTTGCATGGTGGAACTCATAAAAACTAACAATGTAGACTGACATAGGAAAATCTTAAACGATTTCTCAACATGAGGGTTAAATAATTTGCATAAAATAATTTCACCAAGCTATACGAAAGCCCATGTCAACAACATACATCTAAACCTTCTATAATACTTCTTAAAAACAAATCCTGACGACAGATTGTGTACACTGTTTGTGTGTTTGGATTCCCCCCAGTGGAACGTGAGAATATTTTGACATGAATAGAAGAGAGTGTTCATATGAAAAGCAAAACCCCAATAGTGTTGAAATTCCTCTCTATATCAGTTCATCCCAGTGAAAACATCCCACAGCAGAGCTTATTGTAGCTGTGAGGGTATCTATGCATTCCAGTCACCTGTAATAACACTGTTAGACTTCCAGGCTGAATCATAAGTTAATCTCGGCTTCGGGATAAACTAATATTAGTCTATTCAACGCGTTGATGGAAAAGGCACTTGTCAATGAGGTTGATGGCGTCACGGAACTGTAAAAGGCAAAGAGGTTAAGAATGTGTTTCTAGTGTTATTGATTTCTCCTTTGGTTAAATTATTTAGAGTTAATAGTCTATCAAACCACAAGGGGGAAACAACTTCCCACAAAGTGACCTTGATCGCGCTAGAAGGAAACTGACAACGGCTGAATGTGATCAGAAACTCATAAATGAAAGCTCCATATCTAGATTATTAAAAATTTCTGGTAATTACAGTAAGGCTATCTCACAGGTGAACTTGATCACCGTGGCTTGCCTACGCGCGGTAACAATCATGTAAAACCTGTAACCAAATGCTTGCTTTTGCGAACCAGAGACATCGTAACCCCTGCTGTTATGGTACGTGTTCTGGGTTCGTGCACTGCAAATCTAAGTACACGGGACCTACGGCTTAGTGTCTCATCCGAAGTACGAAGCATAAGTATAGTATCTCGCTAAAGACAAGTGCCACGACCGGGAGTCGAACCCACACTCTGCTGATCAAAGCACCGGAGATTGAGTCCGGTGTTCTAAGATGCTCGGCCACGACAAGCCTCCCACATCTAAATTAAACATAAATTCTTCATACTTCCTCGTAATTATGCCTACGAGTTTTAAAGTGCGTTCGTTTCATTACCAGAACGATTTAAAATAAGAGAGGAACATGTGCCAATATTATACGCTGGAACGCCAGGTAGCGGCTAAAATACAGTGTAAATGTCCAATGCTTTAAAAAGTATATTGAGCATGCCCACAATTCTGAGAACAATGGAAATACCTAGTAAGTCTGCCACCTAGCGTCCTGAAAATCCCCCATTGACCCGAATCACGGGTCTGAGGGGTTCTGACCCAATTCTGGTTCAAGCTGACCCGGAAACTGTTTCAGTTTCTGCGTGAGCTTGACCCATTTCGCAAAGCTATCAGCTACACATACTATAACTGATTAAAAGAATAAAAATAACCTAGAGAAAGCCAAAAACATGGAATAACTTGCCAAGAAACAAAACCATTACCTCCCCTTAAGGCTTTAAATGTTCTCCCTGCAACTCAAGTAGAGGCGGGGGGGGGGGGTAGGTCAAGTCTTTTAATTGTGATTTATTCCCTTGATGAACCGCCTCCTGACTCAGGCACCATCGACCCATCGCAACCGTCAGAGAGCCATCGGTGACAAGGTAACTTTAAAGAGCCAGAGAACTGACCGATTACTACAATGCAAGGAGATTATCGTAGAACACGTGCATTAAGTCATGGATCGTTGGCGAGTGTAATCGATTTGGGGGGTTTTCTTCGTTTTTATTGAGACACATTTCGTTTTAAAGGTTAGGCACATGACATTTTGTTAAGGTTGATATAGGCTTTTTTATGGACCTACTGAGCCAAAACGCAAGAATGAACAGTTTGTTTTACAAGGCACATGGGATTTTGTTAAGGTTGATATAGGCTTTCTCTGTCCATTTCCTCTAATCAGAAAAAATGGCAGAACGGACACCCTTTAAAAATTCCCTAGACTGGTCCCCTGTCGTATGCATTGGTTTATGTATACACATGTACGTCTGGTTTAACCGCGAGTCTCATAACCATATGAAATGATGATCACGAGTTTTGTTGTGCTCAACAGTATAACTCTGGCGTAATTCACGAACATCGAAGAGTGACGTCAGATTTCCAGACTAAAAAAACTCCCTGGTCAGAATATGAGATCTTTGAACGCTAGGTGGCAGCAGATTTTAAAACCAGGTATCTTCCATCGTTACGTAGTTCTGAGTATGTGCAAATTACTGAGAATAATGGATTTACTATAGGTAAGTCTGTTGCAACCTATAGCGTCCCAAAAGTTCTCCATTGACCCGATCTGGGGGTTCCAATGGCTGACCCGGAAACTGGTTGTAAAAAACAAATGGGTTTTCAGCTCGGTTAATAGAGTGTACTGCCGTGCTTTCTTTAAATGAGTCAATACAAGGTACAGCAATGGAAATGCTTGTACATTACTGTTCATGCTATATGCATGAATCACGAAAATGCAAACCGTACGAAACATTACAAATAGGCCGTGTAAGAAAATGAAAGACCAAAAATCCCATCGGCATAGAATTGTGTTTTAAGATGCACGAGTGTTTTTTAACAAGTCAGTTTATACATTTTTTTTCCAATTACCAAATGCATACACCACCTTTAAGCTAATCGCAAAAGGCAACATTCCAAATATTTAGCCATTATTTTTCAAGCGAAAAGAAAAAGCCGTCCATTTGCCTTTAACGTACACTTTTTTTTGCAATGCAAAGATAATTTAATATTGCCACAGTGGCCTAAAGAGAGAGAGAGATGCGGAGAAAAAATCGAAGTTTGAAGGCAACTCAAGATACATTTATCGCTTGAAAGGATCTGAAAGCTCTTTGCTTTAATTCCAGGCTCTTTGTGTTTTGTTTTGGGTGGATTTGATGCTGTCTCTAACAACAACTTGTATTTTCACAGAAAGAGTTTGATTATGATCAGACACCGTTATCCAAACAAACCGTATTACTATGTTACGATACGGAGTCAGTCTGCAGCAGGTTCAGCATTTTTTTCTTTCTGATTTTGTAGAAGGATAAATAAAGTTCTATTAAAAATATAGGGTTGTTGCGATACACTGAACCAAACAGTGCATTGTATGGGGTGTAACTCTGCATCAAGACATGGGGCGACAGCGGCAGGAACAGTTGTGTGTTCCTTTCCACAACATAACAACTGCAGCCAACAAACATATCTATCATAAGGCTTGCTACAAGTGTTTCTAGCGTTGGAATTACCTTGGGACCACCTCCAAACAGAATCAATTGTCCTCTAATTAAAAGTGCCTTCCAATGAGGCGAGCATTTTCCGGTAAGTGCCTCAGCTGAGGGCCTAAAACAGTTCTGCAAGTGGGAGAAGAGTAGCTTCAAAAAATATAAACAATCAACCAACTTCGTCACACAAAATATTGAGTTAAACAAGCAATCACAAATATTGCCTAACACCAAACCGACAATCAGTTGAGCTGCGACCCTGACCTTCCCCGTCATCTCTTGTCGATGAGCCAGCCTTGAAACCAACCAACGATCAATCAATCAATCATCTAACGGAAATATCAAATTCAATTAAATACAATTGTCTAGCCCTTGCATCGCACAAATGACATTTGGTTTCCCTTTTCGCAAACTTCGTCTACGTGACTTTTTAAAGGTCTATTTTACTTAATGGCTTTGCGGTCATACATCTAATTTGTAATTTCTTCTAATGGACTTCGTGTACATTCAGACCATTTCAGACGCAACTCAACCTGTATGTAATGGAGACGTCTTTTTAATTTTGAAATAAATAAACCAGTTACCAAATCAACGAGCAATGAAAACAGATATTCAAACCACCCATCACCTACCACCAACCGACGCATTCATAAGTCAAGCAACCAGCCAAACAACCCACCAACCAACAACCCATCACCTAGTCTTGGAACAAGACGTTTCTCGTTTTCCCTTCACGCACAACGCGGCCAATTCACTATTGATGAGTTGGCCTCGCTGCGCGGGAAAAGAAGACGAGAAACGTCTTGCACCAGGACTACCAATTACCAAGCCTTTTGTCAAGGCCATTTTGGCTCAGGAGCCACTCGCGTGGTGGTCTCCCGTTTCATTCTCTATGGATTGCGGCTCTCCGAGCTACGAATGCCTTGACAAAAGGCTACCAATCACCTACCACTACCGATCATTCAACCATAGACAGTCACACAACCAATAAACCACATATTCGTCAAACCGATGAAAATATCAATCAACCAGACATGAATTATAACCATGCCAGTCACACACTACACAACACTACGCCCACCAATTCTACCCAACAGTCACCAAACAACCAACTAACTCCACCCATCACACAAACAACCCAACAACCAAACATATCAATCAAACCCATCAAACCATACAAGCCATAAACGAGATAAACTAACTATTAACCACCACAAAACGCCAACCAAGTCACCAAAAACCAACCTAACAATCAGTCAACCAATTTTACCCAACCAACCCACGCATATCATTGTAGTTTGATTGGTGGAACATGCGTCACGTGTCATCTTTTTTATATTTACATAATGCTGCGACGTTCCAACTTTTAATACTGGAGTGCGATATGGATAATTATTGGACGCTTTGACGCGTCGTTACCCAAATAATCGAGGAGAGGTCATGTCACAGCATACAAGGTTGGTGTATCGACGGAGTCGTGTGTAGTCTCCCCCCTTTTTTTGGGGGGGGGGAGGGATTCCAGAGAGTGGTGTGAAAGGGTTTACTTGGCTATTTCGTGTTCATTGTGACAACAAATTAAATGTGAGTTATACAAAAGAAATACTGAATGCATTTCGTTCGTGAATTAACGCAGAATCACTCGGTGAAGCTTTTTCATTAAACGAGGCGAACAGTTTTGATCGTGACTTAATTCTGCGACATCGCACTCGTGCATCCATATGTATATAACATCTCAAGATTTCTAGTTAAGAGAGTTCCATATAAGACGGCAACAAAAAGATAGACATGTGTGCTGTATGCCAAAAGGTAAATGGCTCTTTCGGGACACTGTATTGTCTATTCGGACCAAAATAGGCTAACCAAGTGAACAAGCATTCCCTCTAGATTTGTACACATATAAGATGACAAGTGACATAGAAACCATAGCTGCAAGAAAATATTCCAATCATAAAACACCATGGGAGAAGAAAGGATTGAGATATTTTTTGAAAAAACATCTCTGTGGATTCATGAAATAAGACTTGATCCTATTTTACCTCGAGGAGCTATGGGGGAAAACACTGAGCGTTAAGTTGAGGACAATTGCATTTGCAAATAATCTTCGGACTTAAGGTTTTATGATAATGCTAATTTTTATGGATGAACAAATATTTATGTTGATTGCATTGATGTCTGAATAAAAAAAACGTTTTTGGATTTGTTGAAATAACCTTTTAGGTTTTCCATTAAAGGATTTGGGCACTTTATGTAGAACACAAAACTGTACACAGTTTTCACCGACTTACATTAAACTTACACGAGTTTAAAGAAAATGATGATAGAAAGCTTCCCTTAAAAATTGACTTGCTGAGGTGCTGTAGTTTTTATTTGAAATGTGTAGAACAAGTCACAGAAAGTGTTCGTCTCAGTGAAATGAACATTATTTTAGCATGCAGAAACGTAATAACCAATTATGGTAAAATACTATAACTGGTAAATACGTTTTACATGCAAAAACTGAGACAAAAATATCTTTTAAGCTTTTTACTTTCATTATCTTCAAACTGTGTAAGAATGTAAATCCGTGGACATTGTGTTTTGTTTTACAAAAAGAACCCAGACACCTTAATGTGAGTCAGGCTAACTCGGAAACTAGTTTAAAAAAAATACTTTAGCTCTAAGTATCAGTTTAACCCATTTCTGGGTTAGCACCGATTCCGGGTCATACTGACCCATCAGGCCCCACGAGAACAAGATTAGGGTCAATTCTGACCCATAAGTTATTACAGTGAGCATTTATTTGTTTTAAAGTACATGCACGGTTCAGGATGACAGTTTCAGCGAAACTATTACTGCTCATTTCGTTATGTGTTTTACAACCCCTTTAACCGGTTAGCATTAAAATAATGCATGGAACGGAAAACACTTCGCCCATCCTTGATATCACAGTTCCGAAAGATCTTGAAGGAAACTAGCAGCGGATGTTAGATTTCAGCGGGGCTCTTACACGTGGATGATAGATTGTGAGGTTTACAAACTCATGTAAAATTGGCCCATTTAGAAAACCACTCGGTTACCATTAAGCGTCAATTAGGGTCACATTTGTCACGGGCAAACGTCCAAAAACAACCCATCAGATAAGTTGGAGTCTTGGTGGTTGTTGGGCAGGTTTTAACTGCAGTTTTATTTGTATGAGCATCTACAGAATTCAGAAGTACAACAACATTTTTCTTTTCCCCCTGTACCTATCGAAATTTCCGATGATTGAATTACCGCACTGATTTGGTTAAAAGTAAATAGATTAGTTTGAAGTTGAAGATGCTATGTCAGATTTTTGGCCCCAAACATTAAAAAAAAATTTGAGTGAATGGTATTTCAAAGAGTATCACCCGCCCTAACGAAACAAAGTTTAACTTTTACTTTTAACGGTCAGGAACCATGACAAAAAAATTAAAACGTTTCTTATAAAACACATGAGAATTGGTCACGTGATATAATTATTGTCGGGATCCCGACAAAAACTAATTTTGAGCACTTCATTTCACTGCTACTAATAATTGGCGGACTTTTCGAGCAATGGCTCAAATGAAAGCTCGTAACTTTCTCGACCCCCATCAAAATACCTATTGGATTTTAAATCACAATTTTGGGGTCAAATCGGCCAAAAATCTAACATACCATCTTTAAGTGTTTGAGTGTTTTGTAGGCCCGTAAATTATTCAGTTATTCCGAAAATTGTCAATTCTGAAGTTTCATAAAAAAATTATGTGCGTAATGCATACAGCAAAATGGACTAACCAATCCCACTGTTTCGGTTTTGACACACTGTTTGGGTGATTTAAACAAGATATGATGTGCACTGAATGGATAAGGTTAACTGGGTTTTTATTGTAAAAACAAAACAAAAAAATTCCCGGCAAATTTTAGTAAACCAAAATAATTAAATTTCATTAACGCGAGTTCAAACTCACACATTTCCCCCTAATCTACTCAAACTATAAAGGGCTTCTTTTTAGCTGTTAAAGACTCTGGACACTATCGGTAATTGTCAAAGACCAGTCTTCCCACTTGATGTATTTAAAAGTATGCATAAAGTAACAAACCTGTGAAAAATTGAGCTCAATGGGTCGTTGAAATTGCGAGAGAATAATGGAAGAAAAAACGCCCTTGTTACACAAGTTGTGTGATTTCAGAGGCTTGATTTCGAGACCTCAAAATCAAACTCTGAGGTCTCGAACTCAAATTCAAATATTTTAGTGGAAAATTACTTCTTTCTCGAAAACTACGTTACTTCAGTTTTTCGTTTTTCTCAATTAAATTGGTTTCAGTCATTCTATTTCAATTACAGGCTTTTAAGATACCTTGACCCTTCTTATACTACCTATTTACACTCGATAAAATTGAATGGTTGACCAGCTAAATACTTGTATGGATTTCAACGAGTCTTGCAGCCTGATGAATTTTAATCATCTGATTTGACCAGTGAAAGCTAAAATGATGAAGTTGGATTACTAATTTGCTGAATGCTGCTTCAACGGAGCACTCATTTTCAAACGTAATTGGATAAGCCGGTTGTTAAAATGAATAGATTTTTGTTGAAATTGATCGAAAAAAACAGGGAACAAAAATAAAAATTCCTGAAGTCTATACTATAACCAGCACATTTTGAATTATTTGTTAAAAGTTGCATTATTTGATATCTCATATAATTATGTTTTTAGTTTACTTTAATGACATGGTTCACCCATTCCAAGTATTCACGATGATCTTCTCACGCAGCCATGTCACCTTCAAAATAAAACAAATCCCTCAAAAAAAAATAGCGCATACAATTTAGTACAAGTTTTGTCCATGTATTTTACTGGTCGACAAATGCATGTTGTCCTGTGATAAAAGACAAAAATTTCAATTCCCTCTCTTAGTCTCTACTCCTCCTACATGAACGTCGCAGGAGGAATTACCTTCTTGTCAGCCAAGAAAAGGGCATCTCAACTTCTTCTGACAAAACAAAAAGGAGACAAAAAAAGAGGAGAGATGTTGGGACACCGATACTTTATATTCAGGAGACAAAAGCCGGGCAGGGACGAATAGTGGCGCTAAAAGCCAGCGGTGTATACACGAACAATGGCCAGCAGGAACTCTGACACTGGCTCAGAGTATTGCATTTCACGTTCGGGTATCGCAATGGCGGAAGTTGATGCGAGTCCAAGCATCACTTTCTCATTTACTGGAAACATGACGTTCACTCAAATTGACGAAGTTATTTTTCTCCACCCCCCCCCCCCTTGCGAGCGCAGCCATTTTTATCTGTAGTATACAATTCCCATCCTCTAAAAAATTCCTGATTTGTTTTTCTTCAGGATTCCCTTTTTAAAATCGATTTAGAAAAGAAGAAAAAATTCCCCATTGAAAAAGCACTACGACAGTGGAAATTTTGATGTACAGAAAACAAAATCTAGTGGAACAACACACGGCGTCTCAGCACCGAGGTTCGAGCCTGAAAGATTACCTCATTACCATGTCAATAGGGGGTCCGGGTTCCCAAGGTGTATGTGTGTGTGGGATTTTTTATTTTATTTTTTAGTGTTAAGGATTGGTTGCCGGGGGCAACAGCGGGAATGGAGAAATCCCGACGGGTGCGTGCAAATAGGTTCCGTGTTTCAAACCATGAACTGTGTGTGGGTAAGAGTTCTTAGTCCGTGCTTTTGGTGAAAATTAAGAATTTTTGCTGTCAGTTTCATAATTTCAACTGGATGACTGGCTAATGAAAAGACAGTTGGTGTTTTTAGTTCTGTTTGTTTAGGTGAAAATTTAGAACCACCAGCAGACTACTGTGGGTGATTATTTATATCGGTTATATTCACTTCTAGTTTGATTAAAGGCAGTGGACACTATTGGTAATTACTCAAAATAATTGTTAGCACAAAACCTTTCTTGGTAATGAGTAATGGGGAGAGGTTGGTAGTATAAAACATTGTGAGATACGGCTCCCTCTGAAGTGGAGTAGTTTTCGAGAAAGAAGTAATTCTCCACGAACTTGATTTCGAGACCTGAAATTCTAAATCTGTGGTCTCGAAATCAAGCATCTGAAAACACACAACTCCGTGTCACAAGGGTGTTTTTTTCTTTCATTATTATCTCGCAACTTCGACGACCAATTGAGCTCAAATTTCCACAGGTTTGTTATTTTTTGCATTTGTTGAAATACAGCAAGTGAGAAGACTGGTCTTTGACAATTACCAATAGTGTTCAGTGTCTTTAAGCACGTGAAACTTAAAAAGAGGTATCACAATGTAACTTGAGGATTGTCGTACAAACAAACATAGTGTAGTTATTTATTTATTTATAATGGCGGGGGGGACGATAAAAAGTATTCACAAGCAAGAGAGGTTTATGATGTATTTGTTTTTAACGTGTATAGAGTTGGTACCCGTGGCCGTTTTTGCAAATCCAAAAACAATGCTGATTGAAACAAACTTATACAAAAAGGTCAAATATTGCTAATTGATAAAGACTATTTTCTTTAAAAAAATACAAAAAAACGTTAATCAGTCTTATACTTACGAGTTACTGCAAGTCTCCTATTGACTCCTTTGTGAGGGAGCTACACTCAAATGACGTCATAGGTACATTTTCTAAGACAATAATGCTGCATCATCCCTCATTACTTGAATTCACCCCTTAAATCGTGCTCAATGTCGTTGAACCTGGTCTAGTCACAGACCTCGAATAGATCGGGTATACTCCAACAACAAAAACGGGCATTCGCTAGTAAAATGCTATTACAGTATAGTCTGGTTTCCCAATACTACAAAATGGACTCTGTGCGACCCTTTCAGTCCGTGGCAAGATGTTCACCAATTCTCGTTTGATTAACCATTGCCCTCCGGCAGAGGGTGGTGAATCCAACTCATTATTAATCAAGTCCTAAAATGACGTCCTAAAGTGACGCCCAAAACCCCCTATGAGAAGTCACACGTAAAACGTGCCAGACTGCAACCTGTCAACAGAAACAACTCAATTGCAACGTAACATTTACCATTTTCACAATATTTGGTAGCCGAGATTACCATTTTATACAATAGAAATAGTAGAAAGGCAGATAGTAGATAGTAGATAGCATCTACAATAATTATTTCACTTCAAGTAAAATAAAAGTTCTGCGATACATTTCATTTGAGAACTTATTTTCTTCCGATTGATTTATCTCTTCCGCTGCATTAATCGAAGACATTGAATTGCCGGAGGGGACAGCGCTCGTCCAGCTTAAATTACGTTTTTATGAGATGGCCTCAGGCGGATTTAGAATAGCTACAATATTATACGATGGTTGTTTCATAATATGGGATGGAGCCAATAACGCATTTATTGTCAAACTAAAGTATTTTTGTTTGAATTAAACCTGAATTTTCTTTTGACAATGAGTTGACAAAAGTATCCTTTTCCACTTGAAACTTGTCAGTTTCCTTGAGATCTTAAACCCCGATCAAAGATTGAGGTTTCTCACTTCCACTCTGCACTCTATAATTTAAAAACCGAACTCCCCATCACCAAAAATAAAAAAGAACATTCCTTTATCAACACCACATACCCGCATCTGAAATTGAATTGTCCACACAACGAACCCCCACTAGAGACCGTTGGAGTCTCACGCAATTCGCAAATCAGATCCACGTTCCATCTCAAACTAACCTTGGAGCATATTTATTTGGTCATCCAAGTATTCTTCCACTTTCTTCTGAGTCTCAAGAGTTCCCCAGGTATTCTCTTATGCACTTAATCCCCCGGAATCTCTTTCATACCCCTTCTGTCTTCTCTCCTTAGGGGTTTTTCTCCCAATCCTCATCCATTTCCAGTGCCAGACGATACTTCAGTTAACAAGCAAGCGCCAAACAGGCTATCCGTGCTCATCTTCTTCCTCTTTTTCGTTTCATAGTGTGATAAGTGGTCTACAACATTTTTATGTTTCGATTCATAGTGTGGAAAGTGGTTTATATGGCAGTGTACGGGAAGTATAGTGTTTATACCTCAACAGCCCTTATCCAGTATTTAAATTACACCTTCTCACAACTTTTTGATACTTTCAAAAGTCTCATTCGACCCTTGAATATGGGTTTAAGTGAACGTTTTTCCAAAGGAAAACGCTCAAGTTTATCTCGTGTTTACTATAAGACCTACAGCAAAAGGGAAATAAACAAACCTGAAAAACATACGCGTGGCATCATCCTTAAGGAGTTGCCTGAAATTCTGCTCTGAAAAAAATGGGAAATCTCAACTTTTTTGAGAAAGTTGTAAACAAGTTGCTGGGACAACATTCTTTAGCTGTATTTGACTTGACTTTACGAGAGAGGTATATTCTACATACAGAGTTGTTTCACACTCTGTGGACATTCGTTTGTACTTGTGTTGTGTGCACTTAAAAAATACCTTCTAATTGAAAGCATGGGTAAGCAATGTGTGGACCTGAGAATAAAAGAGGTCCACATAAGGCAAGAGTTTTTAAACACTATGTGGACTTACACACGTCAACACAAGGTGATCAACGCTGAAAACAAAGGATTTTCATTGGGTTTATAGAACAAAGCATATTTATACACAGAGTGACTGAAGACACATTATACCCGGGGTATTCGCGAAAGGTCCACAGTTATCTCGCTTATTGTGTACGTACACAATAACTTATCATGTACGTACTCGATAACTTATCGTGTTAAATCCAAACTTATTATCGTGTACGTACATGATAAGTTATCGTGTATGTACATGATAAGTTTGGATTTATCGTGTACGTACACAATAAGTTATCGTGTACGTACACAATAACTGAGATAAAAATTATTCATTTTGCGGCCATACCCTTCCGTACAAAACCAATGGGAGCGAAAAAGTCATTTTGAAAGGTGTGTGGCCCCACGCATAGTTACTTTAGAAGTATCCCACAAGATCGATCATGTGCTTAAAATTCAATCAATCATACAGGACTCATTCAGCACTTATTTTCCACAGCCATTCATTTATAATAGAATTTAACAATGGATAAGGGCATTTGGTGTAGATCTTGCAGGCTTTTCCAGGAATGTTATTTTTACAATTTGAAAGCACAGTGTATAGCTATTTGTTGGGAGGGGGGGGGGCACATGTTCGTGTGATAAAAATCTACCGGTTTCATACCCACAACAGACACACAATGAACACAACTTTATATATATTGCTTAACGTAGATTTAGCCGATAGCTGAGCCTTTCATCATCATGGAAAAGTGCAAGGGTGTCACGGGCGTGACTGATGACAGTCTATTTGGGGTATAATATTATTGAAGCCATTCTTTAGTATAATACTGACATTTTCTTTGGTGTTAATGGAGGGAGGCAAGTTTGCCAACTGACATTGTTCCATGGTGTCAGTTTAAAACGAAAACGTTTAAGAGCAAACGACCATGCTCGAAGCACACGACTTTTGGGGGTTATAACAAACATGTCGGCAGGTACAGAGTGTTACAAGAGAATCATCAAGAATTTTCCGTTTTTATGTCCAGAGTTCCGGGTAACTTTGTGTAGAACTAAGAAGTTGTTTGAGGTTTGAAAGTAACCCATTAGTGTGACCGTTTGCTATGTGCAACTTTCATTTGAACACAAAAATCCGCACCGTAAAATCGACTAGCATATGACTAAATTTACTGCTAGCAATTAATGCCACAAACTTGGAAAACTTTATTTTAAGTATTCAAAGCATGAAACTGCGATAAACAATGCCCCATAATGAGGCTTGCTGTACAAGAAACATCCTATGGCATCCAGGGTCAGATTTGACCCGATTTCCGGTTTAGCTGACCCGGAAAGTGGTTGTAAACTTTGGGATGTAAACTCAGATTGTGCGTCATTTGACCCATTTTGGTTAATTTTGACACAGACTGGGTCAGCTTGACACAGACAGGGTCAGCCTGACCCCACAGTACCCGAGTCTGGGTCACTTCTGACCCGGTAGTTTTGAATTGTGGGTGTCTTGTGACCTTGCTGCACACCAGTGATCAGAATGACAATATTAGGCTAGTTACACAAATCAATCTCAGCAAATCAAATTTAAAAAAAATAAAAAAAATCGAAAACAAGACTGAGAAATCGAACTCCACGACTGCAGGATATCATTTTGCGGACAGGAAAACGTTTCTATAAAATGAAAACAGAACTGAAAGCACTTCCATGGTCAGGTACTTTATTTATTCCATGTAGAAACAACAAACCTACACTAGAGACACGGGTTGAGATTGTTGACATTCTGAGATGGCATGCAGGAGCTTGAAACCAATGGAGTCCGCCCAAGACGGCACTTAACATCAGAGACACGAATATTAACTATTCAGTGATTTCAAAGGCATTTTAATGGAATCAATTATAAGCAAAAACGGGCGTAAGTCACCACTCGGATTCGTAGGGGTTTCCAAGAAGTCGAATTTGACATAATGGCAAAGCGGATGCTATAGAAGTCCCCGTAAAAACAACAGAGGCTTCCGTTACTTTCGAAACTACTCAAAGGGTAGAATAAAATGTAGATCAAAGGGATAGGAATTGCAATTTCAGGGGTCAAGTTAGGTTCATTGTGGGTATAACGTGTAACAAATAAACCATCAGCATAGAGACAATATTGTGTGTTTAAACATCCTTTGCTGCATTGACAAATTACAAATGTCCAAGATAAATTCTGGATTTTTCCGCAGGCATTTGAAACGACATAACAATACACAATTCGAAATCAAACAGTTGCGTATTGGCAACAAAAAATGGCGTACGAGTTAAGTAAAAAAAAAAACATTGCCAGTTTTCTTGAAAATGTGAACATTACCAAGCGCGAATGTCAAGATACCACTCAACACATGTAATGCGCTGAGTAAAGTCAATGTTTACTGTGGAAGAGAAAGACTGCGCTGTGATCTGTATGTGTGTTGTGACTCTTAGTCTCTTTTAAACTTGGTGAAGGATTTGTGAACGAAAATTGCTATTTTCAACTTCAGTTTCAATTATCCCCGATGGGAAAGTCATTTCGGCCTTTCATACATCAAATTTGCCATAAACCTTGTTGGTTTTCGGAGCTGTAAAGTTTTGGCATTTTCTCTTGGTTAACTTTCGAAAGTTCGGTTTTTGAAGAGCTATAACTTACACAGCAAAAGTAGTTGCAGTGAATATCGAATTTGGGTCAGGGTTTTAACATTGGTTTAGTAATTTAGGTTTGACAATCATATAAAATAGCAATGCACTTTCCTACTCACTTTGTTTTTCCATGGTTAGCCTCATATTTGCTGACATAAAGCCCCATAAGCTTGTCGCTGAACTTAGCATGGTACCTGATTTTGAGCGAGTAAATATGACCTTTCTTCAGAGGGCCGTTGAGTTGAAGTTTCATGAACGCGTACGGGGTAAAGAATTCGGGTTCTCCGGTCAGCAGCCCGGGTGCCTCGCCTGCTCCTCGTCCGTCCCCTTGCCCAACTTCGGTGAGCTCGATCGAATTAGCTATGTCCAGCTCGGTGCTGTGGAGCAAAATGAAACGAGTGGGGCTGTAACACTGGAACCTTATCACGACCGCCCCCGCAAAAGAGTTACTGGAAATGTCAGGACGTAACTCCAGCTCGTAGTGCAGGGGCTTCAGGGTTATCGGGAGGCGGAAACTGCGAGGGTGTGGGTTGCCCACGGAGCCGTTGCTAGCCGGGGTGGTGATGGGGCCGAATTCGGGCTCTTGGGTGCCCCGATTCGCAACATCCTTATCGCCAGCGGAGTTACCGTCCAGTTCCGATGTCAGGTTTGAGCATTGGGTGCTCTGTCTCGCTAACAGAGTAACGAGAAGACATGCAGTTAAGATTAAGACAAGGCACACTGCTATGACTGCGATGGCGACAGCTAAGCGGTTACACGGCGTTGACTTAGCGGTGTACATCCTCACCCCCGCCATGTGGATCTCACCATCTTGGTCGTGATGGTTTTCACCACCTTTTGATGGTCCTACGATAAAGTTGACAAATCTGTCTTTCTGGGGCGGCATTGCGATGTAATGTTGAGGTACAAATGAGAGGATCTATGGCTGTTCAACCTCTTTGCATGAGGTACATTGATAAGTATCAATATCTGTGTAGATTACATCTGATGGTATCTCCGAGTCGCTCTTCGAGACAGCTTCAGAGAGCTGAGGTGGTGCGAGTACATCTATCCCCAACGCAATGCACAATGACTTGAAGAACGGTCCATCATGCGCGCACTGATGCCTGTAAGTCAATTGGAAATAAACTCAGAATAAAGACAGACCTAGGTACAAATCCACAGTCCGAGTCAAAGTCAAACTGATTCAAAACAATTGGGTTTTAGGTCATTGACTCCATTCGGCTCTCACGCACAAACTTCCATTTCAAGCTATCAAAACATCATCAAAGGATGCGTGGGGATCCCTGCAACTCTCTGAAGTAAAACGAAAAATCACAAACTCGGTGAGAAAAGCAAATTTACAACTGTGGGATGCAGCATGCTGCACATCAGGTATTGTGTGAGGAGATTAGTCCACGTGCCGTTGCGCGAAGGTGGGAGAGACAATGTCAATGCACTGTACAAGCTGTCAGATGAAGTCATGTGTATCGTGCAAGGAGAGAGCTATACATGCAGCGCAGAGTGATTAACGGGTAGTCACCGCTTCGAGGTTTCAACACGGCAAATTGTACCACGTGGAGATATCATATAGCGATGACATAGCATTGAGGACGATTGCCTCGTTCAGCATTCGGATGCAACCGAGTGAGTGGGGAGATTGAGATTGCTTGTAAATGAAAATCTTGCCAGCTCTTGCAAGGGTGAAGAATCATGTGAACCTAGTGGGCACTAGGTAAATGGCCTCTCTGCAATCACTCCATGGGAAAACGGCAATATTTTGATAGCAAGGGGGACTGTAAGCTCCTTGAATCCAAACCCTTAATCAAAAGCTGCAAGACCGAAGATGAAATGCTGAACAGCAGCCTCAAGACCGAGCTACTCCTCCTGAGTAAAAAAAAAACTAACAGCCCGTTGAGAAGGTTACCCCAAACGCCACGCCTCTCGACACCCACCTGCCTAGGCAGAGAACACACACACGCGCACAGGTCCAATGCCAAACTCAGTGGGTCAAAACCGGAGATACCATCTCCTCGATGTCCTCAAAGAAATCTTCAACTTGTGGTGATTGGTGATTATGTATCAAAGGTCAAAGATCACAGGCTATGACGGGTCACTGTCCAATGAGAGTGAAGTAACAGTGATTCAACTTGTGGCGATTATGTATCTAAAGGTCAAAGATCACAGGCTATGACGGGCCACTGTCCAAAGAGAGTGAAGTAACAGTGATTGGGGCAGTCCACCCACATGAGGAATGATGATCAAAGTCTAAGAAGGTTCATGCTTGGCGGCATAGCAATCTGGTCAAACTCATTTGAATGTCAGGTTCTTACGGAGTAGAAAAACCAGTGTACAGTATATGCATTAAGAAATCAACTTGAGTGTCAGTCTTTTTCAAAGTACAAAAATGGAGAAAAACGGCTCCGTGGGTGCGTGTGAGCATATAGCAAGGTCCTTCCTAAACGACAAAATCGAAAAATCAAAGCAGGGGAAAGAAAATGCTTAAAAAAAAAAAATCAAAAACAGACTCCCCACGAGCGATGTAACCAGCGGGTACAAACGTTATCAAAACACTGCTGCGTGAGTTGAGTACACACGCCTTTAGAAAAGAAACTCGCCGGCTGAATCTGGTGTGCATTCATGGTGATTTATTTCATGTCAAAGCATGGTTTTACCCCCACTGCCAAAATAGAAAAAAAGAAAAAAATAACTATACAATAAGGAACTCTAGCTGTGAAGGCATCCACCGTAAGCGATGATGACTAGAACCCTACCGGGGCGCAATGAGCTGAATCGCCTCACGAGTACACCGGGGGGATGACGGCAGACCAAGAGGAAGAACAAGAAAGAAAAAAAAGGAAAATCAAAGGCCACTGGAGGCAAAAGCCCTTGTTTACCCGGTGAAAATTGCGTTCGCAACACTATTAACATACTTAATACTGGGAATTTATCATTATGCAGAGACCAGATTTACAGGTTCAAGCAATGATGGGGCATTAACGTTGGAGGCGCTGTTCAACGAATGCTGCTGAGTTGAGGGTGTTTTCACAAACACGTGTCCGAAATGTGACCCTGTTTGTAAACTTAACAAAAGACAGTGCAACAAACTTTGATTACGTGCATTATTATGTCTGGAAACTTGGCACAAAAAATAAAAAATGTAATTGTCATTCAAGCTGAGAGTTGAAGTGGTGTATCGAGTTCTTGTACCGTCACGTACGAATGTAACTTTTTAAGGAAACTACCGGTAGCCTGATTGATTTTTTATTATTTGTTTTTTTAATTACTTATTGGTTATCATGTGGAAACCTTAAAGGTGCCCACTTTTTATAAACAACGTTTAATACAAATATAGACAATATTGTACGTACGAGACAATCGTGTCCAAACAAGGTACTACAAAGGATATAAAAAGGGACGATTCAAAACAACGAGTTCTGGGCCGGCCAGGAACAGATGGATGGAGAATTTTGTTTTTTTGTAATTGTACCTACATTATAGACAACCCCTTCATGCACAATTGCTGGAATACGGACAGGTTATTTTTTATCATCTCTGCCATATACGCTTGGGATATGACTCTAAAAAGTATTGTCAATAAAACGTATGTGGTAAGAAGTACCGCAGCTTCAGAGCCTTGGATTAGTATAAAGCATTTTCAGAAACATTTCACTTCGAAGTAATGTGGTTATGAAAAACAATCAGTGTTTTTATGCTCAAAATATGATCATTATTTTCTATTCATATGGATTATTCTTCACTTCATGCGTGGACATATTCGCGAAAGAAACTACAACATAGTATATCTGTTATTCAGTACGGTAAACGTCATATTGTTTGATGATATTAAGAAAACACAAAAATTTCTCAGACTCCAATCACAACGGGATCTGCTCCGGATGATATCTGAGTGGTTCAGTATTATTCTACCCACTCCGAACTGTCATCAGCCCGGAAACCGGTTTCACGAGAACTGCATCAGTTGATTTTCTTTTCTTTTTTTTTTTTCTTTCTTTTTAATCAATGGTTATATTTGTACAGTTAAAAGAAAAAAAAAAGTGATGAAAAAACTGCATTCCTTAAATACAGACTATACTTCCAAGAACGAGACCAAGACTAAACCTTACGGTGTGGGTTGTCGTTTTGCGTAATGCGAATAAAAACAAATAGTGGTTTAGAGCCAGTGGACACTATTGGTAATTACTCAAAATAATTATTATCATAAAACCTTTCTTGATTACGAGTAATGGGGAAAGGTTGATAGTATAAATCATTGTCAGAAACAGCTCCCTCTGAAGTGAAGTAGTTTTCGAGAAAGAAGTAATTTCCACGAATTTGATTTCGAGACCTCAGATTTAGAATTTTGAGGTCTCGAAATCAAGCATCTGAAAGCACACAACTTCATGCGACAAGGGTGTTTTTTTCTTTCGTTAATATCTCGCAACTTCGACGACCGATTAAGCTCTAATTTTCACAGGTTTGTTATTTTATGCATATGTTGAGATACACCCAACTGAGAACTGGGTCCAGTGTCTTTAACGTTTAACGGCTTAAAGGCGATAGACACATTAGGTATACTCAACAAAATATGTATCTGGTGCCTGGAGAAGACTTCAGACCTGAAGTATTTTTCAAATTAAAATAATTTAGTGAGAAGCTACGTTCTTCAGAGGGAGCCGTTTCTGAGAAAGTTGTACACTTATCAACAGCTCTTATAGTTGCTTGCAATAGCTTTCTAACTTGGGATTAATCTTAGGACTTAGGACGAGTCCCAGCTTAGCACTAACATGTAAACCTTTAATCCTAAAGTTCGGACTAGTAATACTCGTCCTTACTCGAGATATAGGTAGCAATAATCACAGCATTTCGTGAAATCAGCTGCCTTGCCTTTAACCCCATCCATGGTGTAACTGGTTTCACAAATCGCAATATTTCTATACACATATTTTGCTTTTATTCATATTTGTATGGCTTATATAGGATTGTTCGTTTTCTTTACTCATTTGATCATCCATCATTATGTCAGCAGCCTAAAAGGAACGCGCACAGTTCAGACTACACAAACACACGCGATGACAAAAAATATATCCACTACTAACTTGCAAATATATACCAGGCCACTGCGGAAGTGTGCTCAATATATTCAGTTTCCAATGGAGGAACTCGAGAGCTTCCGATGTGAGGCGAGTTAATTGGCCCCGGTTTGCCCGGGGTAGAGCGCTCCGTTGCCCCGTACAAGCTACCCCAGACCATCCGGTGTCGATGTTGACTCTCTTCGGAACGGATGTCCCCTTGCATCGATTTTGGCTGTGACCGGCACGGGGACCGCATCCAGATGGACTCGACGGCAGGCGTGACTCGGAAAGAATTTTGAATAAAGTATTGACTTTTTGTTTTTCAAGAGTTCCCCTGAAGATGTCGACTGAAAGCCACACCAAGATTAAAGAGCAATGCGCGGGGGAATATATTGGCACGTTATGGGGTTGACACATTGTAGGGCAAATCCAGGCGGTTTGCAGTTATTGTCTGGATTGATGTTTAAACACTAATCACTTGCTACAAAACACTAAACATTGCTACTTAACTATAACAATCCTCACGTTCAATTGGTTTGAGACGTAGTTCCTATCGCTCTAAATAAACAAAACTCCCGGTTCAGATTTGACCCGATACGTTTCTGGGTCAGCTTGACCCGGGATCAGTGACAAAATGACCCAGAAATTTGTCAAAACTGAGGCAGAATCCGAGATTAAACCCGAAAATTAGTGCACATTAGAATTGCAATCCTCAACAATTGTCCTGAAGGTTTTTTAAGGATGCACACTAATGCTGAAATTCTCAAATAGACAATCTCTCTGTCTTTCCATTTAATCAGTGGTTTTGTACACAACATCAAATCGTGGACGAATTAAAAGTATTGAATCATAACACTTTCGAAACTTTGGGGACAGAACTGACCGGGGTCTCCATCTGCACCCCCATGGGGCATGACCCTTTTCTGGGTCAGAATGACCCGTAAACTGTATCAAAATTACCTAGAAATGGGTCAAACTGACTCGGAGTTTAAAATCCCAATAACCACTTTCCCGGTCAGCCTTATCCAAAAATGGATCACCCCACCCCCCCCCCCTCCCCCACCGAAATCCGATTTATTTCTGACCCTGGAGTGGTTTTGTTTAAAGTGAAGACCATGGGATGATCACAAAAAGCCAGGTTTACAAGGGGAAATGCGGAAGGACAGGAGGTATTGAGGGACATAAAAAGGGGGACAATCACAACATAGATGCATCTGTTAAAATACTCTGTTTCAAAACGGATACAGACCCACTCCTGAACACACTACACGGTAATAGAAACTGACAACCATTCAGGTAGTACAATTCAGACTGTTATTATCTCCCCCAACCAGCTGATCTTTATCCACTCAGATAGACCCTTTTACCGGTAACTACATCAACTATCATCAAATATAACGCCATTATTGCTTGAAAAACAAATACGGTCACATTGCTTTAAAACCGTAAGAGACACTCCTCTATTCGTTATTTTCTTGTAAAATGTCCGTTTTCAAGAAACTCGTTAAATGAGGCAAAACTGTGTCCCCGGATGGTTGAAATGGATTTTTTGTGTATGCTTAGAGCGGAATGCCCGATTCTTGATTTCATCAGATGATATCAAATTGGGTTTCATTCAAGAAAAAGACAATTTACATTCGGCCGGCCTAGATTTGGCTGATTTAGTATCGCTGTTTACCAGGAAAGACGTGCATTTGGAACATTATTGCTCATCTCTTAGTCCAAGGTCATTTCAGTTTTGCTTTGTGTGTTTTGTTTTGGGTTTTTTTTTATGCGCGAGAACATCGAGTCTTGGACAAGATTCTGCAAAGTCACTCTTTCAGAAGTATGCTTTGATAACAATCTTCTTGGGGCGAATTATTCAAAGAAAACTGGTTTCCGTCTAACAACTCTTGGACATCAATTCATGTCATGTTCGTGTTTGTTTCGAATCACCATGCTATTATTTAATAAATGTAAAAATGTTGTTATTATTATTAACAGATATGATATTTGGTCCTAGGAAAGAAAAGAGACATATTAAGTGCATGGGCTGACCTCTTCACATGGTGCACGCTTCAATTAATAGACAATTCAGACTGTTTAATCACAATTTGTCACAATTCAAAGTGGTCCTGGGCCATTTATTTCATTCCTGAAACCATCTCAGCTCCTGAGAGGAACGTACAGCCTGTGATGCCAAAAATGGCTGCACCAACTACACGTTCAAAAATGGCCCCACAAACTACACGTTCAAAAATGGCTGCACCAACTACACTTCAAAAATGGCTGCACCAACTACATGTTCAAAATGACTACACCAATTACACGTTCAAAAATTGCCAAACAAAAATGTTTTGAACTTGAGCCTGAAGCACTAGTCTGCTCAGCCAGGACATTTAAGTTTTACTAACTTTTGCCTTTCTGTTGTATAGATTGTTGTGCTTCTCGTCTTTTTTATTGTATTTAGATTTTGTCTTTGTATTTAAATATTTTTAGTATCTTTATGTATGTTGTTGTTTAGGTTCTTGTCGTTAGGGCGAGGTGCTGGTAACCTCTCACCTCTAGTATTTTGTAATCATGGTTTGCTCCTTGTGGTTTTGTTAAGTTTAAATTCTATACCTTTTTTGTGGTTTTAAGACTGCCTTTCCTTCAATTAGTGTTGTTTTTTAAACATTGATAGTAGAAAGCGCCTTGAGGCCTGGCATAAGGCGTTATATATATACGCTTTCATTATTAATATTATTTATTTACCAGTCTTACTATAGGCCTATATTTCAGTATGACCACTGAACAGTCTACAAACCCTTACTCCAAAGGCACACTTGCCAACATTTGACCTCAATCCTAAAAAAATCCACCTGTTTCTCTACACTAGACTCCAACATGTTTGGACCTAGATATAGATGTGTGTGGATGGCCCAGTGATAAGGTGTTACACTGTAAAAACTGGGGTCTTCGTAAAAGTATTCCCCAAACCACATGTAAAGCAAATTGTCGCATGGATTCAACATTGAGCGTTCACTTGTAACAAATGCGAAGAATTCATTGCAATATTTATTCAAATTAACTCAAAACTGCCTTAAAGGCACTGTACAATTTTGGTTACGAATCAAAACAAAAATTAGCATAAAAACTTACTTGGTAACAGAAATGGAGAGCTCTTGATAGTATAAAACATTGTGAGAAACGGCTCCCGCAGTATTTTTTGAGAAAGAGGTAATTTTCACTCAAATATTGGATTCTAAAAAGACTTCAAGGCTGAAGTCTTAAGGTCTTAGCAGATGAAAGCACACCATTTTTTTATTTTCTTTCATTATTTTCTTGCACAATTTTCTTTTTCCACAATTTTTTTGTTATTGCTATATTTGGAATACACAAAGTGAGAACACTGGACTTTGACAATTACCAAACGTGTCAAACAGTGACTTTAAAACTTGCGGTTATATAGTATTATTATGGGTTTTCCCTCAACACTGATTTATAAATTTCTCACCTTCAATCTTGCTCTCTAAGAACTGAAGGACGACTAAAATGTGCAAACCATCGATAATAGTTTTCATTTTTCATGCAGTTACTTCTGGAGTGGGTCAATAAGAACAATTGTATGCATTGGTGGCGATGATTATTGTACATCCACATTAGTGGTTTATAGAAAGGGTACTTTCAACTTAATGTATTTTGTGTAAGGGAACATGTACCTTTTGGTTTGCTTAAAGGCAGTGGACACTATTGGTAATTACTCAAAATAATTATTAGCATAAAACCTCACTTGGTAACCAGTAATGGGGAGAGATTGGTAGTGTAAAACATGAGAAAAGATACGCAGTTTTCGAGAAAGAAGTCATTTTCCACAAATTTGATTTCGAGACCTCAAGTTTAGAATTTGAGGTCTCCAAATCAAGCATCTGAAAGCACCCAACTTCGTGTGACATGGGTGTTTTTTTCGTTGACGTTGACGACGACTGATCAAGCTCAAATTTTCACAGGTATGTTATTTTATGCATATGCTGAGATACACCAAGTGAGACGACAGATCTTTGACAATTACCAATAGTGTCCACTGTCTTTAACAATAACACACTCAGCAAAAATTTAATGTATTTCAGTACACAAGTTTAGGAAACACTGAAAAGCATGATTTTGTCTAAGTGCTGGGAATGTTGGAAAAAGCTGACTAATAATAATAACAGGCATGATATTTGGCACTTGGAAAATAGTAAGAACAAGTATCACAAGGACTGGCCTATAATATGTACATGCTTTATATAGTAATTCCATAGAGCTATATTGACTAGAGTGCTAACTTGCTCTGCGTTTTGAAGCCACCCTGGGCGCAGACATGTTTGATGTGTTGCTTGACTACGAAACGATTTTTATTTTAAGAGAACACACATTGCCGCTTTTTTTTAACACTCGGAGTATGCGCTTTAATTACGTACGCGACTGCCCTTGCGTACACCGTAAGTTCGACTTGATTGACATACTACAAAACTGTATACGCGCCTTTTAAATTTGACGCACATGACGCTCGCAGTTTTTATGCTCATTCTAGCCGTACAATTGCCGTACAAAGTTTCAAGCTTTTGTGTTGATTTGTACATAAACATGGATGCGCACACACGGCATAAAAACCTTAGTGCGTGTATAACGGGGTGTTAGCACTCTAGTCAATAAACATAGCTCTATGAGTAAATCTGACTACTAGGCCGAATGTCATGCCTGTTAATAAATAAAAACTACAACACACTGTATTTACCCTGTCCCTAAAAAACTTGAGGCAAGGATATTTTCATACAGAGAAAACAAAACCCATAAAAAATTTTTATGCAAATTAACGTAGAGTCCATTGAATAACCCAAACAGAGTGGGGAGGAAAAAAATCCTAGTACCTTTTATAAATGGAATTGCTTTATATAAAGTCAAGACTCATAAAAAAAATAACACCAGCTGTACAAGTTTTGAGATGATGTACTCCTTTCTACACATCAAACATTGATACAAATAAGACAATGCAATCTCTACAAAATATAAGACTGATTGTTTTCTGCTACCGAGCTGTGTCCAAAGCGGACCTGCAAGAAGTCCATGCCCTGTGGTTCTTTCGTAAACACGTCACACGTCACATGGTCTAACATATGTTTAAAGGGCACTTAAAAATAGTTTTTACACTGAAAGAACAGGTTCGACACAAGAATGGCAGAGCACTTGTACAGAGGGTGCAGGGGTCGATTTCACAAAGAGTTAGGACTCGTCTTATCACGAGTTAGGACAAGTAACTCGTCCTAAGGTAGGATTAATCTTAACGTCTGCATCCTACAGTGCAGGGTTTGGACTCGTCCTAAGTCCTAAGATTAGTCTTAAGTTAGGAAGAGTTTTGTGAAATCGACGGCAGGTTTGAATCTTAGATCCGCCCACATCTATCCCTTTCTTTCATACATACAGGCAATCATGCTTTTCCATCAACCGAACTAAACACCTACTGTCATGTTTCTGTCTTTGTATTTATGGAGCTGACGATCTTCCCTGCCCTCTTCAAGATGTTGTTGCAGATGAGGATCCAGATGGAGATGCCAAGAGCCCCCGGGATGCCGCTGGGGAAGGAGACAACTCCTGCTAGAGGCCATAGCCATTCTTCCTTCAGCATGATCATGGGTTCATAACGATACCTCCAGATCACTGAGATCAGGCAGCAAGTCTGAAACACAGAATGTTAAAAAAAAAAAAAAAAACGTAACTCAAAAGCCCTTTTCACACTACTCTAATCCCTGGGGAATAACCGCTTTACCCCAGTTCTACCCCGGTAATAATAATACTTATAATAACATGCATTTATATAGCGCTAAATACATGGTTTCTATGCGCTGAAACAAAAAAATAGTTAAATACAACATAAAAAGACCATCAGGTGTACGATAAAACATTTTTTTTAATTGAAATGAAAAAGCTCAATAGGTAAATGGGCAAACCCTTTGGAACAGCCACCCCTGCTCTAAGGTATGAAGGTAGGGGTCAGCTAAAACCCTGGGGTATTCTTGAAACCTGACACCGAAACCCAGTGGAAAAGGGACCTAGGAATGGACAGTGTGAAACATGGGCCTGGGTAACTGTTGGGGAGAAAATCTCCTAGGCTGTGAACAAAAGATCCAGGGAATCTGAAATCTTAGGTTGGGGGGGGGTCCCTCCTTTCTTGCTTGGTGATGATAAGTATTAAGCTAATGAATTTAAAGGCAGTGGACACTATTGGTTATTGTCAAAGACTAGCCTTCACAGTTGGTGTATCTCAACATATGCATACAATAACAAACCTGTGAAAATTTGAGCTCAATTGGTCGTCGAAGTTGCGAGATAATAATGAAAGAAGAAAACACCCTTGTCACACGAAGTTGTGTGTGTTTAGATGGTTGATTTCGAGACCTCAAGTTCTAAATCTGAGGTCTCGAAATCAAATTTGTGGACAATTACTCTTCTTTCTCCAAAACTATGGCACTTTAGAGGGAGCTGTTTCTCACAATGTTTTATGCCAACCTCTCCCCATTACTTGTCACCAAGAAAGGTTTTATACTAATAGTTATTTTGAGTAATTACCAATAGTGTCCACTGCCTTTAAGCAGTAGTTGCTCGCTCTGATCCTGAGCAAACATGTTCACATTCTTGATGAAAAACCTGACAACCTTACCTGCAGTGCATTGAGAGCTAGAGTAAGACCCCAACTGAAGGTGAACGTCTTGGCAGTTTTGCCTTGCCCTGGAGTTAAAGGATTGGCAAGAAGGAAAACAAATTTGAACAAATGGTTTGCGAGAGGCACAAGTTCATGTAGGTTTGGATTTCAAAATGAAGATAATTACAAGATGAAGGTACATGTATAAGTACCCAGGTTTCTGTCTACAAGAATCTTGGAGTAACTAGATTGAACAGCAGGACAAGCTCTTATCTGAACTAGGAAAAACCCAAGTTCCGATAATTTGACACTCCTTAATGCAATGTCTAAAATCACACGCATGCAAACTGCACAGCCACGACCACTGCAAAACTTTTTGTTACAAAGACCAACAGATAACTAACTCTTCGAGCACAGTAGTCATAATAAACTCACCAATAACATTGAGATAACTGCCATAGCTACATCACTGGATTCACACCTCTTGTCCATAAAATGGACACAAAATGTGTACCCATGATTGCGACTGTCCACACATACAAGCCTACCTCCTCCATATCAGACAACCCATCAACAGACTTGCTCATATTGACTACATTAGGGCCTATCTTTAAAGCCATTGGACACTTTCGGCACAGAAACAAAATAAAGTTCACAGATTTACAAATAGGGTACAGGGTTTACAGAAGGTAATGGTGAAAGACTTCTCTTGAAATAGTATTCCATGAAATGCTTTACTTTTTGAGAAAACATTAAAAAAATAATCAATTCTCGATATCGAGAATTAAGGATTTATTTTAAACACATGTCATGACACGGCGAAACGTGCGGAAACAAGGGTGGGTTTTCTCCCGACTCCGATGACCGATTGAGCCTAAATTTTCACAGGTTTTTTATTTTATATTTAAGTTGTGATACACGAAGTGTTGGCCTTTGGAAAATACTGTTTACCGAAAGTGTCCAATGGCTTTAAAGGAAAGAGGGTAAATTTCAATAACACTCACTGAGTTTTTTCATATCATCTTTTATCTTGTTGATTTTTCTCTCGATCCTGGCATATTTGGGGAAGTCCTCTTTGACGTTCAGTTGTGATTGCTCCTCTTGTAATTGCATCAATTCCGCTTTCTTTCTTCCCTCCTCCTGTTTCTCTCCAAATACATATCTCATTACCTACAAAGATAGTATTTAAAACGTAATTTTTGATAATCTTACAATGCTGCATGCTCAGTGAACATGTGGTGTGCCGTGGCCGAGCAGAAAAGAGCAACTAGGCTCAAGATTGTGTGTCCTTAAGCAAGACACTAATTATAGCTGCGAGCTAGGTATTAAACTGTGGGATCCTTTAGCTAACTTGATGCATTATATCATATCAGCTACCTACATGTCATTGTAAGTACCCATCACAGATGGGCTCTACAAGATTTGCCCATTTAAAAGGGCTTACGTTAGAAAAACATTGCCGGTAATGGCATCCACTCTGCCTGTATATTTGAACAAATAAACTGATGAATCTGACAAGACTTTTTTTCAGTCTTTGAAGTTTGAATGATGTGTTTTGTTGGACCTAATTTCCCCACGCTTATCAAATTATACAATTTTTAAACCTTTCCATTTAAAATCGTACATTGGAAAAGTTTCCGTATGGCGCCACAACTTTTTCATTCGATATGAAATAATATAGTATCTAATTTACCTCAATGAGATATCCCTTTTTGTAAAAATTAGTGAAAAAGTGGTGGCGCCATACGGAAAGTTATCCCGTACATTTTCCAAAACACACTTTTAATTTTATTTAAAACAGAGAATGGATAACTTTCCGTATGGCGCCACCACTTTTTCACTCATTTTTACAAAAAGGGATATCTCATTGAGGTAAATTAGATACTATATTATTTCATATCGAATGAAAAAGTGGTGGCGCCATACGGAAACTTTTCCCAGAGAATTTGTGACAGTAGGATTAGGAATCAGGATAGGCCTACAATTTACAACAACAAGTACGGGATAGCCACACCACCAGTGGCCAATTTCATAGAGCTGCTTAAGCAAAAAAATTAAGCAAATCTCAGGCCCAATTATATAACCACTCGTCTAACATCTCGGATTTCAACTCAATGAAGCTTACTTACTTGTTTCACGATGTGAGGAATGCAATATTTTGACAGGTGCAATAGCGAAATGAACAGAAAAACTATAACCATGGAGGCTGCCATTTTGTTGCGCTGGCCTCTAGTGCTCGGCGGTCCCTTGTCGCAAGAGGGCGCCATTGGTTAACAAAACTCTTGCGATTAGAAGCCATTGTGTCCAAAACAAACGCGCGGGACCAGACTAACGTGGACTACACCGCAAATTAAACATGTAGGATGCGACGTCCCACGATGACCCGGTTACCTCGCGCACACGAACAAAATCCATCGTTTTGTATCGAGTAAAAACAGAGATTCTTCTTTAGTTTTGAGCAGATCAGCAGGGAAACAATGTACTGCCATTCAGGTAGTGATATAAAATCGTTTAACCTTCCACCCAGGAACTTGTACGTTAAAGTTGTATTGAAAAGTTTGTTATGACACTGACTGAACTCATGCTGAGTCAGTCGGCGACTGTGTAAACACAATACAATACAGTGACAAATGTGGACCATGTCATTTCTGAACTTCTTAACTCTTGAATATTTAATAACTGTTTACATAAGAATGTACAGGACAAAACACTGGGAAGAAGAAATAACTGGTCCCCCCATGTCGCAACTCTCCCAATATACGGCTCTGTAAAAACTCAGAGTAAAAACTGGCTTTCGGGTGCGCACCACCACTGATGCAAAAATAATACTCATCAGTTGGAGCACTCTCGGTGACTCAACAAAATTAATAATTGTTATTATTATTAATTTGGTCTCTCA